>NC_071992.2:29385000-30010000 GCF_028885655.2 Pongo abelii
GGTACTCAGAGGTCATTTGTCATAACAGGGTTTTCAGATGAGCATATCTCCTTTGTATCACCCATGACATCATTTGTAACTCTTTTCTTTTCTTCCTTCAGAGTGTTTTATCCATGCATAAAGTCTGTGAAGCGGGTAAGAGACATGCTTGGGAGAGCCATATCCGGAACCAGCTGAATGTTAAAGGGATGTTTCTGTCTCTGACTGCTATGGGCAGAAGCCCTGAGCTCTCCAGCTCTGAACTTTAAGTTGCCCAACCAGGGTCCCCTCGGCATGCATAGGGCTGACTCTAACCCCAGGCCTGAGCACACAGCCTGGAGTTCCTACCCTCTAGGGAGCTGTGGCTTCAAGATCTTAAACAGTAAGAGCTTGGAGGAGTCTTAGAGCTTGGAGGAGTCTTAGAGCTTGTCCAGGGCAAAATCCACCCTCTACTGATACGGACCCCAGGATTGAGAGCTTACCTCTACGGGGGTCACCTGGTGTATGCAGGCGGAGTGGGGTGGGGCCCCTGCCCAGGTCTCCTCCATTGCAGTCCACTGGCCCCTCTCCATCCAGGCGCCATGTTTCCAATTCCCCCACCTGGAGCTCATCCTTGTCTCCCTCCTGGGTTGGATATGAGTGAAGGGTCAGAGTTGAGATTTGATTTGAGCTCATCCCCATGGCCCCTAGATCCAACACTCTTCCCACAAGACCTTATTTTTGCTGCAGCACTGTGGCCTTGACATCATTCACTTGTATTTTTATGAATAATGATGACCACTGTCACTTGTTTGGGCACGTGCTGACCATCTGTATAAAACTCTGGACTAACCCCCTTTAGACAAATTATTTGTGGTCCTCGAAGCATTCTGAAAAATGCTACTATTTTTAATTTCCAAAGAGGAAAACAGGTCTCAGAGGGTTAAGTAACTTGTCTGAAGTGACTGAGCTGGGGTTAAACTCCTCTGACCCTGCAGGCCATGCTCTTGTCACTGTTCAAAGAACATCTCCCTTCCCTCCCCCACACCCACATTCCCTTATTCCTTCACACCGTCTGTCACTCATTCATTCACCCATTCATTCATTCCTCAAATGCTGTGAGCACACGCTGGGTATGAGGCCGGGGCTGCGTGCTCAGCTATCCAGACACACGAAGCAGGGTGGCCACCCTCAGTGAGCCCACCGTCTCACGGGAGGCAGAGCAGCTGGGATGCTCGCAGAGGGGCCCTGAGGTACAGTGAGTCTGGAGCACCCGCCTGGCGGGGAGGCTCAGGGTGGCTTCATCACAGGGTGACATCCTCATCACATACCCCTTTGATGTGTCTCACAAAAGCCTGGAATGACCAGTTCCTGTGCCTCTGGGTCTTCGTGAATCTGAAAATGCCAACGGGCCCTGTTCAGGCACCAGCATTGAGGCTGTGCCCTGTGAAATTGCAGTGGTCCCTGGGCTGCCAGGGGTCATCACAGGCCATCCTCTGGGGGGACTGTGCAGCACCCTGAAGACAAGATAGGAGTCCACAGTGGGATACCACAGGGGGTCTGTGCAGCACGCGGGAGGTGACAGGATGCAGCCACCTGGCCTGGGTTCTCTTCCTGCCTAAGAGGAAAAACAGAGCAAATCCTTATGAAAATTCCAAGAATCTCTGACGATATCTCCAAAGGGCCACAGTTAAGCTGGCTGGGAAAGGTTTGGACGAGGGGAGAGCAGGAGCTGGGGGCTGGCAGGGTCTGGGATATAGCTGCTGTGTTCCTGAAAAAGCTGGCAACTGTGGTTGGTCCAGGAGCTGTGATAATAGCCCGTGAAGTCGTGGCTAGGTGGGAGGGAACATCAGGCTCCAGTGTGACCGTAAGATCACAGCTTTGAGCTTTCGAGGAGATGGGCTCACTCTGGTAAAGGATAAGGGAACAAAAGATGGAGGCGCTCACAAGGCCTTGCGCAAGTTCAGATGGTCTGCGAGAAGCAATGAGGTGCCAGCCTTAAAATGCAGACACCTGGCCCGGGAATGGGAAAGTCAACAAGTGGCTTTTCTTGCAGGAGGACTTTTTGTAAGTAGCCCAGAAGAGCCCAGCCTCAGCAGGATGGTCACTGAGGAGGAAATCCAGTTCTATGTGCAGCAGTTCAAGAAGTCTGGTTTCAGGTAAAGAGAGCACAGGGCCCAGATACAGATGAGAGATGATCGACAGATAGGGATCTTCAGCCCTCAGGGTGGAGGGTGAGGCCCAGTTCTCCTCCACCACAGCCCTCATTAGTGCCAGGCCAGCCTCTGCTTCAATGCCTCCAGTGTCGGGAGGCTCACTACTTTATGGTGCTCAGCCTGCTCTAGTTTGGGACAGCTCAGCTTGTTCTTCCTTATGCTTATGGGGCCCCCATAGGGCAGAGGGTTTTAACTACTTTTCAGTCATGGCTCCTCGGAGAATCAGATGGCAACTCTGGGCTCTTTCTTCAGAAAAACATAAAAATCCACATAAACTCAAAAAGTGCATACATTTTGGTGCATTTGCCCTACTTCCCGATGTCATATTAGGAGGGGGCATCTTTGCTCCACCCACCAATGTTCCTCTCAAGTGGACTCCCTGGGGCAGGCGAGTGGCCTCTGGACGGTGAGGCTGCTAAACCAAGTTCCCCACCATCAGCAACCTCCCCAGCCTCCAAGGAGACACGGTGACATTCCCTGGAGGGTCCTGTAGGGCCGGCTTCTGTGTGTCCCAAAAGACCACCCAGAGGCTGCCAGCTCACTCAGTGGAGTCCTAAGGCCTTGCTGCTAGAGCTAGGCAACTGCGCCCGACAGCAAGGCGTGGGTCCTGGGCTCTATTCTCTTGCCCCTGCAGGAGGCTTTGCTCTTCCCAGGATGACTGGCTGTGCAGAGCAGGTTTCTCTTGGTGTCTGTAGCAGAGCCGTCTACTTACCGCCTCCCTCTTTTTACTTTCTGATCTCTCCCCAGAGGTCCTCTAAACTGGTACCGAAACATGGAAAGGAACTGGAAGTGGGCCTGCAAAAGCTTGGGACGGAAGGTGAGTTCCAGGTTCAATGTAGTCTCCTCCGCACCCCAGGACCCGCCCGCGGGGCTTCCCATTGGCCTTAGCTGATATGACCTGGGCCAGAGCTGGTCGTGGACAGACCTGCTGGCCACCTCCTTTCCCTTTGGGGTTTGGGAAGTGACTCCCTTCAGGGGTTTCCCTAGGATCTTTCTTGCTGGTGCTTCCCTTGGGATGGTAGAAGGTGACGTTGGGGATGGAGCTGGGTTGTGTCCAGGGAACTGCAGCATTCATCCAGAATCCCCAGGTTCCCTGGTGGTACCCCAAGGCAGGGCTGCAGATGGCCCAGGGCACCTCCCAGAAGCAATGTGGATACTGGAGCCCCCAGCCCGGAGGAGCGTTAGGTGCTCTCAGAGATGTGACTTTAGCCTCCGGTTATGTCACCTTGCACAAGTCAGTCTCTGAGTCTCAGTTTCCTCATTTGTCAAGCAGAAGATGAGTTTCCAATCTCTGGGTCTGCAGAAGGAGTAATGGAGGTTCCCAGTTTACATTCAAAATATTTAAAAATCTAAGGGAAATCTGTTCCCCAGTGTGACTGCACAGGTAGCCAGGCCTTCATCACCTCACTCAGTAGCCATGGTTACCTTGTTGGTTCACTCTGTAAGTGAACACACTGCTACGTGCCAGGCTTCCTGCCAGACCCTGGGATACATGGTGCGTAAACAGACCAGGTCTTGACCTCCCGAAATTAGGTCTTGAGGCACTAGAGTATATAACATCGTGGTTAAGAGCAGGCTAGGAAGCACATGGGCTGAGTCTAATCCCTGTGTGACCCTGGGAAAGGTACTTAACACCTCTGATCCACTGTGGCTTCTTCTCCAATATGGAAGTAGCAAGAACAGTGCCTCCCTCATAGAGCTGTGTAAGGATGAAATGGGTGAAGGCACATGACCTGTTACAAGCAGTACTGGGAACCTAGTAGCTTCATTAGTGTTCCTTGTCATTATCATCATATGACTGATGAAAATGACCAAACTGCAGTTGGACAGAGGAAATCTCTCAAAAGCGTGGAGGAAAATATTGACAAAGGCACTGGGAAGGTGAATCCCAATGGTGCTAAGGTCAGAAACCCTCCTCTTCTGCAGTTTCTTTTTTGTGACAGTCTTGCTTAGTTGCCCAGGCTAGAGTGCAATGGCACAATCTCAGCTCACTGCAACCTGTGCCCCCTGGGTTCAAGTGATTCTCCTGCCTCAGCCTCGCAAGCAGCTGAAATTACAGGAGTGCGCCACCACACCTGGCTAATTTTTTGTGTTTTAGTAGAGACGGGGTTTCACCACGTTGCACAGGGTGGTCTCAAACTCCTGAGCTCAGGCAATCCACCCACCTTGGCCTCCCAAAGAGCTGGGATGACAGGCGTGAGCCACTGCGCCCAGCCTCTCTTCTGTAGTTTCCGGCCAGATCTTCGTCTCTCCTCCCCCACCTCCTCCCATCCCGCCTGCCCCCCACCCCGCCACCCCCTGCCCAGTTCGCATTTTAGCTTGGAACATTCTAGAGTTTACAAACCTCATAGAAGTCTCAGGATTCATTTTAGCCACAAAATCATTTTTGACCTTCTCCTGGCTCCTGGTTGTGGAAGGAGGGAGGGGTGTGGAGAGACACCCATCACTCTGTGTGTAAATGAAAATAGTGCACGTTCCTCAACCAGGGATGGGTCAAAGCTACTTGGAAATTAGGGTAATGGTGGAGTGAGAACAAAGAAAAAAACACAGAGGCTTTCCTGGCCTTCCTGTGCGTGCCTCCCTGTGTTCAACTCATCTGCCAGCGGTTGGAAGTTACTTTGCTGCCATTCATGTCACATTGATAACTATTGTGGCTGCCCCCATTCTCTCTGGAACCTTGGCCGCCCCTTTTAAGCATCTTTTAATTCAGAGAAGAGGAATCTTGATCTTCATTCAAGGGTGTCTTCTGCCCTCTTGGTGCCGTCAAATCGGTTCTCCCAGTTACACACAGCTCAGCACACGTTCTCACTCACACACGTCTGCACACATAAAACCCATATTGGCCTCTGCACTGCTGAAGCTTTTATTTTAAAGATCTCCAGTAATAACCACGAGTCTGTTGTGCAAAGTTTGGCAGATACAACGTCAGGACCACAGCAGGGTGGCGGGCAGGGGTCTTTCAGGGGAGGAGGGAGGGCTTCCTTTGTGGAGTGCTGGCCACTCCTGTTTCCTGTTCTCTCCCCAGATCCTGATTCCGGCCCTGATGGTCACGGCGGAGAAGGACTTTGTGCTCGTTCCTCAGATGTCCAAGCACATGGAGGACTGGGTGAGGGAATGGCCCTGAACAGGGGTCATCAGTGCACCCCGGGAGAGGGCACAGGTGCTCAGAGGGAAGACGGCAGCAGAAGATACACCTTGTCATGTGGATGGGACCACAGTTGAAGCACTTCATCAGTAACATCACTGTCCCCCACTTGCAAGCAGCAACCATGACTGTACCTTCCTTTCCCCTGCACGGATGTGGGGTCTCATTCACTCATTATTCGCTTCCTAAATCATGCAGGGTTTGGGCAGGGTGTCCCGCGGGGAGCAGAGAGAAGGCGTCCATTGCCCATTGCACTAGCCAGAGACACACCCATCTGCCTTCTTCCATTTACCTTTCTGCCTGGGGTTTCCTTTCAGATTCCCCACCTGAAAAGGGGACACATTGAGGACTGTGGGCACTGGACACAGATGGACAAGTAAGGAGGTTGGGGGCTCCTGGGGTCGGGGAGAGCAGGGCCCCCTGTTCACCTTCCATAAAAGCTTTCCTCGTTTCATTGTGGTGGCTTTGGCCTGGCTTAGCCACTCATGTCACTCACCTCTGCCTTCAAGTTGGCTGGGTAGGCACAGATAAGTGTGAATGGCTTTTTTTTTTCTTTTACTTCTCCCTTTCCCCCAGGCCCACCGAGGTGAATCAAATCCTCATTAAGTGGCTGGATTCTGATGCCCGGAACCCACTGGTGGTCTCAAAGATGTAGAACGCAGCGTGCACCCACGCTCAACAGGTGCGCCGTCCTTCCACCTGCTGGGGCACGATTCTTAGTATAGAGGTGGCCTTACACACATCTCTCATGGATGGCGGCATTGTTCTGAAGGGGTTTGCAGGAAAAAAAAAAGATTTTCTTTACATAAAGTGAATCAAATTTGACATTATTTTAGATCCCAGAGAAATCATGTGTGATTAGTTCTCCAGGCATGAATGCATCGTCCCTTTATTTCTAAGAACCCTTAGTGTCCTGTGGGGGTACAGAATGGGGTGGCCAGGTGGTGATTTCTCTTTGACTGACCAATCCATAGTTTGGCAGAAAAATCAGCAGTTCATTTAGAAGAATCTTAGTAGAGATTAGGATGCCTTACTCAATAAAGCTAAGATGACTATGCTGCTGGCTGTCTTTGTTCTTGGAGAGGTGGAGTGAATGTTCAGGGAGAATGCATGGCATGGGGATGAACCCTTCCCTTCTGCTTCTGAGCCCTGTTCTGGGCTCCAAGGTGCTGCGTGATCTAGGCCGTGCTGGCCAGGAGACAATCCTGTGGGGATGGCAGTGGTCTCTTGTGCTCTGTCCCCTAGAGCAGTCACTGGCCACAGATAGCCACCTGCCTTTCTCCCGGCTTCCCTAGCAGAGTTTGCTCAGGCACAAATGCGCACCTGGAGCATTTGAAATGTGCTAGTGAGGCCGAGGAAGTGAATTCTAAATTTCATTGAATTGTAATCAGTTTAAAGTTACATAGCAGCAGCTGCCATGAGGCTCAGGCGGATCCAGCCCATCTTCCCCTCTGCCCTCTCCTCCCTATCTTTCCCTCTACCCTCTCCTCCCTCCTGTCACATCCAGTTAGGGGCCCGTCTCACTGATGGGTCTCCTGCGGTGGTCTCTCCTCTGTCCTGCTTCTGGCCCCAGAGTCCTGGAGCAGCCTCCTCACAGGTCTTGCCGCTCATATCGTTGGACCCTGAACCTTGCAGGGCCTCCCCCACTGCCCCTGCCCACCCCCAGCCAGCCCCATCACCCTCCAATTCCTAACCGCCCTCCAGCAGCACACTTGCAGGTGCTGATCCTCCTTGACCCTCTGCCCGACTTACCCATTCTTTGCCTGGAATGTTCCTCCTGCCACTTCCTCCAAGCCCATAGGCTGGGTCTCGAGCCCTTTCTCCCTGCCCCCCTTGCATAGTTATTGGGCTCACAGATGCACACACAGTGGCCTCACTGCACTTGCGAGAGGAAGTGGTCCCTCCAAGCTGAGTTTGGCATGATGACGGGAATAAGTTGGCCAGGCCACGAGGGCCTGAGTATCTGTGTATAGGGAGAAAGCCAGGGGAGGTTTGAAATGGAGGCTGCTGGCATTTCTTCACTGCCCTAGTGCACCTAGAGTCTTCCATGTACACCTCTCATCCTTCCAAAGAGTCCTTCCCATTTAACAGAGAGGGAAACTGAGGTTCAGATAATTTGCCCAGGACTGCCTGGCTAGATGGGGGCAGAGCCTGGATTCAGAAGCAGGCTCTCTGGCTCCTAAGGCTGAGCTTTTTCTACCAAAAAAAAAATGTTCTCGTCGTGCCACTGCACTCCAGCCTGGGCAACACAGCGAGACTCCGACTCAAAAAAAAAAAAAAGAAAAGTTCTCCTTTCTAAATCTGGAGCCAGACCACCTAGGTTAGGCCTCCGGTCTGCTGCATACTCGCTGTGTGACCTTGAAAAAGGATATCTGTGCCCCAGTTCCCTCATCTAGAAAAAAGGGGACGTTAATAGGACCTAACTCGTGCGTGGTTGCATCAAGTATGTTGCTATACACAGTTCTAGAACAGTGCTTGGCATGGAGGAAGTGCTATAGAAGTATCAGCTATAAGATTTCCAGTTTGTCTTAGGACAAGACCTCTAAGGGGTTTCCATCTCCAGCCACACCACCACCATCTCAATCCTTTTGCATCTGAGAATTAAAGGGCTCATTTAAAGGCAATCATGAGGCCTGGGGGAAAGGCTTACACCAGATCACATTATTTTCCTAACTGGGTGTATTCAAGCCCATTTGTAAGGGAGCAGTTGGGGGAAAGGAAATAATCAAACCTAAAAGCGTCCTTTACTAGAAGGAGCACAAACAGCAAACCTGTCTTCCCGAAAGTCTCGCTTTTAATCTTCTATCCAGTCATCTCCATCAGCCTTCAAAAAGGCCTCAGAAATTCTGCTCCTTTGGCAAATAAGAGTTGAATAACTCCAGTCCATAGCATTGCCACAAAAATATAACCGGTTATACAAGATGGAGGGCTGTATCGGTCTGTTCTCCCATTGCCATAACGAACTACCAGAGACTGGCTACTTTATAAAGAAAAGAGGTTTAATTGGCTCACGGTTCTGCAGGCTTTACAGAAACCATGGCTGGGGAGGCTCCAGAAAACTTACAATCATGGCAGACGGTGAAGGGGAAGCAGGCACATCCTACGTGTCTAGAACAGGAGGGAGAGAGAAAGAGAAGGGGGAGGTGCTACACACTTTTATAAACAACCAGATCTCATGGGAACTCACCATCACGAGAACAGCAAGGGGGAAATCCGCCCCCATGATCCAGTTGCCGCCCACCAGGCCCCTCTTCCAACATCGTGGATTACAATTTGACGCGAGATTTGGGTGGGAACAGAAATCCAAACCGTATCAAGGGCCATAAAGGACAGTGGACTGGAAGAAGTCTTTAGGTTTTTCAGGAAGATAGTGGAATGTCCAGGGCTATGTTTCCTGGTCTGCTTTGAGGACCTTTGGGCCACACATCAACTGTTGCAGTGGTGGTATCAGGGCATTCCCTGGAACAAGCAGAGAATTTTCAGATGCCATTTTAAGTACAAATGGCAAGGAGTGTGTCCAAAATGATTTAATTATAAAATGCTATATTTGGGGATTGAATTTAATTTTGTAATTAACATACTAGTTGTACATATTCATGAGGTACATAGTGATGTTTTAATACATATAATGTGTAGCAATCAGATCAGGCTAATTACACCTGTCATCTCAAACATTTTATCATTTTTGTGTTGAGGACATTTAATAACCTCCTTCTGGCTATTTAAAACAATGTATCATTGACTTTAGTCATCGCTCAGTGCTATACAACGCTAGAACTTACTCCTCCCACCTAGCTGGAATTTGACATTCCTTAACAAATCCCTCCCTATCCCCCACCTCTTCCCCCAACCCTTCCCAGCCTCCTATCCTCTGTTCTACTTTTTACTTCTAGGAAATGAACTTTTTTTTAGCTTCTGCATGTGAGTGAGAACATGTGGTGTTTCACTTTCTGTTCCTGGCTTATTTCACTTAACAGAATGCTCTCCATTTCCATCCGTGTTGCTGCGAGAGACAAGATTTCATTCTTTTTTTGTGGCTGAATAGTAAAAATATGTTATTTTTATGTCATGATTACAAAGGGAATAGATTACAAGTATATTCCTCTCTGCTAAAAGAAATCGGCACTTTAAAAAGAGGTCCAGCAGTCTTCATATTCTCTCTCACACCCTCCAGCAGTGGGTTGTGCTGCTCCTGGGAGGAGGCTGAGATCACTCACATATTCTGTCAAGGAAGGACCACTTAGTGGCTGTCAATTAGCAACATCCAATGTTTCCAGGAGACCCGTCTTCTAAAAAGTGAGTCTATTAGACTAGACAGGACAAAAAGCCATTTCTGTCTGTCTTGGGGTATAGGGAACCCATGGTTTTAGACCTTGACATGACTGTCCACCAGTTTCCATGTTGTTCACAGCCACATTACCATCAACACAAATTAAAAGCAAACAATGGTTAACATATCTAGGTCAGAGGCTCAAAGGGTTTTTTCCAACAGGAATTGGGTGACAAATATGCCTCACTGTTCAAAGGACTCCATCTGGCCACAAATGATAAAATACTTCCTTGCCTGAGCAATTGTAGAGTGTCAACTCCTGCACCCAAATGTGTAACTGTCTGTCTCCCTGTTAGACTGTGAGGGCCCTGAGATCGGAGGCTGCCTGTCTAAGTAATTCATCCTGAAACCCAACCCAGCACTGGCCTGGCATATGGAAAATGCTCATTAGACGTTTGCTGAATAAATTGGAGAGTAAATGCATAAATGGATGAATGGACAAATGCATTAGTTTCAAGTTGAAATAATTAAAATTTGGTCGGGCATGGTGGCCCACATCTGTAATCCCAGCAATTTGGGAGGCTGAGGCGGGCAGATCACCTGAGGTCAGGGGTTCGAGACCAGCCCAGCTAATATGGCAAAACCCCATCTCTACTAAAAATACAAAAATTAGCTAGGTGTGGTGGTGGGCACCTGTAATCTCCGCTACTTGGGAGGCTGAGGCAGAAGAATCGCTTGAACCCAGAGGCGGAGGTTGCAGTGAACCAAGATCATGCCATTGCACTCCAGCCTGGGCGACGAGGGAAATTCCATCTCTATAAATAAATAAATAGCCTAATGTCCTCGAGGTTCATTCATGTTGTCACATGTGTTGGAATTTTCTTTCTTTTTAAGGCCAAATAATATTCCATTGTATGTATAGACCACGTTTTGTTTACTTACTCATTCAGCAATGGGCACTTGGATGGCTTCCATATTTTGGCTATTATGAATAATGCTCTGAGCATCAGTGTACACATATCTCTTTAGGGCTCTGAGTTCAGTCCTTTTGGGTATATATCAAAAAATGGAATGGCTAGATTATATTGTAATTTCTATGTTTAATATTTTGAAGAATCACCAGATGGTTTTCCATAGCTGGTTTCCATTTTCTGTTTTTTTAATATATAGAATGGCCGTGTGATATCCCATGATGGTTTTATTTGAATTTCCCTAATGATTAGTGATGTTGAATATCTTTCATGTGCTTATTGGCCATCTATATATATCTTTGAAATGTCCATTCAAGTCCTTTGCCCATTTTTTGTTGGGTTGTTTTGTGTTGTTGTTGAATGTTAAATCTTGTATATTCTGGATATTTATCCCTTATAAGATATATGATTTGCAAATATACTCTCCCATTCTGTGGGTTAGATTGTGTAGGGGTGGAAGGTATGATACTTCTTCTCACCCATCATAAGGGTCACGGCTGATTCTTCTATAGCAAAAGATAGTAAACAAGGGAAAAGCATACCACATTTATTTAATCACAATTTTACATGACAAGGGAGACTTCAGAAACAAAGACCCAGGAAAACTGTCTATTTTCATGCTTACGTTCTATGAAGAATGGACAGTCCTGTGGAAAAGTGATTGGACAAAAGGCTATGACCTCATTGTAACAGACTAAGGGGGAACCCAGCAAGGCCTGTGTGTTCAGATTCTTCTTGGCCTTTCTGTATAGCATTCCTTCCTCCCAGGTATAGGGCAGGACCCTCTAGAACAAGGGTCTTCAAGGGAGAGGGGAGAAAGTGATCTAAGTTTGATGGCTTGCTTTGGGGGAGAGGAGGTCTAGAGTCTATGACTGCCTTGGGGGAAGAGGAATTCTAGTTTCTGTGACCCCGTTTTGGGGAAGAAAGAGGACCAGAGACAGAAGGGCAGGAGAAGGTCCAATAGCCCATGCTTTAAGGCCCTTCCAATGTGACTATGTGGGCTTACGTCAGAGTTTCAAAGACAGAAACAATTTTTTTTTTTTTTTTTTTTTTTGAGACAGAGTCTCTGTTGCCCAGGCTAGAGTGCAGTGGCACAATCTCGGCTCACTGCAACCTCCACCTCCTGGGTTCAAGCAATTCTCCTGCCTCAGCCTCCCAAGTAGCTGGGATTACAGGTGCCCACCACCATGCCCAGCTAATTTTTTGAATTTTAATAGAGATGGGATTTCACCATGTTGGCCAGGCTGGTCTCGAACTCCTGACCTCAGGTGATGCACCCGCCCCGGCCTCCCAAAGTGCTGGGATTACAGGCGTAAGCCACCGCGCCTGGCCTGACAGAAACAACTTTTTATTTATGCAACTCAGAGTAAGAGAATTCCTGAGAAAGCCCCAAACAGTGGTATTCATTTTCATTTGAATGTATTAAGGGATAAATATGTATTTATCCTCTTTATCAATTATCTTGGATTCAGATGGAAAAAGAAGTCTGAAGTACATTAGGCAGCCTCGTCTACTTTGTCTCACATGTGCTGAAGGAATGTTATGCCCTACGTCATATTTTAAAGAGAATGTGCTGGCGGAATGAGTCAAGGAAGGGAGACCTGCAGACCAGAAATGGTTAAACACCCTTCACGATGTCCACAATAAGGACACGGGTGTTTCACAGAAATGTGTTAGGTTCCCGGGTACAAATGGTGTATTAAGGAGCGCATTCTCAATGATTAACAAGTCTGGGAGGGGAAAAGATCTAAAAACATGCCCTTCGGTGACCACTAAGGCAGCAACATTCATTTTCCTTGCCAAGAAATGTTTGTAAAAGTTAAGACTCAGCAAGTCCAGAACAGGCTGAGTCCTTCAGACAAGAGGAAATAAATAACCCCTCGATCACAATCATGGGACAGTGGCAACACAGATCGAATGAACTGATTCACGCGATTTTTGCTGAGTTTCATATTCTCATGTAAGTTTATTTTTTTCAATAAAGGCAGTTTATAAAATTGATGTGCTTGGCTTAGGGTGGGGGTAGGAGCATTCCATCCAAGGGCAGTAATGCCAGGTGAAGAAAGGAAACCTCCTGCATGGATCCAGGCTCTGGAAATTTCAGGGGAGGAGGGCAGAAAGTCCACAAGGGTCCCAGGGCTGTGGAACAGACCAGGCCCACTCACACCCCCCAACACTAGGCTCAAAATGTAGTCACGAAAAGAGGAGCGCTTGGACTGGACTATAGCTGAAAGGGGAATTTGTGGGTGGAGAGGAGGATGTACTTTCCTTGAAATTGTGAGGGCAGGGTTTGAGAAGGAAGTGGGGAGTTAGAAAAGAAAATAACTTTTATCTGAGGAACACAATCCTTTTAATGACCAGGCCCAAAGACACATTAAAATGATACAGCAATCATGCCCTCCTCCCGGCTTTGAGCTCTGTCTCCATCTCTTGAAGCTGCTTGCTTCTGCCACAAGTACCTATAAATTAACCTAACACTGTCACACTGGACACTCTGACCCATACCCTATAGCTTAACAATGTCTAGCTATTAGCAAACTAATCAATGTTATTTCTGTAAAGCAAAGAGAAATCCTGACAAACAATTTTGTATCAGTCCACTCCCTGTCCCCCTTTTTTGCCTTTAAAAGTCCACGTGTAACTGCTGCTAATCGGAGTGTCTATTTAGGGCAACTTGAATCTATGCTCCCAGGTTGTAATCTGCAAGCTTGGCCCAAATAAACCCTCAACTCAGATTAATTTCGCTGCAGCTTCTTTCCTTTAGGGCCTGCAGAAGCAAGTTCTTGGTTTGGGGTGATACCAGGGTACACCTCTGCACACCCTCCCCCCTTGCCAGGCGCCTCTCTGTCCCCAGGACTTGATGCCAGTCAGTCCTTTGTTGGCCACAGCCCCTGGCCCACTTGCAGAGCTTTGGGACAGTGAGTGTGGAAAAGAGACAGCTGCCAACCTAACAGCTGCTTTCTCGAGTCTCAGCCCCAAGGCCCCTCACCCCAAGCCCTGCCTTTTCCAGCAGGGAGTCTGCGATCCTGCGGGGCTCTCTGCCCCTGGGCCATGGAGCTGGCAGTTCTGGGGCCCCGCAGGCCCTGCCCCTCCCTCAGGGACAGCCCCAAGTGCACAGATGCAAAGGGAAGAGGCCTGGCCTTGCCCTTTTCTCTCCTGAGGCCCTGACCCCAGGCTCTCCGGCTCGCAGACATGATCTGCTACGGCTGCCATAACAAAGTCTGACAGATCAGGTAACTTAAACAGAGACATTTGTGTTCTCACCTTTCTGGAGGTTGGAAGTCTGGGATCAAGGCGTCGGCAGGGCTGGTTCTTTCTGAGGCCTCTCTCCTTGGCTTGTAGACAGCCACCTTCTCCCTGAGTCGTCTTCTCCTGGTCTTCCTCCGTGTGTGTGTCCTAAGCTCTTCTTATGAGGAGACTAGTCATATTGGACAAGGGCCCTACCATCTGTGCTACAGCCACCAATATCCTGTCCTGTCTCCCTAAGAGGGGGTGGGGGGCTTGGCTTGGTCACCCCCCAGGTCTGGCAAGGGAACGAACACACACAGGGACCAGGCTTCAGCTGCACAGGCCTGTGCCCTCCTCCAGCCCAGGGTGCTGTGGCAGCCCCACATCAAGACCCCCAGCAGCTCCAACATCACAGCCTCCCCTGATCTATGGTGTTAAGCACCTAGTTAGAGGCTGGGGGTGTCCTTTGGCTCCAGAATCCTTAGGGTTGGGGTCAGAGTTCAGATAGTTAAACCCTGCCCTCCCACCTTCCGTCAGAGAGGGAGCATGGGGTGGGGGCAGGCCTGAGCAGCTGTTTGTTTATGGCCTTAATCCTGCCTGAGTTGAACCTGTCAAGGCTGCTCACCTGCCTCTCCTGCCAGAGCCCCCTCTCCACTTCTCAGGAGCAAGAGCAGTGAGCAGGGCCCCAAAAGATAGACTCACCATGACAAATACAGAAAGGTGCAAAGTGGCATTTAGCTTACTTTACAGATGAGGAACTAAGGATCAGAGAGGGTGAGTGATTTGCCTGGAATCACAGAGCCAATCAGCAGCAGGGCTGGGCACAGACTCAGGACTGATGCCAACTCTGTGCTCAGTTACTGTCCATGCAATTGAGCCAGTACCTGATGAGTGCCCCCAGGTGCCTGCCAGCGAGTCAGGGTGCCAGACAGGTGTGCTGCATGTTACTCCCGTTCTCACCTGCTGGGGCCAGCTCCCCTCAGCTGTAATTTTTGCCAGGTAATCTCCCCTTCTTCTATGCCTGCTAGCAAGGCTCTGGGATTCTCTCTGCTGTTTCCTTATTTGCTCAGGCTGATGGTCTCTAACTCGTAGAAAACGTCCCGGCTGAGACATCAGTCATGGTGGTAATGAACTCTGATTGCTAATTAGTGAGGATTGGGCTCCAGCAATCGATTTCACTGAGCTCTGTGTCCCGGGTCCATGGAATGCACTTGTGCTTTGGAGTCAGACAGATGTGCCTTCTCATTTCGGTTCCACCACTGATGTTTGTGTGACCTTGGGCAAGTGACTTCAAGTCCCAGACCTCAGTCCCCTCCCTGTAAAGTGAAGAGACCATTCCCACAGCCCAGGGCTGCCATGGGGATCTCATGACATAGTACCCTAGTCCACATGGCAGGCACCAAACAGATGGTATGTCTCTTCCTTTCCCTTCCAGCTCTTCGTCTTTGCCTAGGTCCTCGCACCTCCCAGGGTGAGAATAAGTGGAGAATTTGAAGTCTATCTAGCAAAGTCAAGACCCTATGGGAGTACGCCCTCTTTGGTTGGTGACTTTGTGCAACTACACAAAGCAATCCTGGCTTCCCAGTCTGGGCGGTGGTGGGAGCACAGGGGTGGAGGAATGCTAGACCCAGCTCAGCCCAGTGAACTTGGGCCAGTCTCTCCTCCTCCCTGTGCCTCATCTTCACCTTCGAGCAGAAGGCATTATCCAGAATATTCCTAAAGCTCCAGCATTCTCAGGCTTCTGCAGAGGACGTGGCTCAAGCTGACCCCAGGCTGGGACAGACCCACTTACGCTCCCAAGAAGCCTGGCAGCAGGAGTGAGGGCTGGGCAACCACCTGGCTCCTCCCGGCCTACACTGGTCTCTTGCAGGTGGATGAGGAGAAGAAGCAGGTGACCATGGAGGCTGGCATCCTCCTGGCCAACCTGCACCCATGGCTGGATGAGCGTGGCCTGGCCCTGTCCTGGTAAGAGCCCATGCTCCCATTCCTGAGTGGGCTGAGGCCACCTGCTCACCCCCCATCCTTGCCTGGCCGGACACTCAAGGATCTGGCAGGAGCCACAGAGGAGCACCTCCCAATGTGCACCCCTTTCTCTGGGCTCCTGTTCTTCCCCCTTGGGGTGCCTATCTCTCCATCCTGCATGGGTTCAGGGGCTGTTGTGTTGGGAATGGAAAGAAATAGGCCAGAAATGAGATGAGCATTAAATAATAGTCTCAAACAGAAATGGGACAACCCTGGATTAAGTCATTCTGAAAACTTGCAACAAACAACTCCAGGGATCCAAACACAAGAAAATGCCAATAAACCCTCAGAGGAACAGAAGACCCTGATGACTGAGCCCCAGGGTTTCCTGGCATGCTATCCATGGCTTCACTTGTTCCTCCATCCAAACGTGGTATCAGTGATTGCTCAGGTTTAATATCAGGGGATTTCCTTTGAAATAGGAGCCAAACACAGCCAAAGGAGTGAATCTCTAACTGTGGAATTTCAACCATTAGAAACAGGTAACAGAGCTGTTTGGAGCAGTGAGGTAAACAATCTGTTTGCAGCTGGGAATCATACCCGTGGAAACCTGTAGTTGGTCTTCATGTGGGAGTGGTCTGCATGCCTTAGCTTTCTTATCACAGGCCCTTGGGCATCATGACTCCTCTGCACTCTGGAAACCCTCTGTTCTGGCCTCTGTAAGGGCCATGGCAACGCAAACATTTATAGAGTGTCTACCACATGCAGGCCCTGTTCAGGCCTTGGAGAGGCAAAGATGAACAAAGCCCAGACCCCACAAGCAAGGAGCTCCCAGCAAGGGGCCACATAGAACTGGCAGGCATCACACAGAGCAATAGGTTCAATGTCAGTGAAGCATTCAGGGCAGCCTGGGGCCCAAGTTCAGCCTTGGCAGGCAGGGAAATGTGTGAGAGGGTAAGAATAGGAACAGAATCCCTTCAGGGGGGACCCCCGGGTTGAGCCCCAAAAGATAACTAGGTATTAACCAGCAAAAGGGGAGGAGGGAGGAATCTCAGGCAGAGGGGCCCAGGAGAGGGACAGAGTGTGAGGTGTGCAGAAGCTGGAAGCAGACAGCAGAAACAGCCCTTGACCAATGACAACAGGAGGAGATGTGTTCTTCTTAATTACGGGCATCAGCTCCTGGGCCCTGAAGCATTCTTGCTCGTCTAAGATGTGTCCCTGTCCTCCCCTAGGGGCCCCGTCCTCCTCAAGTGGCTCCTGGGATGAGGCCCATCTGCCTCTCCAAAGGTAGCTGGGATGTCCCATCCTGTATGTCCTAGGGGGCTGCCTGGGACTGCAGTTCCAAGGATGCTGGGGCGCTTTTGGGAAGAGGAAGGCCGTATGCGGGGTCTGGACGCCCTCTTTGGTTTCACCATCACACCAGCCCTGTGGGGAAAGGATGAGAGTCTCACTTACAGGCACAGAAGCCAGAATCTTACCCAAAGATGTTATAGGAAAGGGGTCCCGATCCAGACCCCAAGAGAGGGTTCTTGGATCTTGCACAAGAAAGAATTCAGGGTAAGTCCATAGAATAAAGCAAAAGCAAGTATATTAGGAAAGTAAAGCAATAGAAGAATGGGTACTCCATAGACGGAGCAGCCCTGAAGGCTGCTGGTTGCCTATTTTTATGGTTATTTCTTGATGATATGCTAAACAATGGGTGGATTATTGATGCCTCCCCTTTTACACCATATAGGGGGATTTCCTGACATTGCCATGGCATTTGTGAACTGTCATGTTGCTGGTGGGATGTAGCAGTGAGGACGACCAGAGGTCACTCTCATTGCCATCTTGGTTTTGATGGGATTTAGCTGGCTTCTTTACTGCAACCTGTTTTATCAGCAAGGTCTTTAATGACGTGTAGCTTGTGCCAACCTCCTGTCTCATTCTGTGATTTAGAATGCCTTAACTGTCTGGGAATGCAACCCAGTAGGTTTCAGCCTCATTTTACCCAGCTCCTATTCAAAGTGGACTCGTTCTGGTTCACACGCCTCTGACAAAGTCATGCAGCTGGAAGGCTCCGAGACTTTGTGTGTTTGGTGCCAGATGGGGCAGGGCAGCATGATGGTGAAGCCCAGCTCTAGGAGCAGTCGGCCTGGGCGTGAGCCTGCCTCTACCTTGCACCAGCTGTTAGGCAAGTGCCTTGTGCCTCGGAGCCACAGCGTCCCGCCTTAGAAAACAGGTCTCTAAAATAGGGGTATTCAGAGGGCTGGTTGAGTTAGAGATGCCCCTTGTAGTGTGGTTCAGTAAATGTCAGCCTCCCTCATTCTGGCTCTGTCAAGGCCTCGCTTCAGGGACTCTGGACATGGCCTTTCTCCTCCCCTTGTTATCTCCACTTGCTCAGGGACCAAAGTCTAATTCTTCCTTCCAATTGACTCCTTTTCACTGAAAGCCTTGCTTTTATCCCTGTCTTTTAACAGGGTCCTAAGCATCTTGCCTCTTCCTCTTTAGTCTTCATACACTTCATGGAGAAAAGAAGCTCACCCTGTCCCATTGTTGGCATTTGGGTCACTCTCATGCTTCACTGTTATAAACAATGCTGTGAGGGACATCCTCACATGTGTGCCTGCCATGTACGGGAGTATTTTCCTAGGGCAGATTTCTAGGGTCCTCTTCTATTTAATCATTTTTTAAAATTTTGGATTCAGGAGTGCATGTGCTTGTTTTGTTACATAAGTATATTGTGTAATGGTGGGGATTGGTCTTCTCGTGTACCCATCACCCAAATACTGAACATTGGACCCAGTAGGTCATTTTTCAACTCTCCCCCTTCCTCATCCTTCCCCGTTTTTGGGGTTCCAGGTGTCTATTATCTTCATCCTTATGTCCATGTGTACCCACTGTTTAGCTTCTACTTATAAGCGAGAATATGCAATGTTTGATTTTCTGCTTCTGAGTTAGTTCACTTAGGATGATGGCCTCCAGCTGCATCCATGTTGCTGCAAAGGACATGATTTTATTCTTATTTATAACTGCGTAGTATTCCATGGTGTATATGTACCACATTTACTTCATCCAGTCAACCACTGATAGACACTTAGGTTGGTTCCATGACTTTGCAGTTGTGAATTATGCTGCAATAAATATATGAGTGCAGGTGTCTTTTTAATATACTGACTTCTTTACCCTTAGGTAATACCCAGTAGTAGGATTGCTGGGTCGAATGGTAGTTCTATTTTTAATTCTTGGAGAACTCTCCATACTGCGTTCCATAAAGGTTATACTAATTTACATTCCTACCAGCAGTGCGTAAGTGTTCCCTTTTCTCTGCATCTTTGACAACATCTGCTGTTTGGGACCTTTTATTTTTATTTTATTTTTGTTTTTATTTTTTTGAGACAGTTCTCACTCTGTCACCTAGGCTGGAGTGCAGTGGTGTGATCTCGGCTCATTGCAACCCACTTGAACCTGGGTTCAAGTGATTCTCTTGCCTCAGCCTCCTCAGTAGTTGGGACTACATATGTGCGCCACCACACCCGGCTAATTTTTGTATTTTTAGTGGAGACAGGTTTTTGCCATGTTGGCCAGGCTAGTCTCAGACTCCTCACCAACTGATCCACCCGCCTTGGCCTCCCAAAGTGCTGAAATTACAGGTGTGAGCTGCCGCACCCAGCCAGGACTTTTTAGTAATAGCCATTCTAACTGGGGTATTACTGGCTTTTCCTGTAATAGCCATTCTCACTGTGGTTTTGATTTGCATTTCTCTGATGATTAGTGATGTTGAGCATTTTTTGTATATTTATTGGCTGTGTGTGTCTCCTTTTGAGAAATATCTGAGATCTTCTTTTCACATTCTGGCATTTTCAGAGGAGGCATTATCACCCACTAACCCCACCAATATGGACAAATAGATGAGAGTAGCCAGGAGGGTGAGCGGGTGGGTGAGGGAAGGCTAGAAGAGGCTTGTGTGTCCTTCACCCTCTCCCCATTCAGCCAGGGCAGCCCCAGGTCTCATCTTCTCTCTCTAGGAAGTCATGAGGTGAGATTTCCTAATCATTGTCACATTGGGTTCAAAGTGGGAGATGTGGAGCCTCTGGTGTCCTCCAGCCTCCCTCAAGGGCCCTCGGTCTGCACTGGAGGAACCTGCCACATCCCTGCCCTCCTATCTTTTACCTGTGAGAGCACTGTGTGTGAGCTGAGGACAGCTGGGCTCTTGGGAAGCTGTCTCACAGCTTGTGAAGCTCCAGGCACCTGAGCCCTTGGAGGTCTTCAGAAAATACCTGTTTCCTTCTCCTTTAAGTTAGGGCTGAGATGACTCAGAAAGTTCCTGGGAAGTAAGATTTTTTAAACTTCTGATCTGCTCTTCGTCCTTGACCTTGAGATTGGCAGGTCTTTCTAATTCCTGCCCCCATGGTGCACGCCTCCCAAGGGGTACTGCATTCCTTTCATGATCTTGTCCTCCCACGCACATGGAAGCCTCCTGTTATTCCTTCTAGGGCCTGGAACACCAGGCTGAGGGATGAGGCCTTTCTCCTGGAGCCCCTGAAGGTTTCTGAGCAGGAGAGGTGACAGGGCCTGCTCCTCCTTCTTTCTCACCTCCCCAAACTTTTCTGGGATGTTTATTTGTGAGATTTGAACCAGGCTGGTTCCACGAGGACATTGCAGGCCTTGGTAGGCTGGGTACCTAAGAGAAGTCTTAGCAGGAGCATTTTGGCCTTTGGTTGGTGGAGAGGGTATTTATTGTTGGCAGATGGAGGTTGGAGGAAAGCAAGAAAGGGGTGTTGTGGGCTGCAGAAACCCCCAAAGCCAGGCAGGCAGGCCTCCCCTCAGCTCTGAACCATGTCGCCGCTGGCTCATCTAACAGGCCACTTAATGAGGAAACTGAGACCCCGAGAGAAGACAGGCAGGCCACATCACACAAGCTAATTCATGGCAGATTTGGGATGAGAACCCAGACAGCACTGAATAAACTTTTCTGCCCTGAGGGGCCTTGCACCTCAATCTGATGTGCCTGGGAGTATGCCTGCTGCCCCGGGAAGCCTAACTGGTCTCTTGTGTCCTTTTTGCTTCTTGCTGAGCCCAGCCTGGGCATGGTGGTAGATATGACTGGAGCTGGTGTCGTTGGGTCTGGAATGCAAAACATGGGAATCAGGCCTGGCACCCCGGCCAGCCAGGCGAGTCCACCTGCTTCCCCTGCAGTGCTGGCCCAGCTCTGTGGGGTCCTCACACCCAGCCCAGCTGGCCCCCTTTGGCAGAGATGCAACAGGTGCCCTCCAGGTATGTCACTGCCTTCTCTGGCTGACAGTCACGATGAGGAAGGGGCCCCCCTGCCTGTCGGTGCTCTGACAGTTGCACAGTGCCCTCCCACCTTTGCCTCTTAGGAGCCTCACTGCCACCCTGTGGGAAGGGATGGGCAGGGATGGAGTGCAGGGAAGGGGTGCCATCTCCACTGAAGATCTGACGCCAGAGCTGTGCAGGGGATGGGGCTGTCCAGGTTAGCAGGTGCAGGGAGGGGTCAGGATAGGAGCCTAGTGCTTGTGGACCTGGAACCCCTACTTTATAATCATTAAAAAGCATTTCTTACACTTCACAAGAGACCATTTGGGGAACTGGTTAAGAGCACAGGTCTGAGACTCGGCCCTGGGTTCAAAGCCTGGCTCCACCACTCACTGGGTGTGGAATGCACATTTGGTTGCTTAGCTTCTCTGGACATCCCTGTAAAAAAGCATCACCCCCAATGGGGTGAGTAATCCTCAACTCGTTGAAGAGGAACTTAGATAGCACATGTTACATGTGCGGCCGACCAGAGGACAATTCAGAGGATGCCTGTGTCAGGAGCCACCCTTTGGAGGGCAGTCACCTTGAGCTTTCAATATTAGGAGGGGCTTCCTCTCTGCCAGGCTGGGCCTCCCTGGAGCAGGCTGCTGGGGTGCTTGCAGAGGCTGGCTGCTCATTTGTCAGGGATGTATAAGACACTCCTGTGCCGGTGCAGTGGTGCACACACTCAGCTGTGCTTTCTTTCTCCTGCGTGACCCCGTTTGCACTAGGGGCCATGTGGCTTTGGCCCCTGGAGCATCATGGCTAAGCACTGGGGCTCCACCACTATTGTCTGTGTAACCTGGGGCAGGTCTCTTTACCTCTGGCTACCTCAGTTTGCTTACCTGGAAAATAGGAATGCTCATGATAGCCATGCATGTGAGGGACTTAGAAGAGTGTATGCAGTTAGTGCCCAATAAGTGTTTGTGATGGTTTTGCTTATAAGACAAGGCCTTTTCCAGAGCCCACACTTGGTGCTGACTTAGAAGCTTCAGCATTGCCAGTGGTTAGACCACGTGGGTCATCTAAGTTTCCTCTCGACTACACAAATTTCCTCTTGGCTCTGCATACGTTTCCTCTCAAATAAGCACACCCTGCCTTCTGCAGGGGTTCTGATGAAGGCAAGCAGCCAAGCAAACACTGTTTGACTGACTTCTAGGAGTTTGACCCCAGGTAGTCCAGGCTCAGAGCAGCACTGAGACCAAAAGCAAACAGCCCAAGCCTGGGCATGGTGGCTCACGCATGTAATCCCAGGATTTGGGAGGCTGAGGTGGGCAGATCACTTGAGCCCAGGAGTTCAAGATCAGCCTGGCCAATATGGCAAAATCCTGACTCTAAAAAAAAAAAAAAAAAAAATTTAAATATTAGCCAGGTGTGGCAGCACATGCCTGTAGTCCCAGCTACTTGGGAGGCCGAGGTGGGAGGATCACTTGAGCCCAGGAGAGTGAGTGCAGTGAGCTGAGATCACGCCACTGCACTCCAGCCTGGGCTAAGGAGTGAGACCCTGTCTCTAGTAAATAAATAAAAACAGCCCAAAAGCAATTTCCAGGGGATGCACTTTGTTTTTATTTGTATTTCTTGAATTCTGTGAAGGGAAACCTAATTCCCAGTGACTGCTGCTTAAAACTCACTCTGCTTTCTCTTGGGCATCACATATACACCCTGGTTGCTCCTTGCCCTTCTCCTCCTCCCTCTTTTCACCACAAAATCCTCAAAAAATCACTAGGCAAGACGGGAGCATCTGAGGGGATGGGGCTGCGGAAGGGGAAGGACTGAGGCCATTCGTATCCATCATTCTTGCGCCCTCCCAGGTAAGAGGCTTTGCAGCAAAGCATAGAGGGATGTGTGGGTCCTGATTCCCCAGAGCCCAGCATGGACATTCTCATTTCCTCCTCAAAGCTGGGTTCACTGCCTGAGGGAGCCCAGTGGTAACTGAGGGTGAAGGATGACATGAGAGCCACCCCTTCCTCAAGATTTGGCCCCAGTCCTAGTCCACTATCCAGGACTTATGTCAAACCAGTTGCCTCAGTTTCTACAAAATGATCAGCAAAGTGTGAATGTCATTGAGGCTGGGCGCGATGGCTCACCTGTAATCCCAGCACTTTGGGAGGCCGAGGCGGGTGGACCACCTGCAGTCAGAAGTTCGAAGCTGGTCTGGCCAACATGGTGAAACCCCGACTCTACTAAAAATACAAAAAATTAGCCGGGTGTGGTGGCAGGCACCTGTAATCCTAGCTACTCCGGAGCCTGAGGCAGGAGAATCACTTGAACCTGGGAGACGGTGGTTGCAGTGAGCCGAGATACCACTGCACTCTAGCCTGGGCAACAAGAGCAAACTCCATCTCAAAAAAAAAAAAAAATAATAATAATAATAAAAGAAAAGGAAAGTCATTGAGTGGCCACAGATCAAAATGCACACAAGAGTGTCTGGCTTTTCTTAGGAGCCCAGCTGAGCAGACCTGGAAGCCAGTGGAAGGGGTCGCTGTTTTCTTTCACAACTTACCCTGATATTCCCTCATTTTATCCTCACCTCAATAGTTATAACTATTATCTCCATTTTACAAATAAGGAAACAGAGAGGCAGAATAACACACCCGAGGTCATACAGCTAGCAAAGACAGTGCCTGTTGTGCATTGGTTCCTGGATCCTGTGGAAGTGTTTTGCAGGCCAGCTCTCATTCACTTCTCTGGATCTTAGACAAAAGCTAGCTTTTGTAAAACTCATTCTGATGCCCTCACCCCGCTCCCCAGGTGCCCCATTTATGCCAATTTCCCATCTCTGGTCTTTGCTCACTGTTAATGAGAATTAGTTCAGCTTTATGTGTTCTCTCACCCGAAGCTCCTGGCCACCAACTGCACATGTCAAAAGCAATTTCCATCCAAATTAGCAGGTAGTGGAGTGTGAAGTGCTTGAACAGCATCAAGAGAGGTTTCCTCTGGAGATGCCAGGGGAAGGTGTAGAAGTCAGTCATCAGATTTCCACTGGGCACCCTGGTCTTTGCAGAAACCCAAAGGCATCTGGCTGGGTGTGGCTGAATGGGGGGATCTATTTCCCCAGGTGGATGGGTCCGTGGATGAGGGGAGGGACGGCTTGGCCAACACGTTGCCCAGGAAGAACAATAGGCAGAGAAGTGCCTGGGACCCTGGCTCCTGGGCTGGCCTGACCCCAGATGCACACACATCCTCATTTTGTCTTCCCAAGGCCCTTCCCCCAGGAACCCATGGCTCCTTAAAGCCTAGTCTCCTCTTAGAGCTGCCCTGGGCAGAGGAGGCCTCGCTGCATCCTGACTGTGAGGCCCACAGGATGCATGGGCAGCGGTTCTGGGAGGACAACCCAGGTCCCCTCATGCAGTGTTGGGCTCACCCCCTGTGGGGAACTGATGCCCACTTAAGCATAGCCTCCCTTTCCCCCATCTCTACTCCTCTTTCCCATGACAATGAGACCCCTCAGGTTGTGACAGTACACACTGGCTCTTCAGGCCCCCTGAATTGGGGCAAGGGAGATGACCTCAGCACCCTTTCCTTGGCTCTAGGGACACTGTGGCCAGGACCTTTCTGAGCAGGTCAGTGAACCTGGAGGAACTGCAGGAGGTAACAGAGGTATGGGCAGAAAAAGGGCTTGAGTAGAGACTTGCCACAGGAGACATGGGGCTGGTGTGAGCTGCCACTCCTGGGAGGGCATTAACCCTCAGCTACACTGAGCCCCAGAGGATATGCCTGGGATTCCCTTTATAATGTTTTCTTCACAGCAAGGTGGGTGGAGTCACTTTCAGGCTTATTTGACTGCTTAAGGTTACATGCAGGGTATTTGGATCTGCATAACGGGGGGCTTGTAATTTATAGCAGTGCTTTTTGAATGAATGAAAAACAGTGTTGTATGGACAAATGGATGGATGGTTACATGGATGGATGGTTACATGGATGGATGGATGGATGAAGGACTAGATGGGTAGAGGGATAGATAAAGGGATGGATGAAGGGACGGATGGATGGATTGATGGATGGATGGTTGAATGGATGAAGGGATGGATGGACGGATGGATGGATGGATGGATGGATGGATGGTTGGTTAGAGGGATGGATGGATGGATGAAGGGATGTATGGATGAATAGATAGTTGGATGGATGGATGAAGGGATGGATGGATAAATGGATAGCTGTATGGTTGGATGAAGGGATGGATGGATGATGGATGGATGGTTGGATGGATGAAGGGATGGATGGATGGTTGGTTGGAGGGATGAATGAAGGGATGGATGGTGGACAAATGGATGCATGGATGGATGAAGGGATGGATGAATGATGGATGGATGGTTGGATGGATGAAGGGATGAAGGGATGGATGGATGGATGAAGAGATGGGAGGATGGATGATGGGATAGATTGTTGGTTGGAGGGATGGATGAAGGGGTGGATGGATGGATGGATGGGTGGATGGATGGATGGATAGCTGGATGGATAAAGGGAAGGATGGATGATGGATGGATGGTAGGATGGATGAAGGGATGAAGGGATGGATGGATGGATGAAGAGATGGGAGGATGGATGATGGGTGGATGGCTAGATAGATGAAGAGATGGATGGATGGGTGGGTGGTATGCAGCATACCTGAAGTGCCTGGAATCCTAGATCCATTCTTCATATTCACTAAGCTATAGGACTCAAATCTATGGTTTCAAGTTCCTTGAAGGTTGGGCTCTTCTCTAGTCACCTTATTCAATATGAGCAGATCCTCTGTGCAGATGGAGTTGGCAATAATGTAAGCAGTACTGACTCAACATGATGAAGATCATGGGCTTTGAAATCAAATGAACCCGATCTTGAATGCTGGCTTTGCAACTCCTGAGCTGTGAATCGTGTGCCAGTCATTTAATCCTGCTGAGCCTTAGTTTCCTCATCTACGGAGAGTGTTAATAATGTCTGCCTTAAAGTATTGAATCTAAGGATTAAGCCAGATAATACATGTAAAGCATCTAGTTTAGTGTTCAAACATGCCCCCCATGGCACTCAGTAGGTGATAAACAGAAACTTGTTTTCTAGCCCCCAGTCTAAAATCCTTCCCACTGGAATTGCTAATACTTTAAGACTTGGGGCAAAGACCTTCACTCCAGAAGCCCCCTCCTCAGGGGCATGAGTTTGGGGAAAATCTTTACCCAGAACTCCCAACTGGTGGCTGAAAAAGTGATTCCACAGTTCCCGGGGTACAGCATGGATCCCTGAGGTGCCAATGCTGGGCCTGCAGAAATCATTTAGCAAATGAGGTGCCGGATGTCTTAGCCCAAGAGAGTGGGGCAAGTTCAGGACAAGAGCATTCCGTAGAATTGTTGGGCTGTGAAAAGGCATGCCTGAGCCAGGGAGCCCCGTGAGGAAAGGGGCAGGGAGGAGGACACTGGAATGAGGAAGGGAGGCTGGATGTTCACTGGCCCACACAGCTCCACCTGGAGCCATCCCAGACTCTGAGTTTTTGGGGTGACCTTGGGTGTGCTTCAACCAGCCACAGTCCCTCAAAGCAGTGCTAAGGGGTTCACCAAGGCCACTTGTTCACACCAAACAGGGTTTAAAAGGCATTTTCATATTCTGCCCAGTGCCAGGCATGCTGATTGAGAGGGATTGTGCTTTCGGCATTTGGGGCTCATATGACCCATGGGCTCACCTTGAGAGCCATGAAATACCATTCTGAGCTCCCACCATGAAGACGGAAGAGATTTTCCTCCAGCCCTCATGCCTCTGTTGATTGTGGCCTTTCCCCTCTCTGCCTGTCAGGAGTGAATGCTCCCTCCTGGCTACGCAGCAGAATGTGGCAGGTACTCCCACAGAGGTACAACCCCGGGAGGGACCTTTGTCAGGCCTGTGCTGGGCAGCCCAGTGACCCTTTCTTCTCTTCAACAGCCCCCTCCAGGACAGCCTGCATCTCTCCCCCTCAGCAGCTCCTGCCATAATCTCTGCCCCTCAATGTCCTTCTGGCCTGGACTGGACTGGCTGCAGAAGTGATAATAGGTCTTTTGCTTGGCTCATTCCTGCTGTCTCTGAACCAAGTACACCAGCCTTTCTCAGTTAAACGGTTTCTAACATACAGGGAATTATGGAAATAGCATGCAGCGAGGGGTCCCAGAGCAGCCCGTCTTGGTCCGTGCACTGAGGTCCATGCACGTGTGGACTCGTGGAGGAACTGCAGCCTTATAGCTGGGCCTCCAGAACCAGCAGAAGAGCCAGCCTGCCCTTGGGGCTTGAAGTTGAAGGCAGTATCCAGTGCAGAGGGCCTACCCGGGAGCTAAAGAAATAATTCAAGCCTGGCAGAGACGGCCGAGGCAAAGACCATGCCTCAAGTCCGGAACATGGGAAGGAGGTGTGGACGAGGCTGGGCAGAGTGAGCATGGCCTGGAGAGGATCCAAGGGGCTGGAATACAGAGCCAAGTCCATTTTCTCAGGGTCCATGTTCAAGAGGTATTTAGGTTGAGGAACCAACAGGACTCAGCAGCTGAGTGTGTGGTGAGGTGGCAGGAAGGAAGAGTCAAGGATGATGGGGCCACCATCAGTAGAGAATCCAGGAGGCTCGGCAGGGGCAACAAGGTGATTGGTTCCTTTGGGAACTTGAGTTCCAGGGGTCTCAAGTGGAGGTGTTGGGGCAGCTGCTTTGAAGTTCAGAAACTCAGGGGCTGGAGATACAGATTGAGATGTCATATTCACCAGCTAGACAAGCCATAGCAAATACCACAGGCTGGGCAGCTTCAACAGCAGATATTTATTCCCTTGTGGTTCTGGAGGTGAGAAGTTCAAAGTCAAGGTGCTGGCAGCGTTGATTTCTCCTGAGCCTCTTTCCTTGGCTTGCACGTGGCCACTTTCTCCCTGGTCCTCACATGGTCATCTCTCTATGTGCCTGTGTTCCTAATCTCCTGTTCTTATAAGGACACCAGTCATATTGGATTGGGGCCCCTTCATATGACCTCACTGAACCCTAATCACCTCTTTAAAGACACAGTCTCCAAAGACAGTCACATTCTGAGGTCCCAGGAGTTAGGAACTCAACGTAGGACTTTGGAGGAGGCACAGTTCAGGCCATAACAGGGGTCATCAGCTCCAAGACAAGTGACCACAAGAGTGGAGGGGACACCCAGGGAGAATGGGTTTGGGTGACAAGAGGGCCTTAGAGGACAGGGGCATTCCACGGGTGAGGACGCAGAGGCTGCCGTGAAGGAAACAAAGGGGATGGTGAGAGGGAATGAGGACCATAGGAGGGCAGTGCTGCGGAAGCAATGGTGCTGGGTGCCCAGGATGCAGGCGTCAATGCTGCAGGGAATCAGCATTGACTGCAGGGAATCAGACCCACACCGGGAGCTGATTATTCACAGCCATTGCTGACCTCTCTCTGTGAGAACAGCTGGAGTGGGGCTTTCGGCAGGGTGAGGGGTGAATGACCATCACAAAGCCAGGAAAAGACGGGTGGCAGGACCTCTTTCAACCAGAAAGGTGCCAAAACCCTGCCTAGTTATAGAATCAATTTTTCTACTTCACACTCAGATCAGAATTTATTAATCTTTAAGCTGAATGTTTTGACCCAGAGATAAAGGAATGCTTCTTTTTGCCAGAGGATTGGCTTTGGCCCCCTCTCTCCTGCTAGGATATTAGAGGTGAGTGGAAGATGGACGGTCTCCTGGTACCTGCCCACCCTCTCTCCGCCCTCTCTTTGACCTGACTGAGATGGGCTGAGATTGATTACAGCCAAGTCCTGTTTCTATCAGAGCCTAAGCTTGGGCTACCATGCACAAACACACACACACATAACTGACCTTTCTGTCTGTTCAGAGCTCAAGATTGTGGCCTCCAGGTCATCTCAACATGGAGGCTTCTCACTTAAACATGACATCCTTGAAAACTCAAAGTGACTCTTAGGCAACAGATTACCTTCCCAAAATTTCCAATTTCTTTAACTTTAGAAGGCTGTGATGCATGAGAAATAGCAGTTATTATCTCCTACCCTAGAAGACAAAATACACAATTGCATGCATGTGTGCACCCACACACAATTGCACAACCAAAAACTCTCAGCAAGGTGCGATGGCAAGGACTCTGGGAAGGGAGGCAAGTCCCTGAGCCCTGCTGTGCTGCTGACTGTGTGTGACCTTGATCAAGTTCCTCCAACTTTTGGGGACTCGGTTTCTATGTCTTTTAACAGTGAGATTGGATTGGATAATTCCCTGAGGTCACTTTCAGCTCTGACATTCCATAAGCCAGCACAGCACTAGGATGCAAAACTGTCCCCCCAATCTTATTGCTCCACCCTGGAGACAAGGCCATCTCTTACATTACTGTTTCTCTTCCTTCAAGGATCTGGTGAAAGTTCTTGGGCTATCCCTGAGGAGGAAGTGAACCCTGTTGGGAATGTAGCTACAGTCCCCACTGCCGACCCCAGCTTATCCCAGGGGGCTTATGGAGCAGGACTTTGCTCTCCTGCTCACTCATCTGTGCTTCAATGCACTCTGGATGTATTCTCTTCCCTGCCCTGAAGTGGCAGCTGCTGCCATACCCTGCTTTGCAGACCCAGCACCAGTCTTAGAGGCCATCCTTAGTTTCTCTCACCAGCCCCCCACCTCCATTGGCAGGCCATAAACAAGGACTGCCACCAAGGGTGGGTGGCAATTTCAGCCCTGTGATTTACTGCAAAGGGTGTGTGCAATAAATAGCTCTGTAGTTAATTGCCTTTTGCTTGCCACTCAGAGCAGCCTGTAAAGGGCATCTGCGAGGAGCTGAGAGTGCTTGGGATGCACCAGGGCAGGGGCAGGGCGGGAGTCGGGAGAGCTAAGCTGAAGATGGACAAACACAGCACAGGCCTTGCTCCCGCAAAGGAAACAACTCCATAGAGGAGAGGAAAGGATAGATTTCTAAGTCAGGAATCAGAAAATTCCTATGTGGGCTCTATCTAGGGGCTGCTCCGGGATGCATACAGCTACCCAGCCCCAGGTCCTCTGTTTAGCATAGAGCTGCTGTCTTGACAGTCAAGCTCTCCAGGCAGGTGGGTCCTGAGTCACGGGAGGAAGATGTGTGGAGCACAGACGCCTGGACAAGGAGACATGGCGATTGCTTCCTGTGCATGTGGTTAGGGTTGAAGATTCAGCTCTTCAGCCATTTCTCCTTCCCTTATATTCCCTTCCTTTCCTTTCCCATTTCCTTCCTTCCATCTAACACATGTCTATAGGATCACTACAGTGGATCTTCCACCCCAAGTTCTGGAAGTGCCCCAAGAGACCCATGAGGAGGGTCGACCCCTCAGTGTAGCAGTCGAGGCAGGAGGGGATCGTATCTCCAGAGTCAGACCATCTGGTCCCCACCAACCCGCTGTCACTCTGCAGAAGTCCACGAGCCTCTCTGGGGCCTGGATTCCTCACCCACGTGGTGGATGAGAGCTCCGCTGTCCTCCTGGGACTCTGGTCAGGCTGAGAGGGAAGACTGCACAGGGATCCTTTGTCTCACTGCCCTTTACAGACAGCCTCAGAGAGAGAAACCCGCAATTCTACCTCTGACTCTTTCAGGAGATAATGCCAGACACCGGGCCCAGGCTCTGTGGGGTTGTGTGGATTCCAGGATCAGAGTCAATGCTGGACTTTCCTGGCTGGATGTGCTGGTCATGCCCATTTTGCTCATGAATGTTGTCACCTCCTCCTGGCATTTGTCCCTCCCTCTTCCTGCTGGATGGTCAGTTTCTGGGGGGCGGAAGTCTTCTCTGAGCCAGTTTTAGCTCCCCAGGGTCCAGTAAGTACTCTTAATCTAAGATGACTCAATGATCAGTTGATCAAGAATTGAGTAAAAATCCATCCTTTTCTGGGACTTTCCCCATACACTCCCACCCATGCTGTCTGTGGTCCACGTTCCCCAGTACTGAGTCTGTTAAATGCATCTCAGTATGACTGTGAGTGCTGCTCATAGCCCTGTTAAGGAAAGGGATCGTTCTCAGACCCCAGAAACAGTTGGGATTCGTGCTTCAAGATTCAGGGCAGTAGGCTGAAGACAGACATCTAGTTCAGTTTTGTGAAGGTGGTGCTGAGATCGAGGCTGCCTTGTGGCTTTTTATGACAGATTCTCAGCATTACCAATTCTTGGTGGTCTGGTCAGTATGGAATCACAGCTGGAAGATGGGGATTTTGGAAATCATTGTCAACTTTTATGCCACCCAAACCATGACATGATTCAGCGAGTGTAGCTGGCTGCCTGAATCACCCCCGCCCCCCACCCCAGAAGTAGGATTGGAGCTGGGGACACGCCAGCTTTTTTGGCTCATTCCTCTAGGAATCTCCCTTGATGGTGTTCCCAGGAGATACAAGTCAGATCCAGGGACTCCATGAGCCCAGAGAATGCCCTTCCCCAGACAAGACAGTTTGTGAACCCCGATGAGTGGGTGTTGAATTCACAGTGGGATGGGCCTTAGCAACCACTTGGTGCTAGGTCAGGGCCCGTGGACAGCACTGTACCTAATCTAGCTCTAAGTGCTTATCACATGGTGGAACCACCCAGGTAGGAAGCTGGACATGCCTCTCTTGGGAACCGCAGCTGAGAAAGGGGCGCCCTTATGGTTACTGCTGGAATCCTAGACTCGATTCTAGAAGTTATTCCAAGACCAGTGCTCTTCTCCAACCCCATAGCTGCCTGACAAACCCCAAATCTATACTTGGGCTCCACCCTTGTCCTGTAACAGATTGCTGGGTTTCAGGGAGGCATGATTTGCTTTGTAATATTACGTGGATGTGTGCAGTGATTAGCTCTAACACAGCAAGACTCTCCTGTTCATTTTATTAAGGACCCACTATCTGTCAGGGGATAAGAGATGATGATTACAATGTAAGAGGGATAGTACTAGAGAACTGGGTATGGTGGCTCACACCAGCAATTCCAGCATTTGGGGAGGCAGAGGTGGGAGGATCACTTGAGCCCAGGGGTTTGAGACCAGCCTGGGCAGCATAGCGAGACCCCATCTCTACAAAATAAAAATAAAAATAGCTGAGCACGGTGGAGTGCACCTATAGTTCCAGCTACTCAGGAGGCTGGGGCAGGAGGATTGCTTGAGCCCTGAAGGAGCCCAGGAGTTTGAAGCTGCAGTGAGCTATGATTGCACCACTGCCCTCCAGCCTAAGTGACAGAGCAAGACAGCCCTTTCAAAGAAAAAGAATAATAGCACTAGAAGCAGTAGCTGATGCCTATATATTGCTTACCATGTGCTTGACCATTTTAAACACCTTCTAGGCATTAGCTCATTTACTCTCCATAACAATCCTGACACAGGTACTGTTATTAACCCCATTTTACAGATGAGGCACTTGAGGCCCACAGACATTAGATAACTTGCCCAAACTCACACAGCCAGTACTTGCTCAAGCCAGGACAAAGAAGAAATCACTTCTGTCTTCTAAGCTACTCGGGGAAGTCATCATGTAAGTGGACCATTTGAATGCCCAGCATCTTATAAGACTCATTCCATGCTATTTGCAATGTTATGACATCTTTAAGTATTTCCTTTTGATGGAGAGAAACTGAGGCACACCCGGGCCCTGGCTTCCATTACTCGCACCACCTTCCTATGGCCAATGTAGCTTCTCCCTTTTCCTCCTGCTGAGGTCAGGTCCTCCATAGCCTGGACAGCATTGGAAGAAATCTGAGGACTTCTGCTTCCTCTGGTTCCCACACAGCGAGAACGTCAGTGCCATCCACCAGGACCACACCAGCAAGGCAGCTGCAGCACCTGCCTGCACCTGTTTGTATTCTAGTTTTATGAATCCCCAAATAAGAAATGTGTTAGTTTGGCTTTGTGAGTGAGTTTTATCCATGTTGCTGAGAGGGAAGATTGTACGGTTCTAATTATTTGTTTTTCACTGTATATATTTACCACAGTGTATTTGTCCATACTCTTGTTGATGGACATTGGGGATACTTCAGGATTTTTTTTTTCTTTTTGCCATTACATATAATGTTGCTGTGAGCATTCTTGGGAACTATATGGCACATTCTCTGTCTCAAGGACATACTCAGAGGGCATTCTTGGGCCATCAATCAGGAGCATCTTCAGTTTTATCAGAAACCAAATTGTTTTCCAAAGTGTTTACAACAAATTAATCACCAACACTACAAGCTTCCCACACTTGTCAAAATTGGAGTTGTCAGACTTTCAGATTTTCATCTGATGTGTATTAAACAATATCTCATTCTGGTTTTTCACTCTTATCTCCCTGGTGATGAACAAGGTATCATATCTTTTCAGTTTATTGATCATTCAAGTTTCCTCCTCTGTGCAGTGTCTATTTATGTATTTTGCCCTTTTAAAAATTGGGTTGTTTTTCTCATTCTTACTGTTTTACAGGGTTTTATTTACATATATTTTAACACTAGTCCTTTGTTGGTTGTATGTATCACAACATCTTCTTTCTGTTTATGTTTCATCTTTCATCTTTATGGTGTCTTTTGGTGTGCAGATATATTTGATTTTAATACAGTCAAATCTACCCATCTAATATTTTATCTTTGGAAATTTGGGGTCTTATTGAGAAATTTTCTCTAACCTAAGGTCATAAAATATTGTATTTTCCCTAAAGTTTTAATTGTGCCTTTTCATGTAAGTCTTTAATACCCCCGGAGTTGGTATATGCCTGTAGTTTAAAGTAGCAAAGCAGGGCCGGGCATGGTGGCCCACGCCTGTAATCCCAGCACTTTGGGAGGCTGAGGCAGGCAGATCACGAGGTCAGGAGATCGAGACCATCCTGGCTAACATGGTGAAACCCTTTCTCTACTAAAAATACAAAAAATTAGCCAGGCGTGGTGACCGGCGCCTGTAGTCCCAGCTCCTCGGGAGGCTGAGGCAGGAGAATGGCATGAACCCGGGAGGCAGAGCTTGCAGTGAGCTGAGATCGCGCCACTGCACTCCAGCTTGGGTGACAGAGTGAGACTCCGTCTCAAAAAAAAAAAAAAAAGTAGCAAAGCAATTTCAGTTTTTCCAAGTGGCTAACCTATTGTCCTGACACTATCTATTTAACAGTTTTTTGTTTTTTGTTTTGTATGTGTCTTTGTATATGTCAGATAGTTACTGGGCTCTCTGTCTCTGTCTTTAGTTTGTTCTCTCCTTCTTTCTCTCTCCCAACACCACACTATCATCATCACTACAGTAGTCCCTCAGTATCCATGTAGATTGGTTCTAGGACCAATACCCACAAATACCAAAATCTATTGATGCTCAAGTCCCTGATATAGAATAACTAGTATTTGCATATAACTTACACATATCCTCCCATACACACACACTTTTTTTTTTTTTTTTTTTTTTTTTTGAGATGGAGTTTCACTCTAGTCACCCAGGCTGGAGTGCAATGGCTTGATCTCGGCTCACTGCAACCTCCGCCTCCCAGGTTCAAGAGATTCCCCTGCCTCAGCCTTCTGAGTAGCTGGGATTACAGGTTCATGCCATCACGCCTGGCTATTTTTTGTATTTTTAATAGAGACAGGGTTTCACCATGTTAGTCAGACTAGTCTCAAATTCCTGACCTCATGATCCACCCCTCTTAGCCTTCCAAAGTGCTGGGATTACAGGTGTGAGCCACTGCACCTGGCCCTCCCATATACTTTAAGTCATCTCTAGGTGACTCAGGATGCCTAAAACAATACCTACACATCACTTCACATGCATGGCTTCAATGTAGTACTTGGTGCACAGTGAATTCAAGCTCTGCTTTTTGGACATTTGTGGAATTTTTTTCTGAATATGTTCTGTCTGTGGTTGGTTGAACCCATGGATTCAGAACCCGCAGGTACAGAAGGCAGACTGTAAATGTATAAGAAGGCTTAAAATCTGCTAGAGCAAGTCCCCCACCCTGTTGACTTTCAGAAGCATCTTGGTTGCTCTTAACCCATTGCTGGAACTTTACCTTGCGTTTACATCCCTGCCTGGCCCTCACCTCTCAGTTTCCCTCAAATTCTCCAACCACCACGGTCCAGTCCTGTCTGGCAGGTGTTTGCTGCAGCTCTGGGAACTACTGTGTGAGTCCTTGTGTTGTAAGAGAAGATCCACCTCTGAGGACTGAGCCTACATTCTCCCACCCTGGGCATCTCAGAACCTTCCGCCATGGAGAGCCAAGTCCTAACCCCACTCTGCCCTCTCTCATTCCCAGTACTTTTCCAGCCAGTCCAACTCCCTGGCTTCAGGTTCCTGCTCTACAACCTGGGAGGACTGAGGCAAGCTGTACAACCTCTCCGTGCCTAAGTTCCCTCGTCTGTGAAACAAATCATAATAGTATCAATCTCATAGGGTTGCAAGAACTCAGTGAGATCACATGGAGCTCTTAGCACAGCACCTGGTGCATGGGGGGTATCATCTATGCTTTGCTACAAGTGTAGCCATTTACATTTCTCCCATTTCTCCCAGCTCTTGCCTCCCCTATGTCTCCTCTGGTGGAGGAAAGCTCTAGTAGGACCCTGCAGAGCCAGGTCCGCTGTGCAGGAGCACACCTGCAATTGAATGGTTCTCAAGTCGGATCCAGCCCATCTGCCACGTGGATCTGAAATGCACGCATTTTTCATCTCTGCTGCACACTGGCTCTGTTCTCTCTTGGCTCCCTGTGGCTTCCCACAGGGAGACTCCTTCCCCGCCTCCCACCTCCACTCCTGCACTCTCCACCTAGCAGCCAAGGTAATCATTCCGAAAGACAGATCAGATCACGTCGTCTCCTAACTAAAGGCAAACAGATGCTTTATTAAGGTATAATTTGCATACCTTATGTTCACCCTTGTAAATGTACAATTCAGTGGTTCTTCCTATATTCACAGTGTTGTACAACCATTTCTGCAATCTAATTTTAGAGCATTTACATCACTTCAAAAAAAAAGCCCTAGCCCATTAGCAATCATTCCCCATCCTCCTACCCTAGCCCCTGGCAACTGCTAATCTGGTTTCTGTCTCTATGGATTTGTCTGTTCTGTACATTTCATAAAAATAGAATTAGGCAATATGTTGCCTTTTGTGACTGGTTCTTTTGCTTTGCATAACGTCTTCAAGATTCATCATGTTGTAGCTTGTGTGAGTACTTCATGCCTTTTAATGGCTGAATAGTATTCCATTATATGGATAGATCACATTTTGTTTATTCATTCAGCAATTGATGGGCATTTGGGTTGCTTCTACTTTTTGGCAATACTGAATAATGCTGCTGTGAACATTCGCAAATAAGTTTGTATGTGGGCATATGTTTTCAATTCTTTGGGTATGTACCTAGAAGTGGAATTGCTAGGTCACATGGTAACTATGCTTAACATTTTGAGAAACTGCCAGACAGTTTCCTAAAGGGGCTTTACCACTTTACAACCCCACTAGCAATGTATGAGGGTTCCAATTTCTCCTCAACCTCACTATACTTATTGCTGTCTTTTTTTTTTTTTTTTTGAAGCCATCCTAATGAGTGTGAAGTGGTATCTCATTGTGGTTTTGATTAGAATTCCCCTAATGACTAATGATGTTGAGCATTATTCATGAGCTTATTGGCCATTTGTCAGTCTCCTTGGGGGAAAAAATGTCCATTCAGATTTTTTGCCCATTTAAAACATTGGTTTGTCTTTTTATTACTGAGTTGTAAGAGATCTTTGTACATTCTGTATACCAATCCCTTATCATAGATAGGAGTTGCAAATATTTTCTCCCATTTGGTGAGCTGGCTTTTCACTTTCTTGATGGTGTCCTTTGAAGCACAACAAAATTTAATTTTGATGAAGTCTTATTCTCTTTTTCTTTTGTCTCTTGTGCTTTGAGTATCAATTCTCAGAAACCATTGCCCAACCCAAGATCACGAAGATTTGCACTGTGTTTTCTTCTAAGAGATTAATAGTTTTAGCTCTTACATTGCTCTTATTGTACATGGTGTGAGGTAGGGGTCCAATTTCATTCTTTTGCATGTGAATATCCAGTTGTCCCAGCACCTTTGTTGAAAAAGAGTTCTTTCCTCATTTATATGTCTTGCTACCGTTGTCAAAAATCAATGGCCACAAATGTAAGGGTGTATTTCTGGACTCCTAATTTCATTCCATTGACCTATATGTCAGTCTTTAGCACACTACCCCACCATCTTGATTCCTGTAGCTTTGCAGTTAGTTTTTACATCAGGGAGTGAGTCAATCTCAGCCCACACCCTATCTATCCATTTCCCCTCCTGCCCTGCGAGCCTTGGGACAAAATCCACATTTGCTGCTATGTTTCCTTCTACCTGGAAGGCCTTCCATTCTTGACCTGGCGAATTCTCAGTTATCCCAAAATGCCCAGCTGAAAGTTCCCAACTTCTTGGCGCCTCTCAAGTCATATGGTTATCTCTCTTCTGTTTCCCACCTTTGTAGTAAACCACAAAGCCACCCACTGCACCAAAGTTCTAGGCCTTTCTTTCCAGCTCCTCAAGGTCAGTGAGGTAGCCTCCTTCATCTTGGTATTGCCAGCACCCAGCACAAGGCCTGGCACCAAAGGACCACTCAGAGAAATGGAAGCATAAACAGGTGAAATGTCTAGGACCCATGGAGGAAATGGATGTGCAATGGGGAAGACTCCAGCGGGATTCAACTTACGAGGAGCTTCCAGATTTCACTGAATAGTCAGTGTCAGCTCAACAGGTTGAATCTTAGCTCTGGAATTTAGAATGATGATTAGAAAAATATACAGACAACCACTTCTTTGTGGCATTGTCACAAGTGCCACCCTGTGAATTTAGAAAGCCAGGGTGTGACAAAGCCAGAGAAGGTTCTGTTGGGGGTGGCAGGCAATGGTATGCAGTTGTGTCGTCTTCAGAGACACCACAGCCCTGCTTTGGGAGGCCTCTGCCTTCAGGTTCAGTCCCAGATGCTACTTGGTCAACATGAATTTAACCCAAAGGTCCTCCAATATTTTTTCACATAAATCCAACTAAGAAGCTCCTGTAGATGACAACGGACCTGCACCCTTGTGATGAAACAGAGCTAGCACACCCTCCCCCAGGGGCCTGGTCTACTGCATGATACTGTGCTTCTTCATGCTGCTACAGCCTCAAAGAAATATGGAATCAAAGGGGATAGGCCAAAGGCCAAGGTCTGAGCTCTGATCTAGGGGAATTCTCTAGCCAGAGTAGAGCCCCTTTTCCTTTCTCCTCTACTGAGACCCAGACACTGCCAACCAGTGCTCCCCTGAAGCAGAAGCCCAGTCCAGCCCTGAGGCTCCGAGCCTGGTGGAGAAGAACACATGTCGTAGTTTCCTTTTCACAAGATCAACTCAGGCTGCAAACATCCACTAACCCCTGTTCTTGTCCCCGCCCCTGTCCCCCACACTCTACCAGTGAGCAGCAGCCATCAGCAGCAGTAAAGGGTTTATTTTTTCTTTTTATGTTGTTATTTTTAAAGGGTCTGACTCTGTCACCCAGGCTGCAGTGTAGCGGTGCAATCATAGCTCACTGCAGCCTTGAACTCCTGGGCTCAAGAGATCCTTCCACCTTGGCCTCCCCTGGGTAGCTGGGACCACAGGCGTGTGCCACCATGCCTGGCTAATTTTTTGTTATTTATTTATGTATTTATTTATTTATTTATTTTCTTAGTAGAGACAAGGTCTGTGTTGCCCAGGCTGATCTTGAACTCCTGGCTTCAAGTGATCCTCCCACCTCGGCCTCCCAGAGTGCTGGGATTCCAGGCATGAGCTACTGCACCCAGCCGGCAGCTAAAGGTTTAAATGTACCGAGTGTTCTTTGTATGCCAGGCCTGCACTGGGTATGTCACTCCTTTTAATTTTTGCAGCATCCCTAGAAAGTGACACATTGTCCTTACTTTACAGATGAGGAAACTGAGGCTCAGAGAGGTATCTCCAGAGGGTCTGTGATGAGCAGCCAGGATGGGATCATAGGCCTCACTGGCTCCAGCTAAGCCCTGGGCTGGGCTGTAGTGTTTTCTCCCAAGCCAAGCAGCCCGACAGAGTCCACACCAGCAGCAGAACCTGGGGGACCCGCTGGAGTTCATGGCATTTCTGGGCGTGGCCAAGATTGTGCTTTAGGTCTGAACCGGGAATCAAGGGACAAGTCAGCCTCTTTCTTCCAGAAGATCGACCTCTCCCCAGGGGAGGGAGACTACAGGTGGCACCAGAGGGACCCCACTAAACAAACCATGAGGAAGCCTAACTACCTGAAAGGTGCTGGGAAGTGAAACACAGGAAGCCACGTATCGGATCTGGGCAGGGAAGGGCCAAAGAGCAGCGAGGGAGACCAGCCCAAAGGCCCTGCTCTGTCTGGGTTACAGATTTGGGGTGAGAATGGAAAGTGCCCCGCAGGCTTTCTCTCTGTGGCCTCAGCTCCAACACAGCTGACAGCTTTATGTGCCTGTGACTGTGGAGCCGGAGCTGAGCCAGGGAGCGTCCCAATAAATTAAACTCTAAATCACAGCTGCCACCTTCCGGTGAACAGCCAGAAGCTCCAAGAGAACTCCAGGGCCTCTGAGCTCAGCCCACATGGCTCCGGCTTAGCAGCTTCAGCGAACTGTCCCTGGGGAGTGAGCCAGGGCCAGAGACACACTCAGCGCCTGTGGTTAGAATAACCCTGTGCCCTGGGGCCTGTGGAAGTTCTGCCGTGGCCAGGCTGGTCCCCAAGACACCAGAGAGCGTCTGCCTAGAAAGAGGCTAGTGCCCCTCTCCAGCGTGTACTCTGCATATACCCAGAACTGATGCCCGGAAACTCTGGCCCCTTGGGACAGTGGAAGATGCCCAGGCTGTGGATTCAAGTGGACCTAGCCTCTGATCCTCGCCCCTCACTTAGCTGCTGTGTGGCTCTAGGTAAATCGATCTGCCTCTCTGAGCTGTGGTTTGCCCATATATAAAGTAGAGCTGGTAGCAGCAATTGGGGTTGGGAGGATTCAGTGTCTAGTCCGCATGAAGGGTGCTCACCCGATGTGCCCTCCCTTCTAACGATGGTAAACAAAGATTCTTCATTCTCCACACAAGACCCCCCACCTCTGGTGTCATCTGAAACCCCACAGGAGGTGCCCTGGGCATCTGGTTTATGGCACACAGTGAGATGGCAGGGATGGGACAGTGGGACAGGCCTGTGGGGTGGGAAGGGGCGAACAACCTCTCCAGTGAATCCAGAGGAGGGGCTGGGCACTGGCGATGCAGGCCCAGTAGAGGCAGCAGTGCATTCACACGTTAACCAAGCCACGGAGGCCACCAGTTCCAGTCCCAGCCCTATTACGCAAGGTCATCAGTGGCTCCAGGAGAGGCACGAGCTGCGATGGGAGGGGATTAGCACCAGCTACACTCAGAAGGTCTGAGCTGGCCTTTGTCCCTCTGGACTACCCTAGGGCCCAGAGCGGACAAGAGCTGAGTTCATGAATGGGATGGCTGGACGGGCCTCCTCCCAATCGTCCCTCCACCCAACCATCCCCACAACAAGCCACTGGGCTTTGTCCCCTCTGTCCCCTGCCCCTAGAGTTCCTGGCTGCAGATCTGAGGTGGCCTTCTCTGAGGCTGCCTTTCAGACTCTCTGTTCACGGCCTCAGCTCTCTGCCCTTAATACGCAGAAGACGTCACATTTTCAAGGACACAGCCGTGAATTGTTCACTTCCCTGGATGATCCTCACCATGTTTCCCATGTCCCTGTTCCCCGAGTACATGTACAATAGTGCGAGAGCCTGGACTTCTGGGCGTCAGCCAGACCTGGCTGGGATCGATGCCCTAGTGACTCCATCCATCAAAAATGCAGATACAAAGGCTAGGTCTGACATTGCACTGGCACTGACAATGCTGACTTTGTGGTCTTGGCTTTTCAAAATATCTATAATGAACATTTAGTTCTTTTATAAAGGGGGTAAGGGAGAAGAGCTTTAGTGTGTGTGTGTAGGTATAGATTTGGATGGTCATGCCTTGCTAAGTGAGTTCCTTCCTGGCCCAAGGAGCACAGAGCCCTCCCTTTGCAATTACTGGGGCAGTTCTGCCATCATTTGTAAGGATAAGAATCTGTGACCAGAGACCCCAACCCAGAACACTGGTCCCCATTGGCTACTCAACCCCATTGATCCCAGCCAGGTCTGGCTGACACCCAGAAGTCCAGACTCTCAACCCTTACAACAATTAAGGCTTCCCAAGGTGTGGAAGGAGGTGAATTAACACAGTCTGCAAGGAAATTAATCTGGCAAGAACCTGCTGAAGTTAAAACTCTACTTTCCCTTTGCTCCAACAATCTGGAAAGGCTTTGAGACTAAGACATTCGCTATAGTGCAGCGCGTGGTGGCGCGACACTGAAAACATCCCACATAGACACCAAGAGAAAAATGGTGGAATAGCGTGTGGGCCTTCCTCAGCCTGGACTTCCACGCAGCCACTGAAAGAATGACCTCCAGCAATGTCTGCATGGCCCGGAGGGACTCCCAAGCTACAGGGAAGCTGCAAAGGCGAGCTAAGGGGCACAGTCTGCTGAGAATGAGGCCTTGGTTTGTAAAGAACTCTGCTCAGAGCCTGCACTCAATCAATGTCAGGTATCACGATGACTGTGTCCCCCATCCCCACCCTACCTGGCTCCACACCATCTTCCACCCTGTCCCCTGCAGCATCTTCTTGCAGTGCCTTGTGAGCTGGATCAATGGCTTTTTGTTTCTGACTCCTGTTTGCCTGCCAGGAGAACAGCAACCTCAGCCCCAGGATCTTCACCCACGTGTGCCACTTCAAGCAGCACGTCCAGCACTGGGCCAGCCCCAGGGGGGCTCTGCCCTGTGGCCGGACTGCAGGGAGTCAGAACCTGCTGCCTTAACCATCCCTCCCTGTGGACCCACTTTACTGGGTCGGCTCAGGCGGTCCTCGATGTGGCCCCAGCAGGCAGAGCACCAGGTCTCATTTGCAAACCAGGCTCCGAGTCCTGCCCACTCTTCATGGGTGGCCACGGGCTCTGAGTCCTCTCGCAGCGCTCCTGGGACCACACCTCTCAGCATCATGAGGAAAATAGACACAGAACCCATCCCTCTCCCCACCCAGAAGAGCCCACCCAGCTTGCTGGGGTCCGGGTACTCTGTGTTGGGGGGGACCCCCCAGCAAAGACCTAAGGATAGGCCTGGAGCCTGGTTCCCTGTGGCTTTCTCTCTAAATTCTCCTCTCCTTGTCTCTTTCTCCAGGGGAGGAGAGGGTGGTGCCTGGGACTCTCAGGGGGTGCCTCTGTCACTGTGTTCAAGGGTGAGGCCCTCCAGATCTTCAGGTGGGAATATTAGGAAGAAGGAGGATTAGAACCAGAGGGACTCTCCTCTGAAGAGGAGGACACCTAGGGAAATGAGACAACTGTGGCCAGGGATCTGAAGGGAGCCCCGGATTCCATGGGGCCCCAGGGGCCAGACGAGCAACAGGTAGATCTTCAGGGAGACACCTCTACAGGCTCCGCTGCTATGAGGAAGGGGCCTCGGAAGAGCTAGGAGCACCTGTCACAGCCATGTCCAAGGGCAGCTGAGGCCTTCTGAGGCTGGGAACCTGTGCAGAGTATTGAGGGAGGGCTCCCAGCGGTCCCTTCCCACCCTGAGTTCTGGATTCTGTCCCCCTGGGCTGAGTGCAGAAAGAAGACCACGGAGGCCCTGCTGGAGCTGAAGGCCATGCTGGAGGCCCACCCTGAGGTGGTGTCCCACTACCCGGTGGGGGTGCGCTTCACCCAGAGGATGACGTCCTACTGAGCCCCTGCTTCCAGCAGGACAGCCACTATCTGAACATCAACCTGTACAGGTGACAGCTCACTGGGAGGTGGAGATGGGCCTGGGAGCCAGCCCTCAGAGTTGAACAGAGCCCTCTCCTTCTCCAATCTTTCTATGTCACTTCTTTTTCTCTTTTGAGACAATCTCACTTTGTCGCCCAGGCTGAAGTGCAGTGGTGAGATCTCGGCTCACTGCAACCTCTGCCTCCTAGGTTCAAGCGATTCTCCTGCCTCAGCCTCCCTAGTAGCTGAGATTACAGGAGTGCACCACCACACCCAGCTCATTTTTTGTATTTTTAGCAGAGGTGGGGTTTCGCCATGTTGCCCAGGCTGGTTTCGAACTCCTGAGCTCAGGCAATCCGCCCACCTCAGCCTCCCAAAGTGCTAGGATTACAGGCGTGAGCCACCGTGCCTGGCCTCAACGTCACTTCTAATGTCACCTTCTCTAGGGGAACTTTGCTGATCCTGGCAGCTGGGGACAGTCTCTCTCTCTTCTGAGTTCCTATAGCTCTTCCGCTCCATAGACCCTTCCTGCACATACCATTTCCAGCCCGTATTGTGTTAATATAAAAATTGTATGAATTCATAGATAATAGGAATAGCTACCATTTATGAAGCTGATATGCTGGAATGACAAATGTACTCTATCCCATGTACCTCCTCTAGTCAGTGATCCTGACAGCCTGGAATGCTGTCTTGAGAAGGATTCTGGGGCCAGATTGAAGTTCAGCAGAAGAGAACATCATACTCAATGCCAGGTGCCCGTCATGGACTCATTTGCCCATCAGCCAGCCTTGCCTGCCTCTGTGCTATGCCCACGCCCTTGACTGTGTTATCTCTTCCCAGTTGGTTAGGCAATGGTCTCCCAGATGAGGCTTATATACCCGGGTCATTTAAGAAGTTGATCTTGGCTGGGCACCATGGCTCACACCTATAATCCCAGCACCTTGGAAGGCTAAGGCAGAAGTATTGCTTGAGCCCAGGAGTTCGAGACCAGCCTGGGCAACATAGTGAGACCCTGTCTCTAGCTGGGCATGGTGACTTGCACCAGTAGTCTCAGCTACTCAGGAGGCTGAGGTGGATCGCTCAAGCCCAGGAGGTCAAGGCTGCAGTGAGCCATGATTGTGCCACTGCACTCCAGCCTGGGAGAAAGAGCAAGACCCTTTTTCAAAAAAATAAGTTGATCATGAAGAAGGCAGGGTGGGGGAGCCAGCCCCACTGCGCCCAGGTAGGGCTGTGGGTGACAGCCTCGCGGGGCAGCAGGGCAGCTGCAGTGCACCATGCACTACCATGTCCAGCAGAGGGCACTGCTCTTCCCTGCGCCTCTGCCACCCCCCAGGCTGACCCAGGAGATGCGGGGCTGAGCCCCAGCTACCTATCTACCCTCTCTTACGTTCTTGTTCCAACAGCGCAGTGACTGCGATGCACTCAGAGTTTTCAGAGAAATTTCTCATCTTTCAGTCTATTTGATTCTCATAGAAACCCAATGAGCAGGATAAGGCATCATGAGCCCATTGAACAGATAGAAAAGTGAAGGTCTCTCAGAGGGGACAGGACTTACATATTAATTAGCAGTGGAAATGGAGCCAGAGCCTCCTCCACTATGTATCACACTGCGGGTTGCAATAGAAATAGGGAGGTCAATGCTGCATTTTAACATCCCCCTTCTTTACTGTCCGAAACGCTCCTCCATTCTTTCGGGATCTCTACATTGTATGTGCGTGTGGTACACACATGTTTGTCTCAGGGTACTAGTGTCACACATGGAGGTTCCTGGACACAGGCATGCCTGGTTTGCAGCCCTGCTGACATAGCCCTGGGACCAGGCCCGTTGCACCTGGTTGCTTCTACAGGGGCCACACTGTACCTCAAAGAACTTTGAGAAAATGCATCCTGCCTTCCCAAAGTTCTGTGCCATCTGAGAAAAGCTAGAACCCACTGGGATGTTCCTAAATTTGTATTTGGAGAAGGTGTTCTACTGAAGTCAGAGCAGAAAACAAGCTACCCTCATGCTCTCCCCAGGCCTCCCGTGATGAGGGTGGAGCCCCAGCATCCCATTGGCCCAATGATGGGGGAGCAGATGTCCCCTGCCAACCCCACAGTGATGAACTAGGTCCTGGATAGGGGCCCCCTTTATCCTCCCAATCCCCGCAGCTGGAGGTGGCCCAGCACCCACATCCCTGTTTACATCTTCAACAGGCACCCCATCCTGCAATCACCTGCAATCGCCACATCCTGTTTTCCCAGGAGAAAGAGGAGCCCTGATGTGTTATGTTTGTCTAGGAGGTCAGGGGTTCAGTCACTCACAGATTCCACCTGGGTGTGAAAGTAAAATTTGCAGAGTCTGTAGCCTTGGGGGTTCCCTCTCCAGCCCTATTTGGAAGGGGGCTCCTTGGCAAATGTTGGGGCACAGGGGTGGTGTGCACCCTGCTCTGATTTCTCTCACCCTTGAGGGTCTCTCAGGTGCTCAAGTGAGAGCCCACTCGCCCAGAGCTGCCGTCTCCTAGCAGGGTCTGCCTGGACATCAGCCCTCCCATAGCCTGACCAGCAGCATGTCTATTTCGGGGGTGTTTGGGGAATGGGACTCTTCTCACCTTCTTCTTAATAAAGACCAAGAATTGATTCCCTCCCTGTCTCCTCTTCTGCAACTCCAAGATTATTCTTTGGGAGCAGGAGGCTCACTGATTACCCCAGGAGGCTTCCCTCCTAGGGTAACCAGTCTTGGACTTGCCTAGAAAATGCTTTTCATATCCCTTTTTTCAAACCTCGTTTCAATTTGCCTCCAACCTACCATGCCTTGCAGACTTTATGGAGCGCAGTCCTTGATCATAGGCCATGCAGCAAGTGCTTGAGGGGAATAAAAAGAACCTTAAGGAAGGTTCCTACCCTCAAGCAATGCATATTTTAATCATTTATCTCATGAGGGATTCATATCCAAAATACATTGAGAATTCCTACAATTCACCAATGAAAATACAAATGACCCAATCAAAAAAGTGGGCAAAAGATTCAAAATAGACATTTCTCCCAAGAATATAAACAAATAACATTTAAAAACCACATGAAAAGATGCTCAACATCACTAGTCATTAGGGAAATGCAAATCAAACTACAATGAGAGACCACACCCCTTAGAATCAATTTAAAAAAAAAACAAAAAACAGAAACTAACAAGTGTCTGGTGAGGATATGGAGAAACTGGAACTCTTTTGCTTTGGGGGTTCCCTCAAAGCACAAATGTAATGGAAATGTAGCAGAAGTGTAGAGTGGGACAGCCACTGCAGAAAATGGCATGGTGTTTCCTCAAAAAATTAAACATTGGATTCCCATATGATCCAGAAATTCTATTTCTGGGTATATACTTAAAATAACACAAAGCAGGATCTCAAAGAGGTGTTTGTACACCCATCTTTATAACAGCATTATTTACAATAGTCAAATGTCTATCAACAGACAAATGGAGGAACAAAATGAGGTATATTCATACAATAGTATTATTCAGGCTTTAAAAGGAGGGAAATTCTGACACATACAATAACAAAATGAACTTTGAGGACATTGTGCAGAGTGAAATAAACCAGACACAAAAGGACAAATACTGTGTGATTCCATTTATATGGGGTATTTAGAAGAGTCAAATTCAGAAGCAAATTAAACAGTGGTTCCCACAGGCTGGAGGTGGTGGGGAAAGAGGAGTTAGTGTTTAATGGGTACAGAGCTTCAGTTAGGGAAGATGAAAACGTTTTCTGGAGAGGGATGGGGGTGATGGTTGTGCAATAATTGTAAGGAATCTAAAGTCCTTGAACTGTACACTTAAAGTGCTCATGATGGTAAAATTTAGGTTCTGTATATTTCTATGTATTTCCTATTTCTATTGGGGCAGTAGGACCGGCTACATAATTTGCAGGCCTGCCCAGTGCAAAATAAAAATGGAGGAGCCCTTGTTCCAAAATGTTTATGAATTTCAAGAGGGTGACAGCAGGGCATTAAACTGAGTGCAGAGTCCTTTGGAGCACTACCCAGGTCATCCCCCATGAAACTGAGCGCAGAGTCCTTTGGAGCATCCCCCATGAGCACAAGGGTCTTTGGAGCACTACCCAGGTCTTCCCCCATGAAACCCAGTGCAGGGTCCTTTGGAGCATCCCCCATGAGCACAGGGTCCTTTGGAGCACTACCCAGGTCATCCCCCATGAAGCCAGCCTGGCTGGGAGGTGTGTAGCAGTTTTCTGTGTCAACTTACCAGGCTACAGTACGAAGTTATTTAATCAAACACACATCTCCGTGTTGCTGTGAAGATATTTTGTAGATGTGGTTAACAATCAGTTGACTTTAAGTAAAATAAATTATCCTTGATACTGTGGGTGGATACCATGAAATGAGTTAAAAGGCCTTAAAATCAAAAATCTAGGTTTTCAGGAGAAGGTGAAATTCTTCCTCAAGACCACAGCAATAACTCAGCCTGAGTTTCCAGTCTTTGGGGCTGCCCTACGGATTTCGGGCTTGCAAGATTATGTGAGCTAATTCCTAGAAATAACTCTCTTAATAGAAATATATATTGGTTCTGTTTCTCTGAAGAACCCTGACTGATACATAAGAAAAGAAATGGATTGGTGAAGTTAATAAAAGCACAGCAGGCTTTGAAAATCGTCAAGTCCAAATCACCCGGATGTTCTGCATATGAGGAAACCAAGGCTCAGAGAAGTGATGAAACTTGTCCAGTGTCACACAGCAAGTTAGGAAAGGCAGTGTCTTCACACTTCTCCATCAAAGAGTGCCTGGTAGCCATGTGTTTTCTAAAGCTTATATTTTAATTTATAAACGTCTATGAATTTTGCATTTATTCCATTATATAATTGTGTTTTCCATTTTTAAGTAGTGTTTTATTTTCCAAATCATTTTCCCTAACATTTCTGCTCTAGGAAGGAGTGCCACGCCTGTTCCACGGACTTCTGACCCCGCACACCAACACGATGGAAGTAGTGAAGACAGTAGGGATGCACAGCACAGTGAATTAAGCCTGAAACCCTGAGGCTCAGTTCAACTTCAATTCTTAGAAGCCTAAGGCAATCGAATGTTCTGGAAATAGACTTTCCAGAACCAATGCACTTTTCGGTTCAGCTTTTAGATGCATATAAGATACTCTTTCTTTGATGTGGGATTTTTTGGTGCTTGAGATCGTCTTTCCCGAGAATTCTCCTTGCAGAGATCTTTTGATATGGAGCGGCGTACACGGAGCCCCTAGGTTGGATGCTGAGGGGCATCGCTGATGCGATCCACGTGCCTCCCCGTCCTCAGGCCGCTTCCTTTCCTAGTTTCCAGGTCCTCGTTTCTCCCAGCGCTGCCATCTCCATCTAAGCCCAAGGCGCCGTGAGCCCGCGCTGCCCCCTTGTGGCCAAAGCCCTCCCCAGCTCAGGAAACGGGAACGCTTGGCGGCCAGGCTGGGAGTAGGTGTGCGTGACCCGGCTTCTGCCCGCAGCATCCAGGAAGTTGCAATCCCGTGGAAGGATGAGGAACGGCGCCTCCCTGGCTAGCGTGAAACTCAACCGCAGCACAGCATTGAGGCTGCTGGCCGTGAGCGGCTCTCAAAGCTGAATTTGAGGTGAGAGGTCACCTGCCAACAGGGCATGCGCAAATCTCACCATGTAGAGTGAGTGGCTTTCCGGCAGCTTCTCCCCTCCAGGCGGCCACCTGGCCCCACACCTGCCTCAGGTGCAGGGCCGAGAAAGGGAGGGGTCCAGGTGAGCTCTGAGCGTCCCAGGGGATACAGCACCTGACCACCACTCAGAAAGCCCCCCCAAAAATACAAAGACAGAGAACTGAAGACAGATGCCACCTCACTTCACTAGTGGGGGTTGGGTGGGGATAGCTCAACATCGGCAGAGCCAACCAGGCCACCTACATGGGAGGGGCCCCGGGGTAAGATGAGGCTTTGTGACCTAAGGAAGGCAAGTAGGTCGTGCTGACGGGGGAGAGGAGCCAGTAAAGCCCCCATCCCTAGGGACACAGCTTAGCTGAAGGAATCTCACTCCGGGCCTTCACAGGGTTAGCATCCTGTCGGCCCCTGCGCGAGGTGGGGGGATTCAGGTGACCCCTGGTGGCAGCTGTCTTAACCCAGGTGAGGCACACAGGAGGACACCAAGCCCTGGTCTCCAACCTCAACCCTGCACAGCCTGCTAGTCCCACGCTAAAGTGATTGAGGAATGGCACAGAGACGGGAGCGGGCCCCCAGGGAGGCACCAGGCGAGTTGCCGAAAAGGAAGAGTTCGCTACAGGACAGACAGTTGGTTTCAAACTGGAAGGGATGTCTCTGAGTCCCCTGCGAGAAAGGTCTTATCCTTAGGTCTGCGGTTACCATTTAGTTTAGTTTAGTTTACTTTACTTTACTTTAGTTTTTTGAGACCAAGTCTCACTCTGTCGCCCAGGCTGGAGTGCGTTGGTGTACCCTGGCTCACTGCAACCTCCGCCTCCCGGATTCAAGCAGTTCTCCTGCCTCAGCCTCCCAAGCAGCCGGGATCACAGGCGCCTGCCACCATGCTCAGTTAACTTTTGTATTTTTAGTGCAGACGGGGTTTCACCATGTTGGTCAGGCTGGTCTCGAATTCCTGACCTCAAGTGATCCACCCGCCTCAGCCTCCCAAAGTGCTGGGATTATAGTCGTGAGCCACCGTGCCCGGCCAGGTTTGCGGTTGCTAGAATGAGGCCAAAGTTGGGAGCTATTTCCAAAATGGAAGACTGAAAGACAGAAGAATACCTATGACTACCTTCATCCCAAAGTCCAGGTGGGGACTTGAGTCAGTAAAAAGGAAGAATTTCAAGGCAGTATCTCAGCAAAGATGCACTAAATATCTGAGCCTGGTGTATCTTAGTTTCCACCTTGGTTTTCTTCCTCGTATAGCAGGGCTTTTCAGAGATTAAGAGAGGTCCAGACATTTCCAGAAAATTCTTTTTTTTTTTTTTTTTTTTTTTTTTTTTTTTTTTTTGAGACGGAGTCTCGATCTGTCACCCAGGCTGGAGTGCAGTGGTGCGATCCCGGCTCACTGCAAGTCCCGCCTCCCGGGTTCACGCCATTCTTCTGCCTCAGCCTCCCGAGTAGCTGGGACTACAGGCACCCGCCACCATGCCCGGCTAATTTTTTGTATTTTTAGTAGAGACGGGGTTTCACCGTGGTCTTGATCTCCTGACCTCGTGATCCGCTCGCCTCAGCCTCCCAAAGTGCTGGGATTACAGGTGTGAGCCACCATGCCCGGCCCATTTCCAGAAAATTCTAAAACAGACTTACTGACATTTTGAGTTAAAATTTTTGACGCACACAAAGTGAGATTATATTGTGTTGTGCTCGAGGTAATTGCAATTAGAGTTTTGAAAAACAATACCACTAGGCGTGGTGGTGTGCACCTGTAGCCCCAACTACTAGGGAGGCCGAGGCAAGTGGATCACTTGGGCCCAGGAGTTGGAGGCTGCAGTGAGCTGTGATTCCACCACAGCACTCCAGCCTGGACAACAGGGCAAGAACTCATCTCTATTTAAAAACAAACAAACAAAAATACCTCATGTTCTCTAAGCATGTGGACTGGTGATGGGCACAGGTTTCAATGTGGAAAACAAACACCTTCCTTTGACAGTGTCAGTGCATCTCTGTGGTTTTATACTCATGAAGTCATTTGTAAATATGTTGAAGTCTTCTTATGAATGTGAGGCTGGAGTAAGTGTCCCCCTGTCACCCCTTAAGGATGGGGGCTAGTCTTTATAGGATTGGGCACCTGAGCAGGACTAGGGGTGAAGGTGGGGTCCTGGGAGAATGTCTGGCACCAGCTCAAGGTCATGGTCTTTGTTCCTCTGGGTGCTGGTGGCAACAAATGAGGACAGGCAGGTAGTATTGCTGTACCTCTCCCTGTCCTCTTTCCTACCCTGAGGAAGTCCCCACCCTGCCTTGGGCTGGACCAGAGCTAGCTAGCGGCAGCTGTTGGACCTCCAGTGAGCTAGCCCTCAGCGTGGCATGGTGGGGGCCGGGGCAGGAGGAGCTGTCCACACTGTGATGTGGCCCCGGCCAACACTGAGAGATACCATCATCTAGGAGGATTATGACCAAGGGGCTGGGATTACAGGTTAACCAGATCAGCGTAGGAGAAGAGCAAACAAAGAGTTCATTATTAATCTTGTAAATGTGTCCCCCAGGCCTGGCCTTCACTGCTATCACATCGGCTGACTTAGTAATCATTGGTTCTATAATAAACCGTGGAAACCCAAGTCCTCTTTGCATTGTCTCTAGAACTACTGGATACTTCCTGGGTTTGCCACTATCCTATTTTCTAGCGGGGCCCTGTGACCCCCAGAGTCAGACCAGGGTTCATTCTTAGCTTCAGCACTCACTGGTGGCACAACTGCAAAAAAGTGCTCCCTGTTATTCCCACAGCCCAGCCTCTCTCACAGTGACCTCGCCCTGGGATGGGTCATGTCTCAGCCTCACACTTTATTGTGGATAACAGCTCCTGGAACCAGTTTATTGTGGAGGCTCAGCTTATTTGAAGACACAAACATGAACCTTTTGTTCATTCTAACCAGTGTTCCGACACCTGGCAACATCTCAAGCAGACTCTATTACTTCCAGATAACTCCACAGTTAAAAGAACAAGCGGTTTGCTTGAGAATGTCAGGCATTTCCACATCAAAGCACTTTGCCTTCCGCTCTGCTGCCACCTATTCTACACCAGAGCTCTGCTCTGCACACCTGGGTGGCTTCCTGGCTCCCACCCCTTTCCTACTCCGGGCCGCTTCACAGTGAGGGATGGGCAACCCTGAAGTCCCTTCAGCAGCCTCTGTGGGCCACAAAGGCTTGGGGTGGCTGCTCCCACATTCTGGCCTTCCTAGCCCCAATACATTTATCTGATGCAGGCTATTCTGGGAAGCCTTTGTAGTGTGGGGAAAATAAACCCTGCCTTGGAAATAATTATTGGAACCTAGAGAGAGTACATGAAGTAATTGGCCCGGGGCCACTGTTTACAGTTGTACAAGCCATGCACTGCACAACTCCAGCACCGTTTCACCTTGTACCCATGAGAGATTGTATCTTATTATAATTTTCTGGCAGATGACAGTTGAATGTCAACATAGGGGCTCAGCAGGGTTGGTGCTGCCTCCCTTTTCCAGACAGATATCAACTCCCTCTCTTCTCAGCACATCAAGCCCTGCTCCCCCTTTGCCACAAGAGTCCTGGAAGCCAGACACTAACGGCTGAGGGTCCGCAGTCCCCCAGGCAGAATTAGCCTCATCTCATCCCCACACCTTGGTGACATCATGTCCTGACTCAGTCTTCCCAGTGCCTCATGTTGGAACCTCTGTCAGGGGTGGAGAGACATCTAAGGACCCCCAACCCCAGGACACTGTGCAGAGGGGGAAGGAGGTGCAGAGAAGGGGTCTCAGGAAGCTTCAGAGCCAGCTTTAGGATCTGTCTTTCAGGGTGCTAGTATTTAAGAGTGTAAAAAAAAAAAAATCCAAAACACTGGATATAAAGGCCTGGCACGGTGGCTCACGCCTATAATCCCAGCACTTTGGGAGGCTGAGGCAGGCAGATCGCTTGAGGTCAGGAGTTCGAGACCAGCCTGGCCAACATGGTGAAACCCCGTCTCTACTAAAAATACAAAAATTAGCCAGGTGTGGTGGTACGTGCCTGTAGTCCCAGCTACTCAGGAGGCTGAGGCAGGAAAACTGCTTGAACCTTGGAGGTGGAGGTTGTAGTGACCTGAGATTGCACCACCGCACTCCAGCCTGGGCAATAGAGTGAGACTCTGTCTCGGAGCGGGACAAAAAAAAAGCAGCAACCAAAAAACCCACTGAATATAGTGAGTGCCAGAGTCTACCAACATAACAATGGAAAAGAAAAAGTAATTTTTGAAACAGTGTGACATTCATGTGACAATTAATGTGACATATACTTTACGATTATGATCACTTAAGCAAATACCTCTGACCCCATAATCCTAATTAATGTATATCATTAAGTGAATCACACTGACTTTACTCTGAATTTCCTTGATAGCCATACTAAAATACTTACCTTGGACATAAGCTAAGCTTTAAGTTTGTTGTTTATAACTTCAAAGAGAGACAAGGGACAGTGACTTAAGAATATTCTAAGCTATAAATTTACATGTGGACTCTGCTACACACCTGGGATGCTTCCAGATGAGTTTTGTTCCATTGCAGTACATCTGATGACCAGAATTCTATAATTAGAGAATATTAATGAACGAAAAGCCTCAGCTTTAAGACTGAGATTGGTACCATGGGTAGTCATGGCCACCTGCTGGCAGCATAGGGTACTGCAGCCCAGCTATGGTTCAGACAAAAAGCAGAGAAACGCCTGTGGTCCAGGGAAAGATATGAAGATCACATAAACTGGCGGTGGACAGGAAATGCCACAGTCAAGAAGATGCCCCTGGGATGTTGAGCTCTTACAACTTGCAATCAACAGCTCTTACAAATAAAACTGCTGCAAAAGCAATAGCTCTTACAAATAAAACTGGTCATTTGGACTTCTGGGCACCAAATGTTTTCATAACGAAAACATCAATTATGTGTTATAATACCTTACACTTACTGCTTCTTCTCCTTAACTTTCAGTGTATTCCTTTAGGAGATTGTCGCACCTTGGTCAGAATACATCGACAGTTTTATAATAGAACAGAAAAGCTTCAATTTTCAGCAATATATTTTAGTTGGCTTGTTGAAACACATCTCTCTTCCTGAAAGCAAGCAATTCTTGAATTGGATCAACCTTGTCATCATATCCCTTCTATTCTTCACCGTATGACAGTCCCTATACCATCTTAGCCACTGCTTTTTTGTTTCTACTTATTTTCCATCCCCCCGCCCGCCCCCCATAGCAAAATGAAGGCATGCCGGGAAGCAGCAACTCAACATAAAAAGAGGACCCTCCAAGCGCTCAGCTCACAAGACAGTTTTATTGAATTAGTTGCATGCAGGAGCAATTCTGTTCTTCCCATGAGCAGCAGAGTTGAGTGTTAGAGTGCAGGATCCAGAGCAGGGAGAGGCTGGGCGGAGTTGGGGGCCTGGAGGCTGGGGCCTGGTTACTTGGTGACGTGCAGAGCTCTCTCTGGGGGGCTGCAGCTCATCTTGCGGGGAGCTGGACTCAGATGCCCCCGTAGGTGCAAAAGCAACATTCACATCTCACTCCTCCCTGAAATAAAAAAGAGTTATCCACCAAAGTAAAACATCCTCCAAAGCAAAAATAAAATTCCCCGTAACTTCCTGGCTTTGTTCTTGGGCTCTGGCTCCAGGCGGAGTCATTCCCACCAGGCTATAGAGTCTGCGCTTCTTTTGTTTTTTTGTTTTTTTTGGCTCCCAGAGACTCACTGGGCCCTGCAGGCCCGCAGGAAAGGCCCGCCTGCTTACCGGTGCTTTTTGCGGTATTCCTGCAACGCTTTCTCCGCCACGGTCTCCATAAATTTAGGGTTCTTCCTGGAGACTTCTACAGGGACCGTCACAGTGATGGGATCAGAGTCAAAGAGCTTCACGACCACCTCAGTGACACCTGAAGGAACGTCCGAGTCAGAAGTGTGGGAAGCCACCTAAATGGAACAAAAGAAAAAAGAAGAGCTGAAACACTGTGGTCAAAATGCATGCGTTCTGCAACAGAAGTCAGGCTTCTGATAAGGAAGTCCTCCTCCTCCTCCAAGAAAATCTAGAGAGCTGACCCCATGCTTCTTACACATCTAGACATCAGTACAGCTCAGTGGACAGAAGTGAAGTGGTTCACAGACACTCATGTGTTGGGGCAAATGCCATCTGCAAATGGCCTGCCCAGGGAGCACCCCAAAGAATAAAAGTGGTTTCCAAACATTTGCTTTAGGCAGCCATTGGTCAGACTAGGGTAGAAAAGGAATCCAGGGGGCCTGGAGGTCAGAAAGAAAAGAAAAAAGAAGGTTTCCCAGCACTAGAAATAAGTTTTATTTGATTTGTTTATTTTATTTTATTATTTTATATATATATATATATTTTAAGAGACAGAGTCTCACTCTGTCACCCAGGCTGGAGTGCAGTGGCATGATCACAGCTCATTGCAGCCTCCACCTCAGGGCTCAGGCAATCCTCCCACCTCAGCCTCCTGAATAGCTGGGACTACAAGTGTGTGCCACCGCACCTGGCTGATTTTTGTATTTTTTGTAGAGAGGGAATCTTGCTGTATTGCCCAGGCTGGTCTCAAATTCCTGGCCTCAAGCAATCCTTTTGCCTCTGCCTCCCAAAGTGCTGGGATTACAGGCATGAGCCACCATGTCTGGCCTAGAGAGTTTTTATCACTGGCAGAGAATGATGTACTAATTCATAAGCCATTTTACATGCCAGAGGGCAGCCTTGTAGCTTTGAGAAAAGAACAGAGGCTTCTGGTTTATTCACAGATTTGTGCACCAAAACAAAAACAACAACAACAACAACAAAATACAGGCTTGGCAGCCAGGCAGTCAGGTTAAAATACCCATCCAAATCATCTGTCAGCTATCACACCTTGGCCAAGCTATGGAACCTCTCTTACTTTGCTCCTTTGTAAAACAGGGTTATGTTTTCCCTGAGTGGGTGATGAGGCTTCAAGGCAACAAGGGCACCTAAAGTTTTCTATTTTCTGCCATGTGATAAACGCTCAGTCAAAAGCACATGTGCCCCTGCTCCCGATCACAGCTTGGGCTCCCGAGCCACAGCATGTGGCCGGGACACAGCTCACCGTGGTGACCCGCAGATAGTACTGGTCTTTGCCTTGGGTGACGTTTGCCAGCCGGGACACCCAGTTAAACTGCTCATTCAGCTGCTCCAGCAAGGAGGAGGTGTTGAGCATCTTCCACTGGTAGGACTTCAGCAGCTCGTTGTACTTCCTGGTCAACCTCTCAGCGACCTGGAGGGATTCATTGAGCTCCCGCCGCAGCTGAGCCTGGGAGGGGTTGTTGGCCGAACAGTCTGCCCAGAGATGGAAGAAACGCAAGGGAGAAGTGTGAAGGGAAGGCTACAAAGGGATAGAACCATGAATGAACGGAAGTTAGCACGTGCAGCGGGAACAAAAGCAGTGCTTCCCTAAGGGAAGGGCCACAAACTGGAATTGTCCACGACAAAATAAAGGTTTTGCCTCGGAATGTGAATCTAGACACTGCTTCCATCATCCAGAAAGTCTTTTGGGTTTTTTGTTTTTGTTTTTGTTTTTTTGAGACAGAGTTTTGCTCTGTTGCCTAGGCTGGAACACAGTGGTGAGATCTCGGCTCACTGCAGCCTTGACTTCCCAGGCTCAGGCTATCCTCCAACCTCAGCCTCCTGAGTAGCTGGGACTATAGGCACATGCTACCACGCCCAGCTAATTTTTGTATTTTTTGTAGACACGGGTTTTTTCTATGTTGTCCAGGCTGGTCTCGAACTCCTGGGCTCAACCGATCTGCCCAAAAAGTGCTGGGATTACAGGTGTGAGCCACCACGCCCAGCCTGAGAAGCCTTGCTCTGGAAAAATACGTCAACTGACCTAAACAGTGTGCTTCGTAACATCATTGATTTATCTTTGGGTGCCAGACCCTTATCTCTTTGGTGACAAACTGTGTGACAAACTGTGTTGACCACACTTCCAAAAGCACTGATCTCAAGTTCTCCATGTTCTCAGACCCAGAGTGGCTCTCACTGCCCTAGTCCCTCCCAGGAATCATTTCCAGAGAGGAGGAATATTACTCACAGCTGCCATTCGTGTGGCACTGCCTGCATCCCAGACACCGCAGAAAGTTCTCTCTGGATATCCTTTTTCTCTAAGAATTGGATCTGTTCTGACTTAAGGATTAGGACTCCTATTTTACCAATAATGAAACTGAGGCCCACAGAAGTATCAATAAATAGCTTACCTAAAGCCATAGAATAAATGATCTCTGGGCCCAGGATTGAACCAGGGTCTTCAGCTCCTAAGCTTGGGCTCTTCCTACCCTGGGTCTGTGGTTCCGGACAATCCTCCAAGCTTGTTTTTTTTTTTTTTGTTTTTTTTTTTTTGAGACAGAGTTTCGCTCTTGTTTCCCAGGCTGGAGTTTCCCAGGCTGGAGTGCAGTGGCGCGAGCTCGGCTCACTGCAACCTCCACCTCCCGGGTTCAAGCAATTCTCCTGCCTCAGCCTCCAGAGTAGCTGGGATTACAGGTGCCTGCCACCACCCCCGGGTGATTTTTTTGTATTTTTAGGAGAGACGGGGTTTCACCATGTTGGCTAGGCTGGTCTCAAACTCCTGACCTCAGGGGATCCACCCACCTTGGCCTCTCAAAGTGCTGGGATTACAGGCGTGAGCCAATGCACCCAGTCCAAGCTTGTCTTGTGAGCATGTCTGCAGAGGTGGCAGTTCCGGTGCCAAGAGTTCATGCAGCTGATGCACTGGCACCTGGTGGCCAGGGGTCCTTGCCCGCCCACCTGCCTGCCCATGGCTGGTCACTGAGTTCACCAAGGGAGCAGGGAAAAGAGAATTCATTCCTCTTGGCCCTGGGCTGCAGGTTGTCAGATTCATTAAGAGCTGGAAACTGTCCACTAGCTCTTAAAACTACTGTTTTTCTCCCCCTAAGTTATTTCAAAAATATCCAGAGGCAGGTACATCAAACGTGAGTCAGGGGAAGGGAGATTTTGCATATGCTTTAGGATGATGACTGCAATCATTTAGAGTAAAACAAAATGTTAGGTGGGGAAAGAAACAGAATTACTAACAAGATGCCAGGTTGAAAATAAATATGTAATAAATAATCTTCATCATTTTACCAAAAAATAATTTAAAAATAAGAAACACTAGCCAGGAGTGCTGGCTCATACCTGTAATCCCAGCACTTTGGGAGGCTGAGGCAGGCTGATCACTTGAGGTCAAGAGTTTGAGATTAGCCTGGCCAATATGGTGAAACCCTGTCTCTGCTAAAAATACCAAAATTAGCCAGGCGTGGTGGCGCATGCCTGTAATCCCAGCTACTCAGGAGGCTGGGGCAGGAGAATCGCTTGAACCCAGGAAGCAGAGGTTGCAGTGAGCAAAGATTGCACCACTGCACTCCAGCCTGGGTGATAGAGCGAGACCCTGTCTTAAAAAAATAATAATAAAATAAGAAAAATCCTTGAGAGCCGAGGCTTAGTCTAGAATAGAGGTTCTCAACTGGGGTGACGCTGTCACCCAGGGAGATTTAGCAAGTTCTGAAGCTGGTTGTCACAATGAAGGGAAGGGAGCTGCTGACCCCTAGTGGGTAGAGGCCAGGAATGCTGCCAAACACCCTGAACTGCTCAGGACAGCCCCCCACAACAAAGAATGACCTGGTCCAAAATGTCAGCACTGCTCACACCTGTAATCCCAGCACTCTGGGAGGCTGAGGTAGGAGGATCACTTGAGCCCAGGAGTTGGAGACCAGCTTGGGCAATGTAGCAAGACCCCATCTCTACTAAAAATTAAAAAATTAGCCAAGCATGGTGGAGCACACCTGTAGTCTGTTACTCAGGAGGCTGAGGCAGGAGGATCACTTCAGCCCAAGAGGTCTAGGCTGCAGTGAGCTGTAATGGTGCCACTGCACTCTAGGCTGGGTGATAGACAGAGACCCTGTCTCAAAAAAAAAAAAAAAAAAAAAAAAAATCAACAGCACTGAAATTGAGAAATCTTGGTTTAGAGTTCCCAGGCAGTACATGCTTATATGGTTGCAAGCACCTTAAATAACAGTAGGCAGTCCTCTTCAGTGTAGACTATTTAGCTCAGCTTAGAGAATTATTCTTACCAATAATTCTCTAAGAATCTATCTCAGGCCAGGCACACTGGCTCACACCTGTAATCCCAGAACTTTGGGAGGCCGAGGCGGGCAGATTACTTGAGGTCAGGAGTTCAAGACCAGCCTGGCCAACATAGTGAAACGCTGTCTCTACTAAAAATACAAAAATTAGCTGGGTGTGGTGGTGCACACCTGCACTCCCAGCTACTTGGGAGGCTGGGGCAGGAGAATCACTTGAACCCGGGAGGCGGAGGTTGCATTGAGCCGAGATAGAGTCACTGTACTCCAGCTATAATCAATGACTGTTAAGACTGGCGCCGGCTGCACTCTCAGCTGTAATCAATGACTGTTAAGATTGGCGCCAGACCTGAGCCCAGCCTGGGCAACAGAGTAAAAATCATCATGAGAGGTCCAATCTGGGCACAGGCATCTGGACATCTTTTCTTCAGGCCCTAACATGACTTTCTTGTGGTGAGGTACCATGTAATTGATGCCACTCTATGATATTTTTATAGAAAAAGCCCCAAGGCCTGGTTGTGCACTCATCTTCAGCAACTTATACTTCAGCCTGTTAAAGCACAACTGTTTATTTTGCAGTGGCTTCTAAAATTATAGGAGTGAGGCTAGGAATGTTTAACTAGACCCTGGCGGTCTGCCATGGCAAATTCAAACTAAGCATTAAGTAAGAGCAAAGCCACCAGATCGATAAGCTGTTTACAAGGGGAAACAATTAACTCTTTGTGAGTATGAACTGCTGTGTACCAGGAACTAGTCCAAATACTGTCATAGCTGTTAGAGATCTCTAAGTGGAAAGAAGTTAACCCATAACCAGAGCTGGTGAAACGGAGGGGGACAGTTAAAGGGAAATATTCCCTTTGCCTAGGGGACCAACCAACCGACCAAAGGGACTATTGCTTGGATGCCCAGGTACTGAGACCTGTGACTTCTGTGGCCAGAGGCTGCGAGGGGCCCCGGGAGAGAACACAGCGCCCTAGGATTGAAGCCCAGCTTGCCCATGTCGGGGTCAATGTTGGATAAGTTATTCAGCTTTCCATGGCTGTTTCCTCAGAGGGTCATTCTGAGGAAATGAGGAAATGTATGTCGAGTGTTTAGAACAGTGCCTGGCCTCTGGTCAGTTTTGTTACACAAAACACATACTGTTTGCAATTTCATAATCTGCAGAGGAGAATGAAGATGCCTACTACGCTTGGCACTTGGGAACAGAATCACTGGGGAGTCCCAGGGGGATGACTTTTTTCAACAAGCTTTTTTCAACATGGGGCCGACGGGGTGGAGGGCACTTTTGCATCTCTAACGACATCTCACCGACTTCAGGGACAGCCTCGCATCATCATCTCATTCTAAGATAAGGAACCCAAGCTGCATGAGGCTCAGGACCTGCCCCGGGACACAGCTCAAAGGCTGCAGAGCTGGAATCCAAATGCTTATCTGTCTGACTCCATAAAGGCAGCACCAGTGAGGCCCCAGTGACCCCAGGACACAAGGGATCAGAAGGGGCAGCTTGTGGTCTGGACCCCGACTCACCCACAGACAAGATCTCCCGGCACTTGTCACACTGGTCCTTCATCCGCAGGCAGCCCGTGGAGTTGTGGCGGATCTCCCGGCACACAGTCCGGTCATCGTCGCCTTCTGGGGACACATGAGGGAAGAAGAGTCAGTCATCCAGCCATGCAGAGATGGACCCCACTGATTCCTATTGTTATTTTTATTTATTTTTTAATTTAGAGACAGGGTCTCACTCTGTTGCCCAGGCTGGAGTGCAATGGTGCAATCATAGCTCACTGCAGCCTCCAACTTCCAGGCTCAGGTGACTCTCTTGCCTCAGCCTCCCGAGTAGCTGAAACTACAGGTGTGCACCCCCACACCCGGCTAATTTTTTAAGTTTTTATTTTTGTAGAGACAAGGTCTCACTATCTTGGCCGGGCCGGTCTCAAACTCCTGGCCTCAAATGATCCTCCCGCCTTGGCCTCTCAAAGTGCCAGCATCACAGGCACGAGCCACCATGCCCAGCTCAGCTTTTTCTTCTTTAAATAAGGATATCACCCTTGTGATATTGCTGGGGAAAAATCGAGATGACACCCACTGAGCCCTCGGCATGGTTCTCAGCATCTAACGAGTTGCTCAAAAGGGCCATGAGCTTCCACCCCTTCTCACCTCGTATGAATTCTGTGGGCGGGAGCTGGAAGGCCGGGCTGTGGAAGTGGACGTCCATGGCCTGCTGAGCCTCGTGTATCATCTCAAGGAAGGGCTGGAACATGGCGTGGAAGTTCAGGGGCTCATACGGAGAGAAGGGCATCAAGCTGCGGATGATGCGGGACTTGGGAAAGAAGAAGTGAGGCCTCCGGTGGGGCAGGCTGAAGGGCAGGTAGTGGTAGGTGTCCTGGGGCTCCTGGGCGAAGAACCTGTCCTGGAAGAGCTCGTCCATGATGCTGGACGCGCGGCTGAAGTGGTCCTGCATGACATCCAGCATGTGCGTCTGCTGCCGGTCGTTCTCCAGCAGGGAGTCGATGCGGTCACCATTCATCCAGAAGTAGAAGGGTGAGCTCTGGTTCAGGAACTCCTCGAGCTGGGACAGCCAGCATGGGCACAGTTAGGAGAAGCTCACCAAGGCCACGGCCTCCTGGCCTCCCACCCCGTGGTGAGCCAGGCCAGGCCCTGCCCATGGCTGTAACAGTCACACAGCAAGTGACCAACAGCCCAGCTGGGACCAGCCCCCAGCACCCCATCTGTCAGGTCCATGCTCTTTCCTTTTATCTCCCTCCATGGGGGACAGTTTTGAGACACCTGGGAGGCCCCAAGAGTCACAAGGCCAACATTTCAGGTTCATCCACTGTCATCTTTGGCCACCAATGATATCCACCCCCTACTCGGCTAAGGGCCAACTGATGTGACTTCAGGGATTGGAGCAATCTACTGAGTCCCAATCAAAAAAGCCCTGCAGCAGAGGACAGGAGCAATACTAATATACTACAAAATCTTACATTGGCTGGGCATAGTGGCACACATCTATAATCCCAACAATTTGGGAGGCCGAGGTAGGAGGATTACTTGAGCTTAGGAGTTTGAGACCAGCCTGGGCAACATGGCCAAACCTCATGTTTACAAAAAAAAATACAAAAATTAGCTGGGTACGGTGGTACGTGCCTGTAGTCCCAGCTACTTGGGAGGCTGAGGTGGGAGGATCACCTGAACCCAGGAGGTCGAAGCTGCAGTGAAACATGATCACGCCACTGCACTCCAGCCTGGGTGACAGAGTGAGACCCTGTCTCAAAAAATAAAAAAATTCTTAAATCCTTCCACATAAGTGGACACAGGGCTCTGCCATCCCATGAAGCTGTTTGTTGTGTCATCCAGCTACGTACTGCTGCATGAGTTTTCTAAGAGAAGGTAGATACCTGGCCTACATCCTTTTGATGACTCCACTCTCTCTACTCTTGCCAGACATTACCAATGGAGCATGGCACTCTGGGCAAGCCAGCCAATACTAATAAATTGCATCTGGCATGCAGAATGAAGCATATTTCACTAGGCTCCCCTCCTTCCCCACTCAGAGCCTTGGCCACTCATGTGTCCCCTTTTCACCTGGCGGCCAACCAGGCCCGAGCCACTTCTGCAGACGCGTGCGTAGAACTTCATGCAGGTCTGTTTCAGGCAGGGCTTACACTCTTCCCAGAGGGCCATCATGGTCTCATTGCACACTCCTGGGAACTCCTTCAGCTTTGTCTCTGATTCCCTGGTCTCATTTAGGGCATCCTACAGGAAGACACAAGGCTGGCTGAGCCACACAGAGACCACAGGCTCACACACTCAAGGAGGTGCTGGGTGCCAGGCCCTCTGCCCCAGGGCAGGCCTTCCCACAGGCTGGCCACCCAGCGTGCAAGTGCCCACCCTTGCTCCAGTTCAAGCTTCCCCTCATTCGCCCACCTGGAATCCCCTTCCCACCCAGCTTGAAGAATCCACTCATCCTTCAAGATCCAACTGTTCCCTAACTCCTAGAAGCTTCCCAACTCCTGGAACCCATGTGGACACCACCTCTCTCTGATCACCTACTCAATGACTACCCTCTCACTGAAGCCTCATTTCCTATTCTCTGCTTCTGGTGTTTAAATTTCATCTTCCAAAGTAGGCTGCAGACTCCCTGAATCTTACCTTTCTATTGCAACCATGCCTCCTGGCATGCAAAGGGAATGGCAGGCTTTCAACACCAAAGCCACACCAGCTGTCAAAATTCTCTAATGGGCCCTTGCCACTTGACCCAATAATTCTGTAAGAATCTATCTCAGGCCAGGTGCAGCAGCTGGCACCTGTAATCCCAGAACTTTGGGAGGCCGAGGCAGGCATATTACTTGAGGTCAGGAGTTCGAGACCAGCCTGGCCAACATGGTGAAACCCCATCTCTACTAAAAATACAAAAATTAGCTGGTGTGGTGGTGCACACCTGCACTCCCAGCTACTTGGGATGCTAAGGCAGGAGAATAGCTTGAACCTGGGAGGCGGAGGTTGCAGTGAACCAAGATCAAACCTCTGCACTACAGCCTGGATGACAGAGTGAGACTCTGTCTCAAAAAAACAAAACAAAACAAAACAAAGACTCTATCTCAAAGGAATCCCCTGACAAAGAAAAAGATGCTTAAAAATATTTGGCACAGTATTAGCTTGTGGCAAAAAAAAAAAAAAAAATCAGAATCAACCCAGATGCTTAAAAGAGACAGGTTAAACAAACTGTGGTTCATATAAAGGGTAGATGGTACATCATTACAAAGGATATTTATAGTCCATTTTGAATATTATATGTTAAAAATTCATAATTTTAAATATAGCCACTGTCAAAAAAGCACAGAAGAAAATAATAGGAAGAAATAGATCAAATGTTAACAGTGACTTGTCCTTGGGCAAAAGGATTATGGAAAAACTTTTCCTCTTCTACTTTTCTATATTAAAGTCTCTATGAATGAGGGTGTTAGTCTTTAAAATAAAATTAGCCTATCCACACCCCAGAGTTACGTGAGGTCTTTGTCCTGCTCCATCATCCCCTGTCCCCTGCTGGGCAAGGACAACCCACCTCCCACTGAGCCAAGACACAAGTGCCACCCCTGCTACCTACTTCCTTTCCTTCTGGCTCACCTACTCCTCAACTAAGAAGTAGCAGGCTCTTTTCTCCAAATGTATGTGATGTGCTTTATTATAAAACTAGAATTGTTGAATGTCAAACTCCAGTGATAACCACAAAAATGTGAGAATGAGTCGTGCTCCTTCCCCAGGAGCTATTTGAGGATTCTCATAGAATGGTGAGAACTGACACTAAGGCCAAGAAAGGGCATGAAGCTTGAAAAAAAGGTAGCGCCACATCCAGGCCAGCATTCCCTGAAGTGGCTCCTATGGAGCTGTGCTCAAAGCGGCCAGGAAAAAAAACAAAACAAAAAAAAACGAATTCTCTGGTCAGTTTGGAAAACTCTGGGTTTCATGGAGTTACACAAGTTTCTTTACTGCAGAACTTCTCAGAGCCTTTGAAATGCTTTCAACATGCATGATGGATTATGAAGCTTGCAGGTAGCTACATCTTAGCATCTGAAGTAGGGCGACCGTGAGAGGAGGTTTGTAGGCTACTCTTAAGGAGACTTGATTTCTTAAATAAGTTGTTCATTGAATTATAGTGTTTTAGTTTTGTCAAATCATTAAGCACAGGCTAAACATGTTATATCCACTACTGGGCTCAAGATGTTTCTTTATGAAGTAGTCCAGAACTCTAGGAAGACATGGGGTGCAGTGTGCCTGCCTTAACCCTAACTGTATCACCCCTACTAGATAAGCTTCCTTAAGGTTGGACGCCACCCCTGTCTGGGCCCCTGCCACCACCCCATCCAGAGCCTGCTTGGAACTAGCACATGATCAGGGCTTAGAAACATCTATTGAAATGAATCTGGGCATTAGGCCCTGGGCCAGGCTCATAACAAAACCAGATCCAAGATCTCACGCCCTGATGCTTTCAGAAGCAAATGAACCTTCCCTGCTTCTTAACTGCAGCCCCAGCATCAGCTGACACAGCCTGGGAGGACTGCGGGTCACCATGGCAACCCAGCAAGGCACCACGCAGTGACCCCCTCCCTCCCCTCCAGTGGGATGGTCAAGGCACGGTGGCGGTCGCGGCTCCTCCTGACCTCTTTCTTCTTCTTGGCTTCCTCTAGGTTGCTGAGCAGTGTCTTGCGCTCTTCGTTTGTTTTTTCTATGAGAGTCTTTATCTGTTTCACCCCGTTGACAGCATTTTGAATTTCCTTATTGACGTACTTACTTCCCTGATCGGACATTTCTGCAAGAGAAGTGCAAGAGGCAGAATGAGGCGAGAGGAAGAGGTGGCCTCGGGACCCTGGAATGAGCTGGAATGGCCAGAAAGGCCCGTTCAGTTCAGGGGCTGTCAAGGCTGGGATCCCCACCCCTGCCAGCAGGCAGCAGCATGGCCCCAGCCTTGCCCTGGCACAGGCTCCCATCACAGGCTCCTTGCTGACTACACCCTACTGCTTAGAAATGCAGACCATGGGAGCTGGCACACCCAGAGTTATGCCCAGCCACTGCCATGTGCCCCTGGAGAATGAGCTGGGTGCAGAAGAAACTTGGCAAGGAAAAAAAAAAAACAGAAGTGTCAGCTTTGAAGCATCAAAATATAAAATATTGTTATTTTGGACACATATCTTTCTAGAGTTCAGTTTAACCAGACGTGTATTTCTTTGTTCCAATGCAGTGCCAGGTGACAGGAATAAGAAGACGAGTAAATGATTAAGGCATAGCACTGGTGACAAATGCAGCGAAACACTGTGTCACCTAAGTGCTACTTCACTGGTGTTTATCCCACGCCAAGCACTGTGCCAAACACTTCATGTGCAGTTTACATAATGCTCCAGCCCCTCGCCATGCCCACTTCACAGAGGGAGACATGGGAAGTGTGATATGATAAAGGGTCAAAGTGTCCATCAGGTAGGAGTACGTTCTGGAGGTCTAACATACAGGTGGTGCTTATAGTTAATAACACCATATCATAACTGGAAATTTGCTAAGAAAGTAGATTTTAAGTCTTCCCACCATCCCACCAAAAAAGTGGTCATCATTTCAATGTATGTGCATTTCAAAACATCACGTCATATACCTTAAATATACACAATTTTTATTTGTTAATTATATCTCAATAAAACGGGGGGTGGGGGGAGTGTCATGAGATCAAGATAGTGGCCCAAAGTCACCCAGCTGAGAAGAGGTGAAACAGACTCACACCCATGTCTGATCTGGGTTTTTAACAATGATCCTGCAGAAGCCGTCAGCTCACAAGAGGGACAAGCTCTGGGCACTCCAAAGGGGAGAGGGATAAGAGCTCCAGTGGTCCAGACACAGCTTCGTGGAGGAGGCCTGGGAGCTGGGCTAAGAGGCCTGGGAAGGGAACAGCTGAATGAAATGCAGCAGCCGAAAGTGCTTGGGAAATGCCTGCAAATGCCGGCAGTCTAATGCACGCGGAGCCTGAACCAGGGGCCTGGGAGCTGAGGCTTGGAGGGGGCCCAGACACAGGCACCCAGACCCAGTGCACAAGATAAAAACAGTCTGTAACTCTGGGGCCTGATAGAGAGGCACTGAGCAGAGTCGGCTACCCTGCCCTCTGACCTCATCACCCTGTGGCCAGAGGAACATCACGCTTGGTCTACTCACCCTGGAGCTCATTGTCTGAGACCGTCTGGTCCCCCAGGACCTGCCCACTCTCCCAGGTCAGCAGCAGCCCCACAAACAGCAGCAGAGTCTTCATCATGCCTCCAATTCTGGAGTCCTCGCACGCCTCTGTTTGCAGAGAACAGGAGACCGTCATGGGAACAGCTAGACAGCCTGCTGGCGTCCCGCCCACCTGCTGCCTGCAGCAGCTCCCCAGGGCCTCACTGCCCTCAGCTGTCCCCACAGCAGGCACTACTGCACTTTTATTCCTGAGGAAATGGGGGGAAATGACCAGACTTGCCATGGACACCTCGAATGAAAGCGAAGGCAGGAGGTGCAGGGAGGGAGGGACTGCAGGACAGCAATGTTGAGTGGAAGAAACAAGAACCCCGGCATCGGAGGAGCCAGGCTCTTGTCCAAGCCACATCCTCCCCCACAATCAGCGAGGCACACAGGCTTTCTGCATCCTGGCCTCCTTGTCCAGAGTGGTATCGATCATGTCAGACACTGAAAATACCCCCCTTAGGTCATGCATCCGTCCCTCCCCATGCCACCTCCACAGAGGGACTGCATCCCAGAGACCAGCCACGGCCTCTGCAACGTGCATCTAAATCTTCACCCCAGCAGATGCTCCCCATCCACCGCAGCGCTGCAGCCCCCAGGGAGTCTCAGCACCACCTGAACTTGACTTTCAAGAGCCAGAGGCAACAGCAGCCAGCCCTTCACACCGAATCCAACTGCATCCCTAGTGGGAGACCTGGGCCGGGCCGCCTGCATTCAGGGTTGGAAGTAGGGGAAGCCAGGAAGGACAATTCCCTTCGGAGAGTAGAGAGGGTTCGCAGTGGCCTGAGGAGCAGGCTTCGCAGAGAAAGTCCCTTTGGAAGGATGAGTCCTTTTACTCTGCCAGGCCCTCCACACGGCCCATCCCCTCTAAGCCCACAGCAGGCTGCCCTGCCAGTGTTCCTGCCACCACTGGGCTGACTGCCCTGAGCCAGGGGGCACAGGCCACAGCCCCGGTCTTACACAATGGACCCTTTCCCAGAAGCTGAGGCTGTTGCATAAAACAGAAACCCCTCCCCCTGCACTCCACCCCCACCATCCCCCTCCCAAGAACTGCTTATCTGAGCTCACCCATTTCCCATCACAGAACCAACAGGACGGCGGGGTTCCCCTTCCTGAAATCGTTCACATCCAAAGCCCGCTCAGCCCAGCAGGCCCATCTGGACACTCGGTAGCACATTAACAAGGAGTGCCTCTCATGAGAAGTAATCAAGCGCAAAGAGCCAGGGAGCAGCGTGGGAGAAGAGATGGGGTCAGCGCCTTCCCCAGAGACGGGGTGGGTGGCGGAGACCGGGCTCACCAGGAAGGCTGTGGTCTCACGGGCTCTGCCCCAGCTGCCCACTGAGCCCTGAAATGCCTCCAGCAGGAGCAGAGCCTTTGTCATGCCAGAGAGACAAAGCCAGCCAGAAACACCTCTCTGCCGGGGGCCCCTGAAAGCAACAACTTCTGGAAAAACCCATTCAGAACTAGGTTCTGACCAGAAGACGGTGTTGGGCCGTGAAGAACGGGGCAGCCAAAGGCAAGATACAGGAAAGGAATTCCAGACTCAGCAGCGGGCAGAGTCTGCTCCGGGGAGCCTGGGGTCCCTGGTGAGCCATCCAGCTCAGACCTGGGAAGAGGGTCGTTCTCTCACCCAACCCCTCTACCCTAGCGGTGAGGCTGAAGCCCAGAGAGGGCATGGGACTCCCTAGGGTCCACAGCATGCTCATGGTGACCCTGGGATGAGAGCCCAGCCCTCCCGATCCCTAGTCCAGTGTTCTTTCCTTGATTCCAAGTCACTTAAATATCTGAGCCTCAGTTTCTTCATCTGTAAAATGGATCTAATCCAGATCTCAGAGAGGGGAATGTGTTCTGTAAACACAAGGGTCTTATGTAATCATAGTAAATTCTGACTACTTCCAAATTAGACTGAGGTCTGAGGCTGGGCATTGGCAGTGTCTAATCAGCATATCTGGAGAGGGGCAGGAAAACAGAGAAAAGCACACAGAGCCCACCTGTGGTCCCCCGGACTGTGTGGCTCTGCTTTGCTGAAATGATTGACCACTTTTTAAAGTACTTATGAATCACTGCAGGGCTGGTTATAATGTTGGTTCTGAGACTGCTTTTCCAGCCAGTCTGCAGGTGATATGGATGCTGCTGATCCAAGGAATGTTCTAGAACCGTGACTGCACGGCCGACCTCCTTTCCTTTGCTCGGACTCACCTCCCCCCTCATCTCCTCTGCCTCCTGGGAGCCTGGCTGCCAGCTGCCCTGGGTGGAAGAGCCATGCCAAGGCCAAGGCCCTCGAGTCCCCAGCACTACCACGCAGCCTCATTCTCCCTAAGAAGGCTTAAACCACCTGGCTTTGCTCCTTCTACCAGAAAAGGCCGGTTCTGTGGACAAAGGGGCTGCTCAGGGGAAGAGGAGGAGGAGATGGTGGGGTGGGAGGGGGGGCGGGGGGAGCAGGCTGACTTTGAGAGCAACTCCCCTCCAGGCACACCCTCCTGGGAGCTTTGAACTGAGCAGCTTCCCAAAACGTTTCCAAGCAGGACAGGGCTGGAGGCTTAAGAAAATCAATGACCTGGCAGGGCACAGTGATTCACACCTGTCATCCCAGCACTTTGGGAGGCCAAGGCAGGCGGATTACTTGAGATCAGGAGTTCGAGACCAGCCTGGCCAAGGTGGTGAAACCATGTCTCTACTAAAAATACAAAAATTAGCCGGATGTAGCAGCATGCGCCTGTAGTCCCAGCTACTCGGAGGCTGAGGCATAAGAACTACTTGAACCCAGATGGCGGAGGTTGCAGTGAGCCGAGATGGCGCTACTGTACTCCAGCCTGGGCAACAGAGTGAGACTTCGTCTCAAAAAAAAAAAAAAAAAAAAACAGAGAAAAGAAAGAAAGAAAATCAATGACTGTGAACAGGGAGCTGTGGGGAGGATGGGAAGACAGTGAAGAGGGCACACAGATGGTGAGGGCTTCAATCCCAAAGCCCCGGCTCCTATCTGCTTCTTCAAACGGAGAAAACTAAATCAAAAGGAAAATAAGAAAAATAATCACCGGTAATTCATACCACCCAGAGGCAAATGTTAGCACCGTGGTATATTTCCTTCTGTCTTCCATGCAGTTTATACAAGATCCTTCACATTCACCATCTTCAAATATTCTTTAAGAGCATACTTTTGTGGCTATGTAATACTCCACTTTCTCACGGACCCAAGTTTATTTTACCATTCTCACAAGATTGGCCATTTCAGTTGTGCCCAATACCCCACTATTATTATAACTTAACATTCTCATGGGCATCTTTTTTTATATAGTATCTGTACTTTCCTTTAAATTCCTAACCTCTCCGTTAAAAAAAAAAAAAAAATCATATTTTTTTTAACTAGGTCCAGAAATTCTGGAAGGTCAAGAGGCTTTGGCTCTAATCCCAATTCTGATACGTATTTGCTGTTTAGTGTTGGCACCAGTCCTAAACCTCTCCAGGCCTCAGATTATCATCTGTAAAATGAGACCGTGGAATCAGAGGTCTGAGGCCTGGTGGATCTTATGTGACTTTTCTCTGATGCACCTCAGATGCATTAGGAGGCAGAAAAAGACGGATTTCGGTGGTTGCAGCATATACTGAAATCCGCAGCCTCATACTTACAGACACAGTGTCCAGAGAGCTAGAGAATTTAGAAGAAAATTGGATGACTCATGCATTCAAGCCGACAGCCACAACTGAGAGATCCGCATCTTCGCAGAGGATATGCTGCAGGAAGGAGCGCCGTGCAGGCCAGCTCCGTCACCTGCTAGCCTGGGTCTCCCGCAACGCGGCAGGTCTCCAGGTCTCAGTTTCCCCATCTTTGCGAAAGGATGATCATTATATCTGCTCTATTTACGCGCCCCCCCCCACCCCCCCCCCCCCGCGCATAATTGTGGTTGGAGCTCGTGCTCTCAGGCGGCGGTTGCGCCAGGGCCCCTGGCTCAGCTGCCTGGTGATGGGGCTCCGGCCACCTCCCCTCCCTGGCTTCCTGGGCTCCGCCGAAAGCGCAGGGGTTGTGACTGCGAGCTGTGTCATCCCTCTCTGCCTGGCTGCCATCCCCTGCCCGCCCATCCGTCCTGGTGTGGCTCTGCTCAAGGGTAGGGAAGATGGGGACATCTCACCGGTCAGCGGCACCCTGTGCCCGCGCGCTCCTCCTGGCGACGCCGCGTTGTGAGCACTGGGAGGCGCCGTATTTATAGCGCTCCGCTCGCGCGCACACACCCCCTTTGGGGCTGGCTGCAAACCTGCATGACTCACGCCCAAAGAATGCCGTGGAAAGCAAGGGGAGCTTTCTGGAAGCCCGGAGGTGGGGGCCGGTGCAGCACCGGGCTGGGGGCGCCGGGGGGCGCATCACCACCACGAATAGCTGTGCTGGCTCCAGGAGAGACCCTGAGGTGCGGCCGCTAGGCGCTCCCATGTAGAGAAGAGCCTGAACTCGCGTGCCCAGCTGGGAGCCCCTCTCACGCGGTTAGCCCGGCTGTCTGTCCCAGTCCAAAACACAATCTCACAGTTCCCTGGCCCTATTGACCTTAACCTTCACATTACACACGTGCCACTTCTCTTGGCCTATTTAAATAGTAAAGAGTCAGACACAATGAGGATGGGATGGAGAGAGGCCTTGTGCTGGAGAAGAGAGCACAGGAAGTATTGAAAGGCCTACGCCTGGAAACATCACACTGATGGGGTCCCTGGACTGACCCGCCAGGACTGGAGGAAACAGAATTGTGTTTAGGAGTGATCAGGGCAGATATGTGGAGAGCCAGAAGGCCTCTCCGGGCTCCTTGATCCACGGAGCTTAAGCAATCACTGTCCCCATCCTCTTGGAACCCAGCCAAGCAGGGTGGGTTTCATGGGTGTGAGACCCTTGTAGATCCACGTTTGGTTTAATGGGCTACTGTGACAGTCTTGAAATTCTTCATAGTTTTTGAACCAGTAGCCCTGAATTTTTATTTTGCACTGAGACTTCCCAGTTAGGAAATCAGATCTGTGTCCAGAGGGGTTTGCTGGTCTCCAACTGCTGGAGTTCCTTCTGCTGAGAGCAGGGAGAATCTCCTGTGGCAGCCACCCCACCCCCCGGCAAGGAGGGGGAAATCCAGGAACACTGGAAGTGCAGCTACTTCTTGGAGAAGAAACTAAGCTGCCCATTTTGGAGCCAGGGATGTTTGAGCCCCAGGAGAGGAGTCAAGAGGCTGACAGTTGGGGCAATGAGTGGACAGGGCAGGTACAGGCAGCCCCACTGTGGGTGGCAGACTTTGAAAACCATGTGGAACAAAGGGGCTTAAAGGAGAGCTGCGTGGTCAGGGGCTGAGTTTTCCAGTTCAGGATCAGGACTATGGAGGCACAACATGGAGGCCCAGTCCCTTGCTTGCCCAACGTCCAGGGGCCACGGGGACCCCAGTCCTTTTCAGGAGGCAGCCTGGGGGAATCTTCAAGGCCCATGAGGAAGTGGGAGAACCCGGACCAGGTCCATGAAAGTCTGATTACAGTCCTAGGTGTGCCCCTAGACACTGGGTAACCTTGGACCAATCACTTTGCCCTTGGGCCTCAGTTTCTTCCATCTGGACCATGAGGAATCGGGAATGGATCATCTCCATGGCTCCCTGCAAACTAACCTAGAGCCAAGCCAAGTATTAGAAGGTCGTTAACCCAGAAGAAGAAAAAAATGCCCCAGAAGAGGATACACTTTATTTTTCTTAAAAAAAAAAAAAAGTCTAATTATCAGTAATAGCTACATTTTCTGTGGACAGTGCCTCCTCCTTATCAATGCCTGAGGTTAGAAGAATTGTTTTTGCGCTCGCTCCTTGTAACTTTTCTGTTCTGTAGCTCCCTCAGCATCCGGAACAGAAGGCATAAATCTAGTTATGTTTTTAAAAATTAGACTTTGGAGGTCAGTCAGTAAGATCTGCCTTAGCCAGCTGAATTAGGGGAAGGGAGGAGAGGAAGAAAGGATTTGGGAGAAAATAGCATGATTCACAGATTCACAGTCATGACTGTGATCCCTTAGGAATAATTACTTGATTATTCCCACTACTAAGCAAACAAGGTTCAGAAAATCAAACTTTGAGGGAAAAAAAGTGTGAATTTTGAAAGCGCCATAAATGCATCACCAGATGTTTAATATTCTAAGTAGATCATAGAGGTTGATTGGTTCAGGACTCGCACACTGCTTGATTCCTACCCCATCCCCAGCATCTGCACCAGGTGGTCATCCTGCCCATGTTTGAATGCCACCTATAACAGGGAGCTCACTACCTTCCATGCAACCATTTATCTAGTAAAGCTGTCGATAAAGTTAGGGCCTTCTTTGGTTGAGTCACAGTCTGGCTCGTGTATGGGCCAATCCGGAGCCCAGTTCTGCCCTCTGGAGCCACACAGAGAAAATCCAGCCTATCTCTCCCATAGTGCCCCTTCTGATATTTGAAGGCAACGTAGTCTGCTTTTGCCAGTGACCTCCAGGCTTGCAGCTCCTTGCCTTGCCGTGGTTTGCAGACTTTTCCCCAGCCCTTTGACCTCATTTGGACCTCATCTCTCTTGAAACTCTTGGCCCAGCCCTGGACCAGCCAATGCCAGTGGGGAGCCTTGGGCCAGCCAATGTCGGGGGGCCTGAGCACACAAAGCAGAACAGGACCACCCCTTCCCTTGCCCTAAACACTCCAAAGAAGCTTTATCAGATGCTGAGTCACTGGGCTGATTCATACAGAATACATCATCTTCTTGGCAGATGCTGCTGTTTGATCCTCTGTCTTCCATCATGGACTTACACAGCTGGGTTTGGAGCATTAGCTTGATTTATTTTCTTGGAGAGTCAGGGCCATGGGGAGGGCCAGGGAGGGATGAGTAAAGACCCTTGCATTTATCTGTTTATCTATGCTTTGTGCACCATCTCTGGCTGCCTGAATGTCTCTGGGGCTGCTTCGCTATGCAGTGTCCTTATTACACATCCCCAACCAGCCTTTGTCTGGCTCAGCACCACCAGCAGGACAGCTCAGCCAGCAGTTTGATGCAGCTGCAACAAACTAGGAATGGGCAAGAGCAGTATCCTATGGCCTGTGATTAAGAATCACTCTCAGATTGGCATGGTGACTCACGCCTGTAATCCCAGCACTTTGGGAAGCTGAGGTAGGAGGATCGCTTGAGCCCAGGAGTTCAAGACCAGCCAGGGCAACATAGTGAGATCCCGTTTCTACAAAAAAATAAAAAATTAGCCAAGCATAGTGGTGCACGCTGGCAATCTCAGCTACTCAGGAAGCTGAGATGGAGGATCACTTGAGCCCAGGAGGTCAAGGCTGCAGTGAGCTATGATCGCACCACTGCACTCCAGCCTGGGCAATAAAGTGAGACCCTGTCTCTCAAAAATAAAAATGAAAAAAATAAGAGAATCACTCTCCAAGGGGAGCGGGGAGGGAGGATGCTGAGAGATTGGTCAACCAGTACACAGTTAAAGTCAGATGGGAGGGATAAGTTCTGGTATTCTATTGCATAGCAGAGTTGAGTATAGTTAACATTAATGTATTTTGTATTTCTTTTTATTTAACCTTTATTTTAGGCCCCAGTGTCTATTGCTCCCCTCTATGTGTCCATGTGTTCTCATCATTCAGCTCCCACTTATAAGTGAAAACATGCAGAATTTTGTTTTCTGTTCCTGTGTTACTTCACTTAGAATAATAGCCTCCAGCTCCATCCATGTTCCTGCAAAAGACATGATCTCATTATTTTTTATGGCTGCATAGTATTCCATGGTGTATACCATAGCATTCCATGATATTTATGTACCACATTTTCCTTATCCAATCTGCCATTGATGGGCATTTAGGTTGATTCCATCCTCTGCTATTGAGAATAGCGCTGCCATGAACATATGAGTGCATGTGTGGTTATAGCAGAACAATTTATATTCCTATATATACCCAGTAATGAGATTGCTGGGTCGAATGTTAATTCTGTTTTTAGCTCTTTGAGGAATCACCACACTGCTTTCCAAAATGATTGAACTAATTTACACTCCCACCAACAGTGTATATAAGCCTTCCCTTTTATCCACAATCTCACCAGCACCTGTTATTTTTTGAATAATGTATTGTCTATTTCAACATAGGTAGAAGAGAGAATTTACAATGTTCTCACCACAAAGAAATGTTTGAGACGGATTTGCTAGTTACCCTAATTTGATCATTACACAACATGTACACTTATCAAAACATCACATTGTACCCCACAAATATGTACCGTTCTCGTGTCAATTTTAATTTTTTTTTAAACTTAGTAAAAGGCTGGGTGCAATGGCTCACGCCTATAATCCCAACACTTTAGGAGGCTGAGGTGCGGGGATCACTAGGTCAAGAGACCATCCTGGCCAACATGGTGAAACCCTGTCTCTACTAAAAATACAAAAATTAGCCGGGCATGGTGGTACGCGCCTGTAGTCCCAGCTACTCAGGAGGCTGAGGCAGGAGAATCGCTTGAACCCAGGAGCTGGAGGTTGCAGTGAGCTGAGATCGTGCCACTGCATTCCAGCCTGGCAACAGAGCGAGACTCCGTCTCAAAAACAAACAAACAAACAAACAAAAAAGATGGATTTGCTAATTACCCTAATTTGATCATTACACAAACGATCTTACTAAAAAGATCACAAATGATTATTAGTAAAAAAGAATCACTTTCCAAGCTGTAATTATTTAATGGGTATATACATTTAATCAATTACAGGCCCATGATCAAATGGTGGCTAATAAAATCATATCCAATGAAATCAGCCCCTAGATGATACAGAGGTATTCTGAGTGATTTTCTCCGGACCTCCATAAAGTCCAGAAACATTCACTCCATCAGTGGGTGTGTCTCATCTTCCCATTCAGGATCTTCTTGGGGAAAGGTCTGAGGCTAGCCAATCCCGAACTGCTTAGCATGTGCCTACAAGTAAACAAATGTTGCTTATGCCACCTTCACTGTCTCTCGTGCTATTGAGTGGCTATGTGGTCAGTATTTCACTCCAGAGTTGCTTTACTGTGACCTTTAGCTCCAAGTATTAGGTGAATGAGCCCTTCAAAAAATGGTGCCAGATCTGCCTTAAGTCAAACCTACTTTTTCCACAACTACCCAGATGGCAATTAATAATTATTTTAGATCAATGGTTCTCAGTGGAACTACACAATGGCTATACAATGGAATCGCCTGGGAGCTTTAAAAATTATCGGTGCCTGAGTCCCACCTCCAGAGGTTATGAATAAATTAATTGTGGGTGCAGCCAGAGCATCAGGATTTTAAAACTCTCCAAATCATTTTAATGAGCACCTAAAGTCGAGGACCACTTCTTCTGAATTTACCCCATCTGCTCCTCACTGCACCTCTCTGTCATTATTAGAGCATCTGATATTGTTCTCATTTTATAGAAAATGTAAAGGGGTACAAAGGAATCTTAGCAGGGTTTTGTTTACACGGAGCTAAAGTCTGCCTCCTTATAACTTCTTTTTTTTTTTTTTGGTTTCGTTTTGTTTTTTAATATGGAGCTCACCCTGTCGCCCAGCCTGGAGTACAGTGGTGTGATCTTGGCTCACTGCAACCTCCTCCTCCTGGGTTCGAGCAACTCTCGTGCCTTAGCCTCCTGAGTAGCTGGGATTACATGTGTGCACCACCACACCCGGATAATTTTGTATTTTTAGTAGAGACAGTGTTTCACCATGTTGGCCAGGCTTGTCTTGAACTCCTGACCCCAAGTGATCTGCCCGCCTCTGCCTCCCAAAATGCTAGGATTACAGGTATGAGTCACTGCGCCCGGCCACCTCCTTATAACTTCTTTGTCCCATATCTTATTTCTAAAGCAATACATGATAAGTTGGTCCCTCCCCCACAAGAAAGCCCTTTAAACATTTGAAAACCAATATTGTATCTCAACTTAAATGTATTTCCTTATAGTGTAAGGTCCCTCAACCTCCTCAAATAGAGTGTAGTTTCCAGATAACCTCACTGTCCTCATCCCTGCCCCCAGGATACATTTCTTCATTGTCCCTCTGTGCGGCTTTTACACCAAACACAGGAGAACTGCTTTGACTGGCCAGGGGAGAGTGTGGCAGGACACTTAGTACCTGTGATTTGAGAGGTGTCACTCCCTATGCTCCCAAGGCACTCTCTGCTTCCTTTTGCATTATCTTATAACACACTGTGCTTCTCAGATTGGCTTGAGCTGACTTCTGGGGAGGTTGTACTGTACACAGAGACAAGGAGGCCACTGGCTCTGGTATTACCCAGAGATTCAGGGGGGAAAGTTAATGTTTAGTGAGTAAAGTTCCTTTTCCCTTCCCTCCCTCCCTCTGGCTCTCCCTTCCTCCATTCCTTTCTTCCCTCCTTCCTCCCTTCCCTTCTCTTCCCTTCCTTTCCTTTCTCTCTGTCTTATTTTCAATTCCTCACTAAATCTCTGGCTTCTAAAGTTAAGTGGATGTCTATTTATATACATACATATACATGTATTTATATTTAGAATATGTGTGTGCATGTGTGTATATATGTGTGTGTGTATATATCTATCTAGATATTGATATCTACAAAATGGATTTTGCCTTTTTATCTTTTCCAAAAAATAAATTCAAAATTATATGATACATATTGCTCTGCTATCCACTCTTTTCCACTTAATAAAATATTATGGACATCTCTCTGAGCTAATGCACAGATAGATCTAACTCATACATTTTAATAGCTATATAATATTCCATGGTGAGGCTGAACATATTTTCTTCAGCCATTCCCCTTGTCCAAGTTTTTCCTGTCACTCTGAGCAGTGCCACAATAAACAACCTTCTGCATGCATTCTAATTTGTTAGAGCCTTTATTGCTCTGTATGAGGTAGATTGTCCCACTGAGATGCCTGGATGAAAGAGAACATGTATTCCTAATGCTCATATATCTTGCCTGATGACTTTCCCCAAAAGCGTCTGTGGCTTCCATTCTTTCTGAGAATGTCCATTACCATATGATCATCAGGCTGGTGTTGATCCTTTGAATTTTTGCCAATCTTGTGGGTGAAAAATGACATTTTTACCACCTTAATCTCTTTGTATATTTTTTGTTTTCAACTATTTATTTTTAAATAAAATTTCCCCATCACTTGTCTATCCATATTGTTTGCTCATTTTATCAAGTTATTCATCTTTTTCTATCAATTTATAGGTGCTCTTTAAATAGAGAAAGTGACCCTTTGTGTGTTGTCAGTGTTTTTCCAACCAGATTATCATTTTTTTTTAATCTTTGATTACCAAGGACTTTTTGAAGTTTTTATTCAAGTGATTTTTGTTTATCTTTTTCTTTATAGTTTCTAAATCTCATGTCTTGTTTAAGAATGTCTTCCTCTGGCTAGAAGACAGATAGCTATTCTAATTTTCTTCTAACTTTCTATTGTGTCAATTTCTTATTAAATATGTAATCAAAATGGAACTGATATGTTTATGGTGTATGTGTGTAAGATGGTGTGTATGCGCGTGTAAGAGAAGGATGAGGTAGGATCTAATTTCATTTTCTTCCAGATGTATAGCCAATTATGTCAACACAATATATCGAATAAATCACCCTAATCACACTGAGTTGAAATACCATTTTTTCACATATAAATTTCCCCAAATAAACTTGGATCTGTATCAGCACTTTCTAGTTTATTCTTCTGATTCCTCTCTTCATGCATAATACACTGTTTTAATAGCATAGCTTTTAAAAATATTATTTTATTTACTTATTTTTGAGACAGGATCTCACTCTGTCACCCAGGCTGGAGTGCAGTGTCATGATCATGGCTCACTGCAGCTTTGACCTCCCTAGCTCAAGCAATCCTCCCATCTCAGCCTCCCAAATAGCTGAGACTATAGGTGCACACCATCATGCCCAGTTAATTAAAAATATATATATTTTTAGAGACAGGATGTCAGTATGTTACCAGGCTGGTCTTGAACTCCTAGCTCAAGAGATCCTCCCTCCTCAAGCTCCCAAAGTGCTGGGATTACAGGCATAAGCCGCCACTCCCAGCCGTAACTACATAGCTTAAAAACAATATTTAATATTGAGAAAGTAACCTTCTTCACTCTTCCTTTTCAAATTTTCTTGACTTTTCTTGGACATTAATTCTTCTATATAAACTTTAAATTAATTTTGCCCCATTGAAAAAACATGGCATTAGGCCTGGTGCATTGGCTCATGCCTGTAATCACAGCAATCTGGGAGGCTGAGGCAAGAGGATCACTTGAGGCCAGGAGTTCAAGACCAGCCTGGGCAACGTAGTGATAACCTCATCTCTACAAAAAATAAATTAAAAAATGAGCCAGGCATGGTGATGTATGCCTGTGGTCCTAGCTAGTTAAGAAGCTAAGGCAGGAGGATTTCTTGACCTCAGGAATTTAAGCCTGCAGTAAGCTATGACCGCACCACTGCACTCCAGCCTGGGCAACAGAGGGCGACTCTGTCTCTAAAAAGAAAAAAATAATTAAAAGAAAAAAGAAAAAACATGGCATTGTAATTATAATTGTGTTAAATTTACATATTAGTTTTAGAAGAATTCACATGTCTATTCTTTCTTCCTGTGTAGGACAATAACATATGTCTAGAGTTAATTCAAACTATTATTTTTATTTGTAAATGCATTTTTATACAATTTTAAAATATCAGCTCCTAACCTCAATTCAGTAAAACCGTTATTATTGAATATTAAAATACATATTTTTTCATTGTGGTATGGCATGTAACTCTTATATAGTTTTAAAAAATAAAATGAAAGACTTCAAAGATATGTTTGCTACTTCTTTTCCATCATCATCATCATGGCAGTGGAAAAATTAAAGAAATCCTGATTAAGCATTTTATATTGAAGTTTATCAGATGATTGTTCACACCTTTTTCTGTCATTCAGCATTCAGCTCCTGTCTTAGTCTGTTTCTTGTTGCTTATAATAGAATATAGCAAACTGGGTAATATATAAAGAATGAGAATTTATTTTTTACAATTATAGAAGAGGAGAAGTCCAAGATTGAGGGGTTGCATCTGGTGAGGGCCTTCTTGCTGGTGGGGACTCTCTGGAGAGTCCCAAGGCAGTGCAGGGCATCACATGGTGAGGGGGCTGAGTGTGCCAGCTCAGGTCTTTCTTCCTCTTCTTATAAAGCCATCAGTCCCACTCCCATGATAACTCATTCATCCATTACCCCACTAAACCGTTAATCCATGAATGGATTAATCCATTTATGAGAGCAGAGACCTCATGACCCAATCACTTGGTAAAAGTCCCACCTCTCAACACTGCCACATTGACGATTAAGTTTCAATGTGAATTCTGGAGGGGACAAATATTCAAACCATAGCAGCTCCCATTCTTTAAGACACAGTTTAGCATGCGGTGGGTGCTTAATACATGCTTGTTAAATTACCTGAAATAACTTTTCCATTAGTGCAATCTAAGATCCTATTTATTTTTGATTCGTATCAACACTATAATGTCCATGTGGATAGGAAACATATCTCTGGCTCATAGCACCTGGCTACACAATCAAAATACATTAATTTAATAAATGAACAAAAGCCATGCATGATCAAATATCAACAAGATCTTTTTCTCTGAATTACTAAGCTTCATCCTTTACTAGTGAAAATGATGTGACACTAAATGTGGGGTTTTAATTTATCTCTGTTGAATTTTATCTTATCAGTGCACTATAGCTCTCTGTCAAGATTGTTCTGAATTTTGTTCTTCCAGTTTTGAGTGAGAAACAAACAGGTAAGCTGGACTTCTGGGTCTCCATCCAGAACATGGATAGAAATGTCCATCAGCACCCTTGTTATCATGTTAAAAGCCTAATCTGCTGCAGGGCTCCCATGAGACATTTCTGTGTACCAAATGCTTTGGAGAATACTTTCCCCAAAACAGTCCCATCCCTCCAGCTCTGATCCTTCTATTTTAATATGTCTAATTCCTCAAAACCTGAAGACAGAGATGTTTCCAGTCCTATTTGCAGTAACCTAAAATTGTAGGACTTCCTGCAGGGATCCCTTTTCATTGTCCAGTGGATCATTCAATTAAAAGAAGCTTCCCCTTCCCACATATCCTCAAGCCTCTTTCTTTTTTCATCTACATCCAGCCTCGAATGAAGTCAGCCACTTTCTTGCTGAATTTATAATTGATTCAGATGAAGAACCTAGGTAGTTTTTCTTTGCTAAGATGTTATTATATTAATCTGGAAGGGTTAAGCTCTGAAATATCCTTTGTAATTAAGCTACTTTTCTCAGAACTGTATCCTTACAGAGTTCATGAAATAAGATTCATGAACCTAATTAATGAACCTAATTAATACCTAAGGTTCATAGGTATTAACTTGACCCTATTAAGCCCTCTTTGAAGGTTTATCAGGCTACAAGAGGCCATGTTATATAGCATCACCCACTGGTTTAAGAGTGGTATTGCAATACACCTCTTGGCCATTATAATACTCAAAAATTCCCATATTGGTAAATGTACAGTGAGGCAAGAATCCATAGACATGGGAGATATCATAGGGAAAGTTCTGGGAGGTAGTAAAAAAAAGAAAGGAGACCCTTGAATTGTGAAAATATCACATAGCTCAGAGAATGGCCTTTAAAAAGTCAATTTAACACTTATCCGGACAAGTCTTCAATTGAGTATGTTGAAGGACTTTTTTTTTTTTTCAGGGCATTCTATTTCTTATTGTAAATTGAAGTCAATGTTAGAACTAAATTGAAGTTTTCACTTTATAGCCAACTTTGCTGGAACACAGTTATGACATTCCCTTGACTAGTCCTCTGTGTCCTCTCAAAAATATTTTACTCTTTAACTTCCAAAGGATTGATTTTTGGGGGAGATACCAAGGCAGCAACACTGCATGAAGCTCCAATTCATAACATTAGAAAGCTCATTAGGGAGAAAAGGTAAAAATTCTGCAGAGGTCTGGGTTGGAAAGGGGTTCATTAATGAGTTAGCATTCACCAACATCTTTGTTTCTCTTTTCTTCATGGTAACAGAGATAAGGGATTTTTTTCCCAGCCCCCTTAACCTCTACTTGGAGCCATATGACTGAGCTAAGGTCAATGGAACAAACGTACCTGATAGCAATTGTGTGACTCCTCCAGGCCTGTCCCATGATTTTCTCCACTGCACACTCCTCCTCTCTCTCTCTCCTTTCTACCAAATCTTGTAGGCTACATATTGAAGATGGCAGCATCGCAAGATGGAAGGACACTGAATCCTTGAGTCAACCTTTGTAAGACAGACACCCAACTTGCCATAGATTTTGATATGAATGAGAAGTAAATGATTATTGTGCTGTCACTAAAATCTCACAGTTATTTGTCAGAGCCAGGCATGACCATGTATGGTGCTACTTTCTCTAACAACTCTAAAAATTGATGGCTTGAAATGACATGCTTCCATACTAAAAATGGAAATATGGAAATATTGCATAGCAGATGAGGATCCTGACATTAGGAGGCTGAAGATGATAATTGGTGTTATGATAATTGGTAAACTGGGCCTATGATATTGAGGATAGCAGACCCCATGCTATCTACTACTGAGTCAGCATGCCTAGGGGCATCTGTTAGAAAGAAGCAAAGTAGTGGTGTGTGTTCTCTGCTAGTGCCTGTATTTAACAAAGGAACACAAGGAAGAGAAAAGTGAAATAATTGACTGGTTTGCAAAGAGAAGTGAATTGGAACAAAGTCCAGAAAATTTAAGCCTAAAAGGAAGGAAAACACCAACTGCCTCTAGATCCCAGATAATAGAAGTAAATCTCAAAACTTTCCAGCAGCCAAGGCCCACTTAGACCTAGCCAGGTGGAATGATTAGATTAAGGATGCGGCTTTTCCAGTCAACCCTTGTTGTAGCTGACTGCCCTTAGGGAGAGAGGCCTGGGGGAGAGGAAACAAATTAAAACAGTAGGTTTGGAAACTACAGCTAGGAAAAAACTCTGGGTGTGGTCACTGGCCCATGGAATGGACTAAAAGCAAATAGATGAGATTTTGCTAAATGTTGAGGGACTATCATTGCCCCAAACCCCTACACATCCAGACCTTCACCTGTACCTTTGAGGTAGGAGGTGGGACTTGACTCCAGAGATGGGGCTTGAACACCAGACCAAATTGAGGACTAGCTAAAACAGGGGCATGGCAGAAGGAACTTTCCATAAGACATGCCTGTCAGTATGCCATGTCAATTTACCACTCTCACGCCAACACCCAGAAATTACCAACCCTTTCCATGCAACAACCTGCAACCCAGAAGTCACCATCCTTTTCCTAGAAATGTCTGTAGAAACCACCCCTTGATTTGCATATAATTTAAAGTGGGTATAAATATGACTGCTGAACTGCCTCTGAGCTGCTAATCTGGACACACTGCCTGTGGGGTAGCCCTCCTCTGCAAAGGAGCAGTCTCTCTGTTGACGATGTGCACTGCCACTTCAATACAAGTTACTGTCTAACACCACCGGCTCTCCCTTGATTCTTTCCTAGGTGAAGCCAACAACTCTTCCAGGCTAAGCCCCAATTTGGGGGCTTGCCTGTCCTGTGTCACCCTGACTCGTGGAGCTAAAAAATAACCTTGCTCCAAAAAGAAGCGGGCTGTGAGAAGTGAACAGCCCTCAGGAATGTCTCATTCCCCAGCATCCACTTTAGATGTGCACAAAGAGGGTGGTACACCAGGAAGCACCTTCCAAAGGACATGTCTAAGGTGTCACGGACAAGAGAATTCTTCCAGCGATCTGCATCAGGGCCTAAACAAAGAATTTTCCCCACTCCAGGGTTAGAGATCTTTACAACATCTGAGGGATCTCAACATTTCTGTAGACCAGTAGCAACTCTGTGTCTTTCATTATTCCATTTTCTAAATGGGCATTTTGATTGTGATTATCAGATGCATATTCCTCCCATTTTATATGGGAGCTACAGGCTGACCTGATGAATAAGGATCACACAGAGAACCCGGACTTTGAGCTCAATGCAATGACCAGATGGGACTTTGAGTTCCCTCCATGGTGAGGGGTGAATGTGTTTTATGTGTGAAAACAAAGGAACAAACAGGTATTTGGAGACCAGGAAGGCGAACTATGTGGAGAATGCTGGTACCCCCGATCTGTGTTTCTTCTCTCCTTCCAGGTCATATGGCTGCCTCTATTTTAAAGCCCTCTTGCCTTTAGGTTGAGCCCAGTTTAGTGGGCTCTTGCCAGTGGGATGTTGGTAAAAGTGCTGTATCCCACTTCCAGCCCAGCCCGTAAAACTCTCCTACGCATGATCCTCCATTCTCTCTTCCATTTTGCAGCAACCTTAGGGGCCGTTTGTTACAGATAATGGTATTACAAGATGGAAGAACCCTGGGTTCCTGAGTCATCATTTGGAAGAGAACTGCCTACCCCATATTGAATTGCAGTGTGAGTGAGGAATAAGCTTTCATTGTATTAAAGATAATGGGGTGTCAGGATGGTTGCTATTGCAGCAATTGTTACTTACACTGACTAACATAAGGGTAGGGAAGGCCTGTATTTAGAAAATACACCAGCCGGGCATGGTGGCTTATGCCTGTAATCCCAGCACTTTGGGAGGCCAAGGCAGACAGATCACCTGAGGTCAGGAGTTCTAGACCAGCTTGGCCAACATGGTGAAACCCCATCTCTACTACAAATACAAAAATTAGCCGGGCATGGTGGTGCATGCCTGTAGTCTCAGCTACTTGGGAGGCTGAGGCAGGTAAATCACTTGAACCCGGGAGGCAGAGGTTGCAGTGAGCCAAGATTGTGCCACTGTACTCCAGTCTGAGTGAGAGTGTGAGACCCTGTCTCAAAAGAAAAGAAAAGAAAAGAAAAGAAGAGAAGCCTCAGCATGGTGGCTCATGCATGTAATCTCAGCACTTTGGGAGGCCAACGCTGGGGGATCACAAGGTCAGGAGATCGAGACCATCCTGGCTAACAGGTGAAACCCTATCTCTACTAAAAATACAAAAAAATTAGCCAGGCGTGGTGGCGGGCACCTGTAGTCCCAGCTACTCGGGAGGCTGAGGCAGGAGAAAGGCGTGAACCCAGGAGGCGGAGCTTGCAGTGAACTGAGATTGCACCACTGCACTCTCCAGCCTGGCTGACAGAGCCAGACTCTGTCTCAAAAAAAAAAAAAAAAAGAAAGGAAGGAAGGAAAGAAGAAAGAAAGAGAGACAGAGAGAGAGAGAGAGAGAAAGAGAGAGACAGAGAGAGAAAGAAAGAAAGAAAGAAAGAAAGAAAGAAAGAAAGAAAGAAAGAAAGAAAGAAAGAAAGAAAGAGAAAGAAAAACTATACCAAAAAGAGAAGCTGACAGCGAAAGTCAAAGAAGTTTAGAAGGAGGACCAGAAGTATGTAGGATCAAATAAGCCAGAAAAGAGTCAAGAAGGAGCTGTCAATGGAGTTTGTGATGGGTGATTTTATGTGTGAACTTAGGCCACATTCCCCAGATATTTGGTCAAGCACTATTCTAGATGTTTCTAAGATGAAAGTATTTTTTAGATGAGATTAACATTTACATCAGCAAACTGAGTAAAGTGAATTACCTTCCATAATGTGGTGGGTCTCATCCAATCAGTTGAGGGTCTTAAGAGAAAAAAGATGTGGTCCCCTGAGAAAGAGAGAATTCTGCTTCCAGACTGCCATTAAACTTGAGCTGCAACATCACCTCTTTCCTGGATCTCCAGCCTGTCAGTCTGCCCTGCAAATTTTGGACTTGCCAGCCTCCATAATTGCATGAGCCAATTTCTTAAAATATTTATTTCTATCTTTATCTATATAATCTTTCTCTATACACCTATGTCTATGGATATTGATATATATATAAAGAGATGCATACATAGCTATATACATATGTCCTATTGGTTCTGTTTCTTTGGAGAACCCTAATGGTGTTAAATGCTACAAAATGGTTGAAGAAGTTGCAGATTTTTGAGAAGGGTATTATATTTGGCAACTATGAGGAAGAGATCAATTTCCCTGAGCATTGAGCGCTGATACTATGTTCTAAGGAGAGTTAATTAGAGCAAGGAATGAGGTGGAAAGAAAAGTGGAAATCCTGCTTAACTTGTTTGCTGGAGAAGAGTCAAGGATCAGAGCTGCAGGCAGAGGAACTGACCTTTAGGAGAAAGAGGGATGGCTTTTGCCTAAATTAGAAAAAAGAAAGGGAAACCCACTGCAGCTTTCGAGCAGGAGGCTGGGGTGAGCCAATTATTCTGAGCAAATGAGACACTGCTCAAGAACACTGATGTGGACTTTCTACCTTCATTAACACAGGGAAGTTTGTGCCATCAGTCATTCCCTTCTTTCTTTTCTACATGGCCTCACCTCTTTAGCTATTTCCTTTGACTTTCAACATCGATAGGGCTTCTGTGCAGCCATCAGCCACCCCGACTCAGCTCAAGTTAAAAACAAGATTAAGCAGGTCCCCCTTCCCCACCCCACCTCATCTGGTGCCACCTGTCCCAGTTTGCACCACATCTCAATGGCCCTATAATCCAGTCTTTCAGGGGGAGTCACTCCAGACGACTCTGGTTCAATCCTCTGGTTGCTGGTAGAAATTGCCTGAATTGCAGCTGAAATCTTCTCCCAAAGCCTGAGATCACCTCTAGGAAATCCTATCTCCTCTTTTCTTATCTGAGACAGGGGCTGACTCCTTCTTTACCCTTCTCTTTCTCCTTTCTTGGCTCTGAACTATGACCTCTACTGTCCAACTCTTCTGCTCTTTTCTGCCACTCATAAGGTGGGGCTTCTCTCCCCAGTGTCATTTTGGAACTGGGATTCATCTTCGGTACCTCTTCAGGGCTAGGTACCACCTCTGCTCACCCCGAGCCCAAATGCATCTATTTGCTGATGCATTTGAGTTATCACAGCAACAGTCCAAGATGCCCATACCCTTTAACACCACAGGGGCAGGGGTTAGGCCATTTTTCCCACCAACTAAAGAAAGCATGGATAAAAACGAGGGTCGTTTTTTGGTATTTCTTTTTTTTAATGATATAAGCTCTAATTTTATTTCTTTTTTCTTTTTGATATGTCATTGTTGTATATATTTTAGGGATACATGTGATATTTTGATGCATGTATGCAATGTGTAATGGCCAAACCAGGGTAACTGGGACATCCATCACCTCAAAAATTTATCTTTTCTTTGTGTTGGGAAAACTCCAAATTTTCTCTTTCAGCTATTTTTGAAATACACAATTAACTGTTGTTAACTCTAGTTTCCCTACTGTAGTTTCGAATACTTGTTCCTTCTATTTAGCTGTATTTCTGTACCCATTAACCAACTTCTCTTCCTCTCCCCACCCACCTTCCTTCCCAGCCTCTGGTAACCACTACTTTATGCTCTACCTCCATGAGGTCCATTTTTGTAGCTCCCTTAAGTGAGTGAAATCATGCAGTATTTGTCTTTCTGTACCTGGCTAATTTCACTTAACATAATGACCTCCAGTTCCATCCATGTTGTTGCAAATGACGGGGTTACATTCTTCTTTATGGCCAAATAGTTTTCCGTTGTGTATACACGCCACATTTTCTTATCCATTCATCTGCTGATGGACACTTAGGTGGATTCCATATCTTCGCTATTCTGAATAGTGCTGCAATAAACATGGCAGTGTGCAGACGTCTCCTGGATATGCTGATTTCCTTTCCTTTGGGTATGTACCCAGCAGTGGTTGCTGGATCATTCAGTAGTCTATTTTTAGTTTTTTGAAGAACCTCCATACTGTTTTCCACAGTGGCTGTACTACTTTACATTCCCACACTTTTTGTATTTTCTGTCAACAAATATTTGAGCACCCTCTATGAGAGCCAGTGTGGCGGACCATGTCTTAGCACACAGGCATTGGATTTAGCCTGCCTAGGTTCATATTCCAAGGTCTCCACTTACTAGCTCCGTGGTGCTAAGCACATTATTTACCCTCTCCACACCTCAGTTTCCTCATCTGAAAAATGAAGGCAATAATGCTGCTTACTTCATAGAGCAGACATGAAGATTAAAGAAGTTAGCATACAGGTAACCTCCAAGGTGACTATCTCCCTGGGGTTTACAAAACAGCTCTCCTGATCCATGCCTAGCTCTGGGAGACTCAGATCATGCGGCAAACTCAGAACCCAGATACAGGCGACAGGAGCACATGACTGTCACCAGGCAGGAAATGTCCTCTCTAAACCTCAGTCTCCTTATCTGTAAAATGGGCAGCACAGTCCCTGGGATCCCCCCATCAAGGTGGTTGTGAGGTTCTGCTGAGATCATGGAGAGAAGGGACTTTGCAAACTGTAAACTTGCCATGGCAAAATGGAGATTAGAGAGAACACAGCATCACCCTTGCTGATCTGATGGGATCTACAGACAGGGGTGGCTGTCCTTGTCCTCTTCTCTACTCCAAGCTTAGGAGACACTTTCTCTTCCCCTTGGGTTTCACCTACTTCACTTCAGCATTAAATAGGGCTTAGGGATGGGGAGAGGGTGCTGACTGTGGCATCAGAAGAGACCAGGCTGGCCTGTGCCACTTTGTGGTCCCGTTTCTCCCTGCACTTTTCTTCTCATAACGTTCATCCCACTTCTGCACTGCTGCTTGTTTAATTACTGGCTTTCCTAACCAGACTGGCCATGTGACATGTTCCTCACACTTCTGGAGCTTGGGGCAGAGCCTGGTCCCTTGTAGCGAAACCGTTTTGGTATGGTCTGGCTGCCCTCTTTGCTTTTGGTTGCTTGCTTGCTTTTTGTTTTTTTGGTGAGTTTTTTTGTTTTTGTTTTTGTTTTCTTTTTTCCATGAAGCTGAAGGCTACACCACTGAACACTGAAACTTAACCTTCATTCGCTACTTTATAGGTAACATTCATCGGCCACCATGGTAATGATCTCTTCAGTTGTTTTTTAGGAACTTGGACTAGCTCCTGTCCATCTCAAACTGGTGAGACCATTGGCCCTTCAACTGGGCAAGTGCCCCAAGAGGTGGCCTTTCAATGTTGGAGAGCCAAAAAACTCCACCCTTGGATCATGCTAACGCTGCCATTTTCTGCATATATGTCCTATGAAATACCACGAGCTCAGACTACACTGGCATGGAATGAACCTGTTTCTTCATTTGTCCCCACTGCCAATTGCCTTTCCCCACGGCTTAGACCACTCTACTTCCCTAACCCATAAATATCCTTAAGGCTTATCTTCTGGGAGGTGGATTTGAGAGCTGTTCTCCTACCTCCTCTCTTGGTGCCCTTGCCAATAAGTCTTTTTTCTCTTTTCTAAAACCCGTGTCACCTGCTTGATTTCCTGCAGGGGCAGCTTGCAGGGTGGGCAGAGTGGACAGCAGACCTAGACCTGGCTGGCAGCTGGGAGCTCGGTAAATGTTTGTTCAATCAATGAAAAATGACACGTGAGAATCCTGAGTAGCGCTGATGACCAGTCTCAACTCCCTGCCTGCATTCACTTTCCTTGGGTGTCACTGTTTACCCCAGAGGCCCCTCCACCAACAAAATCACACAATTTGATGGCCAGGTGCAGTGGCTCAGGCCTATAATCCCAGCACTTTGGGAGGCTGAGGTGGGTGGACCACTGGGGTCAGGAGTTCCAGACCAGCCTCCCCAACATTTTTAGTCTCTACTAAAAATACAAAAAAAATCACCGGGCAGGGTGGTGCACGCCTGTAATCCCAGCTACTCGGGAGGCTGAGGCAGGAGAATCATTTGAGCCCAGGAGGCGGAGGTTGTGGTGAGCAGAGATTGCACCACTGCACTCCAGCTTGGATGGCTAGCGCCTCAAAAAAATAAAAATGAAAAATCACAGAATGTGGGGCACTCCAGGCCCAGTTCTCTCATGTAGAAAGAGGAGGCTTGGAGATGAGAACTGGATGCCCGAAGTCACTCAGCTCAGCAGGGGCAGAGCCAGGGTGCTCACAGGGTGGCCAATCTTCCACGTCTGTCCTGGACACGGGACTTTCAGCACTAAAATGTGCGGTCCCGGACGTCCTTCTCCCAGGCCCTCGACACCATAGATGGGTGAGAAAAACGTGCAGGGCTAAAATCTGGGGTCCCCATCCCTGCCCCAGCCACTTGGCGGTCCCGCTAGTGAAATCGACTAAGATCAAGGAGCTCTCCCGGTGAGCCCCCTATTGCAGCCGCAGCGCGGGCAGGGAGGACGCGGCGGGGGCCCGGGTTCGAGGCTGGGCTCTGGGGCTGCGGGGGCGCACGGGCGAGGCGGGCGGAGCGCGGGGCCCCCGCGGCGGCACAAAGAGGCCGGCCGCGGCAGTTTTGAAAATACCAAGGAAGTTGATCTGGGCCGGGGCCCAAGAAGTGACGAGGAGGGAGGGAGGCTTGCGAGCGAGGGAGGGAAGGAGGGAGAGGGAGAGGAGCAGGCGGGAAGGAGGGAGGGAGGAAGGGCGCGCGGGGCGAGGGGCGGCGGCAGACCTCTCGGGGCCGCAGCGGGAAGCGCGGGCGGCGGCGGGATGCGCGCTCTGGGCGGAGGGGCGCGGCGCTAGGCGCCCGGCGGGGCGTCCCCAGGCTGCGACCCCGCGGGACCCTCCACTCCTCCCGCCGCCTCCGCAGCCCGCGCGCCGGAGCATGAGTCCCGGCCGGAGCCCCACGGCCGCGGGCAGCGCCTAGGACGGCGATCCGCGCCCTGGAGGACCCGCCGGCCGCCCGGCTCCACTGCAGCTCCAGCCGCCTGCAGCGGGGCCCTCCTGAGGCCCCAGAGGAAGAGACCATGAAAGGTAAGCGCGGCCGGTGGGGGGCAGCTCCGAGGGGGGTCGCCTGCACCCCCGCTCCACCCAGGGCCTGGGGGGCGCCTTTTCTGCAGGCGAGGCTGAGAGGAGGGCAGAGCGCCTCTGGCTTTTCCCCTGCCTTTTTGGGCATCCTGCGAGACAGGACGGATCCCTGAAGACCGGAGGAAGCAAAGAGGAGAGGGAGGATGGGGACACTCACACACCCCCCTTGCAGTCCTGTTGCTCTAACCTCACAAATAATTTTAAAGTCCAGAGAAGTTTCTGATCCCTTTAACCAGTAGACGCAGAAAGGCTTCACCAGCCCAACTTTCCAGCAGTGTAAATTTCGACCCTGGGGACCCATCAGAGAGGCCCCTGCAGCCCCCACCTAGCCTTTCAACCGGGGGCCAGGCCTAGGATTCTCCCCCAGGACCTCCAGCCCTTCCCCAAAAGAGACCTGCAGTGTCAGAGCCCCTCATCCCAGGCCCTGCCCTTCCCAACCCCTGAACCCTGCCTGACCCACCCTCTGACCTCCTTGGGAGGAAGGCGCTGGGGAAGCCCCATGGGCCAGGACTGAGCTCTCCCCAGGGTGGTGAGCCAGCACCAGGTTGGCCCTTGCAGCCAGTTCTTGGGATGGAAATAAGAACCAGACATGATCCCAAGTGGCCATTTCCAGGGCCTGGGTGTCTTTAGGCCCCTACTTGGTCTTCAAGGTCATTTTGAGGCTAGAGGAGAAGCAGGCTTTGGAGTTATCTCATGAGGCAGGGAACCTTTGAGGTTTTTAACGCCATTCCGGGGTCTTTCAGTAATCCTCCTGTAACACCCCTGGCAGATGCTTATGTTCCTAGCAGTGAGAACCTCATCACCTCATCCGCTTACGGAAAGCAGAAACTGAAAAGGGCCTTTGAGATCATCTACAGGGCTCTCAACCACACTCTCAGGTGCCACTGACAGGTATGGAGGTGGAAGAGGTGGGGCCAGAGCTCTCAGCCTACTTCAACCAGAGCAACTCTGTTTGTCTCTCATACACAGAACGGCCTAAGGGTTCACTGGAAGAAAGGGCTCCACCGACAAACTTCTGACTGGATGCAGCCTCCACATTGCATAGTTAGGGAAAGTGAGGCCCAAGCAGGTAGGGCTGGCTTCATGTCTTCTGCAACCAGTGCCATCCTACAAGGTCCCACACTTGGTTTAATGCTCTGCAGGTGCTATCTTGAACTTTTTAAAAATGTATTTTATTTTGTTTTATTTTAGAGACAGGGACTCACTCTGTTGCCCAGGCTGGAGTGCAATGGCATGATCATAGCTCACTGCAGCCTCAAACTTCTGGGCTCAAGTGATCCTCCCACTTCAGCCTCTCATGTAGCTGGGACTACTGGGACTACAGATGTGCACCACCATGCCTGGATTTTTTATTTTTTTGGTAGAGATGGGGCCTTATTTTGTTGCCGAGGTTGGTCTAAAACTCCTGGCCTCAAACGATCTTCCCACTTTCTCGGCCTCCTAAAGTGCTGGGATTACAGCCTTGATCCACCATGAGGCCTGAAATTCTTACAATTTTTTAACAAGTCATCCCCTCCCACCAACAAACAAACACACACACTTTCATTTTACACTGGGCCCCACAGATTATGTAGCTGGTCCTGTGGACAGAAGTGAGTTGTTACAAATCACAGTTAGTCGGGGTGACTAGATCCCAGGACTCCTGAATTCTAGTCTAGAATCCACCTTGCCTCTTTGTGGCTTCCTTCCCTCTGCCTCTGGCACCTTCTTTTTGTGCTTCCCGTTGGCCTCCTCAAGTCCTCGGCTGTGCGGGATGAGCCAAGCAAGTTATAATCAGCCCTAGGGAGCACCTGGCAGGCAGTGACGGGAGCCTCACCCCAAGTCCTGCTCCTCACTGAGACACCTTTGCAGCTGAACCCTCCGCAGTCAGCTGGCCCAGGGCAGACCATTACCGGAAGCCTCCAGAAAGGTCTTGGACCACATCTTACACGGGGCCACACTGCCCTGGACCTTGATGATGGTGGTAAGATGTTTCACATTCTCAGAGTGGCTCCACCCCCAATTCCAGACAAGCACCAGCAGGGCGTGGTGGCAGATACCTGTAATCCTAGCTACTCCGGAGCCTGAGGAGGGAGGATCGCTTGAGCCTGGGAGTTTGAAGTGTAATGAGCCATGATTGCACCACTGCATTCCAGCCTGGGCAACAGAGTGAGACACTGTCTCTAAAAAAAATAAAATTTATTTAAAAAAAGAGGCAAGGCCAAAATCCTGTGAAATAGAGAAGAAAAGAGCTGATGTGAATGAATATTTAAAAAGAGGTGCCTGAGGAGGACCCTCTGACACCACGTTGCGGGGTTCCAGGCTCTCCTTGTGCTGTGGGTTCCTATACAGGAAGCCAAGCCCTGCCTCTCTCCTCCTTTCCCTTGGATCCCACAGCCTCTTCATGTGCCGAGCGGGATTCCTGTCTACGGAGGCCCTGAGGGCGGCGCTAGTGTGTTTTTCCTCCAGCCTCCGGAAACCCCTCAGTCATCTCCCATAACATCGCAGGGGCTGCGGGGCTGGGGGCTGACCTCCAGCACTTCCCTCCCTGGCAGCCGGGAAGAGCCGCCGCCTCTACCTGAGATGGAAACGGCAGGGCAGACAGCAAATAATTGGCTTTGGGGATCTGTGGGATGTAAAGAACCAGGATTTTTCTCACTCGAGTGGAAAAAGTAAAGTGCCCGGCAGAGTAGGGCAGGCACCCCCTTCCAGAGAGCCCTTTCCGTGCTCCTCCAAAGGCCACACCAATCTTCGAATTACATCTGTTGGCAAAGGATCATGCCCTGCTCAAAACAAACACGTGATGTGATGTGATGTTGTATGGAGAACGCGTGATGATGGGGAAGGTGATTAAGAAAACACGCTAGTCGGGCTGCTCAGCCCACCGGTGGCCGAGTGCCAGGGCCCACTCTGCCAGCCAAGCCATTTCCACCCGAGGCCCCTCCTGCCCCACGGCCAGCTGACAGGGCCTCCCAGGCCTCTGCCTCTTTTGATTCAAGCTGGCACCTGGCCCCTCTCGCACGCAGCCCTAAGGGGACACTCAGGTGCCACCAGCCCCTTGGTGATAGGCCCACCTTAAGCTTCCCACTGGCTTGTCCAAGCCATTAGCAGCCACCTGTGGGGTTGTTTCCACACCTCCAGTGAGAGGGACCCGCCCCCAAGATGCCCAAGACACAGGCTGGTGCACTGTGAAGACTGATTTGAGAGTCAGAGACATGGGCTTTAGTCCTGGCCCCATCATCTGCCCTCTTCGGCCCCGTTGTCCTCCTGGGTGGTCCCTGAGGCCCAAGAGCTCTGCGCCTGAGCACCACTTGGAGAGCGGAAGTGACTCAGTGGTGAGGTGGCTGGAAGCAGGCCCACCTTGTGGCCTCTTTGCCCCGAGAGACTTGTGCTTGGCTGCGGTGGCCAGGGCAGGGGGCAGCCCTCTGTTCCTCAGGCATGGGAGGAACAACCCCCCTTCCAGAATCAGAGAGCAGTGCCCACTTCATGTGGGCAAAGAGTAGAGGTGGGGAGAGGAGGGGCTGTGAAAATACAGCGATGCAATCCCAGGAGGAATCCGCCCTGCACTGCTCATCTGGCTGAGAGGAGAGGATTTCCACTCATGAGCAGCCAGGCTGGGTGCCCCAGAAAGCCTGACCTCATTCTCCAGGGGCACCGGAAGGAGCCAGGGCTAGAAGAAAAGGAGCTGATGTGGTGAAGGTGAAAAGAGCCACCAGACAGCCTGACTGAGGGGTGCAGGGAGCCCAGCAGCTCAGATGTTGGAGTTCAGCTCCAAACCCTCAAACATCGGCCCCACTTCCACACCCAGCCAAAACAGTCACCTTGCCCTCTAGCTGGGGGTAAGCCTAATAACTGAAGACTCAGGTCCCAAGGCTCATTCGAGAGCGAGGAAAAAAACTTCTGTTTCTCAGTAGGCTAGGTTGATGGATAGCTTGGCGTTTTCCGTGAAGGACAGGCAGCTGCTCTGGGTGTTAGAATTGATGCACAGGGTGGCATAGCTGGGCATGCCTCTCATACATGCACTGCCCATGTTTGATCATGTTAAATTTAGTGATTGTGTGTGTGTGTGTGTGTGTGTGTGTGTGTGTGTGTAGAGCACTGAGTCCCAAGGTCAGGCCCAGCCCTGTCACAGGCCAGCTTTATCACTGAGATGAAGTCCCTGGTGCTCCCTGGGGTCAGTCCCCTCATCCAAGTGGACCAGATGATCCCACGGGATGGTATCAGAGTGTAAGTTTCATGACATTGGGGTCTCTGTCTGTTTCTGGCACTTAGGGGGTGTCCACTACGTCTGTTCAGTGTGCACATCTGTACTGTACCATGGTATCCTCAGAACCTCACGCAGGCATTCCGTAAACATGCAGAAAGATGCCTATATTCCACAAACATCAATGGGGCGACTGCCAGGTGCCCGGCTCTGTACGTCTATATATGTCTAAGGACTGAGGAAGCTACAAAGAGCTCAGACGCTGTCCCTTCTCTCAAGGAGCTTACTCTTTACTAGGACACGTAGGATTTGTGCCCAAGTCACTCAAAAAAAGACTAACAGTGTTAAGTGTCTTAAGGGAGGTCCCAGCGAGAGAGTTTGGGGGTGGGTTGGGCTCTTTTCCTGGCTTTCTTTTGCTGCTGTTCTTCGAGATGCGTCCTCAGTTTCAGCCACAGACAGGCTCCTGGTTCTTGCTGGCACCCGTTCCCTGAACAGTCTCTCCCAGCCTTGAAGATGTGACATGTGGGAGTTGGCAAATCTGACAGCACCAGTTCATCTCTCTGGGCTTCACAGTCGTATTTCCATCGGTGTCCTCAACGTCTCCAGCTGGAGACCTGCAGGCACCTTCTTCATGGTTCAGATGAGACACCTTCCCCTTTACCTGAATCCAAGCTAAAAAATGGATTATTCTGGGATGCTGCCCCAGCCCACACTTTTCAGTCAGCCAACATGTATGGAGTTCCTGCTTTTGGGGAGGAAGCACACTAGTTGGAAGGCAAGCCTGAGTGCTTTCTGCCCTCCCAGCAGAAACAAGACGTGCACACCTGAGACGAGAACCGAATTATCCAGGCAGATGCCACAAAAGAACAAATGCACGGCATAAACCGGAGATTGGATGGGAATCCCGGGAGAGAAAGGGAGCATTTCAAGTTGGGCAGTTCAGAAAGGCTTCAGGGAGGAGCTGAAGGGTGGGGAAGACTTGGATGGGGTCAGTGAAGAGGGCAGGAAGGAGTGCTGGGAAAAGCTGGACAGCAGGTCCTGGGGGAAGAGTGTTTGGTGGTGGGGGAGAGAGATGGCCTGCAGTTGAGGGAGCCCTAGCCAGAAAGGACCTGAGAGCTCCATAAAGGACATGCGGTTGTGTCTGGTTGACATTGGAGAGCCCTGGGAGGGTTTGTCAGGAGAAGGCCTCTTTGCCACTTGCCCCTGGAGATATTCTCTCGTGGCCTTAGCCCATGGTGAGAAACCTCTACTTTTAGAGAGTGGGAGGAAGAAAATGAGCTTGTAAAGGAGCCAAGAGGAGCAGTCAAGGACACAGGCAGAGAACCATGATGGTAATGTCATGGAAATTGAGAGGAGAAAGTTCCAAGGGGGAGGAAATGACCCACCACGTTGACTGCTGATCAAAAGAGTTAGCTCAAAATTCATGGATCAGAGAAGGCCAGGTTGCAAGGGCCAGAGGGGCTGAGTAGATCAGAAGCAAAGGCGAAGGGGGAGCTATGTCCTTAGAGTGGGAGGCAGGGCCCAGCTCAAAGGATTTCAAGGCAGGGATGGCCTGTGCTCATTGGGAGGGGGAGGGACAGAAGAGGCATGGGGGAACTTGGGGACAGAGCGGTGGAATTGGGGGAGACTTGCTTTGAGAAGAAAGAATCTCTTTATCGAGAAGCAAGGGAAGGAGAAAAGATGGTTACAGACATAGACTCTGCATTACTAGCAGCTGCATTTAACCTTTTTATAACACATTTATTATTTTTTAAAAAATCAAAAAATTCCAAAAAGGAAAAACATTCACTCACATGAAGTCCTACCCTTTAGAGATAATAAATGACAAAATGTAGATGAACATTCTTCAGAAATCATTCTGTGTATGTTTGCACAGATTTTTTTCATGTAGATAAAATTACACTACCCATGTTATTTTTATTTTTATTTTATTTTACTTTGAGACACAGTCTCACTCTGTGGCCAGGCTGGAGTGCAGTGGTACCATTGTAGGTTACTGCAGCCTTGACCTCCTGGGCTCAAGGATCCTCCCAGCCTCCCAAGTAGCTGGGACTATAAGCAGGTGCCACCATGCCCAGCTAATTTTTGTATTATTTGTAGAGATGAAGTCTCGCTATGTTGCCCAGGCTGTTCTCAAGCTCCCGACCTCAAGCAATCGTCCCTCCTCAGCCTCCCAATTACTTAGCGTTTTTGTTGTTAGTGGTGGTTTTTAGTTGTTGCTTTTGTTTTTGTTTGTTTGTTTCTTTGCTTGAGACAGAGTCTTGCTCTGTTGCCCAAGCTGGAGGGTAGTGGCACTATCATGGCTCACTGGAGCCTCAACCTCTTGAGCTCAAGCAATTGTCCTACCTCAGCCTCCCAAGTAACCCTGACTACAGATGCATGCCACCATGCCCAGCTAATTTTTGTATTTTTTGAAGAGATGAGGTTTCACCCTGTTCCCCTGGCTGATCTCAAACTCTTGGGCTCAAGTGATCCTCCTGCCTTAGCCTCCCAAAATGTTGGGATTACAGGCGTGAGCCACTGCATCCAGCTTGCAGTATTTTTAAAAAATGGTTTCATAACATCCCATAATAAGACTCTACGAGCATTTATGTAACCAATCCCCTGGAGATGGGCATTTTAGCTATTTGCATTTTCCGTCAGGTTTATCATAGCATGCAGTGATCACCTTTACACATACACCTTGGCCTAGTTGTGTAATTATTCTCTTAACCTGAAGTTCCTGGAAGGAGGATTACTGAGTCAAAGGGCACTCGCCCTTGCAGTATTGACAGAGGGTGCCAGGCTACTCAGAATGCACGAGAAGGCCTCTTTCCCCATCCCTCCCCCAGACTGGGTTTGAAGTGTGGGCATCTGGACAGAGTTAGTGGATGATAAAGAAAGAAGCTGGAACTTCATGGTCTTGATCCTTTCAGAAAAGGAAGGGGTGAGCTCATCTTTGGGGAATGAGGTGGGCCAACCTGAGGAGGAGCCCAGGAATGGGAAGTGAGGATCCAGATGGCAGGACTTGGCTGAAGCCAAATGCATGCCACCCTCTGGCACTCTCCTGCAGCTCCAGGCTTCTCTAGTGCAATTCGAAGAAAGCAGGCCGAGGATGGAAGGGACCGTGGCCAGGAGAGAGAACTGCAGGCTCCAGGGGGCAGAAGCCGACCCTGGGGACTGGGCTGGGCTTGGAGGTCAGGGCGAATGAGAGCTTGGAGGAAGCAGAGCGAGGAAAGGCTTAGTGCACTGGGGATGAAGAAGGCAAGGGGCTTGAGATCAAGCAGATGGAACAGCAATAAGCCTTAAGCTCCAGAGGGCAGGCAGGATGTGTAGAGATGAGACAGTAAATCCCATGTCCAGAGCCCTGAGTTTCAACAGAAAAGCTGCCTCCATTCAGGTTGATGGCAGGAGACAGAAAGAAGAAATCATCCAATCCAGGTGATGTCATTGTCCAGAACAGTGTTCCCTAAAGTCGGAGTGCCTCTGCCTCTGAACATAGGTCCCAGAATTAAAAGATACACTTATTTTTCAAGATCTGCAGGAAGTTCCATGACCAAATAAGTCTGAGAAACATGGAATTAAACACAGATTTAAATGGGCTTATTATTTTTTTTGCAGGACTTTTCAAAATGTTTACTACGTGAATGTGAATCTCTGAGATGGCGATAGAGTATGCCATGTTTTCCACACTTACTTGATCAAATAATCCTTTTTCACAAAGAATAATTTGGGACTAGTGTCCCATAGGATATGTTTTGAAAAATTGATTTCTTGTAAGTTGGAAATTGGTCCTGGGAGTGATGGGGGTTGGGAGATGGCAATAAATGGCAGCATTAACTGGAATAGGATAGAAAAATAATCCTAATAAAAGTGACTGCTACTACTATTTATTAAGCATTTACGATGTGCCAGGTACTTTTCATATACGTCTCATTGGATTTTCACAGCAGCTCATTGAAGCGGACGATCTCCCCACCATTTACGCATAAGGAACATGAAGCTCAGAGGAGGGAAGTGGTGTGCCCATGCGAGACAGGGTAGGGTTTGCAGGATCAGAGGTGACAACAGGGATCAAGAGAACTGGTGATTCCCGGCCAGGCATGGTGGCTCATGCCAGTAATCCCAGCACTTTGGGAGACCCAGGGAGGAGGATCACTTCAGGCCAGGAATTTGAGACCAGCCTGGGCAACATAGTGAGATCTTGTCTCTACAAAAAATAAGCAAGATTAGCTGGGTGTGATGGCACACTCCTGTAGCCTCAGCTACTTAGGAGGCTGAGGTGGGAGGATCATTTGAACCCGGGAGGTCTAGGCGGCACTGAGCCATGATCGCACCACAGCACTCCAGCCCGGCCAATAGAGCAACACCTTGTCTATAAAAAAAAAAAAAAAGAAAAGAAAAGAAAGCCGGTGATTCCCACCCCTCCCATCCCTCTGAATTCATGGAGTTCAGGGGAGTCGGGGGTGGGGTGGTGCTGTGGACAGAGAGATCAGTGTGTAAGTAATGGGGGGAGCGTGCCTGTTGCATTGAGTGAGTAGCCTGGGTTCTTGTCTCAACTAGAGGCAGCACCAGCCTGTGAGCAGGTATTTAGAAATGGGTGGCCATTCGGGGTTGTCACAAGGACCAGGGATTGCTACCAGCCTTTAGCGGGCAAGGCCAGGATGCTGAATGTCTGTGCAGAGTGGGCCATGCTCATCTAATGAAGAATTGCACCACCTGGAATAGGGTCCCAGTTAGAAAAGTCGAGGGCAAGAAAGTTGTTTAGGATAAAGAGGGTTTAGGATAAAGCAGGGATTTACCCACAACCTCTGTGGTTACCAAGAACAGAGTGGGAGGCAGCCGAAGGGATTCAGGTGGAGGTGGCAGGAACCGGGAGGGAAGCCTGTCTCAGAGCAGCAGATGTGGTTTTAGGGATGCAGGAACTTGAGGATGGGGACCAAAAAAGGGGCGAGTGCTGGAGGAGAGAAACTGGCAGAGCCACGGAAGCAGAAAAGGACAACTTGTTGAGCAGGAGGATCTGAAGGGAAAAGACCTGCGTCTTGAGACCTGAGTGGGCAGGCGGATTCCCAACCGATTACAGACAAACCCACAAAGGAAGCCTGTGGAGAGGGGGTAGTGGCGGAAGGGCTCTAATGAAAACAATTTTGCAACCTTACTTATAGTGTTCTCCAACCTTAAACTATAGCTATTCTGCACTTTAAATATAGCATTGGCTCCAGGGAAGACTCTGAAATCTTTGTTTTTACCAATCCAATTGGCTGTTTTGAAAACCCACTCTGTGAACCCTGCAGAAGATAATTATGAAAATACGTTCCTTGAAGTGCCCAAAGAAAGACCTTTTATTCAGTTCCTCGAATCTCTCCCCCTTGTTGACTCAGATGGAAGAATGCAGTCCCAGAAAGGCAAAAGAGGGAACCAAGGACACATTTTTGGTCAACCAAAAGAAAGCCGGCATCGGTGACCACAGTTGAGTTAGCAGTTGGTTAACAGGTCCAGGCTATTTCTACCCCCAAAGGGAGAGCTGAACCAAGCTCAACCCCAGTGGAGTCAGTGGCCGTGCTTAGCAATGTGCCAAGACATGCACCCTCCGTCAAACTTGCTACATGGCTCTGTGAGAGCAGAGGCTTAAAAAAAAAAAAAGGAATTTCTCCTCTTGTGGCTGTCCTTTCTGGAGTTTGAGATGGATATTGTGACCTAAGGTATGACAGGAAGAGAGGCCCCTTCAAATTTGTAGTGGTTGCCACTATTTTATTGGTTTGGGTTTGCAGCCTTAGCCTTGGCCTTCCAAGGCTGTTTAACTGTTTTTTCTAAGCACCTTGCCTGTGATTCGGATAGTAATCGCTGCAAGAAGATTGGGGCCTGGCTGTGCCTTTCACTAGGAAATCCATGGGGCTGGCTTCTTTATGACAGGGACCATGGCCCTCCCTCATAGCAGCTGTGGTCCCTTGGGGCCTTGGGATCAGGGCAGGCAGAAACTGACTCATGGAGTCTTAGATGTTCGTTCTTTCATGATTCCCATGCTGTCCCAAGTTTGTCCCCAGAGAGGAGTTTTCCCATGGGTTTTTAGGTCCCAGCATCACCTTATCTTCTCCAGTGTCCTCTTCCAAGCCCACTCACTCCTGCCAAAATAAGCTTGCTCCTGGAATCCACAAAATGAAGAAAGGAAGGGGAGAGAGAGAGAGAGAAGAGAGACAGAAGGCAACCAGTGCTGTTTCTGCCTTCCTATAAACAGAGTCTCTCTCCAGACACCTAGAGCCTATCATAACATGATGATTTCATTACCCCTTCCAGACACCCAGCATGCTTCACACTCAGGCACTCCTCGATTTTCAGCATGTCAAGAGTCCTACATTTCCTTATACATGACACAGACAAGAACCAGTGCCTTACTTTAGAGAGCTATAGACATATTACATACAGGTGGTATTGAAAGGCAATTAACTGGGACAACAATGGAAAAACACGACCCCCCCCCCGAAACAAGAGCCCTTGGAGCTTTAGAAGAATATGATGTCCCTTCTTCTGTTCTGAGACGGGGAGGAGAAGCAGAGCCAACATTTTGCTCCTACCCAGTCCTCCACAAGCTCATTCCTTTGCAGTTCAAACATCAGCCCTTGGTATATAAATTTCGCCTTCGCTGCTTTAAGCCTTTGCACTCCAAATGCATCCATCGTCCCCAACACTCCCTAGCCATGGAGAATCCTAAGAATAAACCAGATTCCAACCCTATTTTAAGTCATCAGTCTTCATTTTTTAAATACACATGAGCTCCTGATTAAAATAGCAGAGGATAACAGTTAACTGAAGACATAGGCCTTCGCCAAGGGCCAGAAAACACATCTTTATGGAACATCCACTATGTGATCAACCCTGTGCTGAAAGCAGCTGAGGGTAGCTTTCCTGACCACAGGGATGTAGCAAACTGCTAGGAACGTGACCTGTCAACAGACATCAGGCTTGTATGGAAAGGCCTTGTCCCAGTTCTGAGGCATTTCTGAGATGGGCATGTGCAACTCTGCAGACACTCAAATGCGTGTTTGGATTCTGCCTCAGATTCTTGGATATTTAGGAGCCACTAACCAGCTTCCAGGCCACTTAACCTCTCTGAGCCTTTGTGACATGATGGAGGTGAATTTTCAAATTCCCTTCCCATCCTCTCAGGCTGTGGTTCTCTATCCCTGAAACCCCTTTAGAGAGCTGGTGCACCTAACACTAAGTCAGTTTGCCCTTAATGGCAGGAGAATAGGCATAGAAGACGGAGAGGGGAAGGAAATTCTTTTCCCATCTCTATTAACCCCGCTTGGCCTAGTTCAAGGAGGGACTATGGATGCCTGCCTAATCAGTCATCCTCTGATCAATCACTACTCTGGGGCCTCAACCAGGGCTTTTTCATTCTTGATGACTGTTTATTCATCCATACATACTCTGATCAGAACAATCTTGGTATAACGTGAACATAATGAGCTTGTGCTTACAAAGGGCTCGGCTTATAAGAGCCTCACAAATGCTTTGGATTATGTTCTCATTAAGCGAACGAGGCTACAGTGGTGAGTTACTACAGCATTCCAGACATAGGTGAGTCAGGGGTCCCCACAATCCGGGGCTTAGTACTGGAAGACAGGAAATCCAAGGGATTAGAGAGAGAAGACCTCTTTGGGGATTGGGGAGGGCTGTGAGTTATGGAGCTGAGATGTCAGTGGAGGGAAGATGGCCAAACACCCGTGGTCCCCCTAGTCTAGAGAGATCCAAGATCCTTGCTGGCAGCCGCCACTTCCCTTCCCATGGGTCACTCAGTGCGGTACTGGAAAGCCTCGTTAGCAATTTCCACTGGCTAACAGTTGCTAATTTGGGGGGCTGTCCATTGGGAAAGCTGGTTATAACAAAGCTCTGTGTTTTTTGAGAGGGTGTTTGCTGAAGGCTGGTGTCAGCCTTGCTTGATTTAAGTCATCCCAGATTCCCTGCAAAGGCTATAAACAGTGAAGTGATGAAATTGGCCCTAGAGCCAGAACAGGGAGGAGGCCCAGTCACGGGGGAGGGCAGAGGAGCTCATCAAGGATGGGGAGAAATGAGGAACCCGGCCGAGGAGGCAGCTCTGCTCTAAGGGATGGAAGGAATACCTCACCACGGTAGCCCCGGGGCAGTGGTGAATACAGCCCACAGCCCACAGCGTGGTTCTGACTGGGGTCTCTGGAGGTGAGAGGCCATGGCTACTAGGGTGAGGTTTTGGTCAGACAAAAACAGAAGGTACCAAGGAATTCCCCTGCCTTGCCCCAGGCATTCATTTATGGGAAAGAGATCGTAATCCTGGTGACCGCCCAGGCCAGGCTTCCTTGTAAACTGTTGGCAGATTGATGATGGGACAGCTGCCCAAGGAGAGCTGAAAGTGATGCTGCTTAGGATATGCATGAAAAGGAACTTCTCATGCTTGCTTCCTGTTCCCGCTTTACCCTCCAAAGCACTTGCCCGCACCCCTGCCCCCCCCAACACACGCACTAGTGCCCCAGAAAGCAAACCTACCTGGAATCTCCTATTGTGGAGAGGAAAACCAGGATTCAGGAAGCTTTGCCACTGCCCAGCTCTATGACTTGAGCCAGGCATTAAAAACCTCACACCACACATACACAGGTACACACACATGCACATTCATGGGCAAAAATGTACGTGCACACATGTGCAAGCACAGGCACACACACACAGGCATGCATGTATACTCACACATGCATCGGACACACCCTCACACACATGTGCACACATACACAAAGTTTAGTTTCCTCACCTACCAAATCAGGAGAAAATGTTCTCACTCTGTCTCTCAGACTAGTTGTAGGGATCAAATGGGATAACAGATGTGAGAGTGCTTTCAAAGTCCTAAACCCCAGGTCTCCTTTGTCGCCCCAAATTAATTCAATCTCTGGGGGTGGTCCCTTGAAAGCTCCCCAAAGAGCTCCACAGGCAGACATAGAACTGCTGGAAAGCCTAATACCAAATCCTTCGTTGGTTTATTTGAAATTGTGTTTGTTGAGCCTTTCTCTGTGCCGGCCACTGTGCTAGGGGTGTTGGATAAAGCAGAGAACATGACAGACAGTCCCCGCCCTTGGAACTGAAGCTCTGGGGAAGAGAGCTGCCGCATGGACAGGAGAGGAGCATTCTCCCACGGGAGAGCACAGAGTATGTGAGGTGTGGGCAACAGCACCTTACGCTGATCTGGGAGCTCAAGAAAGACTGCTGGGGAAGTGACGTTTAAGCCATGCGTGAAGGCCGAGCAGAAGGCATTCATGGCCATGATGGTGGCATCTTTAATTTGGGGTCACCCTCAGTCCTCTCCCTACTGAGTCCATTCGGAGCTGCCTTTACTTACCAATGGCGCCTTGCCAACTGCATCTCAGCTCCTATGTTGATCACAATGGCCGTGGCATGGCATTTGAGCCTCAGGTGCTCACAGGTCTAGGATGCGGCTCAAGATGCCCATCAATCATGGTCGGGAGCCCCCGAGGCTCTGCAGCTCATTCATGTGCCACCCTCTTCTTGTGTACCCGCTGACCTTGTAGTTGCAGAAGCAAGGTTTCTTAGCACTTTGTGGAACCTTTGCTCATTACCTCAAGGTGGTTGGAGATATGGTAGAAAAAATTTCTGAGTTCACATCTTGGCTTCACCACTTCTATTCTGTGGGCTGCTAAGCAACATTCTTCACTTCCCTGAACCTCAGTCTTTTTGTCCATAAATGTGATTCTCTGGACTGTAAAGTTTATAAGATGTTGTGAAGATTACCTTGAGGAAAAACCCAGCACTTTGTTGCATTAAAAACAAAAAGGAGGCCGGGCGCAGTGGCTCACGCCTGTAATCCCAGCACTTTGGGAGGCCAAGGTGGGCGGATCACGGTCAGGAGATCGAGACCATCCTGGCTAACACGGTGAAACCTCGTCTCTACTAAAAATACAAAAAATTAGCCAGGCGTGGTGGCGGGCACCTGTAGTCCCAGCTACTCGGGAGGCTGAGGCAGGAGAATGGCGTGAACCCAGGTGGCGGAGCTTGCAGTGAGCCGAGATAGCGCCACTGCAATCCAGCCTGGGCAACAGAGCGAGACTTTGTCTCAAAAGAAAAAGAAAAAGGAAAAAAAGCAAAACTTGAAGCTTCTACTTCTAGCATTACCAGCTTAAAATATTCTCAGGATATAAAATGTAGACATTAAATAAACTACAGACATACTGCTAAGTGCATAGCTAAAGGTAAAAGAAAGCAGGGAATCCTTAAGGACCCAACAAAACAGCAAAGAAAGAGATAAAGAGAGAGGGGGAGGGAGGAGAGAGAAAAAGGAAGAGAGAAAGGAGGGAGGGAGGGAGAGAGAAGGAAAGGAGGGAGGAAAGTAGGGAAGGAAGGAAAGGGAGGAAGGAAGGAAGGAAGGGAAAGGAAAGGAGAAAGGGAAGGAAAGAAGTAAGGAAAGGAGGGAGGAAAGTAGGGAAGGAAAGGAGGGAGGAAAGTAGGGAAGGAAAGGAGGGAGGAAAGTAGGGAAGGAAAGAAGGAAGGAGAAAGGGAAGAAAAGGCCAGGTCTTACAGGGAGTGGGAGGTGAAGGGTGTCTGGGGAACTAGAGGAATCTTCTGAGTGAGGGATACATCATTTAGGTTTTAGTTAGGGACCATATTGTCCCAGAGAATAAGCACCGAATCAACCTCTGACAGGAGACCTGCTCCGCCCAAGGCCCCTTGACACCCTGGTGGGTCCTGGGCGAGATTGTGTGAGGCAGGGATCTGCGCCCATCCTGTCTCCTCCTCCCTCTGGCCTCATCTGGCTATACTGGAGGCAGAGTCTTGGTGGGGACTATGCTGGGGCCAGATTCAGCCTTGTCGCTGAAGAAGAGGAATTCTGCCTCGGTGACCAAGTGTTGGGGAATAGAAGGACGCTAAGCCAGAGCAAGCGGCCAGCTCTTATTTCTCCTTACTCCACCTTCATGGGTTTCAGCAAGCTGCAGAGAGAGCAGGCACTGAGGTGGCCCGTGTGTCTTTCCCAGCGTGTGGGAAATGGGGAGCTCTCCTTACCCAGAGGGGTGGGACATCCCAGCTCCTCAGCCACTTGATTCCTATGTCCGCTTCCTTTTTGCAGCTTACATCAGGCCACCTGGAGCTCAGTGAGCTGGCTCAGGGGTAGAAGTGGGCATGGGATATGGGGACTGGTAAATAAAAGGGGCTGCTGGAGAGGCCTGGGATGGCTTTGGGTCTGATGGCACTGGCTTCATTATAGTGAGGTCAGCCGGCGGCGATGGAGATGCCTTGTGCGTTACAGAAGAGGACCTGGCGGGTGACGACGAGGACATGCCAACCTTCCCATGCACCCAGAAAGGTAAGGACTCTGGGGCTGCCCCTGATCTCCACTCTGGGCTGAGAGATCCCTGTCTCCATCCCTAGGCCAGTGAGAGATTTGTCTCTTTAGGTGGTTTCAAAAGCCTGGGTGTCCTTTCCCCACTGCTTCCTGGATGGTGAAAGGGCAGAGTTCATGGCCCTGGGCGTGCAGTACCAATGAAGTCAAAGGAGTTTAAATTTTTTTTTCTTAAAGACATGGTTTTGCTGTGTTGTCCAGGCTAGAATGAGTGGTACAACCACAGATCACTGCAGCCTCAAATTCCTGGGCTCAAGGGATCCTTCCACCTCAGCCTCCCAAGTAGCTGTGACTGTAGGCACATACCACCATGCCTGGATAAATTTTTTTATTTTTTGTAGATACGAGGGTCTTGCTATGTTGCCCAGGCTGGTCTCAAACTCCTGGCCTCAAGTGATCTGCCCGCCTCAGCCTCCCAAATTGCTGGGGTTACAGGAGTGAGCCACTGCGCTTGGCCTGAAATCAAAGCTTGACACAAGTGCCACCTGTCTCCTGGGCTCCTCCCGAGACCCATCAGGGACTTCTGCCATCTCCCAGAGCTACATGCCCTGTCCCTGGGGTCTGTCTTCTAGCTGGCCTGGAACTGTCCCCTTCATTGTGTCCCATGCCACCTGAACTGCTGTTTAGAATGGGGCCTCTCAGTGGCTTTGGTATCGATTAGAGCAGTTGTTCTCAATCTTGGCTCTTCATTGCAATCACCCATGGATGCATGAGACCAACCCTTGGAAATTCCTATTTGGCCTGGAGTGTGATCTGGGCATCAGGATTTTTAAACGTCCTAGTAGTCAAAATGTGTGGCTAAAGGTGAGTTCACCTTAGGAATTCGCAGCTGGGCCATCATTGCATTCCCACTGGGTGTTGGCCACCTGCCTGCACATTCAGGGCCATCTGGCTCCCTCTTTTCTCCATGCCAACAACTCAACTGGTCGACCATGACTATTTGTTTGGTTTCCAGGAGAACTTCTGGTTCCTTGAAAAGTTTGGGGACTGGTAACCAACATTCTGGTTTGCCAGGGACTGAGGGGATTCCCAGGGTGTGGGGCTTTCCATTTTCTTTTTTCTTTTTTAAAATAGAGATGGGATCTTGCTATGTTGCCTAGGCTGGCCTCAAACTCCTGGGCTCAAGTGATCCCCCTGCCTCAGCCTCCTAAAGTGCTGGGATTACAGGCATGAGCCACTGCACCCGGCAGACTTTCAGTTTTAAAACCTAGACAATCTTAGCAAACCAGGATGATTTGCTAAGAGCTGAGGAGCTCCTGTGACAGGAGACTTTCAGTGCTAAAACCCAGAAGGTCCTGGGCAAGCCCAGACAAGTTGGTCACTCAGTGGGGCCTCAGGCTGGCTGCTCATCCTGTGGGTCATCAGTGGGACCAGTGGAGAGGGAGGAGGTGTTTCCCCTCCCCATGGGCCGAATGAAGACGCCATGGAGAGAGGATGATGGTAGTGCTGGGGGCTGTTCTTTGAAGTCCTGACTCGGTCTCCTGCATTCCAGAAAGCACCAGCACCTAGAGAAAGGAGGTAGGACAGGTAGAGAATGAGGGTCGAGACCAGCTCCCCTTCTGAGCCTGGTTTGAATGTGATGAGACAGGCCAGAGCAGGAACATGGAACTGACCCTTCAGCTCCAACCTGGGCCCCTGGCCTAAGCCATTGTCCTCCTTGTGTCCCCCACAGGCCGGCCAGGGCCCCGCTGCAGCCGCTGCCAGAAGAACCTATCTTTGCACACATCGGTGCGGATTCTTTACCTCTTCCTGGCCCTGCTCCTGGTGGCCGTGGCTGTGTTGGCCTCTCTGGGTGAGTCCAGGGCTTGCCCACCCCGGGCTGCAGGGGGGTGTCTGGTCAGGGATCCAGCACCAAAAGCTCCCCTGCAAAGACAAACACTTGACATCTGTATCCCAGGGCCCAGAGCCAGCATCTTCCTGGCTAGGGGATCTCTATGCCTAATGCAAACTGCAGACACTGGCAACTGACAAGATCTGGGGCCTTGAGGAAGGCACCCACCTCTGGGGACCCCTGCTTTCCCATTGGTGTAATGAGATGATACGACCAGGTCAGTGCTTCTCAGTTTCAGCTCCACGTTAGAGCCACCTTGGAGCTTTTAAGAATGTCGATGTCTAGGCCCCACCCTGATCATGGAATTAATTCAGTATCTTTCAACTCTCCTGATGATTCTGTTGTTCACCCAGGATTGAGATCACTGGATTGAGTGACTTCTAAGCCCCCTTTTGTGGTCTGTGTGAGTGTTTCTAAAAGTGAGGCTGGATGCCAACCTGCAGCAATTTCACCCCCAGTATTTGTTAAAATGCAAATTCCTGGCTCTCCCTCAGCCAGACCTGCTGAGACCAAGGAATCTGGGGGGGGGGTCCTGCAGGTGAGACCCGGGGATCTGAGGTTTGGTTCTTCTCATACATATTAGGGTTTATAGCAGTTGACCTAGATCACAGCACACAGCCAGAAGCAAGTCACTTCTGCCTTCCAGATGCTGACAGACTGTGGTAAACTTGTTACAACAAATTTTATGTTTGTAATCCCATTCCACTAAGAGTGCTAAGAGTGCAATCCCATTCCACTCTTAGCTTCAAACTTTGAAAATCTGGGCTCTGGTAGGTTTGTTTGTTCCAATCTACTGGATTTTAGAAACAAGGCCAGGAGTAGGGAGAGGCAGTCGAGGCTCCGAGGGGGGCCCCCTGCTCTCATGCAGACCCTGAGCCTGAGCACATCCCTAAGGAGAGGTCCCTCCTCCTGGCCCTGGCTGGAGATATTCAGTAACCAGCCTTCTTAGCTTGAAGGCAAGAGGCCAGCATACTAATGATTTGAATAGACACAAGTCGTCTTCCAGTAATCCAAAGGCATTAATTAATCCAACAAAAGCCGAGCGCCTGCTCTGTGCCAGGCACTGGGAACACTGAGTTGTGTCAATTACATTTCACCATCAAGGGGCATGGGTCTTCCCTCTTGTCAGGGGATATTGGAATCCCTTAGAAAGCATTTAAAAATACTAGTGCCAGAGTACACCCCCTCCACTCACTCTGGATGAATTAAATCATCATCTCTTGGTACGGCCCAGGCATTAGTCATTTATAAATCCCCTCAGGGGATTCCAGTCTGCAGCTAGATTTAAGGAGCAAGGATTTCAGAACTTCCCAAGCCCGTCACCACCTGTCTCTGCTAAATCAATTCGCAAGGTTTGGCTTTTCAGAAAGTGGCCAAAATCCCAGGCCAGAGGAGGAAAGGAGCCACGGTCTGCCTATCAGAGGCCACAAACTTGCTGTCAGAGAACTTGTCAAGATATCTGGTCACCCCTTTTAGGGCCTCCGCTCACAGCACTCAAGGCACCTGGGGCCATTATCAAAGCTCCAAGAGCCACAGGATCAGGCCCAGAGAAGAGCACAGGCACCGAAGAGTTTCAGAGAGGATGACAGAATGTGAGACGCTGTGTCACATGCATAATGTCCATAAGTCAGCCTGGCAGGCTGGAGCGGGAGGCTGGCCCCATTCCTCACGGGAGGGTACAGACCTGGGAAGGGGACAGGATTTGCACCAAGATCCAGAGTGAATGGACAGAGGATCAGAAGAACCGGGGTAAGAAGTGCGTATTTGTGAACCATGGGAGAATTTTGGGTTTCCTTTTTTGTTTTTGCCTCCATCTTGGGTATCCCAAGTCCCTAGAACAGTGTTGGCACCATCTTGGCCTAAATGGCAGGTGCCCAATAATATTTGTTGAAAGAATGATTATAGGTTTGTAAAGCGTGCGTGTGTGTGTGTGTGTGTGTGTGTGTGTGTGTATGGTGTATGTGTGAGTCTGTGGATAGACTGGTCAATGCTTTACAACCAGAACTGTGACCAAAGTCCAGAGGGTTGGGAAAATCAGTCAGCAGACATTACAAACCAACTCTATTCATTTTAATCAAGTATTTTTTTTTTTAAATCAAGAGCATACTGGGGGCGAAGAACTATATTCTATACTGGGCAGCATACTGCTTAGTAAAACACAGACCCTGCCTTCATGGAGCTTATAATCTAGAGCTGATTATGGCCATTTTTTTCTGTAAAAGGCTACATAGTAAATATTTTAGGCTTTTCAGGTTACATACGATCTTTGTCACAACCAAACTCATCACAGAGCAAAAGCAGCCACAAACAGTCTGTAAATGAATAGGGGTGGCAACTCCTATAAATCAGGCATTAGGCTGGATTTCACCTGCAGGCCGTAATTTGCAACCCCCCTGGTCTAGAGCAGTGATCTCTAAACTTTTTTGACCGTGCATCCCATCAGTAAAAAATTCATTTAAAATTCATCCAAAAATTTACATGGATTGATGAATGGGTGAAAGAGATGGATGAATATAAAATAAATACAGAAAAATGCTACTTATAGAATCTAGGCAATAGGCATATTGGTCTTCACTGTACAAGTCCTTCTATTCTTTTGTTTGAAAAATTTTTAAATTAAATGTTGGAAAAGAAAAAATTGTTAGGGTCACACCCCCAAAATATACTTATTTATTTATAAGTGATATATATGTACTATTTGCCATATTGTCTACATAAAGCATAATTTTATAAGGATGAAGAAAAATCATGTCTAAAAAGTAAGGAAAAATGGCTTAAAAAGCAAATATATAATTATTAAGCCTGAGATGCACAATGAAGAAATAAGCAAGGCCAGTTGCAGTGGCTCATGTCTGTAACCCCAGCACCTTGGGAGGCCAAGGTGGAAGGATCACTTGAGGTCAGGAGTTCGAGGCCAGCCTGGGCGACATAGTGAGACCCCCAACTCATTTCAATTAAAAAAAAATTGAAAATTAACTGGGCATGGTGGCACATGCCGGTAGTCCTGGCTACTTAGGAGGCTGAAGTGGGATGATCACTTGAGCCCAGAAGATTGAGACTGCAGTGAGCCATGATCACACCACTGCACTCCAGCCTGGGTGACAGAGCAAGACTGTCTCACAAAAAAAAAAAAAAAAAAAGAGAAATGAACAGGTGAATGAATTATATGGAGTGAAATGAGCCTTGGCTGTTGGCTTGGAAGTAGACTTAATGAAGCATAGGAATAGGAATCAAAGTCACTCAGTCCTCTCTGTATCTTTGTTCATCTATGCATGAAATCTTAATTGTAGGGAGGCTCAAATGGAATCATAACTACTATAAACTGTACAGTGCTTATCTCATGTAACAGCATGTGCTTATTCCCAAACTCTCTCAACGTGTTGCTGTTACTAATTAAGTAACTCTACTGACAGCTTTGAGATGTACAATATTAACTGGAGCCTGGAGATTCCAAATAATTTGAAAGCATAGAATTTTGGCGCTGATGAGAGCCTTAGAGTCATCAAGCTCCACATTTTCATTTTACATATGATTGAGTTGAGCTCAGGAAAGGGTAACTGACTTGCCCATAGTCACCTAACAAATGTGAAGTAAACTAGGACTAGAAGTTGTATTACACAATGCTCTTGGTGGTGCTAATTCTTTCCCCTTGTACTTGACCTTAAGAGGATCTGTGGGAAGCATCTTGCTGAACCTCAGAACAACCCATGCCCTCCCTCACTACCAGGCCCATTCAGGCACCCGCTGGAAAAAGCCGGGCGTCCTGCTGCTGCCAAGACGTGCTGTAACCACTGGCCAACATGGCCCCCTTAGTAGAGTGCAAGGCTGCCCGTGGGGTATAAAGTGGTGTAACCTTTTCTGGGCAGCAGTTTGGCAGCTTGTATCAAGGACTTCAAAAATGTTAATATCCTGGGTGCCATAATTCTACTTTAAGCAATTTATCCCAAAAGAATTATCATATACACATAACCATCATATATAAGGATTATTTCTAGAATTAAGCATTACTTATATTTATATATCAAGTTTTATTTATGAGCTCAGAAGAAGAGGTACTTTAAGTGTCCTCAACAATAGGAGATTCTTACATAATTGCTGTATTATTTATATAGAGTGTCATGCACATACTAAAAGTAATGATTTTAAAGTGATTTAACCCCAGATGGAAAAATGTCCATGACATGATACTGATAAAGCAACATCAAAGAAAACAGATGAGATGTTCAGAACATCCTGGTTTTGCTTTTCTTGCCTAAGAAAGTACAGTAGTTCCCGCTTATCCGCAGTTTCAGTTACCCTAGGTCAATCGGCAACATCATGGCTTGATGATCCCCCTTCTGACATACGGTCAAGGTCAGTAGTAGCCCAACACTAAGTCACGATGCCTATGTCATTCACCTCACTGCATCTCATCACGTAGGCATGGTGTCATCTCATGTCAGCACAAGAAGAAGGGTGAGTATAGTACAATAAGATATTCTCGGAGACACAGAGACCATATTTACATAACTTTTATTATAGCATACTGTTCTAATAGTTCTATTTTATTATTAGCTGTTGTTAATCTCTTACTAGGCCTAATTTATAAATTAAACTTTATCTTAAGTATGTATGTATAGGAAAACACATAGCATATATAGGGTTCCATACCCTGAGGTTTCAGGCATCCACTGGGGGTCTTGGAATGTATCCTCTGCAGGTAAGGGGGGAACACTGTATATATCTATGTAGCTGAAGAATGGTTATCAATGTAGACAAGACTAGAGGAAATACATGAAGACATTGATGGCAGCAACCTTTGGGTGGTAGGAATAAGAATAATTTTTTTTAAAATATTTTTTTCTGAATTTTCCCTGTTCCATTCTATGATCAGGTCCTATTTCTAAAATGTGGGGTGTGGGGTGAGTTATTATGTTTCTAAAGGGCCTTGTGGCAAACTCTGGCCATAAGAAGTATCTTCCCTAACTGCCATGAAGAAGCCTGAGAGAAGAAGAGTGAAAAGTTTTGGTTGCAGAGGAGCTGATAAAGATGTCTTCTCAAGGAACGACTGCTGTTTCTTTGAGCTTAGACCCTGCCCCAGCTTCTCATCTGTTTTCCCTACAGTTTTCAGAAAAGTGGACTCTCTCTCCGAAGACATCTCCTTGACCCAGTCTATTTATGACAAGAAGCTTGTGTTAATGCAGAAAAATCTCCAGGGCCTGGGTAAGTAGATGGGCTGATGACTGTGATGCAGTGATCTTCATGGTGGGGCAGGGGTGCCCTCCCCACGCCACGGTGTCCCAGTGCCAAGCAACCTTCACCAGCCTTCTAGGCACAGAGGATATCCCTGGCTTCCTGCTCCCTCCCCAGCCGGATCTCCATCCATTAGAGGAGGGCTGCTACCCTGGGATACTCCCAGGACTGGAGCAGGGGTTTCTGGGTGGAGCACAGATCTAGCCAGAGTCTACAGGCAGAGAAGGAAGCCAAAGATCGTCCATTCCCAAAATAGCCTCATGCATCTGAAATGATGAGAGTTTCAAGACTTTGCAAAACCTCCTGCCAGGTCAACCCTTTCCTCGTCATTGCCTTAAACTGTGCCACAATTCTTTTCTTTTTTCTTTTTTTTTTAATATGTGCCATCTATTTATCTATTTCCATAATTTTAACTTTTGTTGTTATAGATTAAGGGACACATGTGCAGGTTTGTTACTTGGTTATATTGTGTGACACTGAGGTTTGGGGGGGTAGGAATGATCCTGTCACCCAGGTGGTGAGCCTAGGTACCCAATAGGTGGTTTTTCAGCCCATAGCCCCCTCCTTCCTCGCCCATCTAGTATGCACTGAAGTCTATTGTTGCCATCTTTATGTCTACATGTATTCAATCTTTTTTTTTTTTTTGAGACAGAATCTCACTCTGTCACCCAGGCTGGAGTGCAGTGGTGTGATCTCAGCTCACTGCAGGCTCCACCTCCCAGGTTCATGCCATTCTCCTGCCTCAGCCTCTCAAGTAGCTGGGACTACAGGCGGCCGCCAGCATGCCCGGCTAATTTTTTGTATTTTTAGTAGAGATGGGGTTTCACCGTGTTAGCCAGGATGGTCTCGATCTCCTGACCTTGTGATCCGCCCGCCTCTGCCTCCCAAAGTGCTGGGATTACAGGCGTGAGCCACCTCACCCAGCGTTTACATGTGTTCAGTCTTGCTCCCGCTTATAAGTGAGAGCATGTGGTCTTTGGTTTTCTGTTCTTCTGTTAATTTGCTTAGGTCATGCCACAATTCTTGATGTTCTTTATCCCCTGCTTTAACCTGGAACAATCTAAGAGAGAATGAGACAGAAGGAGCAATGATAGAAGGGTTTAGAGAGGTCTTCTCTGACGCAAATAGAAGGTTCTGGTCTGGCACCAATATATGTGGCTATTTGCCAAGCCACTTCTCTGCACCTCATTCCTCTTGATTGTGTTGAATGTATTATTTTGAGAGGATTGAATAAGATAACAGATATAAAAATATTGGGAGAAATTTTTAAATAAAGTTTAAATGGGAAGTTCCTGGCCCCCTAAGAAAAATTGTGAAGATATATTCTTGAGAATTTGGTGGTGAGAAGGAGAAAACATCCTAAATGCTACATTTCAGATCAGAGTCAAGAAAGTCAGTAAAAATGAGATTCCATAGAGGTGGCAAGGCTTTTCCAAGAAGGAATTCATAACAGGACTTCTGGAAGGAAGCTGGTTTGGGAAGCTACTTACCAATTTCTTATGCTCTGAAATATTTAATTTAAAGAGGAAGCGTCGTACCCTGGCCCTTCAGCAACTCAAACTGTTGTCCCTTTCCCCTAAAGATCCGAAAGCCCTGAACAACTGCTCTTTCTGCCATGAAGCTGGGCAGCTGGGGCCAGAGATCCGAAAACTGCAGGAGGAGCTGGAGGGAATTCAGAAGCTGCTTCTGGCCCAGGAGGTGCAGCTGGACCAGACCTTGCAGGCCCAGGAGGTGCTCTCCACCACCAGCAGGCAAATCTCCCAGGAGATGGGCAGTTGCTCCTTCTCCATCCACCAGGTTAACCAGTCTCTGGGGCTTTTCCTGGCCCAGGTGAGAGGCTGGCAGGCCACCACAGCTGGCCTGGACCTCTCTCTGAAGGACCTCACCCAGGAGTGCTACGATGTCAAGGCTGCAGTGCACCAGATCAACTTCACCGTGGGGCAGACTTCCGAGTGGATCCACGGGATCCAGCGGAAGACAGACGAGGAGACCCTGACCCTCCAGAAGATTGTCACCGACTGGCAGAACTACACACGGCTCTTCAGTGGCCTGCGCACCACCTCCACCAAGACTGGAGAGGCGGTCAAGAACATCCAGGCCACCCTGGGGGCCTCCTCACAGCGCATCAGCCAGAACTCCGAGAGCATGCACGACCTGGTACTCCAGGTCATGGGCTTGCAGCTGCAGCTGGATAACATCTCTTCCTTCCTGGACGACCACGAAGAGAACATGCATGATCTTCAGTACCACACCCACTATGCCCAGAACCGCACCGTGGAGAGGTTTGAGTCTCTGGAAGGACGCATGGCTTCTCACGAGATTGAAATTGGCACCATCTTCACCAACATCAATGCCACCGACAACCATGTGCACAGCATGCTCAAGTACCTGGATGACGTGCGGCTCTCCTGCACACTGGGCTTCCACACCCATGCCGAGGAGCTCTACTACCTGAACAAGTCTGTCTCCATCATGCTGGGCACCACAGACCTGCTCCGGGAGCGCTTCAGCCTGCTCAGTGCCCGGCTGGACCTCAACGTCCGGAACCTCTCCATGATCGTGGAGGAGATGAAGGCGGTGGACACGCAGCATGGAGAAATCCTTCGCAATGTCACCATCCTACGAGGTAAGAGCTGGGTCCAGGTAGGGCTGCTACAAAGCTTCCACTGAGGCTTGGTGATCTTGCTGGACACAGAAGTACCTGGTTTTAGGCAAAGTACTAGTGGGCTAACACAATCCTATAGCAAATGCCTACAGCAATAGGCAGCTTTAAGAAATGTCCTTGCATTAGCCAGGCATGATGGTGTGTACCTATACTCCTAGCTGCTTGGGAAGCTAAGGCAGAAGGATCACTTGAGCCCAGGACTTCAAGGCTACAGTGAGCTATGATTGCACCACTGCACTGCAGCCTGGGAGACAGAGTAAGTCCTTGTCTCAAAAAAAAAAAAAAAAAAAAAAAAAGAGAGAGAGAGAAAAGAAAAAAAAGGAAAAGAACATCCTTGCAAACCTCTTTTGTAAAGGTATTATGGCTTCTAACTTTGCGTATTATACAAATCTGGACTTTTATATTTAGATTTGTTTAACCATGTCCTAATAGAGAAATAAGCAGATCTTGTCTTTTGAAAACTGTCTCCTCTTTTTTTCTCCCTTCCCACCCCCTCATTAATGCTCCCAACCACCCAACCCTCTGCCCCTGGAGGCTGTCACTCTGAAAAACTCTTCTCCTCTCATCCCCCTCATGTCTTCCCTATTTATCAGGGTTCTCCAGAGAAACAGAATCAATAGTGTAGGAGAGAGAGAGATCCACAGAAATAGAATCAATAGTGTATATATATAGAGAGAGATAGACCCAGAGAGACAGAATCAATAGTGTATAGAGATGATAGATAGATAGATAGATAGATAGATAGATAGATAGATCCAGAGAAACAGAATCAATAGTGTATAAATAGATGGATAGATATATAGATGATTGATTGATTGATCCAGAGAAACAGAATCAATAGTGTATAGAGATAGATGACAGAGATGATAGAAATGGATAGATAGATAGATAGGATAGAGATAGATAAAGAGATAGAGATGAGATAGATAGATAGATAGATAGATAGATAGATCCAGAGAAGCAATCAATAGCATATAGAGATAGATAGATAGATAGATAGATAGATAGATAGATAGATAGATAGATAGATGATAGATAGATAGATAGATCCAGAGAAACGAAATCAATAGTGTAGAGTGATGATAGATAGATAGATCAATCCAGAGAAACAGAATCAATAGTGTATAGAGATGGATGATTGATAGATAGATAGATAGATAGATAGATAGATCGATCGATCCAGAGAAACAGAATCAATAGTGTATAGAGATAGATGATAGAAATGGATAGATAGATAGGACAGAGATAGATAAAGAGATAGAGATGAGATAGATAGATAGATAGATAGATAGATAGATAGATAGATAGATGATAGGTAGATAGATCCAGAGAAGCAATCAATAGCATATAGAGATAGATGATAGATAGACAGATAGATAGATAGATAGATAGATAGATAGATAGATAGATAGATAGATCCAGAGAAACAGAATCAATAATGGAGAGAGAGAGAGGTGATAGAAACAGAGATGATAGAGACGAGATAGATAGAAGACAGATATAGATAGAAGATAGATAGATAGATAGATAGATAGATAGATAATGATAGAGACAGATGGATAGAGGGATATTATAAGGAAATGGCTCCTGTAATTAGAAAGGCTGGCAAGTTCAAAATCCGCAGAGCTGATATTCCAGTTTGAAGACCATCAGGCAGGAAGAATTCCCTCTTACTTGGGGGAGGCTCAGCTCTTTGTTCTATTCAGGCCTTCAACTGATCAGATGAGCCCGCTCACGCGAGGGAGGGCAATCTGCTTGACCCAGGCTACCTATTTAAATGTTAATCTTATCCTAAAGCACCCTCACAGAAGGCCCCAGAATTATATTTGACCAAATATCTGATCTAGTCAAGGTGACACATAAAATTAACCATCACAAGCCCACCCCTTGTCAACGTGGCACCTGTACACATCTCCTTAAACCATACTTAAAATCTCCAAATAAAGACAACAGTAAGGTCATAATTCCACCTAATGTGATGCAACTCTCCTGTGTACAACCAAAAACACACAGACACTTTCCCCTGAAGAGGAGTTAAAGTCCTTAAGTGAATTTTATTCTTTCGCTTGTACCCTGTAACTTAAATACTATGATGTAAAGTTAAGAATATTTATGCTATAAAGCAGATACATGTTATGTTACACAATAAGGGAATAAGAGAAGACAGGAAACAAAATTGTTGGCTATACACACACACAGATATATTCATTAAAAAAGTAAGGAGGACTGATTACATTCAGAATGTCTGAATGGAGAAATGCAATAAAATATAAGGAGGACATACCATAACCATGACAGTCCTTGTTGCTGTCAATGGTCACATGGTTGTAGCTGGTATTCTTCAGCACCTTCTTCCACTCCCCATTCTGTATTCCCTTTGTCTTCAGCAAGCCCCTCATCTGGTCCTGGCTCTTTACCTGCTGGGGTGATCTAAACCTTCCCTCCTGAAGGGTCTGGGCTATAGTATTTCTACCTGGGTGGGGTTGTTGAATATTCCATTCACCTTAATCACAGGGCATGGTAATACTATGGGACACCCCGCGGGATCTTCTATATTCCAGACATCCTCTTCCTTATTTCCATCGTGGAGTAGCAGTCCAATTTCCCCTTGGCAGTCAGGATCAGTCACCCATATCAGCACAGGAACTCTCTATTTTGCTTGTTGATTCAGAGGCACAAGGAGCTCAAAGTGGCCAGGTGGCAGTCTTAACTTCCTGTTCAATGGAATCATGGTTGTGTCTCCTGGTAGCAGCATTTCTCCCTTTGGAACTAGACCTCTATCCCAGCAGAACATAAGGTCATAGGAACAGGAAGCAAAAATTTTCTAGTGGGTCACCAATATAAGAATAAGAGTGCCACTGCCATTACCTCCCCTTCATTTCTGGACCTGTGAGTCTGACTTTGGAAGAAACACCACTATGTGTTGGACGCTGATTCAGAGCATATACAGCCTCCTGGAGAACCACTCCTAAGCCCCGCAAGGTACTGCCACCTAGTTGGTGCTGTAACTGAGTCTTCAAAAGGCCATTCCACTGTTTTATCAAGCCAGCTGCCTCAGGATGATGGGAACATGGTAAGACCAGTGAATTCCATGCCACATTGCCATACTTTGTCTGCTGTGAAGTGAGTTCCTCAGTCAAGAGCAATGCTGTGTGAATAGCATGACTGTGGACAAGGCATTCTGTGAGTCTACGGAGCGTAGTTTTGAAAGAAGCATTGTGTACAGGGAAGGCAAATCTATATCCAGGGCAAGCATCTATTCTGGTAAAAATGTTGCCCTTTCCATGATGGAAATAATCCAGTGTAATCAACCTGCCACCAGCTAGCTGGCAGATTACCCTGGGGAATGGTGCCATGTCAGAGACTCAGTGTTGGTTTCTGCCGCAGCAGATTGGGCATTAGCAGTGGCTGTAGCTGGGTCACCCTTGGTGAGTGGAAGTCCATGTTGCTAAGCCCATGGATAACCTCCATCCCTGCCACCATGCACACTTTGTTCATGAGCCCATTGGGCAATGACAGTGGTGGCTGGAGAAAGAGGCTGACTAATATCTACAGAACAGGTCATGCTATCCACCTGATTATTAAGTCCTCCCCTGCTGGGGTCACCCTTTGGTGAGGATTCACATAGGATGCAAATATCTTCTGTATTTTTGCCTATTTGGAGAGGCCCGTCCGCAGACCTCTTCCCTAAATTTTATTGTCACCAGTTTTTCAATCACGTTCCTTCCACGTCCCTGACCATCCAGCCAAACAATCGGCCACAGCCCACGGATCAGTACATAGTCACACATCTGACCATTTCTCCTGCCAAGCAAAATGAACGATCAGGTGCACAGCCCAAAGATCTACCCACTGGGAGGCTTTATCTTTCCCACTCTCCTTAGGGATGTCTCAGGAAGGGGCTGCAGGGCTGCAGTTGTCCACTTTCAGGTGGTACCTACATATCCTGCAGAACCATCTGTAAACCAGGCCTGAATTTTCTCTTCCTCCATCAACTGATCATATAGAACTCCCCATGAGGCCACAGGTGCAGGCTGGGAGAGAGAAGATAGGGTAGCAGGAGCGGGACCCCTGGGCATTTGGGCCACTTCTTTATGTAACTTATGTGTGCCTTCAGGGCCTGCTCAGGCCAGGTCACATGTATACCACTTCCATCTGATGATGGAGTATTGCTCTGCACACCCAACTTTATGGATTAGTGGATCAGCTACCACCCAGTTCATGATTGGTGGCTCAGACCACTGGTCACTTGGTTGCCCATGGTGAAGTGTTTAGTCTCCACCAAGGCCCAGTAGAAGGTCAAAAGCTGTTTCCCAAAAGGAGAGTGGTTATCTATGAAGAATGGGAGGGCTGCTTCAAAATCCTAAGGGATTGTGCTGTGATTCACCTACAGGGGCCTGCCAAGGGCTCCACACAACATCCCTACCTGCCACTGACACCTCAAGCACCACTGGATCTGCTGGGTCCTATGGCCCAGGCAGCAAAGCAGCTTGCATGGCAGCCTGGACCTGTGGCAGAGCCTTCCCCTGTTCTGGGCCCCACTCAAACAAGAAGCTTTTCAGGTCACTTGGCAAATGAGTAGAAATACACACTCTAATGATGAATATGTTACCTCCAAAGTCCAAATCAGCCCACTAGGCATTGTGCCTTCTTTTTGGTTTTAGGAGGGGCCTGATGCAACAACTAATCCTTCACCTTAGAAGGGATATCTGTCTCCACATAACCATTCCACTTGACCTCTGGAAATTTCACTGAGGTGGAAGCCTCTCGAATTTTCATCGAATTTATTTCCTGTCCCCTGACATGGTAATGGAAATCTTCCCACAGTATTTCACCTAAAATATGTATGTGCATGACCTCTAGGGCACAATGTTCCAGAGAAGGGCATTAGTAAATAGTTCTTATGGTTCAGCCCCTGGCAAGTGTGTGGTTTCATTGAGTTCAACCTAAGAACAAGGGCAATTTAAAGCTTTCCTGATTACAATGCCCACTTACACATTTGTTTTATTTCAGCCTCACGACAACTCTTGCATGGTAAACAAGGCAGATGTTGGTGACTCTATTTATAGAAAAGTAATATGAGGATGGGGGAGGGAGCTTAAAGGAATAAGCACAGGGTCACTCTGATTTAAAATCCTGACCCCTCTCCAATGCTCTGAAATGCACACAATCCAGTGCCCACCCAGGAAAGGAGATGCCCAGAACATGAGTTTGTAGATGCCAACAAGACATTTCTGCTCAGGTCCTGCTAAGCTATAGGGTGTGGGGCAGGGAGTGGAGAAGAGGGAAATGGCACCAAAAGTGTTGACAGGGGAATCGTTCTAAGTATAACCAATAGTACTCTTGGAAATTTACACTTGCTGCTGTCCTAGTCATGCATGGAGTTTTCATGTGTGGAGTTCCATGACTAGGAGTCCTAGTCATGCGTGGAGAGCAAAACGGGGCATCTGTTTGAGCTACACCTGAGTCTTGGTTCAACGTCTGCACATTTGTTTAAATTGTGTCTACTGGCCAGCCTCTCTCCTGGTTGTTAAAGTCACCACATGTAAAATCTCTCACATCTGAAAGCAAAATTCAGGGACACAGTGCACATCCCTTTCTCTGGGGACCTGGTCACTCATTCATTCATCCAGAGACAGGCACAGACAGGCTGTGACACAGGAGCTGGAAATGAGGTCTCCACCTGGCCGGAACTGAGCGGCTATCTGGAATAAAGGGAGGGACTGCAGTGGCCCGAGCCACGTGGAAGGTGCCAAGTCCTGGTGGAAGGGTTGGAACTCTGAGACTGCACAGGCAAGAAGCCTGGCTTCTGATGTGCTCTGGATCTTTAGACAGAATCACTTCATCCCTCCAGGGCTCTGCTTCATTCATCTGTAAATGAAGGGGTAAGACCAGCTGATCTCTGAGAACTATTCCACTCTAATTAATTCTAAGCCCCCATTTACTCAACAGAAAGACTGTAGTACTTTCATAGTGTTTGTGTCTCTCATAAAATATTTATCTCTTCCTACTCTGTAGGGTAATTTCAGTGTCTGTGCTAGACTGTGTCCATGCTAGGACTATCATCTGGGGATTGTAGACTAAAACCATCATAACTTATTAGCTAAATGACCTGGGGCGGGGCTTTTGGCTACTTTCTTTCTTTCTTTTTTGTAGAGACAGGGTCTCACTTTGTTGCCCAGACTGGTCTCAAACTCTTGGGCTCAAGCAATCCTCCCACCTTTGGCCTCCCAAAGTGCTGGGATTACAGGCATGAGCCATCACACCCAGCCACACTTTGAACTCAGTTTCTTCATCTGCAAATATAAATATTAATGCCTTTCCTACCTGTATCCCATAGGGTAATTGTGAGGATCAGTGTTCACAATGAGTGTGAACAAGTTCTTGTAAAATATGAAAGGTTGCCCTGCATAAGGGATTATTATGATGCTAAATTGCTTGGAGACCTAGGCTCCTTGTGTTACTCATCGAGGACCCAGCAGAGTGCTTGGCTCTTGGAAAGTACAAGAACTGTTGCTCAGTGAATAAATAAATGAAAGTGTGAACAAAAGGTAGAAGCCCAAGATGGGCAAGATACAAATGGATCCAATCTGCAAATGTGTTCTATAAGCACCACCCTCCATTGTACTTCCACGCTGAAGTGTTCAGGAGTTTACCTGTGAAGGACGAAAAAGCAGAGACTGTCATGTCATTCTGCTGTTCAGGCCCAAGGAGCCACCTGTGGAGGTGGCAGTGAAGAGGGTTTGGTGGCCCTGACCGAGTTTTTGTTCTCTCAGCCCTGTGATGCTGCTGAAAACTCCACTCAGCTTCTCAGCCTAATAGCTGCAGCCTTTTGTTGGTTTCTAAGCCTCTTTGCACAAACCAATAACAAATCCACAAATGCCTGGAGGGGAAAAGATGTCAGGCTGACTTCAACGAGTCTTCTCTTCTCTGGGATCTTGGCCCTTGGTATCCCTCCAAAGCCTCCAGAAAGACGTTTTGGTCTTTCTCTAACAGCTCTGTTTGTTCTCCGTGGGAGGTTGAATCTGTCATAAACTAGTCCATCGTAAGCAGAAGTCGAAGCCCATGGGCATGTTTTTAATAGCCCTCAGTTGGCAACAAGCAAGTTTGAGAGTCCCTGAGCCAGGCCAGTATTCTGATGGAGCAGAGGGGAGCCTGAGCCCCAGCCACCCGCTTTGCTAATATGACAGCTGGGTCTCAAACATTGGGTGCCTGATGTCCACGCCAATATGCCTCCCACGGCACCAGGCCAGTTCCTCCAGAGGCACCCCTTTGTTTTATTTTCTTCTGTCCTTGTAAGCTGGCCAGTTGCCTCTGACCATAAGATGTACCATGGGCTCCTCCTGGGCCATGCACTGCCCCTCCCATGGGTGGGCAGTGCTGATGCCCGAGATACTGTGCACTCTGCTTACCCCAACCCCTCCTCCCTATCCCAAGCTCAGACCACAGAGCCAGCCACTCCATGGTCCCAGACGTGAGGTCAGCTGTGGCTGGACCCTAATGAGCCTGGAAGGCCTGATTACAGCCTGTGGCTTCCTGAGTAATCATGGCCGCCCCCCTCCACCAGACTCCAGGGTGTGCCAGTCCCTCTCCTTCCCACGCACCTCAGCCACTGTTGCCCATCTTCCTTGGTGGCCTGAAGTGCCTTCCCTCAGCTCAGAGCAGCCACTAGCCCTCCTCTCCTCTGCCCCTCACCCCTGCCTTGTTACTGGCAGGGTCAGTGGCATCCCGGCCTGCAGGAGCCTTGGTCAGCCTCTGTCCACATTCCTTGCCCCCACACTAACTACTAAACTACAGTTGTTGACTTCCTCCCTAGCCAGACCAGGTCACGCCTGCTGTCAGTCCTTTGCCCGCATGACTCATGCCTGGCCTGGAGGGCAGGTGGGGCCCTGCTCACCTAAGGAAGGCAGCCTTCTGAGTCCTCTTCTCACTCAGTGGGGACCCAAAGGACTCTTTAGAAAAAGGCTCTGGGGTCTTCCTCCTCCAGGCAGCACCTAGGATTGCAGCCTCTCCTTCCTCCAGGCAGTGCCTAGGATTGCAGCCTCTCCCTCCTCCAGGCAGTGCCGGGAGTGGCACAGGAGCCAAGGTAGCGGCATGGGGGAAGGAGATTGGGTCTTAGAGCCTCTCGGGTCTGGATTGGAATCCTGACGCCAGCACTGTGGTCTTGAGCACGTGGCCACCCGCTGCACCTGCATTGTCATCTGTAAAATGGAGCAACAGCCTCCTGCCTGAGACATAGCAGACACTCGACGAAGTTGGCAAATGTCACTGCTCTCATGTCCCTCCCTTCTCCACCCTGTGGGAGATTCAAGAAGGCATGGAGCAGGCAGAGTGAGCAGGGCTGACTATGGCACGCCAGCACTGAGCAGCTCCTTCCGCCAGCCGTGACACGGGCAGCAAGGGAGGCTTCTGTCGGCACCACAGGCACCCATCAGTAGCCCATGCGGAGGCCCACAAGATGTAGACAGGCCCCTGATAACATCGTCCACTCTATCTTCTCCCGGCCGCTGCCTGGGACACCTCCCACCCCGATCTGGGTTCTCAGAGATGGGGTCAGAAGCGGCAGCTGTGGCTTAGGGGTGGATATAGAGAGGGAGGGAACCCTTCTCCCTGCATCCTCCCTCCACTCACGCTAGGCTGCGGCTCCTGGGCAATGAAGGGAATGATATGACTGAGGCTTCTGCACAAACATCCACTAGGAGCATGTGGGCGCTTGGGCCTCCACACCTAGGGAAAGACTCCCCAGAGCTTCCCGGGAAAGAGGAGCTGGAGGGGGCTGGTGGGGAGGAGGGAGAGTTTTTTCTCCTTTGCTGCTGGCATAGAATCCCTTAGAATCACAGATACAGGCCAGGTGGGATGGCTCATGCCTGCAATCCCAAAACTTTGGGAGGCCAAGGCAGAAAAATCACTTGAGCCCAGGAGTTCGAGACCAGCCTGGGCAACATAGTGAAACCCCATCTCTGCCAAAAAAATAAAAATAAAAAAATCAGCTGGCATGGTGGCATGCGCCTGTTGGAGGATCATTTGGGCCCAGGAGTTCAAGGCTGCAGTGAGCTATGATTGTGCCACTGAATTCCAGCCACAACAGAGCAAGACCCTGTCTCTGAAAAAGAAAGAAATCCTCACAGCTGGCTGCTGTGTTCTTAGAGACCAGGGAGGAGAGGTTGTCCACCAAAGATGGTGGCATAGAAAGGAATGGAGTTCCAGAAGAAGGTGAGGGGGCCCCAGCTGTGTGTAGGAGCAGGGCAGGGTGTCCTTGTCCTAACGAGTCTTCTCAGGCTTTTCCTGAGTCAAGGCTGGAGATGGGGATTGTGAACTTGTCCACCCAGAAGGCGAGAGTGGAGAGAGTGGAGTACCAGGGAGCTGGGGACCAGCCCTGGGGGAGAAGTGAGCCCAGGAGGAGTCGGGACAGAGGGAGGAGGCGAGTGCCCACCCAGACAGGGAGGAGGGAGTGGCAGGAGAAGGGGTCATGGAGCTGCAGGGCCCTTGGAAGCTGAGTGAGCACGCAATTTTGTGGATGAAATCTGAGTTTTGGAACAGTGTTGCCAGCATTGCCGCACTGCCAACAGCTTCGGGGGGCCTCTCCGCCTCTGTATGGCTCTCTGCTTTTCCAAACCTCAGCTGGCCCAGGCGCCAGGAGCAGAGGTAGGATGAAGACAGACGCTATGGCTGTGCTGGTTCCCTGCAGGTCCTGCCAGGGTGGGGAGGTGGCTCCTGTGTAGGCATCAGCCTGGGCCCATGGCACTCTGGCTGCTGAGCTGCCAGGGGCTCCTGCAGGCCAAAGGCATCTCCTGCCTCCCGGCTTCTCTGAGGCCAGGCTGCTGCCACTGCTGCTGGCCACCCTTCATCCCTGGCTAGCTCAACAATGGAATCTCAGCCTTGCTGCTGGCAGGCCATGTGAGCCATGCAGGGCCACATCCCCGTGGCGGGAGGTGGGCAAGGGCAGGTGGTGGCAGGGAACCGACTGGAAGGTTTTTATTGGCTCTGGTGGGGCTGGCTCTGTCTGGGCTGTGGTTTCCAGTTTAGGTCATAATAAAGGATGTATTCACTGACTCTGCTCCACTTAGAAACACCCTGGGAAGAAGACAGAGAGGGGCACAGCAGAGGGCTCAGGTAGCATCAGCCAGGATGAAGGGGCCTGTGCCGCAGAACTGGATACGGCAGTGGAGGGCTCCCAGCTCCCAGCATGCAGAATCCCTTCCCCCGAAAGGCCTACTTTCTGCTTTGTGTCCTCAGGGTTGGCACAGCTATGAGGGGTGGAGACTCTCAGACCCACATAGCCAGAAGGACGTGAGGTCATCAGACTCCTGTCCTGGGCGCTAGACAGGGCTCCTTAAGGAAGGGCCATATCTTCATTTTGGCAACTCCCGCAGGCCCTCATGCAGAGCCAGGCTCACAGGAGGGTCCATGGCTGCTTGGTGAATCACCCTCTTCAAGCACATACTGAGTTTTCCTAACTGCATTCCAGGCTCTGTGTCCAGGGCTGGGATGTGAGCCGTAGCTCCTGCCATCTTCCTAGGGCTGCACAGTCTAGCAGGGCCCACCAGATAGCACCCAGTGTTTGCTTTCACTGTGCGGTGACTTCTCTTTCTATGTGTCGATGAAAAGACTCACAACGTAGTAGCCTTAAGAGCTCAGTGAAGAGGCTGGGTGATCAGGGTGGGCTTCCTGGAGGTACTGACCTTTCTCTGGGCTGTCACTGTGCCCACTTACTCACACTGGGACACACCTATTTCTCACGCCCCACTTTCTTAGTTTTCTCCTCCATGTCACCTGACTTGAACCCTGTTCCCAAATGTCTGAGAAGTCACGGGGGTGGGGTGGGGGTGAATACAGTGGTCAAAGACCATGCATGAGAAGGTACAGGAGGTCAGACTGGCCTCAGAGCAGGACAGGCAATCCTGGACAACCTTGGCCCCTTCTCGAAGCTGGCCAGCCCCTTGGTCCCTAACCTCAGTGTGTGTGTGGAGCTTCTCGAAGCTGGCCAGCCCCTCGGTCCCTAACCTCAGTGTGTGGAGCTGTCGGCAAGCCTTGCAGTGAGAAATGAGTGTCCGCCAGACTTGTTCAACCCTCGGGCTGTCGCCGTGCCCGCTCTGCTCGTGGGTGAGCCTCAGGTGGGGAGCCCCTGACAGACTGACTTCTCCCATCTTCTCTCCAACCTCAGGTGCCCCCGGCCCTCCAGGACCAAGAGGACTCAAAGGAGATATGGGCGTGAAAGGGCCTGTTGGCGGCAGAGGCCCGAAAGGAGACCCCGGCAGCTTGGGCCCCCTGGGACCCCAGGGTCCTCAGGGGCAACCTGGAGAGGCCGGGCCTGTGGGAGAAAGGGGCCCTGTTGGCCCTCGAGGGTTCCCAGGCCTCAAAGGTTCAAAGGGCAGCTTTGGAACTGGAGGGCCGAGAGGACAGCCAGGCCCAAAAGGGGACATAGGGCCCCCAGGGCCAGAAGGGCCCCCGGGGTCTCCAGGGCCCTCAGGGCCTCAGGGAAAACCGGGAATTGCAGGGAAGACAGGGTCACCAGGCCAGCGGGGGGCCATGGGGCCTAAGGGTGAACCAGGGATCCAGGGTCCCCCTGGTCTCCCCGGGCCTCCTGGTCCACCAGGAAGCCAGAGCTTCTACTGAGGAGGGCTGTGGCAGGGCCACGGTCACACAGAATGCCGGAGGGGTGCAGAGCAGATCCAGGCCCCAGAAAGCCTCACATACAGACAGCTGTGGTCCTCTGATTCCAATGACGGGGTTCCCCAGGGCTGACCCTGCAGCTTTGGGCTCCCCCATAGTGACTGTGCCATAGGAAAGCAGCCCCTCCTCACACACACATGTGCACATGCACACACACACATGCACACATACACACATGCACACATACACATGCATGCACACATGTGCACACATACACATGCAGGCACATGCACACATATGTGCACAGGCACACACATGTACGCACACACACATGCACTGCACACATATCCGTGCGCACAAACACATATATACACATGCACACACACAGATTTTTCTGCTGGCCAGGTGGGCCAACTGGGTTTCCCTGGCTGGGCAGGAGGAGAGGGCAGAGGACGACCCCATCTCCTGTGACTGAGCCTGCCAGGGAGGCAGCTACCTCGGGAGGAAGGTCTCACATCTGTTTCTGGGCACCCATGCTGGCCAGCAGTTTCCCAGGGCTCCCTGGGGTTGAAAAGCCCCAAGGAAACCTTTGCGGGTGGGGCGTTACTGCCAAAACTCCAGAAGCAAAGTGGACCTGGCAACCACAAGACCCTCCCCACAAGCAGGGGAACAGCATACCCGGGAGCTGTCCCTGTCTGTCACAGCACAGTGGGGCCACGAGGCCGACATTCTCTGGCCTTGCACACAGCGCCCCCTGAGAAGTTCAACATTTATTTCTTCACGTGTCCAGAAAATGCCTCAATTCATCTTTGCCTCTGCCCTTCAGGAGCATCCCGGAAGGAATCCAAGCAGGAGTTTCATCTGCATGGGGGCACTCTGCAGGCCCTGGAACATTGGGCCTGAGTGGAGATGGGAGACAGAGGCAGGCCAGAAGGTTCTCTCTGCACAGCTGCCTCCCTTGCTCTCCCTGAGGCTGGCCTGCCCTATTCCCCAAGGGGGCTCCTCTGGAGTGGTGGGGAGGATCAGGCTGCAGAGGGGCCAACCCCTTGCAACAGGACAGCTCTCGCCTCCCACACACGGCTCTCCTGATCACAGCTGCGTGCCAACCTTGTCCCACCAGGACCCACAATGGCCCAAGCCCTCTTTGCATGGGCAGCCAGCTGGACTAGGAGTGGGAAGGGCCTGGACACCCACAGAGGCCCCCTCTGTCATCACTCCTTGGCACCCACCAACTTCCTGCACACACTGGCAGAGAGTGGCGCTGGGAAATCACCCCACAGGGTGGAGGTCTCCTGTTGGCTACACTCTAAAGCTGCTTTGCCTTCATGTTCAAACAGATTCAGTCACCCTCCACCCCCGCCCGCAAGGTTAGGGCATAGAGTTGTCTCCTTCCCAACACGGACCCAGAGACCAGCCCTTCCGCACCTTCCTGACTGTCCTGGATGTGCAACTGGTTTGCACTGCACACCCCACGGCCATGTAACTCTTCTGTCCACATATGATAATACCATTCTGCATAGTATTACTGAGTCAGTAAAGACCTATTTCCAGGAGTGAGGTGTCTTTGAGTCCTTTCTTCCTGACTTGGGGGCATGATGCCTTCAGGGCTGCACTCCAGGTGGGCCTCTGAAGGAGAACCAGAGACGAGGGTCCCCCAGAAATTCAATCTCACTGTGGAGTTGGGTCTAACCTCATTTTAGAAACACTGAGTTCGGCCAGGGACCAAGAGCGTCTGAGGGAATTACTCGGAGAGAGCAGAAACAGAGCGGGAAATGGTAAGCCCAATGCATCTTGCAGCCTGGCCCTGGAGCTCTTTGGCTAAAACAAGATTGGAAAACAGGGCAGGCCTGGACATGTGAGTGATACCTCCTGCTTCTGGCTTTTGTCTCCAAGAGAAGGAGATAGAACAGGAAAGGAGGCAGAGACCAGGCCAGACCTGCCCCAAGGGGCCTGGCTTGGCAGGGTCTGTGGATTACGGAAGAGGACAGCCGGATCATCTGTGAGTCGGCACAGCAGCCTCACTCACTGGCAAAATGTGACCTAGTGCAAGCCTGGGGCCCTGTTTTTTGTTTTTTTTTGGAGTTTTTTTGGTGGGTTGGTGCTTAGTTGAGGAAGTGAGCAAAAGGGCAGGGGAGTGAGGATGGGGCCAAACATGGCTGCCTCACATGGACCTCACCGCTTCCTCTATAGTGAGTAGCATGAGGTCCCTCCTCCCTACCGACATCTGAGATGTCCACAGCACCTGACAATGTTCAACACACCATAAACATCAGCTGTTGTCACGGTGGGACTTATTATATGGGTGAAGAGCCTCCTGGGCCACAGTAGGTGTGCTCCGTGCTCCTCTGCAGGTGAGTAGCCAGCACACCAGCCCCTGCATGTCTCATTTCACACTCCCTGAACTGTGAGAGCTGGGAGGGACCTGGGGGAGTCTGAGGCTCAAGTCTTTTACTTCTCATGGGACAAACCAAGGACTGAGAGCAGTTGAGGGGTTTGCTGCACATCTGGGGCTGGAACTCCAGTCTGGTGTCTCTGGCTAGTGGTAGATCCAGTTCTCAGGCTACTTTCCTATTGGTGAGAGTCCTCAGGAAGCCTCCTACCACATATTTCTTGGGAAGTGTTCCCGCCCCAATCCTGTTCCCTGTCCTAAGTCATCAAACTGCTCTTAGTATTAATGTGGCCCTTTGGAGTATCTGGACAGCTCTAGGTACTACTGAAATCCAAAGAGCAGAACCTGGGGTTTAAGGGGACGGACAGTTAGAACTGCAAAGCTTGAAGCAAATGCTGAGAATCCCTATATTCATAAATTTTGTGAATGGATGAAACCCACCTCAGAGTGGGTGATTGAGTGGGCTCCATGACGGAAGTGACTCGGTGGCCATGGAAATGGGGCAGGTTGTGCTTCTGCCCTGCTGGCCCTTCATCACTGTGGGAACTTACGCCTAGCACTGGTCCTCTCTGACCTTCAGTTTCATCATCAGAAAACAGAGGGAGTGGACTGATCTTGCCTCCATTGAGCCTGACACGCTGTGTTCCTCTGTCCTGCAATTCTAACCAAGTGCTCCTTCTCCTGCCCTGCTCAATTATTTTCTGGAACTTTCCAGGGCCAAGGCGATGAAGTCTGAACGCACATTGAGTGGTAACAGCCGTTGGAATTTCAGTCCCCAGATTAGAAGCCCAGCCTTCACCATTGGGGTGATTTTAATCCCCACCAGACTTGCAAAGCCCTGAAGTCACTCCTGGGCCTCTTTCTTTTTTTTTTTTTTGAGATGGAGTCTTGCTCTGTCACCAGGCTGGAGTGCAGTGGCGTGATCTTGGCTCACTGTAACCTCTGCCTCCCAGGTTCAAGTGACTCTCCTGCCTCAGCCTCCTGAGTAGCTGGGACTACAGGCGTGCACCACCATGCCCAGCTAATTTTTGTATTTTTAGTAGAGATGGGGTTTCACCATGTTGGCCAGGATGGTCTCGATCTCTTGACCTCATGATCCACCCGCCTCGGCCTCCCAAAGTGCTGGGATTACAGGCGTGAGCCACCATTCCAGGCTGCCTGGGCCTCCTTCTAAGGAGAGCAGGGGCTTGCTGGAAGCCATAGACCTGGCTCATGTCCTTTGAGTGCCTCTAAAAACCCCAGGCCGGCCCACTCATTTCACCCCAGTGACTTCACCACCTCTCCACCCAGGCAGGACAAGGGGCTGGGCAAGCCTTCTGCCCTCCCTCCAACTCGTCTGTAGCCAGGGCTGAGCTGACAACTTCTGTTGCGCCAGCCCTGGATACACCTGTCAAAACAGAGCCACGGGAGAAGAGAGCAGAGAGCTGAAAAACATGGTCTGACCACAGTGAACTTTCCAGTAGGGCTGGGCTAGGCTGGGCTGGCAAGCCTTGACCTGTGGGTGGTGTGCTGAGCAGCCTGGCTGGGGATTGTTTGACCTGCAGGAGCACAGGCCCTTTGTTTTGCTTGCCTTCTTCTGTCTTGCCCTTTTGTTTTATTTTGAACACTTCCAAGTGCAAGACTCTGTGCTTGGTGTGGCAGGCGGCATACACAGGCTGGTGCAGTGCAAGCAGGCAGGAGTCCCTCAAAATGCAGATTGCCGGGCTGGGTGCGATGGCTCATGCCTGTAATCCCAGGACTTTGGGAGGCCAAGGCAGGTGGATCACTTGAGGTCAAGAGTTCAAGACCAGCCTGGCCAACATGGTGAAACCCCGTTTCTACTGAAAATACAAAAATTAGCTGGGCAGGGTGGTGTGCACCTGTAATCCCAGCTACTTGGGAAGCTGAGGCAAGAGAATTGCTTGAACCTGGGAAGTGGAGGTTGCAGTGAGCTGAGACTGTACCACTGCACTCCACCCTGGGTGACACAGTGAGACTCCATCTCTAAATAAATGAATAAATAAATAAATGCAGATTGTGGGCTTCCCCTCCAGAAACTCTGATTCAGAATCAGGGATGCGGTGGGATGGGAGGAATGAGGCGGGACAGGGTGTGGGGAGGTGGGGGAGGAACGTGTACTTCACCCAGTTTCCCAGGGATTCTGACACCCCATATAAAACTTGAGAGCCACAGGTGTAGGAGATATAGAAAAAATTGTTTTTTGATTTATGTATATGATCTCAATTAATCTTCACAAGCAAAGTGTGTTTGCATTTTATAGATCAGAAAACAAGGCTCAGAAAAGCTAACTCATTTGCTCAAGGCCACATAGATGTTAAGTGGTTTCGAACCCAGGATTTTTAGAAGTTGCTATACTGAGCTACTTCTTACAGAAAGGTGGGATTGGAAATTAGATGAGACCCGTGTTTGCATCTGAGATTGCTGAGTTCCACAGAATCAACTTGCTCAAGGTCCCAGAGCCAGCTAGTGACAAAGCTGTGACAAGGCTTCACACTAAGGGCTGCTGGGTTTCCCGGTTCCAGCTGCCTCATTACTAACACCACCAGTGAGAGCAGTTCAGGAGATGGCAGCAGGAGTGTGCTTCTGGCTGGGAGAGTTGGCAGCTTCTCAAAGGAAGCCAGGTGCTGACCTCAGCCAGGCCCCCTGACTTCCCTGAGGCCTTTTCCCTAAGCCCAAAGTCTCCAACATAGGTGTCCAACGAAATCCCCTGAAGTGAGGAACAAACTATTAAATATTAGAACATCTCAATGTGTTTCATCTATTCTAGGTCACACTTTGTTTTCACATAATCGGATATGATATGAAGCCAGCCATAAAGCCCAGGATGACCAAGAATATAATTTGAAAATGAATTTGTTTACTATCCTTAATGGTAAGCATCAACTTAAGTGCATATTATGCCTTGAGACACTAGCCAATTATGGTACATGAAAATAATTTATAAATAAATAAATTTACCTATATTAGGAAGATGATTTAAATTTTTATTTTACTAATGGGGGATGTGATTAAAATATTTGGACACCACTGCTCAAACCCAACTCTGTTGCATCCAACACTCTGCCTTCTGATAAAACACAGCTCCCTATAGGGAAAGGGAGAAAGGGAATATCCACGTGATTTTACCCAGATTTGTAATATGATGGTTTCTTCTCCTTCTGAACTCCCAGACGAGCCTGTTCCCCAAGTTTACAACTTGGGACTTGCTTGTTCCCCATCATCCATCATTGTCATCATTTCAGCTTCACAGGCTTCCCTTCTTCCAGACGTAGACACATTTAAAACCTTAATAGGCAGTGTGCGAATCCCACTGAATTCCTTCACTGATTCAACAAATAGTTATTGAGTTGCAACTAGCTGCCCCATACTGTACTACCTACAGAAAAGGCTAGTTCCAGATTCACCTTAGCTTCCTGTCCAGGGCCACTTTCCAAACTACCTCACAGAGAAGTGGAGCCCAAACAGAGCCATAGTCTCATGGGAAGAAGAAACGGTGACTGGAGTTTGGGGCTGCCAAGGCAGCTGGAATTGGATGGGGTACTGAGCAGGAGGGAGCTGTGCACAGAAGGAGCTCAGATATCTGTACAGACTTCCCCTTGAGTGACTGATCAGCTCGAATCTGTGGGGAATCTGTGAGCTGACTAGAGATGCCGAAGGGTATACAGCGGTGGGGAATTTTGGAGGTCTGACCAGCCTTACTAAACAACACCATGCATTCAGTTGAGACACCAGAAAATCCATAGCTTAAAAGTGAAACCACTGTAGTTCTAGAGTAACAGCTATTCTAGACTACAGTAACAAAGCTAAAAAACAGCATCTCTCTCTCAATAATTGATAGAATAAGTAAACAGAAAATCAGTAAGGATACAGAAGACTTGAACATTACTGTGGGCCAATTTGACCTAATAATATGAGAAAAACACTGCACTAGCTGTGGGTGAAGATCATTCTTTTCAAGGGCAGATAAAATATTTATCAAGGTAGAACATGATGTGAGCCATGAAACAAGCCTCAACAAATGTAAAAGAATTCAAATCACAGGAAGTATGTTCTATGACCACATGGCATTTAATTAGAAATAAGCACAGAAAGATATCTACTGTCTTCAAATAACTGGAAATGAAATAACACACTTCTGGTTGCTCATGAGTCAAATAAAAAAATCACAAGTGAAATTAGAAAACATTTTGAACTTCATGAAAATGAAAACATAACATATGAAATTTGTGTGATACCACTAAAGCAGTGTATGGAGGGAAAATTATAACATTAAACATTTGTATTAGAAAACAAGGAAGTTCTCAAATCAATGACCTAAACTTTAACCTTAAAGCTTAATACAAGAGGGGCAAATTAAACCCAAAATAAACAGAAGAAAAGATACAATAAAGATAAGAATTTAAATAAAATGCAAATAGAAAAATATAGAGAAAAATTCATGAAACCAAATACTGATTCACTGGGATCAACGAATGAATAAGTCTTTAGTCAGACTAATCAGAAATAAAAGAGGGAAGACAGAGATTACCAAGAGTGAGACCATCACCACAAATCCTACAGACATTAAAAGGATAGTAACAGAATATTATGAACAACTTTATGTCAATAAAGTTGACAACTTACATGAAAATGGACAAAGTTCTTAAAGAATACAAACTACCACAGCTCACTCAAGAAGAAATAATGAGTATAGCTCCATTGCTATTAATATAACTATGAAAGCAATGAACTTTATAGTTAAAAGCTTTCCCACAAAACAACTCCACACCCAAATGGGCTCACTGATGAATTCTGCCAAACATTTAAGGAACAAATAATACAAATAATACAAATTCTACACAAAGTCTTCCAGAAAATAGAAGAGGAGGAAACACTTCCAAACTTCTTCTGAGTCTAGCATTGCCCTAATAGCAAAACCTGATACAAATTGCAAGAAAATAAAGCCATTACAAGAAAAGGAAATTATAAACCGGTATCCTTCATAAATATAGAAGTAAAAGCTTTAAACAAAATTTTAGCCAATCAAATGCAGCAATATTTAAGATGGATAATATAAGTGGGGTTTATCTCAGGATAAACCTTGTAGTTGTTTTAATACTCAAAAATCAATGTAGGCCAGGTGTGGTGGCTCATGCCTGTAATCCCAGCACTTTGGGAGGCTGAGGTGGGCAGATCACCTGAGCTCAGGAGTTCGAGACCACCCTGGGCAACATAAATGGAATCATACTATATGATTCTCTTTGTGTCTAGCTTCTTTTCTTCATTACATTGTTTTTGAGTTTTCTTCATGTTGTTGCTTATATTTTATTTTCATTCTCCTCCTTCCTGTGTTTCTTCTTCTTCCTCCTCTTCCTTGTTCTCCTCCTCCTCTTTCTTCATAGTGTCACATTTCATGAAAATACCACAATTTACTTACTTACTTACTGAGTAAGTAAGTCTCTACTAAAATACAAAAAATTAGCCAGGCGTGTAGTGGTGAGAATAAAGACACTTTTTTATTTCTTGATTTCTCTAAAACATGTTTTGTTAAAGGGAAAATCATCATTGTGGGGTTTACGACATACAAAAGTAAAATGAGCAGTTAACAGTAGCACAATGGAAGGGAAGTGGATCAGTGGAATATTCTTGTATCATATTCACTTCTCATAAGCCAAAAATATTAACGCAAGGTAGGCTATGATAAATTAAAAATGTATATTATAGTTTTTAGAGCAACCTGTATCAACAACAACAGCAACAAAAAAATTTACTCTCTCAGGAAGTGATAGGTCAAGTAGGCTAAAAAAAATCTATTAGATTTGAGAAGATATGAATTAGGTCAACTAACTTAACATTATTGGCATTTACAGAACACAATAACCAACAACTCCAGAACATACATTATTTTCAAGGGCACATCAGATATTAACCAAAATAGACCATATGCTGAGCCATAAGGTAAGTCTCAATGCATTTCAAAAAGACTTAAATTACACAGACAGTACTCTCTCTACATGGAAGTAAATTAGAAATCAGTAAATGAGAGACACACGTAAAATCCACAAGTACTTGTTACAGCAGCACGTAGACTAATATTGGAACAAAACAGAGATTAGCCTGACCCTTGTACAAGGATGACATGCAAATTCAGGAAGTCTTCCTTTTTTTTAATCCACACGTTCTTAGCAATTAAAGATAAAAACCTCTAAATAACCATAGATCAGAAAGGAAAAAAATGAGAGAAAATTAGAAAATATTTTGAACTGGATAGTATTGCAAACATAACATACCAAAATATGTTGGATGCAGATAAAGCAATGCTTAAGAAATTTAGAGCTTTAAATGGGTATATAAGAAAATAAAGATTTAAAACTTACTGATATACGTTTCCACTTTAATAAGGTAGAAAAAGAAAAGAAATTTAAACCCAAAATAAATTGAAGGTAGAAAACAATATTAAAGCCAGAATCAATAAAATAGAAAAAAGAAAATAAAGGAAAACCAACATGACCAAAAGTTACTTCTTTGAAAAGATAACTAAATTAAGAAACCCCTAGATAAACTGATCACGACAAAAAGGGAAGAAACAACAATATTAGTAATGAAAAAGGGAACATCACTATAGAATCAACAGACAGTAAAGGATAACAAAGAAACATTTTGAACAAGGTTATACCACCAAACTCAATAACCTAGATGAGATGGGCAAATTCTTTGAAAGATAAAAATCACAGAAACTAACACAAAAAGAAAATCTCCGTTAATATTTTAAAAATTGAATTCATAGTTTAAAACTTTTCCTAAAGAAAACTCCAAGTCCAGTTGGTTTTATTACTGATTTATTTCAAACATTTAAGAAATAAATAATGCCAACATTAAACAAACTCTTTCAAAAGAGTAGGAAACCAGTAAGGTACAAGAAAATAAAATCATAGACAAATAATCCTCAGGAATATAAATGCAAAATTCTTAACAAATTGAATTAGCAGCCAGCAAATCAAATTTAGTCATCATAAAGAAGATAATGTACCATGGCTAAGTGGGGCTTACCACAAGAATGCTAGGCTAGTTTAATATTTTGAAAATCAATCACTATCGTTTGTCATATGTACAGAGTTAAGGAGAAAACAATTTTATCATCTCAATAACTGCAGAAAAAATAATTGTTAAAATTTAGCATTTTATAATTAAAACTCTCAGCAGACTAGGAATCAAAGGAAACTTTAAACTTAGACAAAATCCTTTTAAGAAAGTCCTTTAACTAACATCACACTTAAAGGTGAAAGACCAAATGCTTTCTCTCCAAAATGAAGAACAAGGCAAGAGTATTGACTCTCACCACTTACAGCCAACATTGTACTGGAGGCCCTATCGTGTGAAATAAGACAAGTAAAGTAAAGATAACTTATAAAAACTGGAAAAGAAGAAGTAAAATAATCTCTACTTACAAATAAATAAATTCCTAAGGAAGTTACAAAAAAACTCACTTTTAATAAAATATAAACTTTGATCAAAGCCTACAAGGTCCATATATAAAAGTTAATTGTATCTCTATATAATAGCTACAAAAAATTTAAAAAATGAAATTCAAGAACTATCACTTACATAATCAGCAAAGAACATAAAATACTTGGTAACAAATTTGACCACATTTGTTTAATATCTCTACATATTGACTGGGTGCAGTGGCTCACTCACATAATCCCAACATTTTGGAAAGCTGAGGCAGGAGGCTCACTCGAGGCCAGGAGTTTACATTCTGCCTGGGCAACATAGCAAGACTCCATCTCTTAAAGAAAAAAAAAAAATAGCCAGGTGTGGTGGCATGCACCTGTAGCCCCAGCTACTCTGGAGGCTGAGACAAGAGGATTGCTTGAGCCCAAAATGTCAAGGCTCCAGTAAGCCAAAATCATGCCACTTCACTCCAGCCTGGGCAACAGGCTGAGATTCTGTCTTAAAAAATAAAGTAAACAAATCTCTACATATAAAGTTAAAAAGCATTGCTGAAAGAAATTTTTAAAAGCCAGACTAAATGGAGATATATACCATGTTCATGGATGATATATCTCTATATCCAAATTGATCTAAAGTCAGTGTAATCCCAAACAAAATTCTAGCATGTGTTGTTTTGATTTTTGGTTTTCTGGTAGAAATTGAGAAGCTGACGATAAAATGTACATGAAAATGCAAAGGACATAAAATAGTAATGCAAAATAAAACAAAAATATTTTGAAAAAAAAAGAACCAATTTGGAGGACTTACACTGCTGGTTACTATAAAGATAATATAATCAAGACAGTGTGGTATTGATGTAAAGACAGGCAGATAGTCAAATGGAATAGAACAGAGTCAGAGATTAATTTAATAATAAATAGTCAATTGCATTTTTACAAATGCACCAGAAGAAATGAATGGGGAAAAAATTCTTAAAAAATGGTGCTGGAACAATTGGATATCCATATGGGAAAAAATGTATCTTGATATTTACCTCATCATATACACAAAAATTAATTTGAGATGGATCAAGACCTAAATATAAAAGTTAAAATTACAGAGCCTCTAGACAAAGGAAACTATCATGAACTTGGAACGACAAAGATTTCTTAGCTAAAACAAGAAAAGCATTAACCATAAAAAATTGATAAGCTGGATTTTATCAAAATTAAAATCTGCTTATTAATAGGTCTATTTAAGTAAACGATAAGGTATGTTACACATTAGGAGAAAATATTTGACAAATAATTTATAAATAGAATATGTAAATATCTCTTGCAACTCAGTAATAAGAAGATAGTCCACAAAAACAGGTGAAATGTTTAAACAGATACTTCACAGAAGAATATGTAGCATGTGTAAAGATGGTCAACATTAACAACTATCAAGAGACCAAGGAAATGCAAATTAAAATCACTATACTCAGAATAGAATAGTTAAAATTAAGAAAACCACACTAAGTGTTGGCAAGGATGTAAAGCAACTGAAACTCTCATACGCTGTTACACGGAATGTAAAGTTATGTAACCACTTTGTTTTTTTCTTTAGTTTTCCTCTTCCCTTCTTTTCACAGGTATTGATAGATAACTAATTTGAAAAACAGTTTGGTCGTTTCTTAAAAAGTTAAACAAACACCTCTCATATAGTCTAGCCATTCTACTCCTAGGAATTTACCCAAGAGAAATAAAAACATAGATCCAAAAAATTATTGCACAAGAATATTCATAGATTTGTTTATAATTAGCCAGAAACTTAAAAAAAAAAAAAAACCACAAAAAACCAATGTCGATCATCAGGAGATCAACTTGTCAATGGATAAACAAGTTGCGGCACACCCACAGTCAAAAGGAATAAGTAACATTAGACACAAAAATATGGATGAATCTCAAAAAAAATGTGCTGACTGAGAGAAGCCATACAAAAAAAGGGTACATCATGTATAATTCCATTTATGTAAAATTCTAGAACAGGTAAAACCAATATAGAGTGGTAGAAATGAGATTGTAACCTGGGGCAGAAGTGGGTGTAATTGAGTGTAAAGAAGCGTAAGGAAGTCTTCTGAGGTAAGAAAAATGTTCTATATCTTGATTAGGGGTGGTGGTTACACATACAGGTGTGTGCATTTGTCAAGACTTGCCAAATTATGCCCAATAAGATGTGTGCCTTTTTTGTATATAAACTATACATTATAAAATCACAAAACTAATTTAAAAACAACTAGAATATAATATTTTACTCAGTAGAATAATTAAACTTAAAAAGACATAAAATGTCAAATATTAGGATTTTCCTGGTAGGAGTATGAAATGGTAGAACCTCTTTGGAAAACTGCTTGGCTTCTTATGAAGGTAAACACCCATCTACCAGATGACTCAGCATTTCCACTCCTAGGTATTTGCCCAAGAGGAAAAACATAGTCTACAAAAACACTTGTACAAAAACACTTGTACAAAAACACTCATACCAACTTTACTCATATTTGCCCCAAACTGGAAACAGCCCATATATCCATCAACAAGAGAATGGGTAAGTAAATCGTGGTATTTTCATGAAATGTGACACTATGAAGAAAGAGGAGGAGGAGAACAAGGAAGAGAAGGAAGAAGAAGAAAAACAGGAAAGAGAACGACAATAAAATATAAGGAATGACATAAAAAAAACTCAAAAACTATGTAATGAAGAAAAGAAGCTAGACACAAAGAGAATCATATAGTATGATTCCATTTATGTTAAATTTTATAAAAGGCAAAGCTACTCTGTGATGCTAAAAATAAAAATAGTCCTTGCCTCACGTTGTGCAGGGAAGAGCAAGAGCTGATAGAAAAAAACATGTTTTTGCTGTCATGAAAATGGTCTCTATGTTAATAAATGTGTGATTTAGACAGGTATCTACATTTGGTAAAACATATCAAACAACACACATGATCTGTGCATTTCATTAAATATAAAGTAAAACTCAACTTTAAAAAAAAGTCATAAAAATAGAAATTCACTTCCAAATGCTCATGAGCCAAAAAAGAAGCAATAAAAATTAGTTTAAATAAATATAGAAAACATTTTCAAACCATTTTATAATGAAAATAAGTAGAGGAATGTGGCTGAGGCAGCAATTGGAGAGAAAATTAATAGCCTTGAACATCTATAGTAGAAACAGAAGTCTGGGTGCTGTGGCCCACGCCTGTAATCCCAGCACTCTGGAAGGCTAAGGCAGGAGGATCACTTGAGGCCAGAGTTCTAGACCAGCCTGGGTAACATAGGGAGATCCCATCTCTACAAAAAATAATAATAATTAGCTAGGCATTGTGGTACATACCTATAGTCCCAGCTATTTGGGAGGCTGAGGGAGGAGTTCAAGGTTACAGTGAGCTATGATTGTGCCACTGCACTCCAGCCTGGGCAACAGAGCAAGGCTGTGTCAAAAAAAAGTAAAAGGAAAAGAAGAAAAGCTAAAATAAATGAATTAAATGAATTCAGTGTTCAACTTAAGAAGTTTGGCTGGATGCAATGTCACGTATAGTCCCAGCTACTCAAGAGGCTGAAGCAGGAAGCTCTGCTTGAGCCCAGGAATTTGAGGCTGCAGTGAGTTCTGATCGCATCTGTGAATAGTCATTACACTCCAGCCTGGGCAACATAGTGAGACACTTCTCTAAAAAAAATTTTAATTAATGTAAAAAAAAAGTTTAAAGAAGTGTACCAGAACACATACAAAGAAAGTAGAAAGGAAATAATAAAGGGTAGAAATCAGTGAAATGGAAAAAAGAAAGTTTAGAATGGAGAGGACCAGGAAAGCCAAAAGTTCCACACCCTCTTCTTCAGGTAACAACGACAGACCCTATGCAATATTGATCAAGAAAATGAAAAAAGGCATAAGTACAGAATATTAGCAATGGAAAAGGTGACATTAAAAGGAAATATTATGAAAATTTGAAGCCAATAATTTTAAAAAGTTAGATGAAACAAACAAATTCATAGGAAAACATAACTCACCAAAACTGACTTAAGAAGTAGACAACCTGAATAGGTCTGAAACCATTCAAGAAATTGAATCAGTGGTTTTAAATATTCCCACAAGGAAAGCACCAGGCCCACATAGAAAGACCTACAAGCAAATCCTACCAAAACACTCAAAGAAGTCAAAATTCCAATCCAACACAAACTCTTCCTGAGAACTGAAAAAATAGAGCACATCCTCAAAATTAATTTATGAGAACAGAAAATCCTGTCACCCAAAGCAGAAAAGAAAATGCCTAAATAGATGCAGAAAGGGCATTTAGTAAATTAAGCATCCATTTACAGTTTTTGAAAAGTCTTATCAAACTAGGAATAAAAGGGAACTTTTAGATCTAATAAATAGTATGTATCCAAAATGCCCACATCTTTCAGAAAGCTGAAGCAGTGGAAGTATTCTATTTAAGAGAACCAGACATGACATGCCCCCGTTATGATGCAGTGGAAAGTACACAACACCACCTATGAAGCTGACTTGTCAAAAAAAGAAAGAAAACAAAAGAAAATCACCCTAAGTGTAATCAAGCCTCTAGACCTATCTTCAGTTTAGAGGCAAGAGCTCCAAAGAAAGAAACGTGTTAACACCATTTTTATGACTGGGGAGGTGCTGCCCAGTCAAACCCAGTAAAATCCAGTTTCTCCAACAAATAAACACATGAGGTGGAGGGGGGGGAAATGTGTACAGAGGATGTTAAAGATTATAAGAGACTAAAAATTAATCCTCAAATAAAAGTTTATTGAAAAAAGAGGACTTAAGAGATACAAAACCAAATGCAATGTGCAGACTGTGTTTGGATCTTAATTAAACAAACCAACTTATAAATAAAAGCTTTTTTGAGAAAATCATAGAAATTTGAATGCAGGTTTTATTATTAGATTATGTTAAGAAATTATTGTTGCTGGGCGTGGTGGCCCATGCTTGTAACCCCAGCACTTTGAGAGGCTGAGGTTGGAGGATTCCTTGACCCCAGGAGTTAGAGACTAGCCAGGGCAACATAGGGAGACCCCTTCTCTACAAAAAAGGAAAAAATTAGCCAGGTGTGGTGGCACACACCTGTAGTAGTCCCAGCTACTTAGGAGGCTGAAGTGGGAGGACCGCTTGAGCCTGGGAGGTCGAGGCTGCAGTGAGCTATAATTGTGCCACTGCACTCCAGCCTGAGCAACAGAGTGAGACTCTGTCTCTTAAAACAAAAAATACATACATACATATATATGTATATACATGTAAACTTTAAAGACAAAAAATAATAATACTACAAACAAGTATTTTAGTAAGAAACAAGGAGGACACAAGGCTTCTCTGTTCACTATCATGGGGCCTCCTGGGGGGCCAGGCTGCTGGTTCAACCGTCCACACCGCACCTCCGTGGCTTCTGCATGTACCATTTATTTCTCCCTTGTTCTTTATTGCTCTGAGCTTAAATCCTGTCCATCCTGCAAACCCAGCTCAGATGCTGCCTATAGCAGGTAGCTGTTGTGTTAGTTTGTGAGTATCCACACCCTCTTCTTCAGGTAACAACACCCCTATTTTCTGTTTATCTTCAACTTTATTTTAAGTTCAGGGTACATGTGCAGATGTGCAGATTCGTTACATAGGTAAACGTGTGCCATGGTGGTTTGCTGAACAGATCAACCCATCACCAAGTATTAAGCCCAGCATTCATCAGCTGTTCTTCCTGAGGCTCTCCCTCTCCCCATCCACCCCTCGACAGGCCCCATTGTAAACAACAATCCTATTTTATTTTGGATAAACACCTTTAATAACTTCATATGGTTCAAATGGGGCTGATCTCAGCAATCACTTTCCCCCAGAGGTGGGCAGGTGACTCAGGCCTGACCAATGATAATACCACCTTGATTGCAGGAACAGGCATTTTACCTAGGCTGAACCAATTAGCCAAAGAGTGTCCACTCCCAGAATTTTGCTGGAAGTATTAGAAAAGAGGTACTTTGTCTTCTCTGGGTTGCTAATTTAGAAGATTGAAAGCCTGGAGTTGTTGTGGCCATTTGTCTGAATAGGAGAGAAGACCCTACCTCAGAAAGAAGCCACCATCAGAAAGTAGAGACACAGAGTCTGATGCCAATATTAGAGTTTCTGAATACAGCCACACTTCCCCTGCTCTAACCAGTCTCCTTCCTCAATCTTGCAGGATATTCATTCATAAAAGACCCTGGGTAGAGGGAATGATAAAAATAGAGAATAAGAAAGAGAGGTAGGAGAGAGAGAGAGAAAATGAGAGTGAGAAAGACAGAGAGAAAGGCAGAGAGAAAACGGGAGGAAGGAAGGCAGGAAGAGAATGCGTTGTCTTTAGAATCAAGAACAAGACAAAAGTCTGCCTGCATTTACCACTTATTCAACACTGAACTGGAGGTCTTATAAATTTCAATAAAGAAACCTAAATGGTAAAAGGTACAGAGGGACTGACTCTCTGGTGTCTGGCCCAAGATGGGTAGAGGGTGCTTAACTTAGAAAAAAAAAAAAAAAGCAGGCCAGGCACAGTGGCCAACGCCTCTAATCCCAGCACTTTGGGGGGCCCAGGCAGGTGGATCTCCTGAGGTCAGGAGTTCGAGACCAGCCTGGCTAACATGGTGAAACCCGTTTCTACTAAAAATACAAAAATTAGCTGGTTGTGGTGGCAGGCACCTGTAATCCCAGCTACTCAGGAGGCTGAGGTGGGAGAATTGCTTGAACCCGGGAGGCGGAGGTTGCAGTGAGCTGAGATCGCACCACTGCACTCTAGCCTGAGCGACAAGAGTGAAACTCCACCTCAAAAAAGAAAATGAAAAGCAAGGAAGAACTAGGAATCTGACGGCTTCTTTAGTAACCAAGAGGAAGAACATTCTGGACCAGAATAGTAGGAGCTGTTCCAAGAAACTTTCAACTATTCAAAAACATTTATTGAATGTCTCCTGTATTTCGAGTATAATGAAAAATGATAAACAGAACAGGATTCTGTAACCAGTCTGTCCCTGTAATTAGTGGCCTGTGTATGGTTTGTACTCCACAATTATTCCATCTTCAGGAGGGAATGATTTGTTGTATTCATGATAGATGGTCAGTGACGACTTATGATGGGGAAGGAGGGCGAAAGTGAATACAAAGCAACAGATAAATATAAAGAAAAAAAACTGGAAGTCCTTGATATTGGCAAAAAAAAAAAAAAAAAAACTGCCAGGTGCAGTGATTCACACCTGTAATCCCAGTACTTTGGGAGGCTGAGGTAGGAGGATTGCTTGAGTGCAGGAGTTCAAGACCAGCCTGGGCAACATAGTGAGATTCTGTCTCTACAAACAATAAAAAAGTTAGCTAGGCATGGTGGCAAGTGCCTATAGTCCCAGCTACTCGGGAGGCTGAGGTGAGAGGATTGCTTGAGCCTGGGAGGTAGAGGTCAGGGGTAGGGAGAGAGCAAGGTTTCAGAGCCTCTGAGACCTGGAGAGAAAACAGGAACATACAAAATTCAATAGTGAATATGGCTATAGGGGCATTCAGGAAGGAATCCCTTAACCCAGCATTTTTCAGACTTGCTTAGGAAGGGAGCTCTTAGCTGCAACTTTAAACATCTAAAGTAGATTAGGGAGGGCCACACAGGGGGCTTTTATGGTTCTGACAATATTTTACTTCTTGACCTGGGTGAAAGTTACACAGGTATTGGTTTTATAATTATTTTTCAACTGTACATATATGCGTATGTTTTTGTTCTTTTCTAAAAGTATGATATAGTTCACAGTGTTTTATAAGAAGGGGCTGGGGAGCTCTGTGTTTAAAGAGGCTCTCTGTAGCAGCCCCCAAGGCACCTCCTTAGAACCTGGAATTCCATGGGAAATATCCTGAAAATATTAGTGACCACAGCAAGTCAATCAGAACAGGCCCGAAAATCCAAAGCGGAGTCTGGGAGGAGTGTTTGTGTCCAGGCAGTCCAAAAGCATCCCAAGAAGTGAGATTTGATAAACCAGTTCCGGAAGTGTCCACAGGAAATGCAGCCACTCTCTGGGTCCAGAGTCTAAGGACCCCCAGTTCCGACAGAAGGGCGGGCTTGTGGAGACAGTGGGAATTACTTTTGTTTCCCGAGAACCTAGAATGCTGAGAGTGAAAGGGCTTTATGCCAGGCTGGGGGTGGAAGTTCACAAGGAAGAGGAACGAGGAAGGGAAACAGGAGTGGCTGATGAAAAGCATGATTATCCTGAGCCGGTTCCAAGCTAAGCCAGTGACCCAATGCAATGCTGGAAATGCACTGAGCTGTGACCCACTCATATCTTATAATCTCCCCACAGCGCAGAGGGCAGATCTGGGTGGGAGGACAGGATTACCAAGGCCCTGTCTTTGAAAACACAAGTGCTGTTGTGTTTGGATGTGCGTGTGTGAGCATCGAGAAAACACCTAATTGTTCTAGAATCTGGGAACCATGTGTTTGGGGATGGCCCAGCTGGGTCCTTGCAGGGCCCCAGGTCCTCACAGAACCTAGCGGGGTGGGAGGCCCGGTGCTCTCTCAGCTATACTTAGGCTGGGCCGGACCTAGCAGAGGATCCTGGGCCCATCCTAAAGACTAGTGTGGGCCAGAAAGGCGGTTTATGTATTTATCACGAGCACAACTTCTAGGCTGGGCACGGTGGCTCAAGCCGGTAATCTTAGCACTTTGGGAAGTTGACCCAGGAGGATTGCTTGAGGCCAGGAATTCAAGACCAGCCTGGACAACATAGCAAGACCTCATCTCTACCAAAATAATAAATACAATAAAGATTTTTTTAAACGACTTACTTCTAGAGACCAAATATCTGTATCTGTTATCCAGAGAGGCTAGCTTTTCCAGTATTAGCATACCCAAGAGACTGATCAGAAGTCACTGTGTTACTTTGGAATTTCTAGCCCCTTCTTATCTTAACACTGTGGGATAAAATACAAGAATTACTCACCTCCATGCCTCACCGTGTTGTCGCAAGAAGTGAGACAAACAGCGTATATCTTGGTATCTCTGACAGTTTCCTCCCATCAGTCAGGGAGTCCACAGGCCAGCCCCCCCTAGTCAGCACATGAGCAGCCAGCGCACATTTAAAGAAGGGGGGCAAACATTCTCCACATCTCAAAACGCTCGTGCCCTTGACTCTGCATCTTCACGTCTTCTCTCTCTCATTCTCTCCTTCTGTATCTCTCTGCCTCTCTGTCTCCCTCTTTCTCTCACACACATGATGTGACGTATGTTCAAGGATATGTATTGAAGCAGTCTGTAATAGCAAAAGATTGTAAATTAACCTAAATTTCCATTAACAGGAGGCTACCTAAATTATGATACATTTCTAAGATGGAAAATTATGTGGCTGTTAAAAAGTAATAAGACAGCTCTTTATGTACTGATAAGGAATAATTTCAAAAATACATTTAAAAAGTTAAAAAGTTTTAAAAAGCAATGTGCAAAAGAGCTATCATTTGTATGAAAGTATAAATATATACAGTTTAAAAATTTTTTTTTTACAAGACAGGGTCTCGTTCTGTCACCCAGGCTGTAGTGCAGTGGCAAGATCATAGCTCACTGCAGCCTCAAACTCCTGGGCTCAAGGGGTCCTCCCATCTCCACCTGGCTATAGGCACACACCACCATGCCTGGCTAATTTTTTAATTTTCTTTGGAGAGGAGGTCTCTGTATGTTGCTCAGGCTAGTCTCAACCTCCCAGCATGAAGTGATCCTCCCTCCTTAGACTCCCAGTGTGCTGGGATTACAGGCATAAGCCACCACGCCAGGCCATATGCATAGATGTTTTTAAATGCTGAGACTACCTTTGAAAAGATCCATAAAAGCCTGGTAATAGCAGCTGCCTTTGGAAAAGGGAACTGAAGATCAGATATAGAAGGGAGAGCAACTTTTCCCTGTATACTCTTCTGCCCCTTTTGAATTTTGTGAAATTTAAGCAATCATTTATATTTTAAAATATAAAAAAGTAAAGAAGGCAGGCTGCCTTTCCAAAGCAAGGAGTATTTACATTTAATCCAGTTTGGGGAAAGCCTAGGAATTCATCAGTCCTCATTAGAAAGTACAGCTTTCTAGGGATCATGCATCTGGACCCCACCCCAACCCCAGTCTTACTTCCTTGGCCAGAGTGGCAGAATCTCAGAGAGATTCTTACTTCCTTTTACTTTCTTCTCTTTTTCAAACTGATTCCCTTCTTTTTGTGCTTGTCATGACACCATGTTCATTTCAATATACTTTCCTAACATGCTAATGTTTCCAGCCTGACTGCTTGTTTCATCCTGATTATAGCGCACGTTGGCAGCCCCTGTGGAGCCAAGGGCAGGCTGGTTGCACCCAGTGAACCGCTGTCTCTTTTGGGAAGTCCCTCCGTCTGCTACATTAATCCTACCTCTGGCAATTCCTGTAAATTTCAGTGCACAAATAGCCCTTTTGTCATGTGAGGGTTCTGTTCTTCCTTCTGACTTCATCCTCAATCCCTTTTCCTCCTAGACCTTGGGCCCATTTCCTTGTGTGTCTTATGATTCCCTTCTGCACTTCTTAATTACTCAAATCTCTGATCCTCTCAACTAATTTCTCCCACCCTTACATTCACCAGTGCCTGATCACAAAGCCTCCCAGATCACTCAGGTTTCATGTAGGTGGTTATCATAAAAGACCCCTAAGATCCAGCAGTTCCAATAAGACAATGCCAGACCATGAGTCTACTTCCCTATGTATCTCCTGTCTTTCATTCTGTAAACCAAAAATAAAGTTCCAAACCCCCTAAATAAAGGAATGGAGCCCTCCTCTCAGCCAAGGTCATTCCAAAATTAACCTGAAAAACCAGTTCAGCCGTTATGGGAAGGGGGAGTTGGACATACCTCATTATACCCTCCTCCCTTTGGAATTCAAGCACAACCACCAGCATTAACATTAAAACAGAGATCTTAAAACTGATAGAACAGGCCATGTAAGGTGTCTCACACCTGTAATCCCAGCACTTTGGGTGGATCACCTGAGGTCGGGGGTTTGAGATCAGCCTGACCAACATGGAGAAACCCCTGTCTCTACTAAAAATACAAAATTATCTGGGTGTGGTGGCACATGCCTGTAATCCCAGATACTCGGGAGGCTGAGGCAGGAGAATCGCTTGAACCTGGGAGGTGAAGGTTGTGGTGAGCTGAGATCACGTCATTACACTCCAGCCTGGGCAACAGGAGTGAACTCCATCTCAAAAAAAAAAAAAAAAAAAAAAAAAAACTGATAGAACAGACTATTTGTAGCAATAAGATACATCACGTGACAGCAGGTCCTGAAAGAAATCAATGTATTTTACCCCAAATATATATCTGTTATGAATTTTGAAATGATCCTGCAAATCTGTCTCTGGTGGGGAAAATCTACATTCTGTAGAGAATCCTCTTTCCTTTCCAGATCTTTCCCTGATCCACGAGAAAATTAACTGTCTGGTATCTTTTTAAGCCTGATTAAAAAAAAATTACAATCTATTCTCTCTGAAGCCTGCTGCCTGGAAGCTTCATCTACATAATAAGAATGTTGGCCTTCACAACCCCTTATCTTAACCCAGACACTCCTTTCTACTGATTCCAGGTCTTTAGATAATAACTTAACTCTTTCAATCAGAAAATCTTAATCTAGGCCAGGTATGGTGGCCCATGCCTGTAATCCCAGCACCTCGAGAGGCCGAGGCAGGTGGATCACTTGAGGCCGGGAGATCGAGACCAGCTCAGCCAACACGGCAAAACCCTGTCTCTACAAAAAAATACAAAAATTAGCCGGGTATGGTGGTGTGCACTTGTAGTCCCAGCAAGTTGGGAGGCTGAGGCAGAGAACCACTTAAACCCAGGAGGCAGAGGCTGTAGTGAGCCAAGATCATGCCACTGCACTCCAGCCTGGGGAACAGAGAGAGACTCTGTCTCAAAAAAAGAAAAGAAAAGAAAAGAAAATCTTTATCCACCTATGACCTGAAACCCCTCCCCAACTTTAGGTTATCCTGACTTTCTGGATCAAACCAATGTATACCTTATATGTATTGATTAATGTCTTAAGTCATCCTAAAATGTATGAAACCAAACTGTAGCCTGACAACATTGGGCACATGTTCTTATGACCTCTTGAGACTGTGCCTGCGGCCATAGTCACTCATATTTGGCTCAGAATAAATATCTTCAAATATTTTACAGAGTTTAAAATTCCAACTTCATGAGTCAGGGAACTATGTACCTTTTGATCACATTTCTTAACTGACTCTTTCTGGGGAGAGACTATTATAGAGTGGAAAGAGTTCTGATTTGAGCTGGAGAGATGTTGGTTTTGTAAACAATATATATAAAATTCTAAAGCTCCCCTAACTATCTAAATGGATCACTCCTCTCAGCCAAGGGCATTCTAGAATTACATAGAAATCTCGGTCAGGCCATGATAGAAGTGGGGGTTGGACATGCCTCATTATACCCCTCAGCATTAATATCAACACAGATTTTAAGTCTGATAAGAAACATTTACGGTCCATTCTGTCTAAAGCCTGCTACTTGGAGGCTTGATCTGCATGATAAAAACTAGGTCTCTACAACCACTTCTTGTAATCCAGATATTCCTTTCTACTGATAATAACTCTTTCAACCAATTGCCAACCAGAAAGTGTTTAAATCTACCTATGACCTGGAAGCCCCTCCTTCAAGTTGTTCTACCCTTCCAGATAGAACCAATGTACGTCTTACAGGTATCGATTGATGAATTATGTCTCCATAAAATGTGTAAAAGCCAGCTGTATCCGAACACTTTGGGCACAAGTCATCAGGACCTCCTGAGGCTATGTCACGGGTGCATTCTTAACCTTGACAAAATAAACTTTCTAAATTAACTGAGACCTGTCTCAGATATTTTGGGTTCACAGTTTGAATCCTTGCTCTGTTGCTTACCAGCTGTGTGGTCTTGGATATGTTACCTTTGCCTCATTAAGCCTCTGTTTTCTTTCTGAAAAATGAAAGTAAGAATCCTTACTTCATAGGGGAATAATGAGGATTAAATCAGATTTCTACGTAAAGAGTATATTTTATGCCTGGACTCAGAGTCACTGCTTAGCAAAGGTAGTTCTCTCCCACTGAATACCCTCCAGCCTTATTCTTCCAACTTCATTCTACGGAAAATATGCCACATACACTCTTACCAGCATATGCAGGAACACCTGCCATGTGCTCATAGATATACAAACTGATCTACACAGAGATATAGAGATACATATTCATATGGCCCAAGAAACAAGAAATTTAAAAAATAATAATTTTTAAAATACAGTAATGACATATTTTATCCTATTTTAATATCCTAGGAAAGAAAGTAAGGTGAGGAAAACCATGTGTTGAAGAAGAAAGGAATGAGCAGGGAGTTGAGGAAATGGACAGTTGAGAAGCAGAATTAGGGGAGTGTATGGGAGTAAGAAGTACTGTGATCAGCAAGGAGCTTACCTCCATGATAATTTGGTATGTACAGGTGGTTTATGACCTAATCTGTGAACTTGGCCCATCCAGGATAGCAGAGGACATGGAGGAGGAGTGAAAGTTGATCACAGAAAGACAGAGATTTGTGCCTATAGATGGCCTACTAGGAGATGACCCCTTGCTGAGCTGGGGAGTCAAGAATTCAGAGTTTGGGGTAGCCGAAGCAACTGGAATCTGAAGGGCAAGGCATTGTGAAGAAGAGAGAGATGTGCAAGGAAGGGGCCCTACAGTTGTAGGTTTGGGTCACCCATGGGGTCTTAGATGACTGTTTGCCTGTACATGCACAAGGTAAGACCGTGTAGGATTACCAGAGAGGCCAATAAGGAGTTACGAATTGAACTAAATATAAGAGATAAAGAAGCCCTGGGGATATTGGAGATCCAGACCAGCCAGAATGGAGAGATGCCATTAACACCTTGCTAATATCTCAGGCATCAGACTGAGACATCACAGAAGCTGTGCTTTAGGAGTAAGGACTACACCCTAGAGTATAGCCTATTATAGAGCCACCCTAAAAACAAACTAACTAACTAAAACCAAGCCCTGAAATAAATCTGAGTTTGGAGATTGAGTGCTATGAAGTTAGAGGGTCTGGGTTTTTCACAGATTTGCCATAACAAAGCATAAAATACAGTCAAGACAAGTTCAAGGGGATCAGCTAGTGACTGAAGTGTATGCTAGACCAAAAATTAATGTTCTTCACGGGTAAATAACAGACTCCATAGTTTCTAAAGCATGTCATTGACACATTTAGAGAACTGACACACAATAGCAAATAAAAAATTACTAACTATAGGAAAAAAAAACAGAAAAATGTGACCCATTGTCAAGAAAAATTTAGGCAATAGAAACTAATCCAGAGGTAACCTAAATATTAGCAGACAAACACTAAAATATGATAATATGTTCAAAGAACTAAAGGAAAATATGGTCATAATGAGTGACAAAATAGGGAATCTCAGCAGAGAATTGGGAATTATAAAAAAGAACAAATGGAAATTCTAAAATTGAAAATTACAATAAATAAATTAAAACATTTATTGAATGAATTTAATGGCACATTGGAAATGAAAAAAGCCATAAAGTTGAAGACAAATCAAGAGAATCTATCCACACTAAAGAATAAAGAAAAAATACAGTAGAAAAATAAACAGAACTTCATGGGCATATGGGAAAATATCAAATGTTCTAACACACATGAAATTGGACACTCAAAAAAAACCTTTGAGGATAGATACAAACAAAAAACACATTTATGCACTACTACTCAAACTGCTCAAAACCAGGAATAAAGTTTTTTTTTATTTTAATTTTTTTTTTTTTTGAGACAAAATTTTGCCCAGGCTGGAGTGCAGTGGCATGATCATAGCTCACTGTGGCCTTGAACTCCTGGGCTCAAGCAATCCTCCTGCCCCAGCCTCCCAAGTAGCTGGGACTAAAGGCACATGCCACCATGCCTGGCTAATTTTAAATTTTTTTGTAGAGACAAGGTTTTGCTGTGTTTCTGAGGCTGGTCTCGAGCTCCTGGCCTCAAGCAATCCTTCCACCTTGGCCTTCCAAAATGGTGGGATTACAAGCATGAGCCATCATGCCTGGCCAAGAGAAAATATTTAAAACAGCTAGAAAATAAAAGCACATACAGAGTATATTTTATGCCTGGACTCAGAGTCACTGCTTAGCAGAGGTAGTTCTCTCCCACTGAATATCCTCCAGCCTTATTCTTCCAACTTCATTCTATGGAAAATATGCCACATATACTCTTACCAGCATATGCAGGAACACCCGCCAGGAACACTGTTATTAAAAACCACTGAATCTCATCAGAAATAGTAGAGATCAGAAACAATGAAATGAAATCTTTGAATCAGTATTTTTTGTTTTGTTTTTAAATTTTTTGGAGACAGAGTCTCACTCTGTTGCCCAGGCTGGAGTGCAGTGACAAGGCTCACTGCAGCCTCAAACTTCTGAGCTCAGGCAATCCTCTTGCCTCTGCCTCCCAAGTAGCTAGCACTACAGGTGCCTACCAACACACCTGGCTAATTTTTTTTTTTTTTTTTTTGTAGAGACAGAGTCTCACTCTTGCCCAGGCTGGTCTCAAACTGCTGATCTCAAACTATTGGCCTCGAGTGATCCTCCTGCCTCAGCCTCCCAAAGTGCTGAGATTATAGGCCCTTTGAGATTACAGGTGAACAACTGAGCCTGGGCAGTTTGTTTTTGTTTACATGTTTTATGATTCTATTTATATGAATTGTCCAGAAGAGGCAAATCTAGAAAGACAGAAGGTAGATTAGTCATTGCCAGGGGCGGGGATGGGAATGGAGAATGACTATCATTGGGCATGAGGTTTCTTTTTGAGGTGACGAAAATGTTCTAAAATGATATTATGGTGATGGTTGCATAATATCATAATTAATTTTAATTAATCAATTAAAATTAAGTAATCATTTAGCAATAGCATAAAAATATAAAATATATAGGAACGAATTTAGTAAAGGATGGGCATGACCTTTATAGTAAAAACTACAGAACATTGCTGAAATTTCTAAATATCTTTATAAACAGAGAGAGATATATATAGTGGTATATATATATATATATATATATATGGTGGTATATATATATATATATATATATGGTGGTATATATATATATAGTGGTATACATATATATGGTGGTATATCTCTCTCTCTCTCTCTCTCTCTCTCTCTCTCTCTCTCTCTCAGGTTCATGTATAAGAAAACTCACATTAATAAGACGTTCATGGCTGGGCGCAGTGGCTCATGCCTGTAATCCCAGCGCTTTGGGAGGCCGAGACAGGCGGATCATGAGGTCAGGAGATCGAGACCATCCTGGCTAAGACGGTGAAACCCTGTCTCTACTAAAAATACAAAAAATTAGCTGGGCGTGGTGGCAGGTGCCTGCAGTCCCAGCTACTTGGGAGGCTGAGGCAGAAGAATGGTGTGAACCCAGGAGGCAGAGCTTGCAGTGAGCCGAGATCGAGCCACTGCACTCCAGCCTGGGCGACAGAGCCAGACTCCGTCTCAAAAAAAAAAAAAAAAAAAAAAGACGTTCATTTCCCTATACTCTTCTACATATCCTACACATTTCCAATCAAAATCCGAGCAGCCTTCTTTTTCTTTCTTTCTTTTTTTTAAGTGACAAAGTCTTGCTCTGTCACCCAGGCTGGAGTGCAGTGGCATGATCATAGCCCACTGCAACCTCGACCTCCTGGGCTCAAGTGACCCTCCCATCTCAGCTTCATGAGTTGTTGGGATTACAGGCATAAGTCACTGTGCCAGACCTCAGCAGCCTTCTTTTTAAAGAAACTGACAAAACTGATTCTATAAATGTATATAAAAGTGCAAAGGATCTAGAAAATCCACAGAATTTTGAAGAAGAGTTCAGTTGGAGGGCCTATACTACATGATATCCAGATGTTCTCTAGGTCAGTCATGGAGGCTCACACCTGCAATCCCAGCACTTTGGGAGGCTCGGGCAGGAGGATCACTTGATCCCAAAAGTTCCAGACCAGCCTGGACAATATATTGAGACCCCAACTCTACAAAAAATAAAAATTTAAAATTTCAAAAAGAAAAAAAAGACTTACTCTAAAGCGGCAGTAATTAAAACAATGAGATAATGGTGTAAGGACAGACATATAGATCAATTGAACCACATTGAGATCCAGAAACAGATTTACACATATAAATCAATTGATTTTCCCCAAAGATACCAATGATTTCAACAGGGAAAGAAAAGTCTTTTCAACAAATGATTTTTATATGCAAAAAACAAACTTTGATATTACCTCATATAATACACAAAAATTCATCTGATATGGACTACAAACCTAAATGTAAAAACTAAATCTATAAAACTTCTTTAAAAATACATAATTTTCATGACTTTAAGAAATATGGTCATGAAAGTCACAAGCCATAAGAGAAAAATCTTGATAAATTGGATTATATCAAAATTAAAGTCCTCTATTCTTTAAAATATCCTTTTAAGAACATGAAAAGAAAAAAAATCCCAGGATAAGAGAAAATATTTGCAATACATATATGAGACAAAGGACTTGCTTTCAGGATACATAAAGAACTCATACACCTCAATTAACAAACCTGCACATTGTGCACATGTACCCTAGAACTTAAAGTATAATAAAAAAAAGAAAAAAGAAAAAAAGAAAAAGACATGCAGCTCAAATTAAAAATGGGTGAAAGTCCCAGCACTTTGGGAGGCCAAGGCAGGCCAATCACTGGAGGCCAGGAGTTCAAGAACAGCCTGGCCAACATGGTGAAACCCTGTCTCTACTAAAAATACAAAAATTAGCTGGGCATGGTGGTGGGCTCCTGTAGTCCCAGCTACTCGGAAGGCTGAGGCAGGAGAATCGCTTGAACCCAGGAGGTGGAAGTTGCAGTGAGCCGAGATAGCACCACTGAACTCCAGCCTGAGCAACAGAGCAAAACTCCACCTCAAAAAAAAAAAAAAAAAAAAAAGATGAAAGACATGAACAGACATTTTGCAAAAGAAAGTATATGAATGACCACGTAAGCACATGAAAAAGTGTTCCAACTTCATTAATCATCAAGGAAATGCAAATGAAACCACTCTGAGATACCACTAGAATGGCTAAAATTTCAAAAACCAACAATACCAAATGTTGTGAGAATGTGGAGCAACTAGAACTCTCGTGCATTAATGGTGAAATTGTAAAGTGGTACAACCCTTTTGGAAAAGTTAGGTGATTTCCGATAAATCTGAACACATACTTAACCTATGATCCAGCAATTTCGCTTCTGGGTGTTTACCCAAGAGAAATGAAAACATTTATCTATACCAAAATTTGTACATACTATTCATAACAGCATTGTCCATAATAGCAAAAAACTGGAAACAAGTCAAATGTTCATCAATAGGCAAATGCATGGAAAAATTATGATAAAGCCATACTCACCGGTTTAAAAGAAAAAAAGAACAAACTAGTGATATGCAAACCAACTTGGATAAATTTCAAAAGCACGTTGAGTAGAGGAAGTCACACTCAAAAGAGTACAGACTGTATTATTCCATTGAGAGGATGTTCTAGAACAACTAAAAAGAATCTATAGTTACAGAAATCAGGTAAGTGGTTACCTGGGATGGGATAGTTAGGATGGGATTGACTACAATAGAGAAATAGGGAAGTTTCTGGGGTGCTATAAATATTTTGATTGATGTAACAGTTACATGAATGTATACATTTGTCAAAATTCATCAAAGTCTACATTGAAGTGTATGCATTGTATTATATGTAAATTATGCCTCAGTACAGTAGATTTTTAAAAAATGTTCTCATAGTTCCCCATTGAACACAGGTGTCATCATGGTAAGACATTTCCTAGCTAAGAGATGCTTTTTCATTCTTTCATTCAAAAAGTAGCTTTTTCTTTACTTCCTTCCTGCCTTCCTTCCTCTTTCTTTCCCTTTCTCTCTTTCTTTCTTTTCTTTCTCTTTTTTTTTAGTGGCAAGGTCTTGCTTTGTCACCCAGGCTGGAGTGCAGTGGTGTGATCATAGCCAATAGAGGGTGCACAGGCGTGGGAGCTCAGGTGAGGCAGAGAGCTGAGCTCACCTGAGCTCCCATGCCTGTGCACCCTCTGTTATACCACTCGAATGTCTACCATTGTTTGCAGATCATGAGCTGCTTGATGACTGATGCTAGGGTGACCAACCAACCAAGTATGCCCAAAACCAAGGGGTTTCCTGGGCTTTCTGAGCCAAGGGATGTTCAGTGCTAAAACTGGGAGGCCCAGGCAAACAGGGAAAATGGGTCACCTTATCTGAGACCTTGTGCTACTCATCTCTGAAACCATTCCCAGGCTTAGCCCCCTATCAGGTGGGTGATGTATGCTCAGTAAATGTTTCCTGAAAGGCTAGAATGTGTGTGAGTAGGACACTTGAAATTCTCCTTTGGTTTCCCAAGCAAACTGAGGCCTAGAGTGAGAAAGCCAAGTGTAGTGGCAGATCCTGCCCCAGACACCGGGCTCACTTGGGTCCTGCCTTGGGCGCCAGCTTCTCTCCCATGCCATTGGTGTTCTGGAAGGCAGATAAACAACTGACTTCAAGTCCTATTTAAGTTTTATGGAGTAGCCAAGGTCTTCCAGGGCTCCATCTCCAGGAAGCCCCCTCCCTGCAGCCTGGCCGGCTCTTCTTCTTCTGGTGAAGTCATCCGACCCCAAGTGGCCCACAGTTTCCTTTCTCTCCACACCTCCCAAACCCGCTGCCCAGTCCTGGCGTTGCCTGGGGTTCCTGCTGACCTTTCAGGGCTGTTTGCTCAGAAAGTGCCTTTATGTCAACACAAACAGTCTTCAGGTTTGCCAGGGCCTGGCTCCTTTTCTCCCTGGGGTCCAGGGTAGAAAAATAATAACCAGTGGGAAGGAGAGTGAGCCACAGGGGAGTGACCCTGCGTCCCTGGACCTTGGGTCTCTGTCCTCTCAGGCCTGTCCCTCAGGGCCTCCTTTGTCAGAACTCAGTTCGGTGGGGAGAGGGTACTGGGGAGGCAGCGGCTTTAAACAATGCCGCAGTGTCTGGCAGGGAGTTGCATGCTTGACCTGATTAGGCTCAGCGAGCCCGAGGGAGGGAGGGAGTGAAGGCAGGCTTGGGAAAGTGTTTTCCATCCCCACCCAACAGACTTTGCTTCCTTGTGTCTCTGCCAAGACCTCTTTTTGGGGAGGAAAGGCTGGATCATCTCATTTCTACAGAGGCACCTTGGCCTTGCTCCTCTAAGCCTGGGTAAGCTCTTTGACCGGCCTGTCCCCCTCCCTCTTGTCTTTCCTTCCCACCAACCAGCTCCCAAACAGAAAGTGTTTTTCACACTCGCAGCTCTCACTCCTCAGGCCCTGCCAGGCCCTAAGCTGGGCCCAGAGGCCAGCTGGCACCCACATGAAAGGCCTTCCTGTCGAGAACCGGCATGGAACCCAGAGCCTCAAGGCTGCCCACAGCACAGCCCTGGCCCAGGGTCCAGAGCACAGGGCCACGGAAACTTGGCCACAAGGCTCTGGGGAGAAAAACAGCCTGAGCCGCACAGGAGAGGAGCCTCCCATCCCTGCAGCCTCGCTGGGCACATCAAGGAAGAAAGCGCCGTGCCCAGAATCCTTTGAACATGAAGCCACAGCACCTGCACCTGGCAGAGGACCCGGGAACCAGGGAATCGTGCTGGGGGCAGCACTTGGGGTTTGTTAGTGCAGGTGGAGAGAAAACAGGAGAGTAGCAATTTCCAACCCATCAGCAGAAAAAAGTGAAAGCTGAGAAGTCAGGGTGAGGCTGGAGGGGACAGGAGGGGGTGACTGGTTGGGCCCAGAATTGAGATCTGATTTGCAAAATGGTGGCAAAAGGCAACAGGCTGCAGCTCTCTTGAGAGAAAAACCTGGTCTCCCAACCGGCAATGGGTGTGGTTATCAAATGCACAGCCACGCCTGTTCCCAAGATGCAGGTGCACTCTGGATAAACTGAGACTAGGGTTAGGGGTGATCTGTTCAAGGTTGCACAGCACATTCAAGATGGGGCTTGAACTACAAACCCAGGACTCCTGACCTGGAAAGAATCTCCTAGTAGGTTCTGGAGGGTTCATTCTTGGACAGAAATCTGGAAGAACCTACAGCAAAATGGCAACAATGTGATTGTGGGTAACTTAAAGTTTGTGGTTTTGTGTGTGGTTTTTTGTTTTTGCTTACCTGTGCTTTCTACTTTTTTTTTTTTTTTTTTTTTTTTTACAGTGAGAAAAAAATACCTGTGGGAAAAAACATAATGGAAAATAAGAGTTTTGACGAAATGATACACTACACATAAGGTGTTAAGCAGGATGAGGGGCTGGCGTTTAATAATGGATAAATAAAGGTTAAAAGTAATTAGCTTAAGGGGAGAGAGGGTAAGGAGGAGGAAGCAGAAGGAAGGGAGAAAGGGGAAAGAGGAACATCCAAAGTGAGGAAGAAGTCAAAGCTAAAGAAAGGAGTGAAAGAGGGAAATGAGAAAGAATATTAACAAGAAGAGTGAATATTCTTGGCCAGGTACAGTAGCTCACGCCTATAATCCCAGTGCTTTGGGAGGCAGAGGCAGGAGGATCACTTGAGCCCAGGAGTTTGAGACCAGCCTGAGCAACACAGCAAGACCTTGTCTTTACAAAAATTGAAAAAATTAACCAGGCCTAGCGGCATGCATCTGTAGTCTCAGCTACTCAGGAGGCTTAGGAGGAAGGATTGCTTGAGCCCAGGAAGTCAAGGCTGCAATGAGCTATGATTATGCCACTGCACTCCAGCCTGGGGTGAGAGAGCAATATCCCACCTCAAAATGTATAATAATAATTTTAAAGAATAAATTTAATATTTTAAAATAGTGAATATCTTCACGGATTCCTGGATCTCAGTGCTGCCTGGCAAAGACAAAATAAGTATCAAAGTATCAGTCATCAAGTTAGCACACCCTTCACCTTCCTTCAGGTCTGTGTGAAAGACCCTGGGTTGGACTGGACTAGAGGGAAGTTTCCTGAACTAGCTGTGGTTCCAGCTGTGTAGACAGTTAGATGGTTAGTAACAGCATTCACAGAGCATCTGCAATGGGGGTTGTTTCATATGACTAGTTTCTAGGATTCCATCACACACACACACACACAGAAGACACTGGGAACCTCGTTTCGGAAGCGTCGTGGCTACTGTTTGGAAATGAGTGTTCTATGTGTCCTCTCTGGAGGGAGGCTGAGCTGGAGATGGGAGGGAGTCTTTGCTGCCAGCGCCCTGCAGGGTAATCCAACCATCCTTGGTGACATCATGTTTTCTGAGTGGATGTTTGCTTCAGAAGCTGAAAAATAATCTCAACTTTCAGCCCCAACTTCTCCCCAGGAGGGCAGCATCCTGTGAATTTGGCCAAAACGGAACTCACACCACAGCTCATTAAGGGAGCAATCAGTGAGGGCACCAAAATGCTGCCTCCCTCACAATTTCCACCCTGCATCCCCCATCAAAACTCTCATAGCCTGTGTCTCTCTGGGTGCCAGAGGTAGAGAAAATGCATGTTCCAATGGGGTATTGAGGAAGGGAGAGGAGAAAGAGGGGCAGGTTGAAGAAGCCTGGTAGAGAAAGGGAGTGACCCCACCTGGCTCCCTCCAGGGCTGGGGTCTCTTATGACAGGCACTGGGCTGATGGAAAGCAGCTGCAAGACCTTGGCAGACCCAAGTCGGGCCAGCTGGAGATAAAAACTACCCCTGAGAGTCGTAGGACTTCAGTGCCCACTGAGCCAGGGGAGCCAATGTCAACATCTCTGAGTCAGAGGCCAGGGACTAGCAAAGAAAATGTAGCTCAAAAGATGAGGTACCCCCTCACCCAACAGGGGCTCCTTGGCTGTGAAGCCAGAGGGACCTTAGTTCAGATCCCGGCTGGGTGACCTTGAGTAATTTGCTTGGCCCTTCCAAACCTCACCTTTTGCACCTGACGTGGAGCTCCAGTCATTTCATGTATTCATTTGTTCAATAAGTATTTACTTAGTGCCTACCATGTGCCACGCACCGTGCATGCAACAGCAATCAAACTATTGTTCCTACTGTCCCTGCTCCAAAAGAAGTTGCAGCTTAGTGAGGACAAGTAAAAAGGTTCTTCTAAAACAGAATGAGAATTGCTACCCTAGCGATATACACTGGGAAGGATAGGAGTATAAACTAGTCTTGAGACAAAAAAATCTTTCTGTAAGAAGGAACATCTAAGTTGAGACTTGCAAGATAAGTAGGAGTTCTTGCAAAAAGAAAGAAAAAGCAATGTGTGCACAGAGCTGGTGGTGAGAGAGAGCTCGGCTTCATGAAAAAGAAAAAAACAACGTGTGCACAGAGCTGGTGGTGAGAGAGAGCATGGCTTCATGGAGGAACAGAAATAGTTCAGCATGGCTGGAGATGGAATATGTTTGGTGAAAAGGAGCTCAGGGAGGGTGAGGCTGAAGAGGGAAGTGAAGGTCTGACTGTGGAGGCCACGTATACCATGCTTGAGTTTATTTGTTTGTTTGTTTTTGGTTTTGTTTTTGTTTTGAGACAGAGTCTTGCTCTGTCACCCAAGCTGGAGTGCCGTGGCATGATCTTGGCTCACTCACTGCAAACTCTGCCTCCCAGGTTCAACATTCTCCTGCCTCAGCCTCCTGAGTAGCTGGGATTACAGATGTGCACCACCATGCCCAGCTAATTTTGTATTTTTGGTAGAGATGGGTTTTCACCGTGTTGGCCAGGCTGGTTTTGAACTCCTGACCTCAAGTGATCTGCCCGCCTCGGCCTCCCAAAATGCTGGGATTACAGGCATGAGCCACCGTGCCCGGCCTTGTGCTTGAGTTTAGATTTCATCCTGAGTCTACACTTGAATGAAGGTTTCCAGTAGGGAAATGAGATGATCAGATTTCTGTGGCTAGAGGGTGCAGAACTGATTGGAGGAGAGAAGGACACGAGATGGGGAAGAGACTGTTAGAGGGAAGCTGTTGGAAGGATCCAGGCAAGAGGCAGCAGAGGTCTGAGCTGTGGAGGTGAAGAGAAGGCAGAGAAGATGAAAGCAGGTAAATGTGAGAGGTGTTGGAGAGGGAGAATGAATGAAACTTGGGGACTGAGTGGATGTTGCAGTGGAAAAAGAGGAGGCTTGGAGGTGGGAGGAGTCGGGACTATTTTTGGACTGAGGAGGAGGAATGTTCTAGTTAGGAGTGATACCTATGAGAAAAGAATCAATCACCCCCACAGAGCTCTGAAGTAGCTCAGAACGTGAAGGCACCAGGTAGGGAGGAGGGCAAGGTGAGGTATAGAGGAAAATGAGGGCATAGGGTGGAAAGCCACCTATCTTCAGAATGCTAGCAGTCAAATACCTACTCCTTAAGCTAGAGACAGGGGTTATTCTTAGGAGAAAAAGAACAGAAGAGGTCATGGACTTGGGGCTCTAAGCACCAAATAGTGAGGGTGAGATTTAGGGCTGAAAAGGAGGTATCAATTGAAAGCCTAACCATGAGGTAGTCGGTTCTCCAGCCCCTTCCTCTTGTCCTACCTGCTGATGGGCATCTTTCCCTCAGGTTGGAAAATATGATTCTTTAGAGAAACTGAAGAGTCTACAAGGAATAAAACCTCCAGATACTAATTGTTTTGAGTGGGGTTGAAGTCCCCCAAAGGAATGGCAAAGTCTCTTCCCTGTCACCCCAAAGTGATAAACTACACGGACCTTTCAATCAACTTTTGTAGTTTCTCATTCTTAAGTATGAACAGACAACCAGTCTGATATGCTCAGAGAACTATAAGGCCATAAAACAAGAACTAGCTGCTATGAAAAAAAGGAACAATCATTTAATAATAGAGAGATTTTGAAAATTAATAAGTAAAAAAAAAAACATTCAGTAGGCCAGAATATGTTCTTGAGGACATCTCCCAAAAAGTAGTAGAAAAAAAATGAGGACTAACAGAGAAAAGGTAAGAACATTAGGGAATAAAACCAGAAGTTCAATAACTTATTAGCAGAAATTCCAGAAAGAGGGAGAGAAAATAGAAAGAAATTATCAAATAAATAAGAAAATTTTCCAGAACTAAAGAGTGTATGTCACTGAATTAAAAGAACCTGCCAAGAGCCTGCCACAAAAAATTTTAAAAGGCCTAAAATGTAGGAGTTTGATCTTAAAATTTGAGAACATCAACCATAAAGAAAAGAACAGAAAAACTTCCAAAAAAAAATAAGAAGAATGGTACTGAATGTCTCCAAAGCAAATGCATCTTAAAATGATGGGAGAAAATTATCTTCAATCTGCATTTCTGTACCCAGTTAATCTATCAGCTAAGTATGAGAGCAGGAGAAATGTTTGCCATACATGCAAAGATTCAGAAAATTTACTTCCCATCCACACTGTCTTGGAAAACTATAAGAGAATAGGCCAGCAAAGCAAAAGCATCAACCCACATGGAAAAAGTCATATATTCCAGGAAATGGGGTTGCAACTCAGAGGCACAGTAAAGAGAAGTCTTAGAGGACCCTTTGCAGCAGACCTAAGGAATAACCGTCCAAACTAGAGAAGAATAGAGGGCTCTGAAAGGGAGATCTTTAGGAAAAACATAGGTTGATAACATAAATGATATGATAGGTTATACAATGAATCCTTTGAAAAGAAGTATAGAACATTATGCAGGTGAAAATATGGGCAATTAATAACTCAAGGAAAAACAAAAAGCTACAAAGGAAAGAGAATGTAATCATAGCATACTACTTGACTCTGCTACAAACAATGTTTAAAAAGTCTTAATGATGTAAACCCTGACTGCTAACTTAAAATAAAAAATAGTGATTCAACTATATTGAGAGGATGGGGTGGGGGACATAATAAGAGCTACACAATCTCATAACTCTATCATAACAAGAAATTTGTCTAAATATGTCTACAAATGTCTAAAGTGACATATCAAGAAAAAAGAATAAGCATAATATTTTAATATTATAGAGATAACTACCAAAAGAAAGGGTGAAAATAATTGTCTTGGTGGTGGGTTAGCGGACAGTTTTGGAATGTGGAGAGATGTAAGACAGATAATAACTTTAAAAATTTTTTCAATTTTTATTTTACATTCAGGGGGTACATGTGGAGGTTTGTTACATGGGTATATTGTGTGATGCTGAGGTTTGGGGGATAATAAACTGTTCATTATAGACTTTAAAAATCACGTCTAGATGTTTCTTTTATACAACTTTTTTAGTTAAAAAAATTAAATGTAAATAAAATAGCAAAAAAGAAATGTGAGTTTCTATTCCCACTTTCCCTCCCTTAGAGTGTGTGGAAATCTCCAACAGAGTAGCTTTTTTGGTTTCAAAGTCAGGAAAATGGAGAAAGGCAAGTTGCTGAAACACATCTACATCTATGACTGTCTTCTGGGTAGGAAGCACAGAGATAAAGTTGGTAAAGTACCCAGCACAGAATATGTCCTCAAGAAATGTTGACTTTCCTTTTCTCTCCACCTGAAGGAGCATTTCTCATATTTATTTATTTAATTAAATGAACATAGTATTCAGAGAAAGGCAAGGAATCAGGCAGGCACATTCTCCAGAAGCCCAAGTTAAAAGAAGATTTAGTGACCATCTTGTTGGGTGCAGGTTTCTAAACTGTGGGTGATCATCAGAATTTCCTGAGGGATTTTTACAAGAAAAGATTTCTGGGCCTTACCCAAGTTTTGTGGTAACTTGGGCCCAGGGAGGAGAAGTCCATGACCAGGCCAGGAAGTGGCAGGACCAGAATGAAGGCCCTGGCCTTCTGCCCACAGCACTGTAGCCTCCACACACTCACCTGGGTTTCCATACCACCCTGATTTTCTCTTTAACAGATACCACTGGGTTCTGGAGGGTCCAACCATGCACATCTTTGGGTAGTAGTGTTGAGACTCAGCACTGAGGCAGGGGGAGGGGCTTGGGGGCTGTTTATGTGCAAGTCCCAGTAGAAGCCAGCTCAGATTCAACTGCTTACCCTCAAATTCCCCTAAATCTGGAGGGGCAGTGGTGCTCCTTTGTCCTGCAGGCAGCTGCTGGCTTCCTAAGATGCCCAGAGACACGGGATGCTGGCCAGGGCTAGAGCCAGGAAATCCACCTGTGTCATTTGCCAGGCCCCACCCAGTGCTGATGCCTGGTTCCAGCCAACTGTGATTCACCTACTTCATCACTTGGCCAGATGCCACCCACTATCCCCACTTCCTTTCCCTCCTTCCAGATCACCCTCCCTGCAGGTGGTTGAAGGAGTGGCCCAGGCAGTTCTGCCTTAGGACCCAGCTGTCAGGATCCCCAGGTCAGCAGATTCAGTGGTATTTGATTACAGAAAATCAAAGAGAGACGCTGATGCCTGTAATCTCAGCACTTTGGGAGGCTAAGGCGGGCGGATCATGAGGTCAGGAGATCAAGACCATCCTGGCCAACATGCTAAAACCCCGTCTGTACTAAAAATACAAAAAATTAGTAGCGTGTGGTGGTGCATGCCTGTAGTCCCAGCTACTCGGGAGGCTGAGGCAGGAGAATTGCTTGAACCCGGGAGGCAGAGGCTGCAGTTAGCTGAGATGGTGCCACTGCACTCCAGCCTGGGCGACAGAGCGAGACTCCGTCTAAAAAAAAAAAAAAAAAAAGGAGAGACTTCTCTCATGCTTGAATAATTCCTCCATGCTCCTTTTCCCAATATCTTTATAGTGTGGGGCCGAGAAAAATCCTCTTCAGGAGAAGGAATTGAAAATAAAAACAATATTGCCATACATTCGCATATTATTTTATACATACAGGCTCTTTTGCATACATTACCTCAGATATGTAACCCTCACAACCACTCCTTAAGCTTGTTATTGAAAAAATTCAAAGCATAACAAAAGTAAAGATCAATGAACCATTAATTACCAATTAAGTACCCGGATGAAAGAAAACCATCACCCCATGGCCGCATGTCTTTCAACTGCCTCATTGCCACTCCACTTTCCAAAACAAACGGATTGTTTTGAAGAAATCCATAATATCATCAAATATCCAGTGAGTGTTCAAATTTCCGAAATCTACATATCACCTTTACTTGATGTCTTTCAAGTCTCTTTAAATTTGTAGGTTTCCACTCCCTCTTTTTTCTTTCTCCTTGTAAAGATTACTTGTTGAAGAAACCAGGCCATTTTTCCTATAGAGTTTCTCACATTCTGGGTTGTGTGGATGGTATTTCTAAAACATGTTCTGCTGTTCCAGATCTTTCCTGTAAACTGAAAATTAGATCTATAGATGTGAGATATGATTTTGAGCAAGAATCCCTCATAGGTAATTTTTTTTTTTTTTTTTTTTTTGAGAGGGAGTTCCCCTCTTGTTGCCCAGGCTGGAGTGCAGTGGCACAATCTCAGCTCACTGCAACCTCTGCCTCCCGGGTTCAAGCGATTCTCCTGCCTCAGCCTCCCAAGTAGCTGGGATTACAGGCACATGCCACCACGCCCGACTAATTCTGTATTTTTAGTAGAGATGGAGTTTCTCCATGTTGGTCAGGCTGGTCTCAAATTCCTGACCTCAGGTGATCTGCACACCGCGGCCTCCCAAGGTGCTGGGTTTACAGGCATGAGCCACCACACCAGGCCCTGGGCTCTCTTTTTATGACGTTAGTAGACATTGATGATCATTGTCTAGTGCTCCATTAGCTCATAAGGGGTTTGCAAAATGGTGATTCTGGTATTGCATCTTCACTTACTAGCTGGAACTCTTCCAGAGAGAAGCATTTCAATCCATTGCACTTACTTTTCTTATTGTACTCAAATAGTTCCATCTTTGGCCTCCTCAGGTTAGTTCCTGAACTCCTCTGAACCAACCTCAGTAGTCTTCCATAGTTCCCTGGCTTTCAGGAATGATAACATCTTCTTGGCTTATCTTGTATATCTTCTGTCTTACATCTGGAATCCAAAATTCTTTAAAGAACCCTCATTCCTTTTGATGGAAAATGGTATTTAGAATTTATAATCTAGGTATAGGAAGTACTCATTGCTACTGGTCATTGTTTCTAAGCCTGTTTGATGGACAGAGCTAGGAAATATATATTTTTGTATTTATTAATGTGTTTAAAATAACCAAAACATATCATAATTTAAATTATTATATATATTTAAAATAGACCTTTTTTAAGAGCAGTTTTAAATTCACAGCAAAATTTAGAGGAAAGTACAGAGTTCCCACATACTCCCTGCCCCCACATATGCACAGCTTCCCCTATTATTAAGCTCTCCCACCACAGTGGTGTGTTTGTTATAATAGATAAACCAATACTGACACACATTATTACTCAAAGTCCGTAGTTTATGTTAGGGTTCATTCTTGGTGTTGTACAGTCTATAAGTTTGGGCAAACATATAATGATGGGTATCCACCATTATAGTAGGAGAATAAAACAAGAAGTTCAATAACTTATTAGCAGAAATTCCAGAAAGAAATTCTCTTTCACTTTCCTAAAAATCCTGTGTTCCACCTCTTCAGCCCTCCCTCCATCCTAATCCCTGGAAACCAGTGATCTTTTAACTGTCTTCATAGTTTTGCCTTTTTCAGAATGTCACATAGTTGGAATCATACAGTATGTACGCTTTTCAGGCTGGCTTCTTTCTGTTAGTAGTATGCATTTAAGATTCTTCCATGTCTTTTCATGGCTTGATATCTCTTCCTTTTTAGCACTGAATGGTATTCCACTGTCTGGATGTGCCACAGTTTATTTATCCATTCACCTCTGAAGAACATCTTGATGGCTTCCAAGTTTTGGCACTGATGAATAAAGCTGCTATAAACATCCATGTGCAGGCTTCTGTGTAGACGTAAGTTTTTAACTCCTTTGGGTAAATACCAAGGAGTATGATTGTTGGGACTTATAGTAAAAATATAAAAATATACATTTTAAAATGCTATTTTTTTTTAGTTTTGAAAAAAAAATCTCAAACTCATGAAAAAGTTCCAAGTAAAGTACAAAGTACTGTTTCCCCTAAACATTTGAGCGTAAGTTGTTAATACAATGTCCTATGATTCCCAAATAATTTAGTTGTATTTTCACCAAACAAGGATATTTTCCTTCATAGGCACAATACAACCATCAAAATCAGGAAATTAGCATTGACACTTTTACTAACTTCTAGTAATCATACTCCATTTAGGTTTCGTTGTGATCTCAATAACAGCTTTTATAGCAAAAGATCCAATTCAGAATCATGGGTTGTATTTGACCATTTTGTTTCCTTTATTAAAGTTTACATCGTTGACATTATTGAAGATCATAGGGCAGCCACTTTGTGGAATGTCCCACAGTTTGTGTTTGATGTTTTCTCATTATTAGATTCAAGTTTTACATCTAGGGCAAGAATATCACGGAAGTGATGTGTTCTCACTGCATCTTATTAGGTGACACACGAATTCATTTGTTAGATTACAAATGATTAAGGTGGTGACTGCCAGGTGTTTCCTTTGTAGAGTAACTCCTCTTGTAATCAATAAGCGCTTCACAGAGATGTACTTTGAAATTGTGTAAATACCCTATTCTTGGTCAAACTTTCAAGCTGTTCATTTACGTATTTTCATCGGTATGTACTCATGGTTCCCTATTTTATCAAATGGATTATAATGCATTGGGATTCTTATTTGCTTTGATGCTCAGATTATCTCAGATGTGGTCATCAGAGGCCCCTTCAGACCAGGTTCTGTGTCTCTCTGAGTTGTCCCCATTGTTCCTGGACACTTCCTTACTTTCTGCTGCTACAAAAAGATATTCCAGGCTCATCTTGTACTTTGCCTGCCCCAGCTGTGGAATCAGCCATTTCTCCAAGGAAACCAGTTCCTTTTTGTGAAGAATGGGATTTAGAAACCACAATCAGGATGTGATAGAGTTTGGATATTTGTCCCTGCCCAAATCTTGCGTTGAATTTTAAGCTCCATTGCTGGAGGTAGGGCCTGGTGGGAGGTGTTGGGGTCATGGGGGCAGCTCCCTCGTGGCTTGGTGCTGTCTTTGCCATTGCGAGCTCTTGTGAGATCCAGTCATTTAAAAGTGTGTGGCACTTCCCCTCTTCACTCTCTCTTGCTCCCGCTTTTACCACGTGATGTACCTGCTTCCCTTTCGCCTTCTGCCATAATTAGAAGCTTCCTGAGGCCTCCTCCCCAGAAGGAGATGCCAGTGCCATGCTTCCTGTACAACCTGCAGGACCATGAGCCATGAGCCAATTAAACCTCTTTTCTTTAGAAATTACCCAGTCTCAGGTATTTCTTTTTTTTTTTTTTTTTTGAGATGGAGTCTTGCTCTGTCTCCTAGGCTGGAGTGCAGTGGCGCAATCTCAGCTCACTGCAACCTCCGCCTCCCTGGTTCAAGCAATTCTTTGCCTCAGCCTCCCAAGCAGCTGGGATTACAGGTGCCCACCACCATGCCCGGCTAACTTTTGTATTTTTAGTAGAGATGGGATTTCACCATCTTGGGCAGGTTAGTCTTGAACTCCTGACCTTGTGATCCACCCGCCTCGGCCTCCCAAAATGCTGGGATTACAGGTGTGAGCCGCCACGCCGGGTCTCAGGTATTTCTTTATAGCCACACAAGAGTAGCCTAACACAGGATGCTAGCTGGGCTTATGGCTTTATAAAGTGTCTGTGTTCTCAGGATTTCTCAAAGGATACAGCTAGGGGAGATAAAAATACACACACACACCCATCTATATTTATATTTATTTCGATTTCCATATCTATATCTATTTATAAGAAACCATGAGTTCACTTCCTGTCCAATACCACAGGACCCATTCTGTTTTCTCCCTTTCTGTATTTGTAACACTTTTCTCCAATGCTTGGAGCCAAGAAAAATCCTCTTCAGGAGAAGGAATTGAAAATAAAAAACAGTATTGCTTTACATTTACATATCATTTATAAATAGAGGCTCTTTTGTATATGTTACCTCAGATATTTGACCCTCACAACCACTCTTTAAGTTTCTCTTTCTTTCTTTCTCTTTTCTTTCTTTCTTTCTTTCTTTCTTTCTGTCTGTCTGTCTGTCTTTGAGACAGGATCTTGCTCTGTTGCCCAGGCTGGAGTGCAGTGGCATGATCATGGCTCGCTGCAGCCTCAAACTCCTGAGGTCAAGTGATCCTCACACCTGAGCCTTCTGAGTAGCTGTGACTATAGACACAAGCCACCATGCCTGTCTAAATTTTTTTTTTTTTTTTTTTTGTACAGATGAGATTTCTCTATGTTGTTCAGGCTGATGTCAAATTCCTGGGCTGAAACGATCCTCCCATCTTGGCCTCCCAAAGTGTTGGGATTACAGACATCAGCCACCCTCCCCAGCCCAGGTTTTTTATTGAAGGCTCTAAGTCTAAAAGCCTAGAATGCCCACCTCATTAATTTCATCTTTAAATTAATCTGGCTTTTATTTTCCTTAATATATTTACTCATTGGACCAACTCCCACTCAATCTCCCATAGCTGCTGCCACTTCCTTTCCTATAAGGCTCCCACTACTCACCCTACCAGGGTTCTGATACCTTGCACTGGGCTGCCACCACCAATGTTCCACATGGACACCCTCCCCGCCCCACCCATGCTCCAGCACTCCACAGCAGCTACTTCTCCACACAGGCACTCTCCTTACCTTACTCAGGCTCTGACACCCGTGCTGGGAAGCCCACCCTTCCCACCTTGCACCTAGATAGATAGATAGATAGATAGATAGATAGATAGATAGATAGACACACACAGACAGATAGACACAGACAGGCACAGACAGACTGATAGATAGATGATTGATAGACACAGGCAGACAGAAAGATAGGTAGACACAGACACAGACAGAAAAACACAGTCAGACAGACAGATAGTAGACAGACACAGACAGAGATAGATGACAGATAGATAGATAGATAGACAGATAGATAGGAAGAAACATAGACACATAGAAAAATAGAAATGCAAAGAGGTATATGAGTGTATCTCTACTGAGAGGGCCTGAGAGCAGCAACACTCCAGTAGAAATGAGCATGCCTGGCCCTGACATCTTGGTCATTTGATATCACTCTTAGGCTGGGTGCAGTGGCTCATGCCTGTAATCCCAAAACTTTGAGAGGCTGAGGCAGGAGGATCACTTGGGACCAGGAGTTCGAGACCAGCCTGAGTAACAGAGCAAGACCCAGTGTCTACAAGAAAAAAAATGTTTTTAATTAGCTGGGTGTGGTGGTGCATGCCTGTAGTCCCAGCTACTCGGGAGGCTGAGGTGGGAGGATCACTTGACCCCAGGAAGTGGAGGCTGCAGTGAGCTGTGATTTCGTCATTGTACTCCAGACTGGGTGACAGAGCAAGATCTCTCTATATAAAGATCTCTTTATATATATATAAAGAACCAGGAATCCATGAAGAAATGACTGGTCCCAGAGCTGGGCAGGCGAAGTACAAGATGAGCCTGGAACTTTTTCTTTTAAACCAGAAAGTAAGGAAATCCTCAAAGAATGATGGGAACATGTTGAAAGGACATAAAAGTTAGCTTCAAGGGGCTCCTGCTACTCAAATCTGGAACAATTTGAGCATCAAAAATTCATTGGATGAAATAGGAAATCTAATCTAAGTAAAGAAACAAGCAAATACATGGAAAAAGTTATTTCTGATAATAAAATGCCAACTAATAAATGTAGACAGAATGGTAAAGTTAGAAAGACATCACTTTATAGTCATCGTAGTATTAATTAATTCAGGCAGAAAAATCAATGGATGCTAAAACTAGTACCTGAAAGTAGGATAAGAAATAGGAATAATAACATAGTCTCAAAGTATCACCATGCCAAATACCACTTCAGTACAAAATGGGATAGAGAAATTTACAGTGGAGAAATCTGGCAGATATCTTCTTAATTGATTAAAACGAACACCGCCAGGAATGGAACAAATCCACATCATGTGAAATCTCATAGGGCATGGTAAGAAGAACATGACATCACCTTTGTGATTTCCCTGACAACGAAATGCATAATCTGGGTCTAATCACCAGAAAATAGTGCATGAATCTACATTTCAGGATCTTCTACAAAGACTGAGCTGTAATCCTAAAAAAAATGCCAAGGGCCTGAAATTCAAGGAATCCCCAAGGACCTGCTCCAGAGTGAAAGAGACTAGAGAAATGGGACAGCTGGGTGTGACATGGAACCTGGCTGGGTCCTTTGCTATAATCTCATTAGGGCAATTGGTGAAACAGAAATGCAGTCTCTAGGTGAAGTTCTTTGCAAATTTTCTGGAAGATTAAAATTGCTCCACAATAAAATTTCATAGCTAGATACAGATACAGATGTGGGTATAGCTATAGATGTTGATGCTGATATCAATAAACATGAGAATGACACCGACAAACAACATAATACAAGCAATAACCTACAGCAGCAGAGTGGGAGAATGGAAGGATTCAGGCATGGGGCCCAGACTTCTCAATGTGTATCTTTCCATGTAATTTCTTTTGAACTATGTGATTGCATTAACTATTCAAAAAATAGGCCAGGCTCAGTGGCCTCCGCCTGTAATCCCAGCACTTTGGGAGGCCGAGGCGGGCAGATTACTTGAGGTCAGGGGTTCAAGACGAACCTGGCCAACATGGTTTAACCCTGTCTCTGCTAAAAATACAAAAATTAGTCAGGTGTGGTGGCACGTGCCTGTAGTCCCAGCTACTCGGGAGGCTGAGGCAGGAGAATCGCTTGAACTCAGGAGGCAGAGGTTACAGTGATACAAGATTGTACCACTGCACTCCAGCCTGGGAGACACAGCAAGACTCCATCTCAAAAAAAGAAGAAAAAGAAAGAACCAATTTTAAGAAGTATAAAACACAGCTCTTACCAGGCCCCTCCTCTTCTTAACGCCTTAGCATGGCGTTAGGTCAGTCAGTTTGTCTGACTGTCTGTCTGAAACCTTCCTTGCTGTTCTCATTTCCAACCGAATCCTCTCAATCCTACCTCCCCAGACTCCCAGATGGTATTATTACCCCCAAACATTTAGGGATGCTTACTGTGTACTCCAGGGTGTGCTGAGCAGCCCGCACATGCATGGCCTTATCTCATTTCATGCTTTTCCATCCTGTGGCCTCCGTTCTCTGACAGACTCTGCCCAGAATGCTTCTCCACAATCTGGTAAGTTCTGAGCAATCCTTCAAATCCAGATCAAAAGCTACCTTCTCTGTGGAAAACTCCCTGGCCAAGGCCAGCAAATTGCCCCCTCCTCTGTGCTCTCAGAGCACTCTGTCCTCTGGTCACTGGACTGCTGTGGATGTATCTGCCCCCAGCAACCTGAGGATGTCTTTGAGGAAAGTTATTAACCGGGTGCTTAGGCAAAGCCTGAAATGGTCAGGTGTCTTGTGAACATTTGCCTAATTTATTTGGACTGAAAAAAACATTCCCCAAAACATTAGGCCAGCAGTGAAGACCCTTCCTGGGCAAAAAATAGGTTTTAAATGAATTTGGGAGTCCTGTGACTCTCAAAACTTCACAGACCCCCCAGTGCTCAGAAGTGTGAAGACCTCGCACTCCAGCTCCATGGTTTTCAGAATGCAAGCTGGACTAATGGAAAAACTGCAGGCTTTTTAGGGATGGGGAAGTATTTATTGGGAAAACTATCTAAAAACAGTGGAATAATTCATTCAGGCCACAAAAGATGCAATATCAGATATGGAGATGTAGCTTTACCAGCTGAAGACACAACAAGGATGAATGCTCTATGTATTTCCATTAGGACTAATCAGAATTTCAAAATACCCAGATGACTGCATAAAAGCAAAACTTGCATGCTTTTATCCTCCGCCTCCTTCTTGAAGGTAATGTATATGTCTGTATTCTTATAACTAATTTTAGAAACACAGAATGTAATTCCTGTGTCCTTCTTTTGAAAGTGAAAAAACAACGATCACTTTCTTTCCCTCTAAATCACTTAAGCTCCGGGAAATCCAACAGTCTCAAGACGTAAATAGAAGATATGTCTAGAATCTTGGACCTTAGCAGGCATTCCAATGCAAAAACAAGCTACTCCGCCTGCAAGAAGAAATGCAGGCTCTTCTATTTTGGGAGACTTTAAGAACATGGAGGTTTTCACAAAAGAGAAATAGCAGCAAGCTTGGTCCTATTCACACAGGGAGAGAGAAGGTGGCAGAATGAAGATTATCCTTTGTCAGAATGAAGGTAAGAATGGAATATTACACAGCCACAAAAAAAGAATTAGATGATGTCCTTTGCAGGGACATGGATGGAGCTGGGGGCCATTATCCTTAGCAAACTAACACAGGAGCAGAAAACCAAATACTGCATGTTCTCATATGTAAGTAGGAGCTAAATAATGAGAACACGTGGACATATAGAAGGGAACAACACACACTGGGGACTTTCAGAGGGTGAAGAGTGGGAGGAGGGAGAGGATCAGGAAAAATAACTAATGGGTTAATGGCTTAATACCTGGGTGATAAAATAATCTGTACAACAAATGTCCATGACACAAGTTTACCTATGTAACAAACCTACACTTGTACTCCTGAATTCAAAATAAAAGTTAAAAAAAAAAAAAAAAGAAATGAAGGTAAGGTCTAGGCTGTATGACCTTACCAAGCCATCTTAGTTTTCAGGGTCTCGGAGTTCTCATCCATTCAATTCTAACAATAGCAAAGGAGTCGAAAAGACTAAACAACACTGTCTCTGACACAGGAGAGGTGCTTGGTAAACATCCTATTATTTATTCCCCTATGCTGTTGATTTTTTTTGCAATTGAAGAAGCCGATGTAGTAATTGGCAAACGAATTGTCTCCCTTCCCAACTGTCTTTAAAGACCCAATCCTCCTCACTTCTTTGAGACCTCTGTCACCAAAATGTCTTGGGGTCTAAAATAGAAAAGACGCAGCTCTAGAGCCCTGGGAATGACTCACTGATTATAATTTACTTTGAGAAGTGCTAACGTAGAGGAATTACAGAAAGCCAAGGAACACAAGAGAAAAAGCCCATGACTCACCCTGCAGCTGATCAGGGAGAATTTCCTGAAGATGTTGGAGCTAAGTCTTCAAGGACAAACAGGAGATGGCCAGGTCAGAGGATGGGGAGGGATGAGGGCTTTTCCCCATAAAATAACTGCAGTTGGAGAGGTTATGGAGATTATAGGAGATGTGGGGTGCTTCAAGGCTGGGTGCTCAAAAGCTAGGTGAGGAAGGATACCTCACCCTCTCTGGCAAGTAAGAAACAGGAGGGTGCTGAGCAAGTCAGCAGATAGATGTGTGTATGGGGGGAGGGGGTTGGTAGTGGCAAGGGGAGGCCATTCTGTCACTGCCCAAGATCAGGTGGATCCTGATTTTGGAAAGCTTGAAGCTGATATACTCTGGCAGGAGTCTTTCTTTAAGAGGACTCTTAAGTAATGTAACATTACAAACACAAAATTAGAGATCGGCCTGGGAAGGGGCTGTGTAAGTCAGGTGACCCTGCCACTTAAGCTTCATCAGTTTCATAATAAACTCATCTCTGCTAACTAAGACTCTTACGCCATCTTTCACCCACTATGTGTGCGGGGCTTCAGAAAGAGTACTGGCTTAGGAATCAGGATCCTGGTTCTAGTCAAGTCTCCATCACCACCTGATCAAATTAGGGTGTATTTCTGTTCCAGCTGATCTGTAAGGTCCTTTCCATCTCCATCCATCCATCCATCCATCCATGCATCCATCCATCCATCTATTTATCCACTCACCCATCCATTCATCCACCCAGTCATCCAACCACTCATCCATCCATTCATCCACCTATTTATCCACCCACCCCTCTATTCATCCATCCTTTCATTCATCTATCCATTCATCCAGCCTTCTATTTATCCATCCATCCTTCCATCCATTCATCCATCCATCCACCTATTTATCCACTCACCCATCCTTTCACCCACTCAGTCATCCAACCATTCATCCATCCACCTGTTTATCCACTCATCCATCTATTCATCCATCCATTCATCTATCCATTCATCCATCCACCTATTTATCCATCCATCCATCTATCCATTCATTCACCCACCCATCCATTCACCCACCTATTCACCCAATCTGCCAATTCATCCATTCATGCACCTGTTATCCATCTACTCACCTACTCATCTATCCATCCATCCATCCATCCATCCCTCCTTCCCTCCCTCCCTCCCCACTTCCCTCATTTCATGAGTAAGGCCATTTTAAGAACATCCAAGCTTCTTACTTTTTTAGAAGCTCTATTCCACCTCACATCAAATGCAATAAAATTTACTCATATTATGCATTAAATAAATATACATATATATCTGTATTTGCTGTAAATTTTTGAATTTTTTAAGAACTTTGCTTTCAAAAATTTTATTTACTCAACCAATATTATTGAGTACCTGCTATGAACCAGGCACTGTTCTAGGCATTGGGGACAGAGAAGTAACAAACATTTCAGGTCTTATGGAACTTATTTGGGGTTGAGTCCCAACAAATAGATAGAAAATATACACAGTATGGCAGATAAATGTCATGGATAAAAATAAAGCAAGAAATATAAAGAACAAAAGAATGAGGCGAGATTGGTTTATTGTCCATGAACAAGGGTTTTTAAATGGTTGGTTCTGGCCTTTAGAGTGATAAAAGACAATTGAGATTCATCCCAATGGCCTCAAGTTAGATGGCGTCGGTGAGACTGAGGTGGAATGGGGGTCTTGCCAGGAACACCCAGGACCCTGGAACTCACCCTTAACTTAGGGATAATGATGATGTTTGGCTTTGAGCAACTCAGTTTACAAATGACCATGATTCCTCAGTAATCAAAGTGCACTTCCAATTTACAAGTCTAAAATGAAATAAGGCCAGGTGCAGTGGCTCTTGCCTGTAATCCCAGCACCTCGGGAAGCCAAGGCAAGCGGATCACTTGGCCAAACTCTCAAACAGAAGTTTGAGACCAGCCTGGACAATGTAGCGAGATGCTGTCACTACAAAAAAGAAAAAATACAAAAATTAGCCGGAGTGGTGGCATGCGCCTGTGGTCCCAGCTACTCAAGAAGCTGAAGTAGGAGGATTGCTTGAGCCTGGGAGGTCGAGGCTGCAGTAAGCTATGATAGCATCACTGTGCCCCAGCCTGGGCAACAGAGTGAGATCCTGTCTCTAAATGAAATGAAATATTTATGTATGCTAAATCTAGACGTAAGGATGATATGGTAGCATGACATTTGTAGATATTAATTAAATATGTATTTGACTGTGGTTTCTATTTGAATCTAGAAGCCAGTACATTTTTCCAAGGTCTCATACGTTTTTTGCATGCTCCTGAAAAGCTTGCAAGTATTGTGCAAATGGACAAACTGTCCTTTTGCACAAACTCCCACACTTGGGACAGGTATTCCTGTAAATGTGAAGATGCATGAAGACACAGGCAGCTCTGCCCACAGAGAGCTCATGGTTCATGTTCACAGCTACTCTGGGCTTCTGCATCTATAAAAAAAGAGGTAAGATTCACCCCATAGAATGGTTGTGAGGCTTCAACAAGATCATCCCTGGCCTTCACACAGACCTCCAAACCCTCATGCCTCCATCCGTATTATCCACAGCATGTCTTCTCCAAAAGCCACCCACAGTTCCCTGCTGTGCTCTGCCCCTGGCCATTGGCCTCAGACCCATTCTCTAAAGGCTCTTGAGCTGCTGTCAGAAAGCCCTGCTATTCACAGCTTTATCACTGCAAATTTCCATTCATTTTCAAGCCTTTTTCTCCTTAGCCTTTCTCCTTAAGCAAAGCAGCTTTCTCCTATCCATCTCCCCTCACCATAACATTGTATGGCCAAGTAGGAAACCACGCCTTGTTTTCTGCTGCTTTCCCAGACTGTTACCCACCATTGTCCTCCACTGAAGGTCACACCATCTGGTCCTGTTACTTTCTCCAACAGGGTATCCCTTTACTCCTAGTGACCCCGGCACCACGTCCACTTGTCCCTGACTTCAGGTGATATGGCCGCCCCACCTGAACCCATCTCTCCCTCCCACCAGCACACTGGGCTCCCTATTCTGCAGCAGGCAGCATTGCTTCCCCAGAATACATCCCAACATCAACCACTCTGTGCATCCGCTGCTTAGTCTCATACTTGGTGGTGCCTTCTCTTTCCTTCCATAACCCACTTATCTCTTGGACAGACCCCCAGTCACATAACTTGTCCCATTTTCACCTGTCCATACACTTTTTAAATATATGTTGGATTTCTTTCTTGCGGGGCCTGGAGCCCCTCAGCCCCTCTGATGCTGCCCCACAAATGACCTGAACTCCTTGAAGTTCACCCCTGAGCTGATGCATCCACAGCCCTGGACTATCTTGTTTTCTTCCTTCTCTCCTGTTCCTTGGCTCAGAATTGGCAGGTGGAGAAAGTTATCATTCCATGCTAAATGGACCGACTACAAAATTGTTCTAACTCTACCACTTCCTTTTGGCAACCTTCTGATTCATTTCCTGTAAGAGTGTGCTTTTCATCACGCACTGACTGTCTCAACCTTTCCCCTTCATCCTCAGAGTCTTAATCTCACTCCAACTGCTGATTTCTTACCAATTACTTCATCTACCACGTTCTGGAAGCCGATCCTTAAGAGCTTTGTCCCAGTCGGTCCCTTCTCTGTACTAAAAATACCTCTTGTCCTCTCCAACTCCTAGCTTCCTGGCCCAGATGACGGACACCCTGGGTACTGAAAACTTGTCAGTGGAGATTTCTCAAGTGTTATTTGTGAACTTTGAGCAACCATGGAAAGCAAGACTAGATATCAAAAAGTGTAGTTCTTTTTGTTTGTTTGTTTCAGAGACAGAGTCTCGCTCTGTCACCCAGGCTGGAGTGCAACGGTGCGATCTCAGCTCACTGCAAACTCTGCCTCCCAGGTTCAAACGAGTCTCTGACCTCAGCCTCCCGAGTAGCTGGGAGTACAGGCGCGTGCCATCATGCCCAGCTAATTTTTGTATTTTTAGTAGAGACAGGGTTTCACCATGTTGGCCAGGCTGGTCTCGAACACCTAGCCTCAAGTGATCCACCCGCCTCAGCCTCTCAAAGTGCTGGGATTACAGGCGCGAGCCACTGCGCCTGGCCTGGAAAGGGTAGTTCTTATTTTCCAGAGGGCAACAGTGAATTCCCACAACTCTCGGCTTGATGACTTGCCGTCAATCACAGGCAAAATTATAGAAACCAAAGGGCTGCTTTATGTTATTTAGAAAATAGTACAGCAATTACTAGGAGTCAATACAAGTTCTCAAAGCCTCATTCCTTTTTTTTTTTTTTTTTTTTTTTGGCAGGGTTGCTAGACTGGTAGATCAGGAAGACGCCATAAATATATTTTATCTGGCTCTAAAGCAAGGTTGTTTTTTGACAACCATGTGAGCAAGTAGGAGAATATAGTCCAGATTAAAGTAAAATCAGGAGGATTAAAACTGGTCAAGTGTGGCCAGGTACGGTGGCTCAGGCATGTAATCCCAGCCCTTTGGGAGGCCGAGGCGGGCAGATTACAAGGTCGGGAGTTCGAGATCAGCCTGGCCAACATGGTGAAACCCTGTCTCTACTAAAAATACAAAAATTAGCTTGGTGTGGTGGCAGGTGCCTGTAATCTCAGCTACTTGAGAGGCTGAGGCAGGAGAACCGTTTGAACCCAGGAGGCAGAGGTTGCAGTGAGCCAAGATCACACCATTGCACTCCAGCCCTGGTGACAGGGCGAGACTCCTTCTCAAAACAAAACAAAACAAAAAACTGGTTAAGTGTGCCCAAAGAGTGCTAAGTAATGGATTAACCTCAGTCAGAAGGGATGTTTGCTAAAGGCACTATTCTGAGACCTATCCCATTCTTCCAAATTTTGGGGGGTGACAATATAGAAGGAATATTTGCAACCATGTACATATATTTGTAAAAGGAATTATGTTCAAGGAAATAATGAGAACCATAAATAACTCAATAGGCAGATTCCAACTAGATGTCTTTGACAGAGAAAATTCATCAAAACATAATATTGAGTGAAAGAAGCAAGTCATAGAAAAAACATTACAATAAGATTCCATGAATGAGTTTCAAAATAGGAAGAATCGGTGGTGGCTCACACCTGTAATCCTAACACTCTGGGAGGCCAAGGCAGGAGGATCACTTGAGCCTAGAAGCTTGAGACTGCAGTGAGCTGTGATTGCACCACCGCACTCCAGCCTGGGCAAGAGAGAAAGACCCTGTCTCTAAAACAAACAAACAAACAAAAACAGGTTGAACTAAACAGTGTATTATTTATAGAAATACACATCAGAGATAAAAGATATGAAGAAGAAGCAGATGATTATCACAAAATTCAGGAGAGCTGGGGGGAAGCCAGGCATGTGGTTAGGAAAGGGTACAAATGGGGCCTTGAGGAAGGATGGGTGAGTACTGTTCTATTTCCTAACCTCAGAAATATAACATATAATATTTATATTATATTTATATTTATACTATCCTTGAAAATGGACATATCTTTTCATACACTCTTTTGTGTGTTTGTTACATTATATAGTAAAAAGAAATTTTAAGGAATAAATCTAAAGTCCTATACCATGGTCCAAACCACTGCCTCCTCCAAAAAAAAAAAAAAAACCAGAATAATCTAATCAATACAAAGTGCAGAAAAGACAGGATTTAATGGGTGGTGGAAGTCAGAGTCAGGTGTCTAGGCTACATTTGGAGAATTGTCTCTACCTTATTCCTGTGCAGGCCAGCTGGGATTGTGGTTGGGTTCATGGCTGGAGTCATGGCTTGAGACCATGCACAGTTCAAGAGCTGCTCCTTCCCTGGGAGTCAGACAAACAGGGAAGAGTTGGGGGGTCTTGCCCCATAGGATGTCAGAAGCCATCCTCTGTCCGCAGATGCCTGCTTTTCTTGCTGTCTCGTTGGATCACAGAGAATGGGATGTTTAGGGGCAGTCACAGGTGGCAGCTGACAGCTGTCTTGAAACTTTTTAAACTGTCACATGAAAGAGGAATTCAACTTGTACTGTGTGGCTCCAGAAGACAGAGCAGCAGGTAGAAGTCACTGTGAGTCATGAGCTCCCGTCTCTGGATGCATTCATGCCCAGGTTTAGGTCTTCTGTTTAGGGAGTCGCAGAGGTCACAGAAGAGTTAGCTCAGCTAAGATGACCCTTAAAGTCCCTTCCAACCTCCATAGGCTATGAGTCTATGAAACCTGTGCATGATATGCACAAAGGAAAGATAGGAGCACTTTGGGAGCCCCCGGCAGGAGGATTACTTGAGCCCAGGAGTTCGAGACCAGCCTGGGTAACATAGCAAGACCCTGCATCTACAAAATTTTTTAAAATTAGCTGGGTGTGGTGGTGTGCATCTGTGGTCACAGCTACTCAGGAGGCTGAGGTGGGAGGATTGTTTGAGCCCAGGAGGTCAAGGCTGCAGTGAGCTATGATTGTGTCACTGCACCCCAGCCTGGGCAACAGAGCAAGACATTGTTTGTTAAAAACAACAACAGCCAGGTGCAGTGGCTCACGCCTGTGATCCCAGCACCTTGGGAGGCCGAGGCGGGTGGGTCACGAGGTCAGCAGTTCGAGACCAGCCTGACCAAAACAGTGAAACCCCGTCTCTACTAAAAACACAAAAAAATTAGCTGGGCGTGGTGGCGAGCACCTGTAATCCCAGCGACTGGGGATGCTGAGGCAGGAGAATTGCTTGAAACTGGAAGGTGGAGGTTGCAGTGAGCCGAGATTGTGCCACTGCACTCTAGCCTGGGCAATAAGAGCAAAACTCCATCTCAAAAAAAATAAATAAATAAATAAATAAAAACAGTTTATTCTGAAACCAAAGAGATTTGATTTTAAATATAAGCATTATGCTTTGACAGTATTTATTTATTTATTTATTTATTTATTTATTTTTGAGATGCAGTCTCGCTCTGTCACCCAGGCTGGAGTGCAGTGGTGCGATCTCGGCTCACTGCAACCTCTGCCTCCCAGGTTCAAGCAATTCTCCTGCCTCAGCTTCTCAAGTAGCTGGATTACAGGTGTGTGCTACCACACCTGGCTAATTTTTGTATTTTTAGTAGAGATGAGCTTTCACCATGTTGGTCAGGCTGGTCTTGAACTCCTGACCTCCAGTGATCGGCACCCACCTCGGCATCCCAAAGTGCTGGGATTACAGGCGTAAGCCACCGCACCCAGCCGACAGCATTTATTTTAAAATGAAATGGGCTCTCCCTATGTTGCCCAAGCTGGTCTCGAACTCCTGGGCTCAAATCATCCTCCTACCTGAGCCTCCCAAGTAGCTGGGATTACAGGTGTGAGCCACCTGGCTCAGTTTGCCTCTGAGATCAACACGTAGTATTGGTTTAGAAGAAGATTCAGGCACCTTCCGCCCACATTTCTAAGATTTCAAAGGCAAAGAGCTTTGAAACCCCCCTGGAAGCACAGCTTTTTGTGAGGTACAGCACTTCCTGTGTCCAGCCTTCTCAAGGACCACTGAACCTCCGCGTGATGGGCGCTGAGACCAGGGTTTACTCTCTCCTGCCACCTGCTGGTCCTTCGCTGCATCTCTTCTTTCTCTAGGACACTGGTGGTAACCACACTGGATAATATTCTGTCACCTAGAGTTCCTTCCAGTGGCTCATACTAAATCCAGGAAAATCAGAAATTCACAGATGATGAGGACTGGAGGAGACCCAGAGCTCTTTCTAAATTGGACTCAGAGCCAGAGCTCTCCAAAGCCCTTAAAAACATAGCTCCTGGGCAATGGACAGCCCACAGACAAACCTTGTTTGGCCCATACAATATTAAATAATTTTGAGCCAATATATAAAAATTTGGAAACTTTACCTAAAAAATCTAGATTTGTAATGTTATGTTACTGGGTATTCATGAAGTCTCAAAGCAGAGAGTAAGAAGGGATTCTGGTTGTAAGACACACAATGCATGATATACGGAAAGAGAGCCAAATCAATCACCCCAACAGCTCTACAAGAAATGACAATGTAAAGGACTGCACCGAAGGGAATCCACGGGCCCAGGAAGGGGGAGCTCCACTCTTCCAATCCTACTACACCAAGCTAAATGAGGAGCCTTTTGGAACTTGGAGATGGGCCAGGGGTGGACAGATCCTGCTTCTCACCTGGATAATTCTTAAGGCAGGACACAAGCTAGAGCTACCCACAACAGCAGGATGGGGACACAGTGGTAGCAGCTAGCCAAACTGGACTTGCCTCATTTAGCAAGTGGTTTCCCTTGATCACAGGGAAGCAATAGCAGAAAGCTGGGTTCCAGGTGAGAGCTAAATTGTTGAGACTTCACCAACGAGGGCTCCCGGCGAAGTGGACTCAAGTCTCAGAGGTGGCTGCAGGTGTGCCCTTTGTGACTGGGAAAGGGTGTAGATTGTAAAGACCCAGTTGGGAAGCGCATTCCAGGATCAGACAACTATGGCACTGACAATCCTTACAGCGAGCCTGAAGAACCCACAAATGGGTGGAAAAGAACCAGCCCTGGGGCCTCTGCTGCAGTTGGGCCGTCAACAGCCAGGTTATAAGAGCGCCCGCCATGAAAGACTCTCCTCTTTTTCTCTGACTCCTGAGCTCTGCCCCTGTCCTAGAGGATCCAGCAGCTAATCCTCCCTAAACCCTCCTTCTCCAGCCTCCACCCCCATTCTGGAGGGGCCATCGCTGGGGAAGAGGGGGACCATGGGGCATCCTGGAAGAGGCAGGGTGAAGTATCAGATGTGAACCAGGAGGTGAGCTGAAGTTCTGAATTATATGTGAGATTGAAGTTCTGATTTAAATGAGAAGAATTTTTCATATCTAAAGGGAAATTGTCATTGTAAAACAGAACAGTTCTTGGCTGGGCGGGATGGCTCATGCCTGTAATCCCAACACTTTGGGAGGCCGAGGTGGGAGAACTACTTGAGCCCAGGAGTTCGAGGCCAGCGGGGGCAACATGGAGGGGGCCCCACTGTACATAAAATTAAAAACTTAGCTGGGAGTGCTGTTTAGTTAAGTGGTTAGTAAAGGTGGTTAGTAAAGGCATGGTGGCATGCGCCTTTAGTCCCAGGTATTTGAGAGCTTGAAGCAGGAGGATTTTGAGACTAGAAGGTTAAGGCTGCAGTGAGCTGTGATGGCACCATTGCACTCCAGCCTAGGCAACAGAGCAAGACCCTGTTTCAAATATATATAACAATTCCTGTATTGGAAAGTGATCAGGAAATCATGGAATCTGATCTGTTCATCCAAGGTGGCATCTAAGGGCGGGGAAGAGTATTCAGAGCATTGCTGAAGAAAGTGGGAGAAACAAGCAACTTCCTTTTTTCGGTCCTATCAAGTTCAGCTCTTTCAATGCACTTTACTCATTGACTTCCCTTATAAAACTCCATTTCCCCGCAACTGAAGCAGCTGCCCTAAAGGAAGAGCTATGTGCTCTCTGGCTCATCGCAGCCCCCACAGCTTACAGGATGTGAGCCACTTTCCTCACCTTCCCACAGGTGTTACCTGCCCCTGCAGCACCAGAATGTACAGTCCTGCTCTAGCTCTATTCCTCATCTCCCAGTGGGCAAATGGAGGCCCAGGGAGGACAAGTCATGCATCTAAAGTCACGTAGAAAAGGAGCAGAGGCCAGGCACGGTGCACTTTGGGAGGCCGAGGCGGGCGGATTGCCTGAGCTCAGGAGTTCGAGACCAGCCTGGCCAACGTGGTGAAACCCCGTCTCTACTAAAAACACAAAAATTAGCCAGACGCGGTGGTGGGCGCCTGTAGTCCCAACTACTTGGGAGCCTGAGGCAGGAGAATCGTGTGAACCCGGGAGGCGGAGGTTACAGTGAGCTGAGATCATGCCACTGCTCTCCAGCCCATGACAGAGCAAGACTCCATCTCCAATTTAAAAAAATTTAAAAATTAAAAATATAAACAATAAATAAAAGGAGCAGAGCTGTATCCTAAATGCACACCGCGGAAGGTAAAGTCTAGGAGTGGAGATGGTGTGTGCTCCCTTTCCTTCAGTAGACAGTGCGTTAAATATCATCACCCACACAAGAGCTCTTCTCCCATCCTTTCTGATGGGGTAAGAAGAGATGCCAGGGCCCTGGGAAGCTCTGGCAGGCTGGGCGTGGGGAGAGGATCAAAGGGGCATTGGAGGTGCCTGGGGCCAGTCCTGTTCCCACCCCCTCGCACCTGCAGACACTCCCACTTCTGCCCCATCGTCAAGCAAGGGATGAAAGCAAACGGCTTTCTTCTTTGGGTCATTCTACATGGAGCTCAGATTTTAATTGGATCAGAGGAGCTTATTAAGAAACCATTCATCCTGTAACTCTGTGTCCAAATAGAGGCCTGCTCAAGGGTAGGGACACCAAGTGGCTCCTAATCTTCTTGTTCCTCTTCATTTCTGAACTCATTATCTTCCCCTCAGCTCCATGGTGTGGGAATGCAGTATTCTCTCTTGGATTACAAGCCTCAGGATGCAAAGGCAGAGAGAAGCCCCTTCCCCTTCCCTGTAGCTGAGCCACTGCTTCCGCCAGGCCTAGAAGCAGGCAGAATCCCCAAGCTCAGCTGAGTCCAGAACAAGAGCTTCTGCCTTTAATTTTTTTTTTTTAATCGGGTCTCACTCAGGCTCAGGCTGGAGTGCAGTGGTGAGATAACGGCTCACTGCAGCCTTGACCTCCCAGGCTCAAGCAATCCTCCCACCTCAGCCTCCTGCGTAGGTGGGACTATAAGGCGACTGCCAACAACCTGGCCTTTTTTTATTGTTGTATTTTTTGTAGAGATGGGGTTTTGCCAAGTTGCCCAGGCTGGTCTTGAATTCCTGGACTTAAGCAATCCGTCCCTCTTGGCCTCCCAAAGTGCTGGGATTACAGATGTGAGTCCACTGCCCCTGGCTGCCTTTGGTTTTTAAAAAGGTAACGCTGATTGGCCCCAAGCAGGGGAACTGGAAACACTTTCACCCTATACCCGTTTATACCTTTTGATTCTGCACCTTGAGTACCTATGCCTGTAAATTTTTAAAAAATTAATTATTTTTCGGAAAAGAAAAATTCTTCCTGATCCCAAAGCCCAGGAGATCCTGGGGGGCCACTCCTCCAGGACCTCCTGGGCTTTGGGGGCATTAACAGAGGGCCTGCAGGGAGGAGGCAGCAGCTAAAATGAGGGGAGATTTGTGTGTTTTGTTTACCCACTTTTATCTTTTTTTTCTTTTTTTTTTTTAAATAGAGACAGGGTCTCCCTGTCCCCCAGGCTGGAGTGCAGTGGTGCTATCACAGCTCACTGCAGAATCAAACTCCTGGGCTCAAGCAATCCTCCCGACTTAGCCTCCTGAGTAGCTAGGACTATAGGAATGCCTAGCTAATTTTTATATTATTATTATTATTATTTTGTAGAGAGAGGGTCTCAGTATCTTGCCCAAGCTGGTCTTGAACTCCTGCGTTCAAGTAATCCTCCCGCCTCGGCCTCCCAGTGTTGGGATTACAGGATTGAGCCACTGCACTCTTCTGCCTCAGCTGTTGATGTAGGCAGGTGGATCACCTGAGGTCAGGAGTTCGAGACCAGCCTGGCCAACATGGCAAAACCCCATCTCTACTAAAAATTAAAAAATTAGCCAGGCGTGATGGTGCGTGCCTGTAGTCCCAGCTACTCGGGAGGCTGAGGCAGAATTGTCTTGGAGGCGGAGGTTGCAGTGAGCCAAGATCTTGCCATTGCACTCCAGCCTGGGCAACAGAACGAGACTGTCTCAAAAAAAAAAAAAAATGCTGTTTGGTAACCAAATTTAAGCTTTGTCTATTTCAGACCTTCCAACTGATTCCAAAGACTCTCCTAAAAGCAATTCCAGTTTTGAAATGTTATGTAAGCCTCACTGATGCAGAGTACATAAAATACGAACTTCAGAGTTTGGAAGGGATATTACATGAAAACCTGGGCTTCACAGTGGAAGACGATTCTGGCAAGGCTAGGCTGGTTCCAGGGCACTGCACAGTGCTCCGAATATTTTCTCTTTTTCAGTCTGTGGTTTTCATCTGCTGACCCTGCATTGTGGCTTCACCAAGGGTCAAAAAGCTTCAAGTCTGACAGATCAGCCTTTAACACCTGAAAGATCCCGGTTCCCTTCTGAAATCATAAGCAAATGTTAGCCTTGTCTATGGAAAGCAAACTGCTGATGCAGAAACCAAAACACCAGCAGGAGCCCAGGCAGCTAAGGCCTCATCCAGGCAGGATGTGAAATGTCAGGCCATTTGTCTTCTATTTTCACTGCAGTGGTTACAAGATGGGATTGATGTTGGAGCAAAACACAACACCGACTTTGGAGAATTCCTTGTGTTTTTTTTTCAGCGTTAAACATTGACACCCACTCACCAGGCTTGAGAACTAGAAAAGCTACATGGATTTCTAGAGTGAGCAATAATTTCCTCTGGCCGCCATTCCTTGCCAGGTCGGTGCCACTCAGCACATGCCAAGGGCAGAGACCAGTTTCTTGTTTCATCTGGTTATGGTGTAGACCTATAGTCACACCGCTAAGGTAGAAAGCTCACAGCCCCTCCAAAAACTGACACAATAATGAAATCAGAAAGACAAAACTAAGCAATCAATTTAAGGCAGAAAAAGAGGTATATATAATCTAATGATAAACCCAGGTTAAAAGATGGCATTGGGTAGGTATTTGTATTTTCACTGCACTGCTAAGTCACCTAGTATATACACACATCTCTAAATTTTTCTGTATAAAAATTCTGGTTTCAAACTACATTCCCTATATAGACTAATTTACTTAAACATTTAAACCCCAGAACGCTAGCAGCTAAGGGAGTTAAAACCAATGGATGCAGGTATTGCCCTGACTAGAAATGCAAACCAAATGTGCTCTGGTAAACATTTAAGAATTCAAATATGCTTTTACAGCTGGGAGAAAAACTTATATGTTTGTGTGGCTCCTCTGAGCCTAAAACCTCCCTGCAAGCATTCTCACAATAGTGTAAACTCTATCATAAAAGAGGTGAAAATCTATCAACAGAACACAATCCATAGCCCTACAGTCATCCATGAAACCGCCCAGGAAGTCTTCACATTTGCAGGCTTGCCTTGGCCAAAATTTCAGGCAGACCCCCAGGAATTTTGGGAGAGCAGAGGGTCAAGCTGTAAACTCCAAGTGCTAGTGTTCAAATATTGTGGCCTTTCAGCACTGGGTTCTTCAGTCCTCTTCCTGGAATTCTTGGGCGACCTTCCCTTTACTAGGATTTGCTCCTCTCCTCCTGCTGTGACTGTGTGAAGGGCATCATCACATGGGGAACCATCTCCCCACTTGCCTAAAATAAACAGGCACATCCCATCAGTGAGACTGGAACTTGCAGGAGAAAATAAGAAGTGAAATCTCTCACACACACACAGTTCTACTCAAACTATAAGCTTTTATTATTGTATTTTACAGATCATTCATTCAGGACATGCTGCGTCTGGGGTTGGCATCATTTCCCTTTTGAATGACAGAATGTGCATAAAAGTCTCTTGCCCACGCTGAACTCACACGTGCCTGGCAGGAAGGAGCTCTCACGAAGTGCCAGCTGGATGTGAGCTTGCTCTGGCAGCAGCAGTGCCGTCCTTGTTTCTGAGCTGCCACCTATTCACTGGAGTTAGGTGGGTCAAAGCTGAGATTCAGCTTGGAATTTAAGTTTCTAATTTTATACTTTTCATTGTGGTCTGGTCAGATTTTAGTCTGCTTTAAAATCAAAAGGTCACTCAGTCACTCTAATATGATCATTTTGAATATGGAAATTTGTTATTTACATGCTGTACCTCAAATCAAAGAAAAAGCAGGCCTCAGTATCACGGGTAGGAAAAACTAGAAAATCGTTCCTTTTCCATTTTGCCACCCTGCTCAGTTTTCCTCATAACCGGTTCCAGCTTGGAAAACAAGAGCTTCCCCTCTCAGACAGATGCAGCAGTGGGAGGAAGGGCTTTGGTCTTAAACTAGAAGCTGCAGCTGAAACTCTCCCCATCTAATCCTGCTGTGTGTATGGCTCACACCATCTTTCCTGAGTGGGGAAAACCGCTGGCACTGAATAGCTGAAAGGCTCGCTGAAATCTATGCTTCAAGAACGAGTTAAAGACAATACAACAAAATACATAGACCCTGAAGGGATTCAACTAATGTCCATCACTTATTCTGCTAATGTCAGTGCCTTTCGATACACTTCTCAACATCTGTGTTGGTAAACTTCTCAATATTTGTTCTAGCCCAACCACGGTGACAAAGCTCCCTTGCCCAAAGATCGTGAGCCTAGACAAAGGTGGATAAGAAATATGAAGTCTAAAGCTATAGAATATAGCAGTTAGTGAAGTAAATTAAACATGCCCCTCACCTGCATGCTGATCACAGTGTTGAAACTGAAGACGGCGTTGGCAAAGTGACTCAGACCCACAGCAGATTTGATCAAGGGCACAGCTCATAAAAATAGCAACAATTTCGAATTCTCCTATCCAACGTTTAGGAAACAATCCAATGGCAAGAAATGAGAGGAGTTCAATGCCAACAGTTTGACCTGTGGGCGATCAACCTATAAGTCCTCAAAATAAAATTTCCTTGCTTTCCCTGGGACCAACAGACATGGGGAAAAAAATAAAACACAGAGGCTGCAGGGTAGGGGCGTAGGAATTAACACAGAGGAGGCTGGAGAGCTATGAATTCAACAAGAGAATTCAGCAGAGAGACCTGGACATTTTAAACCAGTGTAAGCTGAGAGTTAGGAAATGTTTAAAGTTTGAGCCCCAGGACCTCTCATACTATAGTAAAAATATATGTATTCTTCAAAAGCGCTAGCTACATGTGTTGCAGTGTGAGGTACAGAGGAATTCTGTAGAAGCCAGACTCCTTGGAATTATGGAAGGAGCACAGCTACGAATTCACAGTCAATCAAGAATACATCTGAGAAAGGACATCCCTTTGACCCAGTGAGCAGCTGGAAGAAAGAGGCATTTAGCAGAGGAGGAGAAAGATGATAGCCCCCTACAGAACCTGCCAGACCGAGCCTATGATGAATGAGGTTTTTTAGAGCAAGATCACCCTCAAAACCAGCTTGTGGAATGGGGGCTACCCTTTTTATAGCAAATTCTAAGAATTCATATATCAATGTCCTTCCAGATAAAAAAATGATACTTTATTATAACTTTTAAAATTGCAGAACATCAGACTGAATATCATCAGACACATATACAAAACCACTCATCTCTAAAGTCATTTTCTATACCCTCTCAAAATTTGGCCAGTGAGTTTTGCCTCAGGGAATTTTCCAGTTCAACCCCATACACCAACGTGGAATAAATGGAAACACTAGCCTTTTGGTTTTGCCCACAGTTCCAAAGTGCTATTACAGGTGGAATATCTGCTGCAGGAGGTCATTCCTGCTGCTGTGGGTGTGAGTAAAACGCTTAGTTCCTTCTAAAATCATAATTGCAATATGGACTTCTGCTTCATGCTGCATCCCAAGGCACAAATCAGGTAACCTACATCTCCCAAATAATCAACAGAGCACTCCATCCTATTTTACCCTCAATGCTGAGAAATTACTCCTGGGCCCAGAAGTTGTCGCATAGGTGGCTTGGGTTACTTGGTGCTCAGGCAACAACTGCCACAGGCCCCAGCTTGATGAACACCATCAATTTCTTTAAATATGATGATACTAAGATGGAGGCCTCTGCTCAGAGGAAGCAAGGACGTAAACGCTGGGACAGACTGCACTGAGGGTCACTACACTAACAGACCCAGATGACACGATGGAACGTGAATACTGAAGCTGACAATCTTCTGAAAAATCTCTTTTTCAAAACCCATACGCCCTTTTTTCTAATCGAGAAATCATGGACAGGGAAACATTCACATAATTACCCACCAACATGTTCTTCTTAACAGAAGTGAAGATTATTTTAAGAATATGAAAAGTGTTTCAAGACATCTGTTTTCAGGGATAGACCAGAGCAACAGAAGTACTTTTCAGAGCTGGTTCATTTCAAATTCTATCTCAAGAACAAAGGCAGCCTGCTTTCACAAGGTACCAAGACATGTTCTGGCAAAAACATTTTCACTTTAAGTTATATGCTGTCAAGTTCAACTATTTTATACATATCTGATCCTTTTCTGTCAGCAAAAAAGGTACAATTTTTTTAAAACTTGAAAATCAATCATTTCTGGGTAAGATGAAGGTAGAATTTTGGTTGTATTTTATACTTCAGAACACAGATGAAACCAAAAGGTCTGCAATTGTCTATACATTCACATCTTTCAAAGGTCCTTTTCTCCTTTTCTCCTTTTACATGAATTCATCTGAATCATTGCCATCCTGTAGGAAACAAAAAAATGAGAACATAAAAGCCTTGAAAATAATTCAATATTTAAAATTTACAATTATCTTAATTAGCGAGCTGCCTTCTCATCTGTCACTGAGTTCAGAAAGTAAAATAACTAAATTCACTCATCACTTCTCCACCTTAAGTTGTCAGTTTCCTGAGATAGCTGAATTAACAGCTATATTTTGTGAGGTGTCACTACATGGCCTGATTACACAGCAATAAGTGACCACTGATCTCTAAATAATGAAGTAAGTCCCACCTGACCTAGTATAGTGCAAAACAAATGTGACTGTAAGAAAACATGACAGATCCTTCAACAAATGTACCAAGCAAACGCTGCCTCAATGTCCTCATGCCAACAATTCTGCCAATATGCAAACTGTTTCTGGCCTAAGTTCCAGTAATTTGAGCCTCAACATTGTCACAGATTTGTGACTTCACAACATGGCTTTGATCTCTTCTTCTTTTTTAATAGGAAAGGCCATTAGGAAGTCAAACATAGGCTAGCTTACCAACTTAGTTGGTTTGCCACATTTTTTAATTTAAAAAACCTGCATAATGGTATACAGCACAAAGGGACTGATTTTATTGTGTGGCTTACGAGCAAGTCCTGAAGGCCACACACAAAGGTAGAGCCCTGACTCCTTTTTGGACAACATTCACTAAGAGTGTGCATTCTGATTTGCTTGCCAATGTCACAACCTGAACACTGCACTTGTTTTATCTTCTTTCTCTTTCCCATTGCTTGACACCAGCATTGTTAGAGAAAGGGATCAGACTAAGGCTTATCTAAATGGCCCTTATTAAAGATGGTAGAGAAATATGATATGGGTAGAAAACACTGGTTCCTGTGAAGTCTGGTTTTAGATCCAACTTCACTTAGTGGTTTTCTCTGTGCTTCTCTTCCATTAGCACGATGAACTGAAGCCACGGTAAAAATGCCTTCGATAATTGTACAAAGAGCAGACTAATGATTGTGTTATATCCAGGCACCAAGACTATGATTGCCCCAGAGTCTTAATCTGAAATAAAAGCAGTAGCAATGTTTGAAAGAGTTATTTAGTGTCTTCAAATGCCAGCTTTAGATCCCAAACACTGAAGATGAACAACTCAGTAAGACAGTCTGGGTTGTCATCAACAAAAGTAAGCCATTCCTATAAAGGCTGTGAGTTACATGTGCAGAGTCCCCACTTGTCTGGGGCTATGTTTTGGAATTACAGTAATTATTCTTCTTGATGAACCTGTATGTGCTAAATTAAAACTAAAGTCCTATACTATATAAACACTTGCCTTTAACTGAAAAATCAACTGATCACGTTCTAAATTGGATCATAAAACATCTGTATTGCTTACACTTCTTCACTGCTGGTAGGAATGTAAACTAATACGGCCACTACGGAAAACAGCATGGAGATTTCTTAAAGAACTAAAGTAGAACTACCATTTGATCTAGCAATCCCACTACTGGGCATCTACCCAGAGGAAAAGAAGTCATTATTCAAAAAAGATACTTGCACACACATGTTTACAGGGGCACAATTCACAACTGCAAAATTGTGGAACAAACACAAATGCCCATCAGTCAACGAGTTGATAAAGAAACTGGTATATATATATACAAAGGAATACTATGCAGCCATAAAAAGGAATATATTAACAGCATTTGCAGTGACCTGGATGAGACTGGAGACTATTATTCTAAGTGAAGTAACTCAGGAATGGAAAACCAAACATTGTATGTTCTCACTGATATGTGGGAGCTAAGCTATGAGGATGCAAAGGCATAAGAATGATACAATGGACTTTAGGGACTTAGGGGGAAGAGTGGGAGGGGGGTGAGGGATAAAAGACTACAAATATGGTGCAGTGTTTACTGCTTGGGTGATGGATGCACCAAAATCTCACAAATCACCTCTAAAGAACTTACTCATGTAGCCAAATACCATCTGTACCCCAATAACTTATGGAAACAAAACAAAACAAAACACAAACATCTGTATCCCTTAACAGAAAATGGTTAAAAGGAGAATTAGTCTATTCTTTTAAAGTATGGAGAAAAACTATAAAAACATTTTCACTGAAAGAGGGAATAAAAACACCCAGTGCAAACTTCCTTGGAATCTTGAACTTGATTCATACTTGGAGCTCAGGAACAGGGGTTGCAAGCAACAGAGGGAGAGTAAGGGTAGAAAGGTTAGCAATCTTTTGGGCTACAAATTCAATTTCCTAGTCTTGGGACTTTTAACAGCCGTCACTGATCAGATGGTGTTTGTATATGTATGTATGTAGGTCGGTAGGTAGGTATGTATATGTGTGTGTATGTATTTGTTTATTTCTCAACTCTAGAATGATATACAAACTTTAAAAATCCAAAATGATGAGAATAAAATGACTAAGGTCATGGAACAATATGGGGGCTAGATTTCTGGTGGAAAGTGCCTCTAAAATACAGAAAACTTCAATAAGCAAAATAACCACAACAATGGCATATGAGTTGTGGTATGTTAAAAGACTACTGTTTAGTGTTAAACTGTTCCAATAGTTTCAAGAAATCTAAAATTAGCTTCCAGAAAGGATTAAACACATCTCATCTTTTCATAATGATATTCTAGAAAAACAGCAACCAAAGACTATATGGATAAGGTATAAAAATATGACTATTTACAGAGTAGGTCAAGGAAGACTTTCACATCGATGTGTCTTTGCTTCAATTCTGAAGCAGCCCTGTGAAATAATATGTCTCCATTTTACTGATGATGAATACTCATTCAGAGAGGTTAAATGACTTTATTAGGATCTAACCCAACCACTGTGACAAAGTTCCCTTGCCCAAGGGATTTTTAATCCCCCCCGCCCGATTAGCAGATGACAGTTAAGTCTCTAAACTTCAAATTCAAAGCTCTATTTAATTTAATAATGCTATTCTGGAAATTTTCAGGAATAAATTATAAAGAAACATCTCTGATTCATAAAGGAGCCTCATAAATTTAGTTCTTCAGAGATGGGAATAAGAATGTTGTTCTTACAAATTTTTAGAAGAATATGTAGATATAAACAAGATGTAAAATCCTATTACTTCTAATTCATGCACTAAATCTGAGGTTTGACTAGATGACTTGTAAGGGATCTTAAATTCTGTTACAGTTGGCCCTTGATTTCTTTATCTGTGAATTCAACCAACCTCAGCTCAAAAATATTTAGAGGAAAAAAACAATTAAAAAAATACAATAAAAATAATATAAATTTAAAAATACAGTATAACAACTATTTACATAGCATTTACACTAATTAGGTATATACTTAATCTAGAGATAAAGTATATGGAAGGATGTGCATATGTTATATGCAAATACTACTCCATTTTACACAAGGGACTGAAGCATCCTAGGATTTTGGTAGCTTCAAGGAGTCCTGGAACCAATCCCCCACGAATACTGAGGGATGACTATATTTTTAAACTATACTATAAAACATGCAAAATCCCAAATACATCCACCCAGTTTCCATTTTCTGCAGACTGCTCAATAGCAGCTAAATTGTGCTATCTCTAGACATTTCAAGATAAATTTTGGGAAAGACAGCCCTCAAGGACAATAATTCTCTGACAGTTCCAATCAAATAATTAGATGCGATGTTAAGAAGATCCTTTCAGTACTATGTCATAGGTCACCATCTGTTTCTATCCCAGGTCCTAAGGAACATGAAAACAAACAATTTTGTCACTTAGGCTTCACTTAGTCACATAAGATCTTAGAGTAAGTACTTTTATTTTAATTGAAGGTGATAATTTTGTTCTCACTCAATTATAATATGGGCTCTACAGTCACAGTGATAAAGAACACTAATAAATAAAGGCACTTTTGCGTGCCTGCAACCAGAAAAGAGGGGAAATAAAGAATAAAGTCCTGTAAATATAAAATGAATAGACCTGTACGCCACAGTAGACAAGCTCTGACAATCTCTTTCCCTGAGATGACCTACTTAACAACACACATGAGAAAGTCCACAGGGAAGGAGGCGCAGTGCCTAATAGAATCCAGCCTGAGTGGTGTCCTGGTTGCCAAATCATGGTTAGCTATTTGCAACATGTAAGGCAATAATGGCCAGTAACACAATTATTAAAAACCCTTAGTGAATTATTTCAAGGCAAACATTCACGCAAACCACTTGAACATACCTGATTTGAAGACATATTTTCAACTTTCATTAGTGATGAATAGCTCCTAGAAGGAAAAAAAACCACACACACATTTAAAATATGGTGATCCAGTCAACAAATATTTGATGAACATTTCCTGTGTATCCAGCACTGCTCAGGGGCTTTAGAAGAAACACAAGAGCTATTAGATATAATCTCTGCGCTCAAGGAGATTGCAACATTCAAAGGATGAATATTTATAAACAATAAAAAAGATGTGCACGGCACTTTATAGTTAACAAAGTGCTTTCTCCTACTTGTTTCATGTCACCACCTCCACAAGAACTTGGCGAGACAGGTGGCATTATTCCTACTTTTCAGATGGGGAAATTCACCTACAGCCAAGATCTGATATGATTCACAGCTGAGGTATACAGCTCAGACTGTAAACGCTACAGGAATTCAAAGGAGGAAACACATCAGTGTGGGCAGGAGCTGTCAGGGCACCCTTCACAGACAAGGCGGAACCCAAACCAAGCCAATCAAGTGGGCAGGATGAGTGAGGGGGCATTTCAGATCCAGAGAATGGGATGAACAAAGAGACAGAGATGGTATCTTTAATGACTTGCTGAATATCCAGCTAACTCAGGTAGGTTCTCAAATAAAGTAGTGGGAAATCAGGCTGGATGTGGGGCCCAATTATGTTGTCTTGATTGCACGACTGAACACAATGTGTTCAGCAAGAAGCCATAATACACAACTGAGTAAAGCCACAATGAGGTTCAATGGGCATTCATTAAATATCCATGATGCGTAAGACCTTGTGCTAAGCCTGGGTGGGGGATCGGATGAGAAGAAAACAGAAAATGATGACTAACACAAAGCCTGGACCCACAGAACTTACTGGGAGGGGAAATAAGACTTATTCATCAATAACTACGGTGAAAAGCACTATTAAAAAATACACTGCTGGGGGCAGTGGCTCACGCCTGTAATCCCAGCACTTTGGGAGGCCAACGCAGGCAGATCACAAAGTCAGGGGTTCGAGAGCAGCCTGACCAATGTGGTGAAACCCCATCTCTACTAAAAATGCAAAAATTAGCCAAGCGTGGTGGCATGCACCTGTAATCCCAGCTACTCAGGAGGCTGAGGCAGGAGAATCACTTGAACCCGGGAGGTGGAAGTTGCAGTGAGCTGAGATTGCACCACTGCACTCCAACATGGGCGACAGAGCGAGACTCCATCTCAAACAACAACAACAACAAATACACCAAGAGACAAAGGAAAGTGAGACTACATAATACCAATGTTATGAAAAGAATAATCTGTAGCAAACAAGAGTAGAGAGGTGGTTAAGACAAGAAGGTCCATTCACAATAACAGTATTTACCAGAGTATTTTAAGCCCATTGTACAAAATAAGAAAGCAGAGTCAGGGTGGTTAAGTAAGTTGTTCAAGGTCTTAGAGATAAGAAGATAGGCCAGGTTTTGAACCCAGGTCAGACTCCTAAGCTTATACTCTTATCAGGCCATAGCTTACTGCGATATTCCAATTTGAGGGCATGAATCCCTGGAGTTAACAGCTGTAATGGTAAGAAGGAATACAGAGAAGAAACAACAATGACATCAAGGTTTGTAGCTTGGGCGATTTGAAAAAAATAGGAGAAATGGGAAAATGTTGCAAAGAAGATGTGCCCAGTTTGAGACATGCTGCATTTGAAGTCATAGTGAGACACCCAAGTAAATATGAACTGTAGAAACTGAAAACTGAAGACCAGTGGGAAGGAGAAATGTCACAGTCAAAGATAATGAGTTGGGAGACACCCAGAGGGAGAGACCAGTAAGTCTTTCCCTCTGGAGAGACTTGTAAGCTTGTAAGAGTAAGTGGTATCCACAAGGAATTAAAACAAAACAAAAACAAACAAACAAAAAACAGACAAGATCAACAGGTTGCATGAGCAGGGGGAGAAAGACATGTTGATGAAACAAAAGTGGTGAGAACAGAGAATGTCAGTCCTGACTGCATCTGAAAATCACTTGTGAAGATTTAACTGGATCCATATGCCCAGTTGTGGGGATCTACCTAGGCTGAAGAATCACTGGGTCAAAATTCCCATCTATGTGATAATGATGCACAAATTTACCTTTCTTGGGCCGGGCACGGTGGCTCACGCCTGAATTCCCAGCACTTTGGGAGGCCAAGGCAGGCGGATCACTTGAGGTCAGGAGTTCAAGGCCAGCCTGGCCAACATGGTGAAACCCTGTCTTTACTAAAAATATAAAAATTAGCCAGGCGTGGTGGTGCATGCCTGTAATCTCAGCTACCCGGAAAACTGAGGCAGGAGAATCGCTTGAACCCGGGAGGTGGAGGTTGCAGTGAGCTGAGATCGTGCCACTGCACTCCAGCCTGGGCAACAGAGTGAGACTCAGTCTCAAAAACAAAACAAAACAAAACAAAACAAAAAACAAAAACAAATCTACCTTTCTTTAGTTTCCTCTGAGCTCCATTTCCATTAGTCCAACTACCTCCCTGACATCTTTTTGGAGATCTCAAGGGTATTTTCAGATTCTTATGTCCCTATCCAACTCACGGTCTTCCCCCTACCAAACCAGTTTAGTTCTTTCCCAGTGTTCTCCAGCTCAAAGAATGTCATCACTATCCATTCCATTTCCAACTGGAAACCTAGGAGTCATTCTTAGCCCCCTTTTCCCTGGCCTTTGCCTCAATCCAAACTATCACCAAATCCTAATGTTTTACCTAGAAAAACAATAATCCACTTCTCTCCACCCCAAGTCACCACCATATTCTAAGCTACCATCTGTGATGTGGAATGCTGTTAACCTAGTCACACTCTGGTTCCCTTTACAATCAGGTCAGCAAAGTGACCTTCTCAAAACACAGCTTCATGGTATTAACCCTTGCTTAAAGCCTTTTGATGGCTTCACAGTGCTCTTAGGATGAAGACAAACACGGCCAGCAAGGGCCTGTATGGACTGGCCCCTTGATCCAAGTGCCCATTCACCCCTGCTGCTTCAGACATTTGGGACTTTAGTCCTGCATTTTGCCTTGCTGCTCCCATACAAGGTCTTTGCATACATAGTTCCCTCTGCTTAGAGCACTCCTTCCAACTCTTTAGCTATCAGAGTTTTGATCTTGGCTTGAAGACCACCATATCAGGGGACAAGTCTGGTGGCTTATGCCTTTAATCCCAGCACTTTGGGAGGCCAAGGCAGGAGGATCACTTGAGCTCAGGAGTTTGAGATTAGCCTGGGCAACATAGGAAGACCCCATCTCTACAAAAAATAAAGATATTAGCTGGGCATGGTGGAGTGAGTCTGTAGTCCCAGCTACTAAGGAGGCTGAGGTGGGAGGATCGCTTGAGCCCAGGAATTGGAGGGTGCAGTGGGCTATGATGGCACCCCGGCACTTCAGCCTGGGATATGTTTGGCATGTGTTTAGCAGAAAGAGACATATCAATTGTTTTTGGTTTTCTGAATCCATGGAGATTATTAAAAAATACAAGTGATTAGCGACAGCTTAGAAAGTGGGACTAATTAAACTTTTGAAGCAAAAATTGTAGTCAATGAGATTGAGAATTATTTCCCCTCAGTTAATACAAATATTTTATATGTTGAGGACACTATGGAAGAAAGCCCAGAAGATATAAAAACTGTGTTTTGGTTTTTAAGTTTTGTTTAAATGCTTGTAATTTCTGAAACTCACAAAATGATACTAATGCCCTAAATTTTACTAGTATGCAGCTTAATATGAATTATGACATATATAAGTTACTTGGTTTATATTGAATAAAAACTACTTTAAAATTGAAGCAAAAAAGGAATCACCATACCAGGGAAGCTGATCTCAGTATATTCATGATGTATGACTAGTCACTCACTGCACAGACAAAGCACTCTGTCACCTCTAAGGGGAGGCAAGGATGCACGAGTGCTTCCCTGAAGGAGCTCACAGGTAACACGAGGAGGCACAGCACACAGAGCGTTATTTACAGTAGAAGGCAGTGGCAGTGTGTATAAGACAAAAAAAGGAACAAAGAAGTAGGTTCTTCATGAGACTGTCATCCATTTAATTAGTTAATAGTCTCACCATTTCCTCTCCTACATGTTACTTCATTCATCCTGTAAGTCTACCTTTTCCCAATATTCCACAAAACCTATAAAGGCTCTTTATCACTTACAACATGAAATTCTGGACTAAACCTTTTAAGTCACTCTACAATGTACCTAATTTTTCATTCTTTCACTTGCCTATGTGTGATCTTGACTCTGGCCTTGCCAGTTTGTTCATTCCTTGCCTCAAAGGAAGCACGATACAGACTATCGGCTTCAGGATTAGACTTGAAATTGGATTCCTGCTTTGTCAGTTACAGCCTAAAATCTTTCCACATTATCCTCCATGCTGAAGTAATCTTTGCCTGAAAATCAAGTTCATGTCAATGTTTGAACTGATGATACATTTACTGACTTAACATTTCACCTGGGTCTTGTACTTCTCTCATTCCAATTACCTGAGCTTTGGGTTCCAATTCTGATCTCTCAGTCTCTATCACAACTTTTTATTTTTATTTTTTGAGACAGAATCTAGCTCTGTCACCCAGGATGGAATGCAGTGAGCTCACTGCAGCCTCAGCCAACAGGGCTCAAGCAATCCTCCCACCTCAGACTCCAGAGTAGCTGCGACTATAGGCTTGTACCACCCATGCCTGGCTACTTATTTGATTTTTTGTAGAGACAGAGTCCTAATTTTGTTGCCCAGGCTGATCTCTAACTCTTGGGCTCAAGCAATCCTTCTGCCTCAGCCTCCCAAAGTGCTGGGATTACAGGCATGAACCACTTTGCCCGGCCACATCTCAACTTTTAAATATCCCTCTCTCAGGTAGCCATAGTCCTTACCCTTTGTTTTGACTGCCTCAACCTCTCACCTGTTATTTACCCATCCTCTATTTATGACGTTTCCCTGACTATTGCTTATTTCTTCTGGTTTTGACATCTACATGGGTTGACTTAATTTTGATGTAATAAATGTTTGGTACAGTAACACAAAAAGCCAAATAAAAGAATGCAAAATTAAAACAGGTAATAGACATAGATTTCTATATCTTGGGTGGAAGATTCAAAGACAGAAATTAAAGTGAATGCTAACACTGCAAAATGTATAAAAACACATTACAAAACAAGTCAGAGGCTTAAAGTCTATTGCTGGAATTTCACAGATGCTGCAGAACACAGCAAACAGTAGCTCCGGATGTGCCAAGCAAAGCCTTGCAATGTCACCGCGTCCCATTCCTGGCACTGCAGCCCTGTGCCACGTTCTTCTATCTTCTGCAGCATGTGACAGAAAGTTGTCTGTGTGGCATATGGTTAATGGAAATAAACATAGCAATTGTTTCTGGTTTTCTGAGATCCATGGAGATTATTAAAAAATACAAATGACCAGTGACAACTTAGAAAGTGGGACTGATTAAACTTTTGAAGCAAAAATCTTATTCAATAAGACTGAGTTTTCCCTTCAGTTAATAGGATTATTTTATATGTTGATGACACTATGGTAAAAAGCCCAGAAGATACGAAACTGTGTTTTGGTGGACAAATTTTGTTTAAATGCTTGTAATTTTTGAAACTCATAAAAATCATACTAATGTCCTTAATTTTAGTAGCATACAGTTTAATTTGAATTATGACATCTATAAATTACTTGATTGATTTATATTGAATAAAAATTACTTTAAAATGGAATAAATTGAACAAAGGGCAGAAGAGTATAGTAAGTAATATGTGTAGGTTTGAGAATCAGACTGAGACTAACTAGCCAAATGAGCTTATAACAAGTTTCTTGATTGCTTCTCAGGCTCAGTTTCCTCTTCTATAAGATGCAGATAAAAATCTACTATCGCTATTGTTGGAATTAAATGACAGAATGCAGTAAAACACTTTGCAGTGCAGTGTTTGGCAGATGGAAAATGTTCAGAAGGGTTAGCTAGTCTTCCTTATTCAATGTCATAAATAAATTAGGTGATCTTATGTTCCTAATATATGTTCCATCATGTTCCTAAACAAAATTATGTTCAATCTGTAAAGGGCACTAAAAGGCATGTTTTCAATTTCCCCCCACTCCAAACCCAAAACAAAAAAGAATTAACTGCTCTAAATCCTGCATCACTCAGAATTCCACAAATTTTACCTCACTGATGGAGTTAATACCGTTTCTTTCACTTCAAACACAAAGCAGACTCACAATTCTAGGCCATATAAAATATTTAAACATATATGTTAGTTGGCCTCATATTAGCAGATTGTAACTCAGGGTAACATTTCTGAAGCTCTCCATTTGAACACTGTATTTTAAATGAAGCTACTAAGCCCGTTTTAGCAGAACCCCAACCAGAAATACGTGCATGTGAATAATAAATAACAGTACATGTTCATTATACCTACATTCTGACTCAACAATCTTTCTAAGAATCCAGGGCATTCTAAGGAAACTGGGTTAGGACATGCCTAAGCAACATGTTTCTGATTCTACACCATTTCCAAAGGCAATATATGTTATCAGTAACCCTTTTTTCTTTTTGGTATATGTATTGCAAATAAAAAATCATGGAAAAATCTAGGAGTTCTGTGATGAGAATTCACAGGATTAATTTCCTTTAATTAGAACAACTAGGGGCTCTTCGGGTACAGCACTGTATGGCAGAACATCCACATTCTAGTCTTTAGAACCTACAAATATGTTATCTTCTACGGCAAAGTAGACTTTGCAGATGTCATTAGTTAGGACCTTAAAATGGAGAGATTATCGTGAATTATCTGGATTAACCCAATCTAATCACACTGTTCCTTAAAAGCAGAGAAGGCAGTGGTCAGACAGGGGGCTGTGACCATGCAAAGCTTGGAGAAAGAGCCACAAGCCAAGAAATGTGGGTGCCTCTCAAAGCTGAAAGGGAAGATTCTCCCCTAGTGCCTTCAGACACTTTGATTTTAGCCCAGTGAGAATCTTGCTGGACTTCTAATCTACAGACAATAAATTTGTGTTGTTTTAAACTACTACAGTTGGGGCAATTTGTTTCAATGGCAATAGAAAACTAACATAATCACTATTCTCATGGCCTTCTTCACTAGAATTTCAGGAGCCAAATTGTATTTGAACTATTTAGCTGTTTAAAAATGTAGTGCTTTGAAGCAGACCTCACTACATTACTTAAAACTTTCAAAATGTAAAAAAGAGCTTTAAAAACAGCTTTGAGAGTTACTAGCATTGGTTTTTAGAGCCAACACAACTTTATTTAAATAGCACAGCTAGTCAATAGTAAATACCTCCCACAGCACCTTTTCCTTTCCAGAAGAACTTTACAAACCAAAGCAAACTAGGGTTAACCTATGAAGGTTTCTCTATGAATAAAATTAGTTATTTTATTTCATCCACTTTCATATCCTGCTGCCATAAACAAGCAATTCTTTTAACCAAAACATTAATATAAATGCCTTTTTCTAAAAAACTGATTAAAAGTTGAGCTTAAACTGAGCTTGTTACATGTCCCTCCTTCCACCAATATATCCTTCTTAATGGCTAACACATGATTAAAATCATCAGGGAATAATCTTTGAGGTCAGTCTCAATGCCACAGCTCTGACATACCTAAGTTCATCCATTTCCCTCTTCTTCTTCATTTCTTCTTTTTCTCTCCTTTTCATTTCCTGAATTTGGGCTTTTTTCTCATTCCTCTCTTCACGATCTCTGCATTCTTTCTCTGCTGCTAGGTCTGGGAACCGCTCGACTTTGGTCTTTTCTAATCGGTTCAGGATCTCATTTACTTTCTTCTCCACTGTCACAATTTTTACCTTTAAGGGAGACAGGAGAAAAGATATTGCATCTTTTTGTTTTTTTCTCCCAGAAGAGGGGTGAGGCTTTCCAGGGGTTTAGCAACCCAGTTTAATTCCCTTTAGAAAACATATATCATGCTCAGCCCTCAACAACAATGGTGTCAGACAGAAAAGATAGGATACTCCATTCAGTATCAGGGCTCCGCCTCCTTCAGTGGCATAAAACACTTACATCCTTCTGCCTGTGAAAGCCTATCTGCCCCACATCCATGTCAGCTGTTTTCTTCAGGTTAGACCACGGCGTATATACCACATTAACGTTGTTCATCTTGCAGCCTGCCAAGAGAGACTGTCTTCAACATGCAGGCAGGATGAGACTGAGCAATGTGTTCCCTTACCCACTGGCAAACTGCCATAAGCCAACAAGGGAAACGGCTTAGAATGAACAGGCCACCCATTGTTTTGAACCACCAATACTCTTTCAAAAACCACCCACAAAAGGCAAATAGTAAAGCTGACAAAATTCAAACGGAAGTATTACTATGGCAAGTAGGGGTCCATGGATTAGCTTCAGGGACTCTCTAAAATTGGATGCAAAATTTATCATTGTGGTTTTTTTTTTTTTCCAAGAGAAAAGGACTGAATATGTTTCCTCAGATTCTCACAGAAGTCCTTGACTCTGAAGGTTAAGCAGCAATGGAAAGCCATGGCCTGGAACTCACAAGCCCTGGACTCTATCTGGGACTACCACAAGCTAGCCGAGCCTCTCTGGAGAAGTCCCCAGGCCCAATGAATCTCATGAAATGTGAGGAAATTGGACTAGTTTAATAAAGTTTTTGCTTTTCTTTCAGCAGTGGAACGCTTTTACCAAAGAAAACACAGAAGTCATCAAAGCAGAGGTGCTCTGGATGGAAGGAGTGCCAGGTACCCTGTTCACTCCTCCTCCTGCCCCTTCACTGCCTCCTCCACCACTCATGCCCTCTACCCCCAGTACCCTCCCTGGCAGCTCTGGAAATCACAGTTTAATCACTGGTCTGACACTCTCTCTGGTCCTTCCAAATTAGATGGCAAGAGATTTCAATGCTTATTAAATCCCCATGTACACTGGAAAAAGCTGGAAGACTGCTTTACCCAAGGGGTCAAGATTAACACCACCAAAAATGGCACAAAATGACATCATGTGCTGCCTGACTATAATGTGCAAAACTTCACTTACGTAATATTCCTGCCCCAAAGTGCATGATGGGATTCTAATCCAGAGGAAGCATCAGACAAACCCCAACTGTGGGTTAGTAATCCCATTACTACAACTGGTCTGTACTTTTTGAGAGACAAAGCAGTATCTCTGGATTAAAGGAGACTAAAGAGAAGTAAATACAGCACAAGTAAATATAGCACATGGCCCTGGATCCAAAAAAAAAAAGCTATAAAGAAACAGTAGTGGGACAAGTGGCAAAACTTAAATATGGACTGTATATCAGAACACAGTATTCTATCCATGTTAAAATTCCTGAATTTTACCACTGTAATACAGTTATTTAAGACAATGTCCATGTTCTTCAGAGGAACATGTTCAAGGGTCATGATATCTACAATTTCGCTTCAGATGGTTCAGCTTAAAAGGTTAATGAGTATGCAATATATAAAGCAAATAAATATGGAAAAATTTAAAAATTGATGAATCTAAGTGAATGGTATATGGTAGCTGTACTATTCTTGCAACTTTTCTGTATATCTGAAAGTTTTTTCAAAATAAAGTTTCTTTAGAAAATCTCCATGTGCAAGGCACCGTGGGGGACACAAACATGACCAGACAATGAATCTTGCTCTCCACGACTCTAACGGAGCAGGGTAAGCACATAAATAACTTGGATTAAAAGGAGAACTGATCAAATGCTGTTGGAAAGCTACAGGAAACTGCTAAGACAGCACAGAGAAAGTGGGGCCACTCAAAGCTGAAGAAGGAAAAGGCTTCATCGAGGAGGCTCACAGAGCTCAGGGGTTATGGCAGAACACTTGAGCCAAATGGGGTGACATCAAATCCAGTCTCTACTGCGCTTTAGACCTCTAAGACCTTGAACAAGTTCCTTAATTCTCTTTAAGATCAGTTTCCTCCTCTATAAAATGAAAATAACATCTAACTCAACAGGGTGGATAATTTGTGAAGTACTTAGCACAGGGCCAGGCATGTAATTAACACTCCATCAGTGTTAGCAATTACTACCATCACTACACCTACTATGTGGACCTTGAACCTTAGCTTGAATCTGGACTCTGATGACCGACAAGGACAAACCTGAGGGCAGAGGGAACAATATAAGCCGGGTGCAGGGTCGGAAAACAGCAAATATTGGCTTTGGCTGTAGTGTGAAATACGTGAAGGGAAAGAAGTCTGCAGTCAAATCAGAGACGCTTAAATGCTGGCTTCAGAAGTCCAGATTGAACAGTTTAGGCCGAGGAGAGTCAAGACAGTTTCTAAACTTCTAAAAGTTTAATCTGGAAAGATTCACTGGGTGAACACAGAACAGGCTGACCTAAGATTCTGGACCTATGACCCAGAACAGGCTGATTCTATAGCGATAAACAAATTTACCCCCAAAGCCCTTGGTTCTGAGCACTGCAGGTGGTAAACCGGGGGAAAACTTTGTCCCTACAAAGTGCCACAAGTGGAATGTCCTCTGGAAATCTCATAGCAATGACCATTTTCTCCACTCCTTGGCACATCATCTTCTACTAACTCACAAGAGCAAGACCCTTGGGCTTAGCTCCTTATTTGCTAGCTGAGCAATCATTGCAGAAGGCTGAAGAGGAGAGAAAGAGTAATTCAGTGTCATGACTCTTTGCTCCTCTTTGTTTTCTCTAGAATTAGTAAACTATGAAGAGATTAAGAAGAAAGCAGCTGGGCCAAGAATAAGGCCTCCAAAGCTCTTTTAACAAAGACATGTCTGCTAGCCAGCAGCATGGGAAGGGATAAGGACATGTGAAGGAAGCTGGAACACAGAAGGAAAGAATATAATGATTCTTTCAATTCTTCTTGTTATTTCAGTAACTGAAGATCTTAGCTGAAAATCTTAAAAAATTCTGTTCTCCTCATAAAACGGAATGTCCCAAAATGTATTACAATTTATTAACTTATAGAGTTGAAAATCAGTGGCTCTGTAAAGCAACAGTTCTACCTTCTTTGGCTAGGTGCTGACTCATCATTCAGGCCGCCTAAGTGAAGGTGTGGGAAGCACAGTCGGGGAAAGGGGAATGCTGCGCTGCTCTTGTCCTGTAATTGCCAAATCCTTGTCCTGTAATTGCCAACTCCTGGTACCTGTTATCAGCTGTGGGTCCGCCCCATGTTTATCTTCTTCCCAAACCACGATTGCTTTCCAACCTTCTGGAGCATCCCTCCACTCCATCTCAAGCCATAATAACCTCTACCCGATCTAGACCTGTGTTCTACATCCTAAAATCGGATCTACTGGCTCATTCTTAGCAGAGCACCACCTCCTGGTTTCGCTTCTTAAACCCCACCCCTACCCTACTAATCATCCTTCTTGACACTTCATGACTATTAGATGAAATCTTGCATAGCAGAAATAAATACCAGGTAATCATCAAGCACAGTATGCCAGGCCCCACCTAAAACAGGCTAATTGTTTTCAACCCACGCTGCACAGGAGACTCACCCAGAGAGATTTTAAAAGCAGTGATATTTGGGAATCACCCCAGACCAACTAAATAAGATTCTCTTTGGTAGGGAGGGGAAGTAACAAGATCAACTGACTTGACAACTTCGCAATTTAAGAGCGAAAAAGTACGTAAGAGGAGGAGGGAAAGAAAAAAGTAGAAAAGCATGATTTGGGGACTTTAATTCTAGAATCTAATGACAAATAATAGAAATAAAGATATCAAAACATTAAAAATAAAGCCATAAAACACATTGTTCTTGCTTAGCTATCAACATTACCAAATTTCCCGAAGTCTTTTTATAATAACACTAAGTACAGACGGATCTAGACAACCTTCTATTCAAGGTAAGGAAACAGTAAAAAGAACCGAGATTTAGATAGGACCATCAAAATGACAGGGGTGGGGAGATCAATTTTTAGTTCTTTGACAGGTAGCAAAATTGCCATCCATCTTAAAGAACAAAACATGGCAAAGGCACAGCACATGTTATTCTTTGATGGAGGCCAAAGTCAACAGCATGCTCACTAAAATGTAATCCATTTCAGACACAGAGAAAGTCAGTGCTAATTCTAAAAACACCTCTAGGAAAACTGACCTTGAATGCTATTGGCCTTCACAAGGTGGGCACAGTCCATCAGCACTTCCTTTGGGATGTCTTCTATATTCTCTCCCTGAAACACAAAAATAAACCAATTGGTCCACTACCTCATTATCCATTGACACTGGAGCACTCAAAGGGCATTTGCTGCCTTACCTACTAGGCATGATTTTACTAAAAGCAGAGGTTCTTCAACTGTTACAGAACACTGAAAAGTAAATTTACTGTGTGCATTATGGGAATGTTTGTTTAAAATAAGAGAAGGCTGTAATATGAAAATGATTGACACTTAAGAAGTAAAAAAAAAAACCAGGAAATGAAAAAAACTGCCAGAATATTAATTATAATTATGTCTGAGTAATTTTTATTCTCTTTCTTCTCATTCTGACTTCTAGAAACCTTGTGGGAAAATGATGCCTATTTTTGACAACTGGGGTCTTCCTGGCCGAGGTCCCTATGACCTTCCTTTCAAAAGAAAATGTGTAGTTTTAGTTCTCAGACATCTGGTAGGTCATCTATCCTCAGCTTCAATCAGGAAAAAAGTTCTGTTGTATAATCTCAACCATTCACTGTAAAGAAGAAATAACAGAAATGACACTGATCCTTTTTCTCTACAGAAATTTGTATCAAAATCAAAGATGAATAAGTGAGGTGATGCCCATTTTACAGATGCAGAAACAGGCCAGTTAAGTAACTTGCTCAGAGTCACGTGGTGAGTAAGCAGCAGAACCAGAATTCAAAGCCAGCAGTCTGGCCCCAGGGTCTGAATGAATCCCTTAGTCTTACTGCATTTTCAACTTCCTTGGTACCTACTAATTACAACGGCTATGTCATTTACTGCAGGAAATTAATCAGGTAAAAGTTTCTCAAGGAGCACACACTTTCAAACTGGGCACATTAGGCTGGGTTTAGGGGCTCGCGCCTGTAATCCCAGCACTTTGGGAAGCCAAGGCAGGAGGACAGCTTGAGCCCAGGTGTTCGAGACCAGCATGGGCAACACAGTGAGACCTCACATCTACCAAAAAAATTAAACTGAGCTCATTATGTGTTTCCAAAAGACAGTGAAATTGAACTTCTATTCAAACAAGTAATAATTGGTGGTAATGTGAACTCGGGACTACCACCAGTATTTTCCATCTTCTGACACAGCAGATCCCCCAAAGAAGACATTAATCTGACCCAAAATTAAACTTGGTAACACCATAATTTATTTTCTCTAAATCTAATAGTTCCAAAATGGCAAGAAGTTGCCTAAAAGCATTCAGAATTTTGCTCCAGCATAGAGTTCATAATCCTCTTTTCCTTCACCATATAGTCCTCAAAAACATAAATAGTATGAGATGGGGCACACTGTTTAACCTTGCTAGTAAACTAAAAAGTGAATATTATTGCCATAATGAAGTAGCATCTTATATTCATCAAAATGGTCAAAAGGTTTTTATTTTTATTTTTTAAGTTATAAAACCCAAAAAGGTTTTGGAAAACCTATAAAGAGTAGAGAGCATTTTAAACAAGCACAATACTTTCAGAGGGCAATCTGGCAAAAAAGCAGTTACCAAACTATGTACATCTTTTCACCCAGGAAATCCATTCCTAAGAATTATTCTAAGAGAATAATGAAAAACAAAAAACAAAAAATAAAACCAGAAGGTAGATTATGAAAAGTTATTTCTTGGTGATTCATAATGCTGAAAAATTATAAACAATCTATATTCTGACAAGGGAGTTTCATATTAATTGCAGCATATTATTAACTCAATGCAGCCAGTCAAAATAACAAATATGAAAATTATATAGTAACATAAAAAAGTTCATAAAATGTCACGTTAAAAAGTAATCTAATCAACCAGGGGATGTCAAGATGGAATGTGGACAAGAGAATTTAACTCTTATTACAAACATAGGATATCATGTCACTGAAAGGGGTGGGGAAAAAAAGTAGCTTACAGCTAACTTTGGAAACGACGTGTTTTTGTTGTTGTTGTTGTTCTTGAGACAGGGTCTTGCTCTGCTGCCCAGGCTGGAGTGCAGTAGTGTGATCATGGCTCACTGAAGCCTCAGCCTCCTGGGCTCAAGTGAGCCTCCTACCTCAGCCTCCCAAGTAACTGGGACCACAGGTGGGTATCCCACAACCAGCTACATTTTCTTTATTTTTTGTAGTGACAGGGTCTCCCTATGATGCCCAGGCTGGTCTTGATCTCCTGGGCTCAAGTGAGCCTCCTGGCTCAGCCTCCCCAAGTGCTACCATGGAAAATAATGTTTTGACTGGCAATGGTTTAAGGCAAAAAGACAACCTGTAGCAAAGGATGACAATCAGAGCCATCCCCATGAGCTCATGTTTAGCTTAATATAAGTACAGACGGAGAGATACAGAAACAATTACAGATATGTGCATATACATGGGTTAGTACACATACATGTATATCTCCTTCTCTGTCAGCTCAGAGGGCCGAAAAGCGATGACACTCCAGTGGTAACAGGCGCACCCAGAGCCCAGATCTTTTTAAATTTTTTCACATCAGACATGACAAGGTTCAAGGGTGGCACATGTCATACATGCGCATGAACAGCCAATCATCACACTCATAAACTACAGAAGGATCCATCTAGATCTTGATTTCGAAACACCATTACCACTGGAAAGAACCAGGTTTCCTTGGAGAAATGCCCGATTCTAGAGCTGGGACGGGGAAAATACAAGACGAGCCTGGAGCTCTCTGCAGTGCCAAAAAGCAAGGATGTGCTCAAAGAACAAAAGGATGGGAGCATGTCAGAGGACATGGGAGCACACGGGAGCCCGCTGAAAGAGCTCCAGCTGAAGCTGCAACAATATCAGAGTAAAATAACCTGGTTCCAGAACATATCTCAAAGGATAAAATAAACACAGGAGTCTAGGCCGATGCAAATAAATGACTGAATAAATAAATAGGGGAAAAGAGACAAATGTTCCTTCCAGAATTCCAAATAATGTATATAGACACTCCCCTCTCCAGGAAGTAGCGCTTAATTCCATCCTCCACCTCCTTGAGTGTGGGCTGGACTTAGTGACTTGCTTCCAAATAAGAATACAGAAACGGGAAGAAAAGCAACCTTATAGAAGAGCAACATCCAAACACTACCCTGGCCAGGCCATCAAGGCTCATGTCATCAATGATAAGTCACGGTAATACACGCACCTGATATGCTGTGACGAGACAGGCACTTCACCTCTGTGATATTCTCCCCCTAAACCCATAACCCATCTAGTCACGAGAAAAAATATCAGATAAATACAAACTGAGCAATAGTCTACAAAACACCTGATCAGTACTTCTCAAACTGTCAAGGTCATAAAAAACAGAAAGAATGAGAAATTGTCATAGACTAGAGAAGACTAGGCAGACACAACTAAATGTAATATGGTACTCTAGACTGGCTACTACAACAAAAAGAGGGCATTAATAGAAAATTGGTGAAATCCAAATAAAGTCCAGAGTTTAGGTGACAGCAATGTGCCAAGGTTAGTTTCTTTGTCTTGACAAATCTACCATAGCAATGTAAGATGTTAACGATGGGGGAAACTAGGTGAAGGGTAGACGGGAACTCTGTATGACTCCTGCCACTTTTCTGTAAATCTAACATTTTTCCAAAGTTGAAAGTTTATCAAAAAGAAAGCAGTACACTCACAAGCATATATACCCTATGATTCAACTATATATAAAATATATGAATAGAGACGGATTGGAAAAATAGTGGTATTGTATTACTAGGGGCCATTAAATATTTTTTTCCTTTATTACTAGCATGTTCTTTTAAACTTCCTAAAGAAGCCTATGATAACTGGGAACACGGGCCTTTCACTGAGGCAGGAGAATCACATGAGCCACACATGATATCCACTGGAGGAGACAGAAAGTCTGGGAGTGTCAACTGAATCGAAAGAAAAGGAAAGCAGAGATGACAGACAGCACACTGGAAGTGACAGGATAAGCAGTGCATCTAGCTGGGAAATACGTACACTGCCTCCTTCTACATCTCAAAAATCATTTAGAATGTTAGAGTGATTTTCTGGGTCAGAGGGAAGACAAGTCTTCATTTGTTAACTTTTAGATTTGCGTACCAACTTATTACTTTAAGCAATTTAACTGCAAAGGATAAAGAACAAGATATGATGCATCATCAGGAGAAAAGTCAAGAATCCATGTTTAAATTCAGTTACCTTATGTAATCGAAGGTATACATGAGCCGAAGAGAGTTTGTCCACATGAAACCTACAAAGAATGAAAACCACTTTTAGCAAGAGGTACAAGACAATCAACTCCTCAGGCCACGTGCCATTTAAAGCATTCTGTTCTAAAAAGTCTTCACTCCATGCCTGCCACATGTGAAGCATCATGAGGAGTATAAAGCACAGTCACCACCTCCAAAGGGCTCCCCATCACCATGAAGAGGTACAAGAAACACTGAGTTATGGAGCTGTGAGTAAGTGCCAAGATGAGTAGAAATACTAAATATTAACTGTGCTGGGAAGGGTGATTTTTCAAGATATAAAAAGAACTATCACTGATCAAACGCTTCATGATAAAAAGGAGGCAGTGAGATATGGTTGGCCCCTGACTGAAGCATAGGACTTAGAGCAAAACCAAGGAAAGGAATTTCAGGTGAAAAGAGTGGGGGATGAAAGAAGTCAGCAAGTCTCCAATGCTGCCAGCCTGGGAGATTAGCAGAACCACAGTTTGGCGGAAACAGATGACAGTTTTGTTTGTGACATCCCAAATTTCAAGTGATAGCAAAACAATCCAAAGAGAATGTTGAATAGAGAGCTGGAAGAGTTAGGCGGGGCCTAAAGACGCTAAGCAGAACACCTCATTAAATGGGTTACAATTCAATAATGTAACCCAATAATTCACAAACCCAGCAGTTCATCCGGCCCTATATTCTGACAGTGATACTAATATATGTCTCTTGGGTGAGCACTGCCCTTTACTGACATTGTCCTAAAAACATTCAGAATGTCCCCCACCCCTTAAATTTACCTTTCATGATGGCGCTATCACCTATCAATTAAACCTTTTAAAATCTATGCAACATTCAGGATACGAGATTTTCATGTTTTCAATTCACTAAATGAACTTGACTTTCTCTTTCCAATACCCGGAAATGTCCCCTCAGAATCCCAGCATCACACAACAAACAAGGTAACATGATTGCCACTTCGTGACTCTGTTAACTTTAGTTGATACAATTTGGATTTGCGTCCCCACCAAATCTCATGTCGAATTGTAATCCCCAATGTTAGAAGTGGGGCCTGGTGGGAGGTGACTGGATCATGGGGGTGGATTCTTCATGAATGGTTTAGCACCATCCCTTTAGTGCTATTCTTGTGATAGAGTTCTCATGAGATCTGTTTAAAAGTGTGTAGCCCCGGCACCCTGCTCCTGCCATGTAAGATGCCTCGCTTCCCCTTAGTGCTATTCTTGTGATAGAGTTCTCATGAGATCTGTTTAAAAGTGTGTAGCCCCGGCACCCTGCTCCTGCCATGTAAGACACCTCGCTTCCCCTTTGCCTTCCGCCATGATTAAAAGTTCCATGAGGCCTCCCAGAAACAGACACTGCCATGCTTCCTGTATAGCCTGCCAAACCATGAGCCAATTAAACCTCTTTTCTTTATAAATTACCCAGTCTCAGGTATTTCTCTATAGCAATGCAAGACGGACTAATACATTAGTCATACTGCTTCCTTGGTCCTTACCTTTCCAGACTGAAGAATGTTCAGAAAATCCTAAAGAGGCATCATTACATCCCATTATGTATCTCTAGCCATTTTCTTAAGCACTAATAAATGTTTTAGAGGTGAAAATGGTCACCTTCACACCTAGTACAAGATGTAGACTGTATGATTCTATATAAAAGTGCCCTCTTTAAAGAGGTTAATCTTGCTATTCACTATGCATACAGAAAAATATTAGGCACTTTTGGCACACAGTTTATGATGACTCTAGGTTTTACTCTTAATCATTAGTGATAGCCAGAAATGGACATAACATCTTATTTGACTTATATTTCTCCAAGTGGTTCACTTACTCATTTGCATTCCCATGTGAGAGATTCATATTAATTATCACCTTCAGCTGGACATTTTCCAGCCAGAAAAACCTGTGCTTTTTGCAAATCTAAAAATTACATATCTCATTATCCCTTTTCAGAATCTTAGGAAAATATCACACTAGTAACCAAGATAACTGAAAAGTAACTTCTCCCATTCCAACTTTTAATTTGCCTTAAGCCAGTTCTCTATTTACAACATCTTCTTCCCTATGTACCTATAGTAGATTGAATTCTGATTTTTCTTAAAGGTCTATGATATAGAATTTTGTCAAAAGAAATATCCAAATAATTCAATATATATTTAATGATATTCATACATAAGTAGAGAAAGAACCAAAACACACACAGGAATATCACTGCCAAAATACAGCAACTTTACCGATATACATCAATTTCAGGTTTGTATATGATAGATACACCTAGACAAAGGGCAGGGGAAAATGGATGAAAGTATAAGAGAAAAAATCCAGCTCTATAAACAAACTATCTTGAGCAAGTTTCCTTAAAACAGAAGCAAACGACTTCTCAAATCTTTCTAAACGTTTACTCAAAGTTTAAATTATAGCCATAGTTCCCTCTTATCCTTGTTATCTTCCTCTCCCTGTTACCCTTTTCTGAATGCAGAGACCAGAAACTTCCCTAAATGAGCATCAACTGCCTGAGGATACAGATTCAGGGCCCTGGAGCTGGGCTGTCCAATTACTTAAAGCTGAGTCTGTGGAAACACTAATCATTAGGAAGTCTGGACACAGTAAATACACACTATTTCTATTTTCCTACATATAAAGATGAATTTAGGGCCAGGCACAGTGGCTCACGCCTGTAGTGCCAGCACTTTGGGACACCAAGGTGGGAGGATCACTTCAGGTCAGGGGTTGGAGACCAGCCTGGCCAACATGGTGAAATCCCATCTCTACTAAAAATACAAAAAAATTAGCCGGGCACAGTGGCAGGTGCCCGTAGTCCCAGCTACTCGGGAGGCTGAAGCAGGAGAATCGCTTGAACCCGGGAGGTGGAGGTTGCATTGAGCTGAGATGGCACCACTGCACTCCAGCCTGGGAGACAGAGCGAGACTCTGCCTCAAAAAAAAAAAAAAAAAAATAGCCTGGTGTGGTGGTACATGCCTGTAATCCCAGCTACTTGGGAGGCTGACACAGGAGAATAGCTTGAACCCGGGAGGTGGAGGTTACACTGAGTCAAGATTGCATCACTGCACTCCAGCCTGGGTGACACAGCAAGACTCTGTCTCAAAAAGAAAAAAAAAAAGATGAATTTAGTTCCATTCTCACGGATTCCTAGGAAAACCCTTTGCTTAAAAGCCTCAGGAGGTTTTCTGGGATAAATTCAGATGCTGACATTCACAGAGGTAATGAATGATTCAAAAGCTCCACAAAGTGAAGCAGGCGAACACCCCACCCTGGAATGGTGATCAACTCAGCATCATTCTTAGCACTCCCTGGAATATGTCCAAAATTGACATCTGGAATGGGTTTTGAGGTCTACACCTACTCACATCATACCTCAAATGTAGCTTCTGAAGGTAAAAGCCAATCATATCCAACAACAGTCATTCATCTCAAGACTACTAAAGGGGGTCAAAATGGGCCTCTCGGTATCTGTAGACCAATTTGGGAAGTACTAATCACAATGAAATGAAAAACTGAGGTCATAATTTATTGGACGTGGGTTGTAAATTGGAAATTTCTCTTCCATTTATTTAATTAAACAAATGAAAGTCAGGTAGAAGGCTGTGGTACACTGATTTTCAGGCTGCATCTGATTATGTAACCTTCTCTATGCAGGTATTTATGCCTCAAACCTGATAGGTTAAAAATTTCCATCAGCTAACTGCCTAACAGGTGCAGCCATTCTTATTCCAGCCATTCTTATTCCCATGAGAGTCTGGAGATCGCTGGTCTTTAAAAACAACTGAAAATCATCCAGCTGGGTGTGGCAGGAGCTCAAAATGGAGATAACCGTGATGTGGCCATTGTAGGGAAATGTCCATGGAAACTGCTTCTACACTGGCAGAGTCAATTAGGAAATCAACAAATATTTACTGAATACCTACTATGTGCCAGGACCTATGCTAGGTACTGGGAATATAGTAGTTAATGAAATAGGTGATCATTGTCCTCATACAGCTTACTGTCTCAGGCCCTAGGAAGGCGGGCAGCCCCAGTCTGGATGTTTTCAGCATTGCACCCTGCCCACTTGAGGCAAGAGAGCACCAAGCAGGGTTTAACGTGATGACATATTTGGATTTAGAAGACAGGCTATTGTGCTGGAATAGGGACCAGATTTAAAAAGCCTTTAAAATTCCTTTGTTCCGGCTGGGCGCAGTGGCTCACGCCTGTAATCCCAGCACTTTGGGAGGCCAACGCGGGTGGATCACCTGAGGTTAGGAGTTCGAGACCAGCCTGGCCAACGTGGTGATAGCCCCAGTCTCTACTAAAAATGCAAAAACTTAGCCAGTCATGATGGTGGGCGCCTGTAGTCCCAGCTACTCGGGAGGCTGAGGCAGAAGAATCTCTTGAACTCGGGAGGCAGAGGTTAAGTGAACCGAGATCGTGCCATTGCACTCCAGCCTGGGCAACAAGGGCAAAACTCTGTCTCAAAAAAAAAAAAGAAAATTAAATCAACTCTTCTAAAAAGCAGTAGCCTCAACTCTATCACTAGAGGGAATTAAGTGAAGGGTCTGTGTCCACATTTGGAGAAAAGAGGTCCAGAGAGAGCTGCAGCAACAGCCTGGGAGAAGAAAGGAGCTGAAGCCAAAAGAGCAGCAGCCTGGAGGAGACAGAAGCAGTGACTTAGAACCAGAGCCAGAGCCAGTAGCAGACAGAGCAGACCCAGTCAGTTTCTCTTAACCTTAATTTCCTCATCTGAAAAAATGGGCATAATATTAATATCTATTTCACAGAGTTGTTGTGAAGTTAAATGTATTAATGGAGGTAAACACTTAGTAGTATTTGGCATATAGAAAGTGCTTGACAGATGTTCACTATCATAATAAAGCAAACGGGACCCAGGTGCCTTTATCTTCAGGGATAGCATTTGGTAGGAGGTATGAGGAGTCAGGAAGATGATATGCCACTCCATAGGCAGGACTGTGCTCCAGAAGAGAGACAATACTAGGGTCAGAGTCAGTGGTGGAAGCTGAAGATGAAGAAAAAGAAAGTAGACTGGGTGTGACAGTGTTATAGGACAGAAACCCATGTATTCATAAAAGGTCCCAGGTCTGAATGGTAGAAGTCTATGTGGTGTTCTAAGACAGAGAAAAGAATTCCGCTTAAATGAAGTCTTTTTGTTTGTTTGGTATTCTTTTTTTTGGACTGGGTTTTGTGAGCAAAATAAATGATCTCAAAAGGAGACTAAGAAAGTATATGTTATTATTTAAAACAGTTCGCATAAATTGTTTTAGAAAGAAGGCATCGGGGTTGGATCAAGACAGAGCTAAAATCATCAGGGAGTTTAGAAGACAAAGGGGAAAAAGTGTGCTTCCTTTAAAGCTGGACGGGTAAGAACCTCCGTCTATTCCATCCGCATGGATGCTTGTATCTATTTTCTTCATTGCTTCATGTGAAGTCTTCATGAACACTCAAGAACAGTGGCCTGAATATTTAAGTGAGGTGTGGTCTCAGTAACTTACTATGTCGTGGAGACAAAAAGGAGGAAAAAGAAGGCCTGTGTCCTAGAGGCCTTTGCTCTCAAGCCTGAGATCAAACCCAAAAACATCATTTCCAACTTGCAAGGTAATTAGAAATGAAGGGAACTGGCAGTCAGCTGTTTACCCCTGAAGACCCATAGAACCACAGTACAAAGCAAGATTCTAGTTTGAATGCTTGGCCAAGTCTAAGAAAGGCAATGATGATCTACAGAGGGCAGAACCAAAATTGTTACTTACCAGATATCTTCAGGCCAGCCATGCTTGATCAGATCTTCATCTGCAATGAGATATGAGAAACAAAAGAAACAAAAACTGTCAAATGAAGATATGCCAGGGTTTATAAGTTAAGAATGGGAGAAATGTCAGCTCCTCCCACAAATTTCTCTCTCCCTTAATGAAGAAGAGTAATTCAGAGGCCTTGATGCTTGAAAATACAGAAAAAAAAATAATTTTCACAATTGAACAATATGAACTTTATAATTTTTATAAATTTATATAATACTTCTAATCTAAAGCTCAGATATTATTTCTATATGAAGATAATAAAACTAACACTGACAAAACAAAGCAACCAATACATTAGATGTTTCAGAAAATCAATTCACCTAATAATACTTAAACATTAAAAAGAACTGGCTGAAACTTTCAAGCAATATTTTACTTCTTTAAGAAAAAATAACTTGATTATAAAATTACAGAAAATTTAAAACAAAACAAACATTAGAAGTATAAAAAGAAAATAAAAATCACCTTAAATTCTATCACATATGGAAATAAAACACAAGAAGAAATAGCTAACAGAGTGAAAAGTAATTGTCTGGGGAGGTAGTGGGTGGGGTGGAACATGGGTATTAAGAAGCATTTTTTTTTTAATTCTAAGCATTCTATCACTACTTGACTTTTTAAACTATGTATTTGTTAGATACAAATAAAAATAAAGTTCTTTGGGAACAATGACTACCTAATTCTCTTATATGAATAAACTTTTCTATTGTTGGCCCTTGGTTTGTTTCTAATTAGAAATGCTTCGATAAATTTTTTAAATAAAGTTGTCCATATTTCTGATTATTTCCTTAAGGTATATTTCTAAAAGCTAAAGTATTCGCTCAAAGTGAATGCACATTTTTTAAGGCTAATATATATCACTACATAAAGGTTATATCAATAAATATTTCTTACAGCCATATTAATAATTAATAATAATTCTGGTTAATACAGAATTATTTAAGTATTAAATGCCAATTTAAAAATTATAAACGATATTGGGCACAGTGGCTCACGCCTGTAATCCCAGCACTTTGGGAGGCTGAGGCGAGCAGATCACCTGAGGTCAGGAGTTTGAGACCAGCTTGGCCAACATGGCGAAACCCCATCTCCACTAAAATTACAGAAATTAGCCAGGCATGTAGCACATGCCTGTAGCCCCAGCCACTTGGGAGGCTGAGGTGGGAGAATTGCTTGAATCCAGGAGGTGAAGGTTCCAGTGAGCTGAAATCACGCCACTGCACTCCAGCCTGGGTGACAGAGTGAGAAACTGTCTCAAAAAAATAAATAAATAAATAAATTGTGAATGATTCATATGTGATGATTTAAAATGTACCCAAGAAAGTATGGTCTATATAATTTGAATGGGGTATTTACCGTCCAGAAAAGGAAAAGCAAAAGGAAGACACATCTTGGGTGAAGGCACTCATAACAGTCGTAGACACTATGAGTTTTCTGAAAGGCTTTCTAACGCTTTAAGTAGGACTGAGCAAATAGCCAAAAGGTAAGCAAAAAAAGGAAAGAGAAATTTAAAAAAATCTCTTTCCCTCAGTCAGGCAAAGTTTGGCTCCCTGATGACACCTGCTGGCTGATAAAAACAACAAACCTGAAAGCTTTTCAGTGAAAGTAAATCATTCCACTTAAATTGATCGTTCTATCGAGTTCTTGGCCTGAAGTCATAAACACTATTAGAAATACATGTAATGGGCTAGGAATGCCAGACAATGGGGTGATTTAGAGAAGTAATGTCCGTTCTTACAAGGCAACCTAGGAAAAGTTGATATCTCCAAATGACCCTAAGAGTTCCTAGGGAAAAAGTGTTCCATACATACATACATTCACTTATTTCAGACAACAGATTCTCGCTGTCTCTTAAGCTGGAATGCAGTGGCATGATCACGGCTCACTGCAGCCTACCTCCCAGGCTCAAGCGATCTTCCTGCCTCAGCCTCCAGAGTAGCAAGGACAACAGGTGTGCGTCACTATGCCCAGCTAATATTTTCTTTTATTGTTGTTTTTTGTAGAGACAGGGTCTCCCTATGTTGCCCAGGCAGGTCTCGAACTCCTGGGCTCAAGTGATCCTCTCGCCTGAGGCTGTCAAAGTGTTGGGATTACAGGCGTGAGCCACCATGTCTGGCCTCTTACGTTTTTTTCTACAAAGGTTTTAATGACAGCAAAATGCCACTCCAGAGGGCTCTAAAAATATCATCTAAATTTATATCTGTGACATAAATTATGCATCTAGATTTGTATCTATATATTCCCACAACAGACATTCAAAGGATTCCACAATCTAGTCCATCCTAACCCACTCCTCCACAAAGCCTTCTCAGCTTTCAATCACATTTACTATCTCTGATCTGTCTACTTCTACAGCATTTACTATTCATGTTACTTCATTTTGTCTATACTTTTTAAAAAACAGACCTTAGTACTTTTTTGTGATAATAAAGTTGTGACATTAACTTTGGGTGTGACTTAATGGTGAAGCAGTCTATAGCATATTAATACTTGAGTTTTATATTTCTCCTACTAACCCATAAATCATCACAAGTAACATTGATTGTTAAAGCATTTTTCTTACGTAGCTTAGGAGGTGCTGCTGTCTCCCTATGTGAGCTTGTTTTGTTTCTCCAAAGCTAGTTTATCAAAGTAGGTGAAAACTCAGAACCAGCAAACTGGGTGGGGGCATGGAAGCTGGTGAGTGAGAGATAACACTTACCTGCTGAAAATTTCAAAATCAAATGCTTTTGAAAACTTACTTTCATATTTATCTTTTCCCATGTAAATAGTGTAGGCAGATGAATTAACTAAGATAAAACAAAAATAAAAAACAATTAGTAACTTCATCACCAACAAAATTGTTTCATGTGAAAAACAAGTGACAATTCTTAGATTAGGGGTTGGCAAACCATGGCCCATAATCCAAATCCAGCCTACCACCTGTTTTTGGACAGCCCTTGAGCTAAGAATGGTTTTTACGTTTTCAAAGGGTTGGAAAAAAAGCAAAACAAAGAAGAATAAGCCACGGAGATTGTAGGTGACGCACAAAGCCTAAAATATTTACTACCTGGCCCCAAAAGAAAAAGTTTACCATCCTTACTAATAGCTACTTTCCTACTTTCTCAGGGTTACAGTTCAGTGGTATCGCCAGTCCAATCCTATACTTTTGCCTTCTTTAAGAGTAAAAAAAAAAAAAAAAAAAAGAAAAGAAAAGAAAACTAAACACCACAACTAAGTTCCCATGTTTACCAAAGTTTTATTTTGCATAATTGTATTTAGCCAATATTACCCATATTCCAGGTGTGCTGCATATTCTAACAGGCTCTCTATCACATTCAGGGAGACCATGACTCTCCAACTTCTAAACCAGTGACTCTGACCCCTGATCTACATTAGAATCATGTAATTATGCCCCAGCTCCACCTCAGATCAACTAAATTCAAATCTCTGGTGGGCAAGAGTGAGCATCTGTGTTTTCTAAAACCCTTCCAAGTGATTCTAATGTAAGGTCAGGGTTAGAAACAACTGTCCTAACTCAAGTGGAATCTTCTGGGTATGGCTTATCCTAGAAATGACATTTGCTTTACCAAGGTGGTGTTTTATTGCAGACGTCCCTACCTTGGATTCCTACCGAAATTATAACTGAGTGCCAGGTTTCAAAGCTAGTCTACCAAAACTTGTTTGATCCAATTGGACTAAACTCCTGAATTCATAGACACTGGGCCCTCAGGCTACAAAGCCTGTGATGGAGAAGTACTGAAGCATAATACACACTGAAGCAAAGTACTGATAAGTGCAGGGTTGGGCTGGACAGTCTGTTGGCTATCACTCCACAGCACAGAACACACTCATGTACCTGGAGCCCTGAAGGACAAAGAGCAATACGCTCTCCTAAATTAAAAATCCTTTTATCAGAGAGATTCCCTGTACTTTCAGTAATGAGAAGCTTCTTAAATGATCAATCCTAGTTGCCTTTCTTGGGGGAGAGAAAACTAATTCCTTTGTTTAACATTTATAATAACTAAAGTCCAGAAGTAGTTGAGAAAAGTACCTTGAAAGAATGTGTGCATCGCCAAGTTTATAGAAATGCTTGTCTATTACTGAGCATTGTAGTACCTTGATCAGGCCTTAGTGTAGCATGTAACAAATGCCAAAAGGGTGGGAATAAAACTAAAAAGCATTTCAGATTTTCTCTGCATGGCCTGGCAATAGTTCAAGTGTATACCCTTTCAATCCTATAACGTCACTACCTATAATGTTACCATAATAGAGTACCAAAATACTCCACCAAGCAATAATCTTTTTACAATCTAAACACCCCTTAATAGAGATTCTTTAAATATATTATAGATTTGAACATCCATAAACAAAATATCATGTATCCATTAAAAAGAAACGGCAGGTGAAGAAATTAAGTATCAGAACAGTATTTTTGTGTATCTATATATGATTCAATTTATAAAAAATAAATGATTATAATGGTGTGTGTGTATATACATACACATACATGTTTTATTTTTATATAAGCACATACTTTATATGTATGGAAGCATAAACATTTTTTAACAAGTTACTTTGGTTAGCCTGCTATAAAACATACAGATGGCTTTTGTAATTAGAACAGAATTTTCAAAATAACAATATAGGCCAGGTGCAGTGGCTCATGCCTGTAATCCCAGCACTTCAGGAGGCCGCGGTGGGCAGATCACTTGAGGCCAGAAGTTTGAGACCAGCCCGGCCAACATGTTGAAACCCCATCTCTACTAAAAATACAAAAATTAGCCAGGTGTGGTGGCACACGCCAGTGGTTGCAGCTACTGGAGAGGCTGAGGCATGAGGACTGCTTGAACCTGGGAGGCAGAGGTTGCAGTGAGCCAAGATCGTGCCACTGCACTCCAGCCTGAGTGACAGCAAGACTGTCTCAAAAAAGAAAAAAGAATAACTGATATAAAATATTAATAAAGTTGTCTCTGCAGGCCAAGCTATCTAAGCTAACAGAGCCAAAAGAATAACAGAGGAATGTTTTGATGGTTGACTTATTAAATAAGGTGATTGAGAAAATGGCCATAACAAACCTAAAGTGAGTGGCATTCTACAAAGTAATTCAACTAACAATGCCATGAAAGACAAAGACTGAGCAATTGCTTGCGATTAGAGGAGGCTACAGAATAATGACACCTGAAGAATGCAACAATGATTTGTAAGGTATTTTTTGTTACAAATACATCATTAGGACACTAATGGGAACTGAATAAAGCCTGTTGATTAGATAATAGCATTGCTGCAATGTTAATTTCCTAATTTTGATCATGAAAAATGTCTTTTGAGAAGAGAATGCCCTTGATTTTAGAAAATAAATCTGAAGCATTCAGGGGTTAACTGCAACTTACTAACAAACGTTTCAGGAAAAAGGTGTGTGCAAGAGAAAAAACAGAGAAAAAGAGAAACGGAAAAAGAAAGACAAGGCATGTGGTAAAATGTCAGAATTTGTAGTCACAGTGGCTCACGTCTGTAATCCCACCACTTTGGGAGGCTGAGGCAGGCGGATTACTTGGGCCCAGGAGCTCGGGACCATCCTGGGCAATATGAGGAAACCCTGTCTCTATAAAAATAATTTTTTAAATTAGCTGGGTATGGTGGCTAAAGTGGGAGGATCACTTGAGCCCAAGAAGTTGAGGCTGCAATAAGCTGTGACTGCACCACTACACTTGCCACTACACTTCAGCCTGGGTGACAGAGCGAGACTGTCTCAAAAAAAATTGGGGTACTCTGGGAGAATATACAGGAAATCTTTTACTATACTGGCAACTTCTCTGAAAGACTGAAATTATGTCATAATAGAAAATTAGTCTGGGCGCAGGGGCTCATGCATGTAATCCCAACACTTTGGGAGGTTGAAGCGGGAGGATGACTTGAGGCCAGGAGTTCAAGACCAGCCTGGCCAATATGGTGAAACCCTGTCTCCACTAAAAATTCAAACATTAGCCAGTCGTAGTAGCATATGCCTGTAATCCCAGCTACTCAGGAGGCTAAGGCAAGAGAATTGCTTGAACCTAGGAGGCAGAAGTCGCAGTGAGTCGAGATCATGCCACTGCACTCCAGCCTGGGCGACAGAGCAAGACTCCATCTCAAAAAAAAAAAGAAGATGAAAAATAAAAAGGAACATCACTGCTGCACAACAAGTCTGAATTAAGTTCCTTTCCATGTTAAGAAGGAAAAGTAAACTGAATTATTCTAGTTCATTTGTTATTCTCATCTAAATAATATGGTTGATTAGTACTGGAACCGGTTATTTGGAAGACACTTGACTTATGGGTAGCAACCAACCCAACTTCAGAGGTGATCTGATTATTTCACAATTTATAGAACAACCTACTTTTAGGTAGATGATATTAACAGGTATTAAAAGTACAAGTGGACTTTGAGCCAAGTATCTATAATCAGATGGTCTTAAATGTGACACTGGACATATTAGACTAATGTTCAATTATTCCCTTATGAGAGCATGAAAGAATGAAAATGGAACACATTTTAGTCAGATATTAATCATAAAATGCAAAAGAACAACTTCCTATGAAGATTTTCTTCCCATTTTAAAAAAGTTTTTATGCAGTAAAAACCATCAGTTAGTTAAAAACTTGGCAAGCCACACAAATTCATTTCCTGAAGATTCTATATATTTGTTTCTATACTGCCAATATGTAAAGTTTCATTACTATTTTACTGAGAAAGTTAGGATTTTTCCATTAACTTTGCAGTTTTAAAAGATCAGCTGCACAAGTGCACTTTTATTAGGCTTAGAGGCCAAATATTTTTCTAACAGGAAACAGTTCTGACATTATAATGGAAGTCAATGAAAAAAAACAGGACCCACAAATCTAATGAAGCATTTTGCTCTATTAAGGGTAGATGTGTATGTGTGACTAGCACTTAAAGAATTTAGAGTAACTTTAAGGGGAATAGAACAGCATAAAATACATTCAGTACCTATACACCCTGCCTGTATATTTGTTTTTCCATTGTTGGGTTTATATGGATATCTATGTTGTTGAAGATTCATGACTGGAGAAGTTATAAAGAGATGCCTGAGTTGCCAAGGATGAAAATGCTTAGAAGCCTATAAGGGTATATGATTTTTCAGGCTGGTTTTGAATTTTGTTTCTAGTAATTTTAATAATATGGGTAAAACAAACCACATGTACAGAGACAGAGAAATAGCTCATGGCACACACTGTGGAAGGCTAAACTACCGAGAAAAATGAGATGTCAGTGTGATGAAGGTGGAAGAGTAGGGTTTGTGAGTTACAACTTCCCTGGGCCTCAATTTTACTTCTAAAGAGAAAGTATCGCCTTATTCAAACCCACACAAACAATGTGGAACTAGTTTCACTTAAATCCTACCTTTTGGCTGAGCGTGGTGATTCACGCCTTTAATCCTAGCACTTTGGAAGGCCGAGGTGGGTGGATCACTTGAGGTAAGGAGTTCGAGACTAGCCTGGCCAACATGGTGAAACCCCATTTCTACTAACAAAATACAAAAATTAGCCAGGCATGGTGGCGTGTGCCTGTAATCCCAGCTACTTGGGAGACTGAGGCAGTAGAATTGCTTGAACCCAGGAGGTAGAGGTTTCAGTGAACTGAGATCACGCCACCGTACTCTAGCCCAAGTGACAGAGGGAGACTCCATCTCAAAAAAACAAAAAACAAAACAAAACAAAAACTCACCTTTTGTAATTCCAGCAGTTTGGGAGGCTGAGGTGGGCAGATCACTTGAACTCAGGAGTTCAAGACCAGCCTGAGCAACATGATGAAACCCCATCTTTACTAAAAATGCAAAAATCAGCCAGGCATGTTGGCTGGTCCCTGTAATCCTAGCTGTACCAGAATCGCTTGAACCCAGGAGATGGAGGTTGCAGTAAGCCGAGATCGTGCCACTGCACTCTAGCTTGGGTGACAAAACAAGACTCCGTCTCAAAAATAAATAAATAAAATAAATCTCACCTTTAGACCGGGCGCAGTGGTTCATGCCGGTAATCCCAGCACTTTGGGAGGCCGAGGCGGGCAGATCACCTGAGGTCGGGAGTTCAAGACCAGCCTGACCAACATGGAGAAATCCCGTCTCTACTAAAAAAATACAAAATTAGCCAGGCTTGGTGGCACTTTCCTGTAATCCCAGCTACACAGGAGGCTGAGGCAGCAGAATCGCTTGAACCCGGGAGGCAGAGGTTGTAGTGAGCCGAGATCGTGCCATTGTACTCCAGCCTGGGCAACAAGAGCAAAACTTCGTCTCCAGAAAAGAAAAACAAAAACAAAAACAAAAAACTCACCTTTAACAAGCGTATAGAGTAGCAATAGAATAGAAAGTGCTATAAGTAAGTAAAAAAATGGCATTCATTTATTCAACAAGCATTTATTGAGAACTACTAGCCAGTCACTAAGTTAGGGAAACAAGCACAGTAGTCCCCCCTTATCTGTGGGGGATGTCTTCCAAGATCTCCAGTAGATGCCTGAAACCGAGGACAACACTGAATTCCATATATAAAGGGACTTGCCACATAATGATGCTTTGGTCAGCAACCAACCACACATACTATGGTGGTCCCATAACATTATAACGAAGCTGAAAAATTCTGATCACTATTGCCTGATGACCTGGTAGCCATCATAACAGTGTGGTGCAACTCACTTTTTCTACGTTAAGACCCGTTTAAATACACAAATACCATTGCGTTACCATTGCCTACAGCTATTCAGTACAGCAACGTGCTGTACAAGTTTGTACCCTAGGAGCAACGGTATACCGTACAGCCTACATTTGTGGTAGGCTATACCACAGGTTTAAGTATACTCTACCGTATTGCTACAACAATGAAACTGCCTAATGGAGCATTTCTCAGAATGTATTCTTGTCATTAAGGGACGCACGGCTACTGGTATTCCCTATACATATATACCTATGATAAAGTTAATGTATCAGTTCGGTGGAGTAAGAGATTATTGACAACAACTAATAATAAAATAGAACGATTATAACAACGTACCGTAATAAAAGTTATGTGACTGTGCTCTCTCTCTCCCTCTCAAAATCTTATTGTACTGTACTTACTCTTTTTCTTCTTGTGATGATGTGACCACGGAAAGCGAAACACAGGATAAGAAGGGACTACTGTAAAGAGATCCTGTCCACGCCCTCAAGGGACTTACACTCTAGCTCAAGCAGACACCATTTAATACCACGTGATAAGTGCAATGCCAAAGGCATACTTGGAACGTTAAGTGGGTCCCAGGAAAGGAATAGCTAAGCAATCTTGGGGTAGGAGCTAGCATCAGGAAAGGCATCTTGGAAAAGATGGGCCAAAACTGTCTTAAAGGAATTAGCTGGGGGTTGATTTTAGGAAAGGGGAATAACAGGAACAGAATGAAACCAAGTCGGGACGAAGGGCACCCTTTCCTTATCTGTCAAAGATAAGTCAGAAGCATTATCATAGGTCACTTCTGAGATCTGGGACATCAACTGCCCGGGGAGTGGCTGGGTGGACATTCCAGGGTCTTTTTATTGTTTTCTGTTGCATCCCAGACCCTACAACCCCTTCCTGAAAGGGTAAGGCGCACTTCCCTTAAAAAAAAGTTGTTAGCAGGTGTCTCCTTTCTCACAGGGGATAATTACCAGGGTGCAGCCAGAATAAAGGCCGCAGATGGAAGGTCGGAAGAAGACTTGGGATAAGGTGTGTGGAGGGGCCCACAGGCTCTGCCCAATCTCAGGGAGTGACGAGACGTCTTTCCGATTGGGGGACGAGAACTCCCCGATACAAATATAGCAGTGGCATCGCCCCTCCGCGCCCCCCACGCCATGACGAGGGGATGCCGGGGGGAAATCCTGCAGCCGTGGGAGGGACGGATGTGCTGGGGAACCGAGAGGCCGCGGGAAGAGGCACTCGCATCCAGGAGGCATTTTAGAGCTAGGGTCAGGCGCAGCGGGGGACTGGGGGTCCCGGCTTCGGAGCCCGCTGTCCAGCAGGGTCCCGGAGGACGTGGCACCCACTCACCGCTGCTGCTGGTGAAGTAGAACACCATGATCCCGGGAGCGGTGCGGTGACTCCCCCGCGGAGCAGCAGCGCTCAACTCAGGAAGCTCAGGATACCAGACTCGCGGCGGCCCCCTGGCCCCCGGAACTCCTCCGTGCACTTCCGGCGGACGTCGCGGCGCGTCATAACGCCAGCCGTGGGCGCCATTTTTAATCCTGGCCAGGCGAAGGGTACCGGCAAGGAGTTTGGTTCAATGATTTGTGGGTTAAGGGAAAGAGGCTGGGCATCTTGGGCACATTAGTTAACCTGTCTGTGCTTCACTTTCCTCAGCAGCGAAATGACGATGATACTAGAGCAGCTAACTCACAGGATATTTTTTAGGGTTAAATAAGTTAATGGGTGCCAAGGGTTTAGAACACAGCACACAAGCGAGTTGTTTCTGATACTCACCAGGACAATATGCTTCTTGGGGATTGGGCTTTGTTCTGGCTTAAATCGAAGGCCTGCCATCCCAAACCTCCGAACCTCAGAGGTCCTCCTGCTATAAAGTAGGAATAATCATATTCATGTAAAGCTCCTACAGCACTTGGCTTTGCCCTGATTATTTCTCTTGAGAAAGCACTTTTATCTGAGGAATGTGAGTCCCTTTAAATTTATAGGTCTGGAGAGGCATGAAAATGAGACCCCATCATGTTCTACCACCCCCTTGAGCTATGTATTCATCTCCTTAAACTACCTGCTTCTGCCACAAGTAGCTACCTACTAACCTAACACTACCACACAAGACACTATGACCCACACCCTATAGCTTAACAATGTCTAGCCAATCACTGATGCATGTAGTTTCTATACATCAATGAGAATGCTTGACAGTTGTGTATCAGCCCACTTCCTGCCCCCCTTTTTCGTCTTTAAAAACCTGCTTGTAGCAAAGGCCGGACAGAGCTCATATCCAAGGCTACTGGTGGAGGGCGGTGGGGGGAGGGGGGTTGGAATCTTCTGGGCAGCTGTCCCTCCTTTAGCTCAAGCAAACTCTACATTCTTATTTTTTTGCCTTAGCCTTTTCCTTTTAAACCGACACTCTTACATCACTGTCACTGACTTCATTCTATGAAATTGAGGGCGTCACTTAACGAAATTTATTTACGTGCTTGCTTTGACAGCATGTATACCAAAATTGGAATGATACAGAGAACTTTAACATGGCCCCTGCTCAAGGATGACATACAAATTTGTGAAAATTAAATTTGAAAAAATAAACATAAAACTCTAAACTTATTTGAAACTAAAAATGTGCCAGAAACACTGTACCAGGAGCTGGTGACACAAAGATAGTAACAATAGCTAACAATAACCGTTTTAGGAACTTTCTGGTTTTCCAAAGTAAGAATTTAGCTCTGTTCTGTAAATAGCAATTGTTTTAGTTTCTCCGTTGTATTATTTGTAAAATGGGAATGGCAATAGATATTAATACCTTACAGATTGTGGTGAGAAGTAAATGAAACAAAACATGTAAAGCATCTAAGAATGCCTGGCACATAGCAGGTGTTAAGTTTTATATTTTAATTTGAAAAATAAAATAGTGAATAGAAACCTAAAGTTACTAATAAAAAAAGTGAAACTAACAATGAAGCTTCAAATGTGAAAAATAAGTGCATCGAGAATCTTGGAGAGGCCTTTATTTATTTATTTATTTATTTTTGAGACGGAGTCTTGCTCTGTCGCCAGGCTGGAGAGGCCATTTTACAAAAATTTCTTACCCCGTGACCCCAGAATGTACCTCAACTTCAACTGGGCCGAGAACTACAATTCCCAGAATGCACCTAAACAAGGCCCCGGGAACGGAGTCCGGCGTTGCTGCAGGGGATTGTGGGTGGCGTGGTTTCCCTCAGAGATTTTTCACTTCACCAGGGCGCGAGAATCTTGGAAACAGCCTCCAGGGTGGGCGGGGCAAGGGCTGGTGCTCCACCAATCACCGAGCTAGCCCCTGGAAGCGCTGAGCCGTGGCCAATCGGAACGCAGCGGCTTCCTCCTAGCCTGGCGCGCGATAATTTGAAGACGCTCACGGAGCGGCTGGCTAGGCTGAGGAGAGCTCGCCGGGCTCTGAGGCGCAGGTAACCTCTGGAGTAGGCCGAGGCGGGGCTGTGGAAGGCTGAGGCGAGCAGGAGACCCTGTGGAACGTGCGGGCGAATGTCACGGAGAAAGAGCTTTTGCTCGGCGCTCGGCAGGTCCGCAGGCCCGAGACCGAAGAAGCCACTGACTCGTTCTCCGCGCTCACAGGCGCCGGGTTTCCCCTCTTCCCGACGCCGGCGTTTCCTTGTTTTGGGTTTAGGGTTTGTTTGTTTGTTTCCCTGACCGGGTTCAGGGTCGGGACGCTTTCCTCTCCTACCTTTCCTCGCTTAGCCCCAGAGGGGTCCCCCGTTAAGCCGCAGCTCGACCTGAATTCCCAGAGACCCTGGCCTTTCAGTTTGTTCATTTATTAATAGCTTTGAAATAACGCTTGTGTGCTGCTTTGGGGGGAATTTCCCTGATTCCAGGGAAGGGGAAGGAAATGAACTCTGACGAGCCACAAAGCCGTCTGCTCGTGCATTCTAGCATTTGTTTTCAGCAGGCTTACGACTTTAAGAGATTTTTATAAAAAGGGAAGCAAACGGCTTTCTCCGGGCTCATGAGCTAGGAAAATGGCAGAGGACTGTGCTTCACCCATTTTCTTACCGGGCTCTGATGAAAAGTTACAGACGGTCTCTGCCTTCATTGAAGGCTGTTGAGATGGGGAAACAAGAAGAAAATGTCTTAAATGGACTATTAGGGAAATACAGGGTACTATGGAAGCAGAACAAGCGCGTGTAATCCAGGGAGGGGTGGAAGGAGAGCAGTGTCGAGGAAGACCTCCCAGAAAATAGGGTTTTAACTTGGTGTGAAATACACTAATTAAAGGGGGTGTAATTTTGATAAAGCGATTTTTAATATTTTGATGAATGTGGTTATTGTCATTTCTTTTAGGAATTCAATAAAGAAAATGGCAGCTCTTACTCCAAGGAAGAGGAAGCAGGATTCTTTGAACTGTGACAGGTGAATCTCAGCCTATGAATAGAAACTTAGAAAAATTCTCCTTCTTGTCTCTCTTGTTCTCTCCTATTTTCTAAAATTTTCGTTCTTCCACTAGCCTACTCCTTGTGGCTACAGTGATAACCTGATAACCTATATTCTAATTCTAGCTTGGAAATACATTAAGTTTTCATGATGAATTATTTAGTCCTTTTCAAGGAAATCAAAGCTGTTTTTTAGTTTTTGTTTTTTTCTTTTGACATAGAAGCAGCACATTGAAGAAAGCTGTTTTCTATGGCTAGGTAATATACCAAATTGGCTATTACCTTTTTCCTTTCTATTCCCCTATAATATTTTACATAGTGTTTTGCATACAGTAGATGCTTGTCTGGAAACAATTCTAGAAAGACTGTGTACTCAGATATTAATTACTCTACCCAGGAAAAGCCCCAGGGAGTCAGTTCATTACAGACAGTTATTATAGGGGGCTTGTAGACAATAGAGCAAAATATATGAGCTATAATTTATATATGGCCAACACATAGAAATAGATTTTAAAACATACATGCATATATGTCTATCATAGCTTCTTTGTGTATAGTATTTGTTTTCATGAACTCTTTGGGAAGATATTTGAATGTTTTATTTGATAAAGATAGAATTTGAGAATCCTACTGTTAAACTAATAGAAAATTGTGTGTATGTTTGGGGGTACATGTATTGTTTTTAATATGACCTACAAGTAGAGCTTATTACTTAGCAGTAGATTTATGTAAATTTTGACGCAAAATAATCTTATCAATGGACTTTGTTTCTTTTTATAGCCTTTTACACTTCACTGCAAATCTGTTTCCATCACCTAATAAAAAGCACTGTTTGTATCAAAACAGTGATAAAAATGAAGAAAACCTGCATTGCTCTCAACAAGGGCATTTTGTTTTAAGTGCGCTCAAAACAACTGAAATAAATAGACTGCCATCAGCAAATCAAGGCTCACCATTTAAATCTGTGGTGTCCACTGTATCTTTTTACAACCAAAATAAGTGGTACCTCAATCCACTGGAGAGAAAGCTGATAAAAGAGAGTAGATCTACTTGTCTAAAAACTAATGATGAAGATAAATCTTTTCCCATTGTGACAGAAAAAATGCAAGGAAAACCAGTCTGCTCCAAGAAGAACAACAAAAAACCACAGAAGAGTTTAACTGCTAAGTATCAACCAAAGTATAGGCACATAAAGCCTGTATCAAGGAATTCTAGAAATTCCAAGCAAAATCGAGTTATCTATAAGCCAATTGTGGAGAAAGAAAATAATTGTCATTCAGCTGAAAGTAATCCCAATGCTCCTCGGGTTCTAAGCCAAAAAATAAAACCACAAGTTACACTCCAGGGTGGAGCAGCATTTTTTGTTAGAAAAAAATCTTCTCTTAGAAAATGGTCCCTGGAAAATGAGCCGTCACTGGGACGCACCCAAAAGAATAAATCAGAAGTGATTGAAGATTCTGATGTAGAGACTGTCAGTGAAAAAAAAACTTTTGCGACAAGGCAAGTGCCAAAGTGCTTGGTCCTAGAAGAGAAATTGAACATTGGACTACTGAGTGCAAGCAGTAAAAATAAAGAGAAATTAATAAAGGTAAAGCTAAATATATCACTTTAAAAATGGCTATATAACAAAACTTCAGTATAAATGACATAGTTTAATAAAATTTTATTTTCTGGACTGCTTTTATAAAGCCAGCTAGCATAGTGTTTAGTTACTGTAAGGAGTTTGTTTATTTTGAGACAGGGTCTTTCTTTATGACCCAGGCTGTAGTGCAGTGGCACACTGCTCACTACAGCCTCAACCTCCTAGGCTCAAGCAGTCCCACCTCAGCCTCCCGAGTAGCTGGTACTATAGGTGCACACCACCTCACCCGGCTAATTCTTGCATTTTTGTAGAGGCTGGGGTTTCACCATGTTGCCCAGGCTGGTCTCGCACTACTGGGCTATAGTGATCCACCTGCCTCACCCTCCCAAATTGCTGGGATTATGGATGTGAACCACTGCACCTGGCCCAGCCACATTTTAAGTTCTCAGTAGGTACATGTAGCTGGTGGCTGCCATATTAGACCACGCTGGTCTAGAACTTCTGTTGCTGATCTCCTGTTTATAACCTTCATCAGAAAAAAAGTTGAGTTTTGTGGGGCAGCTAGGGGCAGAAAGCCATTGAAGCAACTTTAAGAAAGGTTGTCTCCAGATCAGGGCTTCCATGTCTATGGTGGCTTGTTTATATTCATCATAACCCTTGTAGATGGAGAAATGATAGGCTTATATGATACCCAGTACACTCAGGCTTATAGTCATGCCTTTCCTAACCCACCTCTCATCATTGCCTTCCTCACTAGCTTCTCTCAAATTCAACCCCAGTCCATATCTCTCGTAATCACCTAAATTTCAAACCTCAGTGGCAAAGATTATAAATTGGTGGCCAGTAAACCAAATCTCACCCATAAATGTTTCGCTTGGCCTACATAATTTAAAAGTTGGAGCCAAAATTATTTTTAAATACAAGAAAAACATTTCTGGTGTCTCATGAAATATTGAAAGCTGAGCCTTCATTTCTACATGGCAATAATCAGAACTGAATATCAGGCTGAGTATCATACCATTTGACAAATATGAGTTCTTCATTTCTCTAAGTCAGTGTATATCTATTTAGATCAGTTTAGTTTTGATCATTTTACTTACTGCTGCCCTTGTAAGGCATTTAAGTTTTTAGTCCTCACTGTAAATGTGTTTTTTTTTTTTTTTTTTTTTTTTCTCCTGTTTATCAAGTATGGCCAAGTAGATTGTTAAATGAGATGTTCTTGCTGGCTAAGCCATGACAGTCTAATTTTACTAATTCATTTTCTGTTTATATCAACAAAACACTTCTGTGTCTTGATAGCGATTTTGATTACAAGAGTAAGCTTTATCAAAATGTATTAAACTGTGCTTTATACTTATACATTTGTATGAAAATTAAGTTTTTTGAAAGTTTGGGGCATAACTCAAGCTAAAATTGTCTCAATCCAGTAAAACAAAGGAAGAGTCTGCAGTTTCCCCATGCATCTCCTGATGATTATTCTTACCTGTTTGGTACAGCCTGGTGGTGTACCAAATGAATGGTGACATGATGAATTCTCTGTAACCAGTGTAACAGAGAATTCTGTAATTCTCTTTTCTGTCTTATTTTCATTTTCTTAGCTTCACTTTACGGGTTTTGTATTGAGTTAGTTTTCAGTAGTTTGGGAAGCTGGGCTTCTGTGCATTTTAAATCTGTGGAACAGGGCTATGCTCTTTCAGGATTTTGCTAAATACCCATGTCTGGGATTCATCTCTGCTAGCTAAGGGCGAATCTGATTGTCTGTTTTTTTTATTTTGAGATGGAGTCTCGCTCCGTCGCCCAGGCTGGAGTGCAGTGGCACGATCTCGGCTTACTGCAACCTCTGCCTCCCAGGTTCAAGCAATTCTCTGCCTCAGCCTCCCAAGTAGCTGGGATTACAGGCACCCGCCACCACACCTGGCTAATTTTTGTATTTTTAGTAGAGACAGGGTTTCACCCTCTCGGCCAGGCTGGTCTTGAACTCCTGACTTCATGATCCACTTGCCTTGGCCACCCAAAGTGCTGGTATTACAGGTGTGAGCCACCGCGCCCGGCCGGTGAATCTGATTTTCGTGAGGATACCCTTTCCCCAGCTCATGGAGCCCTGAAAAGTGTTAAACTGATGGGTTATCCCACCTCTGCTGGGATATTATGGTTTAGAGTAGAAGTTCTACTTTAACCAAGAGTTTTTTTTCCTTTTTCCCCAAGCTGTATATTCCCTAGTGATTCCCAAATTAGTATGAGGGAAATCTGTCGGGATTTTTTTTCTACTTTGCTTTTCCCACATTCCTGCTACTCTCCAGTGACTCTAGAATGTTGTTCTTTCCTTAGCTGCTGATTTTTAAAGTTTATGGCAAAAAGTTGTCCCTTTCCAGTTTGGTGGCTGCTGGGGAAATTTTTGCCATTTTTACTGACTTTTTTGTTCATTTCATTATGGAAGTGATGGTCTGTAATCATTCTGCCATCTCTATCAGGAAGTATAACACATTTTTGAGAGGATGACAGATTACAGCACGTGTACTCTGGCTTTTTTTTCTTTTGAGATGGAGTCTTGCTCTGTCGCCAGGCTGGAGTGTAGTGGCACGATCTCGGCTCACTGCAACCTCCGCCTGCAGGGTTCAAGCGATTCTCCTGCCTCAGCCTCCCGAGTAGCTGGGACTACAGGTGTGTGCCACCACGCCCAGCTAATTTTTGTATTTTTAGTAGAGAGAGGGTTTCACCATGTTAGCCAGGATGGTCTCAATTCCTTGACCTTGCGATCCACCCACCTCGGCCTCCCAAAGTGCTGGCATTACAGGCATGAGCCACCAGGCCCTGCTGTACTCTGGCTTTAAAGGTAATGTACACTTAGTGAATACAGGGGAAGTTTTCCTAAAAAATAGTTTGACAATTGATTGAAAATCACATTATGAAATGTAATTCATAATAAACCAAATCTTTTATTTTAGAAATAGATCTGCTGGGATTCATTCACTAGAAAATAGTTAAAAATTACAGATTTGTTTATTTTTTTTAAACCTATTTTCAGGATTCATCAGATGACAGAGTTTCTTCAAAGGAACATAAAGTTGATAAAAATGAGGCTTTTCCTTCAGAGGATTCTCTTGGTAAGAATAAGACAAGTAAGAGAAAACTCACATGAATTTAGCTACTTAAAATAATGCTTTATTACATACATTGTATAATAATAATTCTTATGATTTCTGGGTCTTTCTTTTTTCAGTAGCGTGCCTGTGGTTAGTATCTTTGTTTATCTCTGTGACACTGTTTTCTGTAGTAAAGCAGTGCATTGCGTTTTGAAAAACAAGAAACAAGGAGATCCTAGGTTAAAATTTTAGACAAAATATTAGGCTTAATTGGTCTATGGCTGTGGCCAAGTTATTTAAGCTCTCTACAGTTAAGTGTTCTCATTATAAAATCATACCTACTCTATCTTTCACCCAAAATAATAGAAGTTAAAACTATTATGTATATTTGTGATCAAAGCCCAATTGTGAGCAGAGCTTACTAAGTTTTATAAATGACACTGAAATTAAGCATCAAGAACCATGGATTTTTGTCTAGGTTTACTAATAATTAGCTGTATGATCTAGGAAGATATCTCTAAAGAGTTAAAGTTAATTTTTAAATTCCTGTCAGTTCTGAAATCCTATTCCTAATTTATGCTGTGTTCAATTAAATAGCTTACTAAACTATGAATACATAAAGCTTTTTTTTATGATTCTGAGATGTGATGTTAATAACTAGTGTTTACTGAGTGCTGAATATAAGGCAGTGCTAAGTATTTAGTATACGTTATGTTTTTCATAGATTGTGCTCAAAGCACTGATACAATAGAAGATATAACAAAAAGGCATCTACTTACAATAGTTATAAATTTTTCTTTTAAAATATATTTTAGTACATTGTCTAAGTCAATTTAAAGAAAAATAGTGAATAAAAATAATACAAATGGTATAAGGATATGGGAGAAATCATGAAAGTAATATAAAAAGACCAAAATTTTATTACTTAATAACTACAGTTTATCATTTAATTCTCCCAACTACTCTAGGTCCTGATATGCCGATTTATAGATGAGGAAATGGAATTGGGTTAAGTAACTTACCAATAGCAGCTCAGACTCTCACCTGCCTTGGCCTTGTTTCTAGAGGATGAGCTCTAATTATTTTTCAATGCAAAGTTAAAGTTTGTTTTTTTAGCCCACTCTCAACTTACTGTATTCCTCAAATCAATTGCTGTTTTAACTTTGCTCTTTTCTTTTCATAGACTGTTTATTTTGCCATAATTTTAGATTTACAGAAAAGTTAAAGTACAGAGAGTAGCAGTGTATCTCTTACCCTGTTTCCTCCATTCTTAACATCTTATAATACTTTTGTCAAAACTAAGAAACTTGTATTGGTATAGACTTTCTTTTTTTTTTGAGATGGAGTTTCGCTGTGTTGCTCAGGCTAGAGTGCAGTGGCACCATCTTGGCTCACTGCAGCCTCTGCCTCCAGGGTTCAAGCATTTCTCCCGCCTCAGCCTCATAAGTAGCTGGGATTACAGGCATCCACCACCATGCCCGGCTAATTTTTGTTAAGATGGGGTTTCACCATGTTGGCCATGCTGGTCTCAAACTCCTGACCTCAAGTGATCCCCCCGCCTCAGCCTCCCAGAGTGCTGGGGTTACAGGCATGAGCCCCTGTGCCCGGCCATAAACACTAGACTTTATTTGGAGTTCACCAAATATTGGTAGTGGTATATTACTGTTAACTAAACTCTAAACTTTATTTGGAATCTTCTATAAATGTTTTCTTTCTGTCCCAGTATCCAATCCAAAGTACTATATTATGTTTAATTGTCATGTGTCTTTAGTCTTGTCTGTGACATTTTCTGTCTTATTTCTTCGATTGCATATTGCCAACTGGACATGGATATCTCCAACTCTAATCCAGTACTCCAGGATTTATTCTGTCCTTTTTTCATCTGTAACTTCCTTCTTGGACAGTGAGAAACTTAGCTCTTAATATTCACTATCCACCTACTTATTTGTTCTGTCCCAGTAAACATGTAAAACAGTTTCATAATTGTTAATTCATACCCCTGTGAGAAATAACCAATTAGAGTGCAATTTTTTTCTCTTTGAGACAGAGGCTCATTCTGTCACCCAGGCTGGAGTGCAATGACACAATCTCAGCTCACTGCAACCTCTGCTCCCAGGGTTCTAGCGATTCTCCTACCTCAGCCTCCCAAGTAGCTGGCATTACAGGTGTCTGCCACCATGCCTGGCTAATTTTTTTGTATTTTTAGTAGAGACGGGGTTTCGCCACGTTGGGCAGAGTGGTCTCGAACTCCTGACCTCAGGTGATCCAGCCGCCTTGGCCTCCCTTACCTTTCATCTCATAGTTTATGCTGAGGTTGAGATGAATCTTATCTAATTCAGTCTCTTTTTCTGTATGTAATTATTGCTGAAGTAAGCTTTTGTGGAATCCTATATCAGCTCATGCCATTCTTCTCTAAATGTGATATATTTTCAATTTTTTCCCTTTGTAGAATTCCATATATAGTTAAATAATATATATATATAAAATAATATACATATTTTTTAGGATGACAGGCGTGAGCCACTGAACTCGGCCTAGAGTGCAATTTTACGTGCAGTCTTTCTGTCTTTATCCTTATAACTTCTAGTCAAAACACCATTTGCTAAAGTTACTTAGGACAGCTTCTCTTTTTCCCCCTACCTCCTTCAGTGTCGTTATGCTATACAGTTCTAATATAGTTAGATTCATTTCTCACAGTCTGCATTCCATCTTAGGCTACCTCAATAGCCTGGTTGATATTTATACGTATTTTTTTTCTCATTTGATGTACATTGAAGTTCATTCTTTTTGATTTTTACAGTTTTGTGGGTTTTATCAAATGTATAGAATTATGTATTAGCCATTACAGTACCATACAGAACAGTTCCTTCACCCTAAAATTTCCGTATGCCTACATTTTGTTGTTACTTTCCTTCCCCTCAGCCCCCTGGCAACCATTAATCTGCTTTTTATTTCTATAGTTTTACCTTTTCCAGGAAAAACATTACACATATATATCCTTTCGGGTCTGGCTTATTTCACTTAGTAATACATTTAAGGTTCATCCATGTTGTTGGGTGTATCAGTAGTAATTCTCATTTATCACTGAACTATCGACGTACCTTAAGAATTCTTTATATATTCTGGATACAAGTTTTTGATCAGATATATGATTGCAAATATTTTCTCCCCTCAATCTGTGGCTTATCTTTTCATTCTCTTTATTTTTTGTAGAGCAAAATTTTTAAATTTGATGAAGTCCAAATTAATTTTTTATAAATATATTATGCTTTTGCTGTTGTATGTAAAAACTTATTACCAAATCCAAGTTCATGAAGATTTTTCCCTAATATTTTTTCTAGACGTTTTATAGTTTTATGTTTTTACTTTATTATTAATTTTTTTTTTATAGAGACACAGTCTCACTAAGTTGCCCAGACTGGTCTTGAACTCCTGGCCTTAGGCGATCCTCCCGCTTTTGGTCTCCTAAAGTGTTGGGATTACAGGCATGAGCCACCACGCCTGGTCATAGTTTTACATTTAGATCTGTGATCCATTTGAGTTAATTTTACGTACGGTTTGAATAGGTGTAATTTTTTTGCATGTGGACATTTAATTGGTCCAGCACCATTTGTTGAGGACTGTTTTTCCTCCATGGAATTACCTTTGCCTCTTTGTTAAATCTTGATCTTGAGTAGTATTTTGTCTTATTAACCTTTGAAATCTTACGAATTAAAGCTTTGATTTTATTTGGTAATACACATTATCATGATTTTTCCCCTACCAGTTTCTCCTAAGTCCACTGTCTATCCAATCTTCAGTGCATCTTCAGTCAATTCAAAAAGGTGAGAATTGTTATTGTTTTAAAGTCCAAGCCTTATAAATTACACAGGTCCTCTGGGTCTCTTTTTCAGTCTCATGCTACTTAATTTGGGGAGTTTTTTTTTCTTCCTCACTAAGGGGAATAGGAGAATAGTATTGAGAATAGGGTGATGAAATCAGTCCCTCATAGAAACATCATAAGAACTTAAGAGCTGAAAGATGGAAAAGATCTTTATATACTTGAGTAATAATAATTGCTAACATTATTATATCATACCTTACCCATAATAAGTAGTTTTATATCTATTATCTTAATTTTCACAACAACTTAGAAGGTAGATACTATTATTCTATTTTCAGCCTAAGAAACTGTTAGTAATTTAGCCACAGTTGCACAGCTATTAGGTGCTAGGACCAGGACTAGAATCTATATCTGAATCAAATGCCCATTAGGTTATATTGCCTTCCCTGGGTGATAATATAGTGGCTACAATTTAATAAGCATTTACAACTTCATGATGTAGGTACCATTATTACCCCATTTTGTAGATGAGAAAGCTGGCTGGAGGAGTAAGTAACTTGCAGCAGCTTAATGTTATCATAAAGTATAGCTGAAGCTACCAGTACCCTATTCAAAGCTAAAGACTGCGATGGGGGAGGCATGGATGGGTAGAGAGCATGATAGGCAGCAGAGCTCTGAAAAAGTAGTTTCTTATAGTCTAAACATCCTCTTCCTAAGCAGCTTTGATCCTTCTCTCCCCATTTGATTATAAATAACTCCAGATATTAAGGAACTTCCCAGCTACATTTTCCTTACTCTCAGAGCACCTCACTTTAAATTGCCTCAGTGATTAGGATGGGTGGGCAGCTTTCCCTCTTCAAAGGTTTGTTTCTAGTTTTTCTCACCTTTCCCATTTTTCACCTGTGTTGTCATCTTTCATGACCTTTTATTGAAGATGGGAGCTGTCTTAGTTCATTTTGTGTTGCTATCACAAAATACCATGGACTAGGTAATTTATAATGGACAGAAATTTATTTGGCTCACAGTTATGGAGGCTGAGAAGTTTGAGATCAAGCAGCCACATCTGGTGGGTGCCTTCTTGCTGCATGATCCCATGGCAGAAGGCAGAACAAGAGAGTGTGCATGAGAGAACAAGAGAACTTGGCTTGCAGCCTCACATCCTTCAATAATCAACATTAATCCATTCATGAAGGTGGAGCCATCATGAGCTAAACGCCTCTTATTAGGCCCCACCTCCCAAAACTGTTGCACTGGAGATTAAGTTTTCAGGCATGAACTTTGGGGGACATGTTCAAACCATAGCAGAAGCCTACAACAATTAACTGAAAAAAGTGTATACTAATTTAGTCTAGCATAAAGAGACAGGCCAGGCGCAGTGGCTCATGCCTGTAATCCCAACACTTTGGGAGGCTGAGGTGGGTGGATCACCTGAGGTCAGGAGTTTGAGACTAGCCTGGCCAACATGGTGAAACCCCATCTTTCCAAAAAATACAGAAATTAGCTGGGCATGATGGGGCACGCCTGTAATCTCAGTTACTCAGAAAGCTGAGACAGGAGACTAGCTTGAACCCAGGAGGTGGAGGTCGCAGTGAGCCAAGATGGTGCCACTGCACTCCAGCCTGGGCAACAGAGCAAGATTCCATCTCAAAAAAAAAGATAGTGGGATACTATTTGTTAAATAATATGATATTGCTCTTTTTGTAGACTCCAAAATGTCAGTTATCAGCAATTTGAGATTTAATCTATTACTTCAGATAGATTACAGATTCTCAAGGTGCTTAGTCTCACATTTGTTTTTTGGTTTTTAAAATTCAATGAACATTTAAAGAGTATCACATGCTATTGAACTATACTGAGTTCTAGAGATGTGAAGATAATTAACATGGTCTTGCTATCAAGGAGGTTATGGTTAGAGGAGGGTAGACATTTAAACAAATATAGTGTTACAGTTGCTGAAATGGAAGCAAAGAGATGGCTGTCACGCATGCAGGGTCAGGGAGACCTGAGTTACTTAGCAAAGGCTGCATAAGGTGAAAAGGGTCAGTGACTTGAACGAGTGTTTTTTCATACTGTAGGAAGCAGCCCATTAGTAGTTCATCAGACCTGTTTAGGGTGTCATATCTTGTAACAGTTACTATGGGACTGAACGAAGGTGGACGAATGCAGAAATGAAGACAAAGACAAAAGGATCTTTTTAAAGAAGGGGTTAGGAGCTCCTTCTAGTGAGCAAGGGCCCTGAGCTTTTACAGCCTTTCATATTTATTGGGTAGAAAGAGCAGGGAGGAGGAGGTAAAGGTCAGCTGCTTGATTTATCACAGGTTCACATGATTGCTAACAGGCTTCAAATGTGCCTATAGATAATCGCAAGAAACACTGTGCCTGGGCATGACTGCCCTCAGCATTCCTTCTGGGTGGCAGATGCAGTTTGTCAGTTTGCCAACCTGCATTCATGAGAACAGTTTGCTGTTTGCTCATATAGCCTCCAGTGGTATACTGAGTTGGTCACAACCCTCATTCTTTTGGCCTCCAACAATAGCATTTATTTTTAGTGGAATAGTGTATCTCTCACACAGCAAGTATATTTAGTGAAACTTTGGTTTTATGTCTGTACTAGTCATGTGAAATGTATTTCTTAGCATAGATTTGTCAAGTCAATTTGAAAACTACTTTTTAGACAAATGGTAAGAAGACAGCTTGACTTAGCTTAATGCAGTGGAGCCAATGCTCCACCTTTTTTTTTTTTTTTTTTTCCTACTTTGTCAGGTTTTTTTTTCCTGTTGTTTGAACTTCTTACTTTGGGTACTAGGGGTTTTTTTTTCTTTCTTATTTACTTGTACTCTTTAGGGATTTCTACTCCTTTGGTCCCTGGAAAACCAAGGTCCTTTCATTACAAGGCAAGGGTTACAAACTCAGTATCTACAGAACCAGCAGGCTGGGTGGAGACTAGGGCCAGCTGAAGGATTGCCCATTTAAAAGGGCATGTGCTATTCCAAGTTCGAGCTCATAGATTCTTTGATGGAATAGAGGTTTAGTGATCTTACAGTGTCTCTTTTAATATTGGAAATACACATTTTTAAGTGAAATCTCTAGATTTTAAAATATTGGTAGCTAATCCAAAGTTTTTAAATACCATATGGGCCAACCAAAACATATCTGCTAGCAAGATTTAGCCTGAGGGGCTCCAGTTTGCAACCTCTATAAAGTGAATCTCAACATTCTTTCATAATAGGTAAAGGTTGTCTCAACTACATCTATCCAGCCTAAATATGTTTCTGTTTTTTTTTTTTCCTTAAGAATTTCAGAGTAGTGAGATGCTGCTTTTGGTATGAGGAAAAGCAAATTTAGTAGCTTCATTGCCCAGGTAAAATATTGATGGGCCATAATATGATGGTGACTCTGATTTCCTGTGGATCTGTGAAGTTCAGCATTATACTTATTTTCTCCAGTACCCCAGGAATTTCTTTATAGCTGTATAGGGTAAATATTGTCCTAAGATTTGATAAAGCAAAAAAATCTTTTTTTAAAGGGTGAAGTCAATTTCCAAAGTGTCCATCTGTGTGCATCTGATATTGTAGAAGAAAGTCCCTAGGACTTGGAGTCAGAGGACCAGAATTTGAGTGTTAACACTGCCATTTACTAGTTACTTTACCTTGAGTAAATTACTGACCCTCTCTGAGTGGGCCTCAGGTTTCTCGTTGTTCCTGTCCCTATTACCTCATCAAGTTAATGTCAGATAGAAAGCACTAAAAATTGCGAGGTACTCTGATAAATGGCTGCTTTCTTTCCCTTGTAATTCCTCAAAAATTGTAAATTTACATAATATTTATCAATTTTCTGTGTCAAGATCTTTAGGTGAAGAACAGTTTTCTGTGGGATCTGTCAACTTCATGAAACAGACCAATATCCAGAAAAATACTAATACCAGAGATACAAGTAAAAAAACAAAAGACCAGCTCATCATTGTGAGTAAATTCCAAACAAAGCTTGTCCTATCTAGCCCTTTACAGAAAAAGCTTGCCAACCCCTGTATTAGACAGTTCAGAACTTGGTATTTTCAATGGCATTAAGCAATGTTTTATGTGACAGAATGGGAGTTGTAGGTGGTGACACTGAATATCCTTGAATTTATCTGTGCTTTTCCTGCACTTTATTTTTTGTCAACTCTTGGGTCAAATAATTTTAATATTCTTTAAAATAATTTAATATTCTTAGCTGCTTAAGGAAAAATATTGTATAATTCTATAGAAGTCCTTAAATTTTTGCCCTTCCTGTTTGAAATAAGGCTTTTTCAGGTCTTTAAGAGTTTCATTAAAAAGTTCCATTGTTTATTTTAGCTATAATTTCCACAATTTAATCTTATTCTTTCTTAGAACCACGGGTCTAGTAAATAATCTTGTAAAAATAAAAGAATCTTTGGTTTTACACTGTCCATTCAAATAATTCCCTTTCATCAATTTATTGCATTTTTAGGTCTCTTCTCTTCCCACCCCCCGCCCCGCCCCCTCAAAGAGATGGAGTCTCACCATGTTGCCCAGACTGGTCTCTAACTCCTTGGCTCAAGTGATCCACCTACCTCAGCCTCCCAAAGTGCCAGGATTACAGGCGTGAGCCACTGCACCTGGCCTGATCTCATTTCATTTTGTCTTGGGGGAGGGAAGGAGGATATAGTAACCAGATTTTCATTTAGTTTTTCACTTGTGTCAGCAGAAAAAAAAAAAATTAGGTGAAATTTGAATGAATGGTTATAGGAACTTAATTTAGAGCTATTTGTGCTGTATTTAAATGGGTTTCTTTTTTTACCCCCCAATTATAGGACGCTGGTCAGAAACATTTTGGGGCTACTGTGTGCAAGTCTTGTGGTATGATATACACTGCTTCCAACCCTGAAGATGAAATGCAGCATGTACAGCATCACCACAGGTTTCTGGAAGGAATCAAATATGTGGTGAGCCAAAACATAGTCTTTCAGTTTGTTCTAGAAGTAGAACTACTTTAGAAGAGACATTCTTTTCCACCACCCAGCCGGAAAAGTTAACTTTTAATGATGGTGTTTCAAGCTTACTATCTCAATGTAGACAAATATTTTGTAAACACTGCATTCTGAGTAGAGCTGAACAGTCAAGATACACAAAATTCAGAGACTGCAGAGATACTGTCTTCCCACTATAGTGTTGTCTTTATAGATAGCCTTAGAAAAAAATAGCCTTCCCATGACTTCTCCAGGTTTTTTCTTAGAGGAGAGGTCCCACCCATTTATTGAACACCTTTCAAGTCCAAACACATCCTATCATTGGCCCTATCTTTATGATTGTACCTGCTACTCAGATACATTCCTTTTTCCCTATTTTTATTGCCACAGTTAATGCCTTCACAATATTTTTAGCCTGTTTATTGAAACAGCTTGCTTTCTGGGTTCCCATAGTGCTACCAGAAATAACGTTTTAAAACATAAGTCTAGGCCGGGTGCAGTGGCTCACGCCTGTAATCCCAGCATTTTGGGAGGCTGAGGTGAGTGGATCACCTGAGGTCAGGAGTTCATGACCAGCCTGCACAACATGACGAAACCCTGCCTCTACTAAAAATACAAAAAATTAGCCAGGCGTGGTGGTGGGCGCCTGTAATCCCAACTACTCGGGAGGCTGAGGCAGGAGAATCGCCTGAACCCGGGAGGCGGAGGTTGCAGTGAGCCAAGATTGTGCCACTGCACTCTAGCCTGGGTGACAAGAGCGAAACTCCATCTCAAAAAAAAAAAAAAAGCCATAAATGAAACATAAGTCTAGTATGATTCTACATACTTCTGGAAAGAAAAAGTTCCCACCAGAAGTTTGGTGCTCTTTAATCTGGACTCACCCTTTCCTATATATGTGCATATAAAATATATACAAAAGAGAAAGTGTGTATGTGTATAGTTTAAATTCTTGCCCTCTCTGATCTGATCTCTACATCAGCCAGAAAGTTCTTTCTAAAACATAGGTTCTGACATTGTCTGCTTCAAATCTGACAGCTTTCTGTTGCACTAGGAATAAAACCCAGACTCCTTACCTTGGCTGGCAGATCTCTTCATATTTGGCTCCTGCCCACCTTGTCACATGACACATTCCCTCTCCAGCTCTAAGCTCCTGCCGCTGGAATAAGCCACATTCTCTGATGAAGCCAGACTATACTATATTGGATTTCTTTCTTTAATTTGTGGAAACATACTGGGCATGTTATGCTTTATATATTTTGAATATCATTCCTAGGTTACAAATACGTTCTCCCTGTCCCTTTTTTTAAGGGTTTGAATTTATATTTTTGATATAATAATACTTTCACATGATTCAAATTTCACAGACTGCAAAAGTATATCCAGTGAAAACTTTCTCCATACCCCTTCCAGAAACCTCGTTCCCCTATCTATAGGCATCCAGCATTAACAGGTTCATCTATATATCTTTCAGAGATATTTTCTGCATATACAAGCAAATACCATTACTTGGATTTTTTTTTAACCTTTTTGTGGTGTATATTGCTACAAAGAAAACAAAATTTTTATTTAGCTAATTTGTGACCTCTGGTTTCTTAAGTCAGGAACATCATCTCATCCCAAAATTAGTAAGTTTTTGTATATTTAAAAAGATTTATAGCTATAAAATTTATATTTAGACATTTAATCCACTGGAAGTTTTTCAAGACATAGTGTTAGAGATGGATCCTTATATTTTTCCTAAAGGACTGCAAAGTGTGCCAACATTACTGTTTGACTAGTTTATCTTCCACACTGATTAGCAATGCCACATTTAATGCATACCAGATTCCCACATATAAATGGGTTTGTTATTGGACACTTCTGCACCATCCATTTGTTCCTGTGCTAGTGCCATACTTTTATAAATGTAGCTTCATACTGTATTGGATGTATAGTTAGGTAAGTTCCCTTTCATCCTTCTCTGTAAAAAATGTCTTGACTTTCTGCACATTTACTCTTTCAATTAAAAAAAGAGCCTATCACATTCCCCCCAAATGAAAAACCTATTCGAATTTTTATTGAAACTAGTCAAACTAATGCCATTTTCTCTAGGGAAAAAAAATCTTAGTATAACTTAGGAACTTAGTATAGCACATACTATTATATAAACTTAGTATATACTATAGTATAAATCTAGTGTATACTTAGAAACTTAGTATACCTCTGATTGATTCATATCTTTGATGTCTTTCAGGAACATTTTATAGTTTTGTCATGGATCTTATTAAATGTATTTCTAATATGTCAACCTCATTTTTTCCAGTCAGTCAGTTACACCAGATTTTTTGCCATTCTCTGCACCTTTGCTTATTCAGTTAGTTGCCTTAGCCTGAAGGCAAGTTAACCACCTTCCCCATTATGCTCACTGACATCTTACCAAGGTTTTTAAACCCTTTTCGGTACCATAATACTTCAGTATCATTCAAACACTAGGGTCACATGCCAAAGCACTATGCTGGGGGTTGAGATTAAAATAGTTGTAAGACTGCGCCCATCTGTGGTCTTGTCAAGCACAAGGGACAAACATATAAGGACTTTTACTTAGCCTTTTCTTGGAATTTGGCTTATTCTTCTACCCCTCCCCTACCTGCCCACTGGTCTCGAACTGCTGACCTCAAGTGATCCACCCACCCGGGCCTCCCAAAGTGCTAGGATTACAGGTGTGAGCCACCGCACCTTTACCTCTTTACCTTGTTTTATAGTCATATACATGTCTCCAGATAGGATATCAGCTTGTTGAGGCCAGATACCTGTTTTAGTCATCTTTTATTTCTCTTCCCACATTACTTTTAGTTGGATTTCATCTTTTTTTTTTTTTTAAATATCTGTTATTGTTTAGCCTTTTGTCTTCTCCATATCAAATTATTTAATCTTGGTTTTTTTTCTCTTCACAAATTAAACTCTGACCCTTTTGTTTTCCTTTGGCAGGGTTGGAAGAAAGAACGTGTGGTAGCAGAGTTTTGGGATGGGAAAATCGTGTTGGTTCTGCCACACGATCCAAGCTTTGCTATCAAAAAGGTATGGAAAATTATCTTTTTAACTCTTGCATTTCCCCACCCCCAAGGAATCAACCTATGTTGAAGTGCAAACTGCCTTTGCTGACAGATAATTCACTTGGGTACCTGCTTAATGATTACTTTCGTAGCAATTTATACAAAACTAAGAATTGTAGGACAAAGGAGTAAAGAAGGCAGATAAGGCTCCATAGCTTATCTTTTATGTTCATCTTTCCCTTGTGAAAGATAAACTAAGCTTTCAGTGTTGAGAAATTAATGGCCCCCAGGGTCTATTTCTTATATTGGTGTTGGCTGTGTTTCTGAGGTTGGATGTTTAGCCACTGTGAATAATGAATAAAGCTAAAACAAATCTGTTTTAATGCTTCCTATTCCTTATCCCTCCCAGGTGTCTGAATTTCTGCTGAAAATGATCTTTAAAATAGGTTCTTAAAACCTTGTTTCCACAGTAGCAGCTACATGCATCAATAGTGAAATAATTTTGGAGATGTATAAATTTAAGAAATAGAAATTAAAGAGGCTAAAGTAACCGTAATCATACATTCTGTGTATATAAATATGTATAGTTTCTATTGTACTTTTTAAAACATTCACCTGTCTTGGTTTTTAAAATCATTAGGTAGAAGATGTCCAAGAACTTGTTGATAATGAATTGGGCTTCCAGCAAGTTGTTCCTAAATGTCCAAACAAAATAAAAACTTTTCTTTTTATATCTGATGAAAAGAGAGTAGTTGGATGTTTAATTGCAGAACCCATCAAACAGGTATGGTATATTTCTTTTAAATTATTGGCATAATTTGCAGGCAAAATAAAAGTTAGGAGAAGTCTCGGCATTTAAGATTGCTACCATTAATGACATTCTTCCTACTGAAATATCCTTGATCTAGTGGATAATTGAAGTTATTTATTTCCATTAATATTTGGAATTTTGCTTTATGTAAACAGGATAGGTAAGCCAGTCTTTTATGTTCATGTAGTCATTTCCACAGCTGGATTATAAAGTCTAGTGATTTTAAGTAAGCAAATCTATAAACCGAAGTTTTTAAACATGTGGCTTAGTGAAGGTTAATATTTTTGGCAAAATAGTCATTACTTATCCCTTAATTAGAATCTAATTTAGGTACTAATTAGCAATGTTCTAGAAGACATATAGTTTCTTGTGTTATTAGAAGTTGGAGAGAAAAGCAGCTTGTTTGTATTTTTGCCAGTATAAGTGATCAGTTTGGACTTTTCCTTTCCCCTCAGCTTTATTAAGGTATCACTGACAAATAAAAATTGCAAATATTTACAGTGTACATGTGATATTTTGACATAGGTATACATTGTAAAATGACTAAATCAATATATCTATACCTCACATACTTACCAACTTATTGTGATGAGAACATTTAGATCTACTCTCCTTGCAATTTTCTTTTTCTTTCTTTCTCTTTTTGAGACCAGGTCTCACTCTGTTGCCCAGGCTGGAGTGCAGTGGTGTGATCTCACCTCACCACAACCTCCACCTCCTGGGTTCAGGCAATTCTTCTGCCTCAGCCTCCCAAGTAGCCGCGTGCCACCATGCCTGGCTAATTTTTGTATTTTTAGTAGAGACGGGGTTTCACTATGTTGTGTAGGCTGATCTTGAACTCCTGACCTCCTGATCCGCCTGCCTCGGCCTCCCAAATTGCTGGGATTACAGGCATGAGCCACCGCACCCGGCCTCTAGCAATTTTCAAGTATACATTAGCTATAGTCATGCCATACAATAGATCTGCAGAACTTACTCATCCTAACTTAAACTTTGTACCCTTTACCAACGTTTCCCCATTTCTCCCATCTCTCACTCCCCCAGCCTCTGGCAACCACCATTCTACTCTGCTTCTATGAAGTCAGCTTCTTTAGATTCAGTATGTAAGTGAGATGTTGCACTATTTTTCTTTTTTGCTTGACTGATTTCACTTAGCATAATGTCCTCCAGGTTCATTCATGTTGTTGCAAACGTCAGGATTTCCTTTTTAAAGGCTGAATAGTATTCCACGTGTATATGTACCACATTTTCTTTATTCATTCATCCATTGATGGACACTTAACGTTGATTACATATCTTGGCTATTAATAATGTTGCCATGAACATGAGAGTACAGATTTCTCTTCAACATACTGATTTCAGTTCCTTTGGATATACACTTAGAAGTGGGATTGCTGCATATGGTAGTTGCATTTTTATAGTAATCATTCTAACAGGTGTGAGGTGATCGTGTTTTAATTTGCATTTCCTTGGTGAATAGTAATGTTGAATAAGCATTTTTTCATATGCCTGTTTCTGATTTATATGTCTTCTTTTGAGAAATATCTATTCTGGTTCTTTGCCCATTTTTTAATCAGAGTATTTGTTTTCCTGCTATTGAGTTATTTATATATTTTGGATATTATCCGCTATTGTATATGCAAATATTTTTTCCAGTCAATCAGTAGGTTGGTTGGTTTGTGTTTATCCACTCTGTGCTATGCAGAAACTTTTCAGTTTGATGTTACATTTCTTTCTTCTTTTATTGCCCACACTTTTGGGGTCATAGCCAAAAAATTATTGCCCAGACCGATGTCAAGCTTTTCATTTTTTTCCTTATAGTTTTACAGTTTCAGGTCCCTCATTTTAAGTCTTTAATCCATTTTGAGTTGATTTTTGTATGTGGTTTGAGATAAGGCTCCAATTTTATTCTTCTGTTTGTGGATATTCATTTTTCCCGACACCATTTATTGAAGAGACTGTGTCCTTGCCCCATTGTTTATTCTTGGCATGTTTGTCAGACACCAGTTGACTCTAAATGCCTGGATTTATTTTATCTGTTTTGTTCCATTGGTTGCTGTGTTTTTTAATGCCAGTAGGAGTGCAATGCCCCTCAGCTTTACTCTTTGGTCTAGATTGCTTTGGCCGTTTGGAATCTCTTATGGTTCCATAGGATTTTAGAACTGTTTTTTGTATTTTTGTGGAAAATGCCATTAGAATTTTGATAGGGATTGCATTGCATTTGTAGATTGCTTTGGGCAGTATGGACATTTTAACAATATTCTTTCAAGCCACGAACACTGAATATCCTTCCATTTATGTGGATATTCTTCTTTCATCAGTGTTTTCTGGTCTTCAGTGTATGGATTTTCACCTCCTTGGTTAAATGTATTCATAAATGGGGTTTTTTATGCTATTATAAATGGATTGTCTTCTTGGTTTCTTTTTAAGATAGATCATAGTTCGTTGTTCCTGTATAGAAATGCTACTGACTTTTGTATGTTGGTTTTGTATCCTGCACCTTTTCTGCATTTGTTTATTCTAATAGTTTTTTTGGTGGAGGCTTTAGGGTTTTCTGTACATAAGTTCATGTCATTTGCAAACAGATGATTTAACTTCTTCCTTTAAATTTGAACGCCTAATTGCTCTGGCGAGGAATTCCAGAACTATGTAGAATAGAAATGATGAGAGTTAGCATCCTTGTCTTGTTCCTGATCTAAGAGGAAAAGCTTTCAACTTTTCATTGCTGAGTATGATGTTAGTTGTGGGCCTGTGATATATGGCCTTTAGTATATTGAGATATATTCCTTCTGTACCTAATTTGTTGAGAGTTCTTATGAAAGGATGTTGGATGCCTTTTCTGTATTGAGATGATCATATAGTTTTGTTCTTCACTCTGTTAATATGGTGTAACACATTGATGTGCATGTATTGAGCCATCCTTGCATCCAGGGATAAAGTGCTCTGGATCGTGGTGTACTATGCTTTTAATGTGCTAGTTTGCATCTGTTTATCAGGGATATTGGCTGGTAACTTTTCTTGTAATGTCCTTTTCTGGCTTTGGTATCAGATTAATCTGGCCTTGTAAAATGACTTTGGGGGTATTCTTCTTCAGTTTTTTGGAAGAGTTTGAGGATTAGTATTAGTTCTTTAAATATCTGGTAGAATTTAGCAGTGACGTCATTACAGATGGGCTTTCCTATGATGCAAGTTTTTTTTTTTTTCCCTTAAGCTGGTTGAATCTCCTTTTTATTGGTGAGTTTAGATTTTCTGTTTCTTCATGATTCGGTATAGGTAGGTTGTATGCTTCTAGGAATTTATTTCTTATAGGTTACCTAATTTGTCGATATGTAATTATTCATAGTCTCTTATGATCCTTTGTACTTCTGTGATAATCAGTTGTAATGTCTTCTTTCATTTGTGATTCTGTTTAGTTGAGTCTTCTTTTTCCTTAGTCTAGCTAAAAGTTCGTCAATTATCTTTCAAAAAACCAACTCTTCATTTTGTGAATCTTTTCTATTTTTTGAGTCCATGTTTAATTTATCTCCACTGATCTTTATTTTCTTCCTTCTACTAAGTTTGGGCTTTATTCTTCTTTTTCTAATTATTTGAGGTGTAACGTTAGGTTACTTGAGATCTTTCTTCTTTTTTTATGTAGAACTGCTTTTGCTGCATTCCATAGGTTTTGGTATGTTGTGTTTCCATTTTCATTTGTCTCAAGAAATTTGTCAATTTCCCTTTTAATTTCTTTGATCCATTAGTTGTTCAGGAGCATGTGGTTGGTTTAATTTTCACATATTTGTCAGTTTTCCTCCCATCATTGATCTCTAATTTTATACTGCTATGAATGTTCTGTGTGCACTTGAAAAGAATGTGCATTCATTCTGCTGCTGTTGGATGGAATACTATATGTGTTTCTGTTAGGTCCATTAGGTCTGAAATGTAAGTTCAGTGTTTACTGGCTGAACTCACTGGCTCACACCTGTAATCCCAACACTTTAGGAGGCTGAGGCAGGAGGATAGCTTGAGGCTAGGAGTTCAAGAACAGCCTGGGCAACATAGTGAGACCCTGTCTTTACAAAAATTAGCAAGGCATGGTAGTGCATTCGTATAGTCACAGGTACCTGGGAGGCTGAGGCAAGAAGATCGCTTGAGCCCAGCAGTTCGAGGCTGCAGTGTACTATGATCGCACCAGTGCACTCCACTCAGGGCAATAGTGAGACCCTATCTCTTAAGAAAGAAAAAAAAAGTTCAACATTTCCTTATTGATTTTCTGTCTGGATGATGTATCCATTGTTGAAAGTGGGATCTTGAAGTTCCCTGTGATTTTGTATTCCTATCTATTTCTCCTTTCAGAATCCTAAATATTTATATATTTAGGTGCTCCAATGTTAGGTGCATATATATTTACAACAGTTTTATCTTAATGAATTGACCCTTTTATTATATAATTACCTTCTTTGTCTCTTTTGATGGTTTTTGACTTAAAATCTATTTTGTATGATGTAAGTGTAGGTACTTCCTGTTCTCTTTCGGTTTCCATTTGCATGGAGTATGTTTTTCTGACCCTTCACTTACAGTCTATGTGAGTCTTTTGTAGGCAATATTTAGTTGAGTCTTGTGTTTTTATCCATTTAGCTACTCTGTGTGTCTTGATTGGCTAATGTACTCTATTTACATTTAAAGTAATTATTGATAAATAAGGATTTACTATTGCCCTTTTGTTTTCTGGTTGTTTTATATATATTCCTTTCTTCCTCTCTTGCTGTCTTGGGATTTGATGATTTTCTGTAGTGGTATGCTTTGATTTCTTTATCTTTTATGTATCTACTATAGGTTTTCGCTTTATGGTCATGAGGCTTACATAAAATATCCTATAATATAACAGCCTATTTTAAGCTGATAACAATTTATATCACCTACAAAAGCTCTGCACTTTTTCTCCCTTCAACATTACTAATTTTACAGTTTACATCTTTTTATGTTGTGTATTTATTTAAAAGGCCTTTTTCTTCTTTGATCTCAAAGAAGTAGACTGTTATGTCCTCATAATAGGCAAGATGTAGCCAACTAACTGTTCTCTTCCACTCTCAGGTCAGAAACAATGTTTTGTTGTTGGTAATTAAAAACTAAATACACACCTATCAGAAGGGTAACAGTACGTAAAAAATTGAGACAATACCAAATGCTAGTGAGGATATGGGGAAACTAGATCTCTCACACCTTGTCAGTAGGAATGTAAAATATTGCAGCCACTCTGGAAAAAGTTTTGAAGTTTCTTTAAAAACTAAACATAGGCCGGGCGCAGTGGCTCACACCTGTAATCCTAGCACTTTGGGAGGCCAAGGCAGGCGGATTACCTGAGGTCAGGGGTTTGAGATCAGCCTGACCATCATGGCGAAACCCCGCCTCTACTAAAAATACAAAAATTAGCTGGGTGTGGTGGTGCATGCCTGTAAGCCCAGCTACTCGGGAGGTTGAAGCAGGAGAATCACTTGAACCCAGGAGGTGGAGGTTGCAGTGAGCGAGATCGTGCCACTGCACTCCAACCTGGGCGACAGAGTGAGACTGCGTCTCTTTAAAAAAAAAAAAAAACTAAACATGTATTTACCGTATACATATACACTCCAGCCATCGTTCTCCTGGGCATTTAACTAAAACAAAGGAAAACTGATGTACACACAAAAACCTGTACAAGAATGTTAATAGCAGCTTTATTAGTAATAGCCAAAACCTGGTAACAACCAAAGCATCCTTAAATGCTTTAGGTGAATGATAAGCTATGATACAGCCATATGATGGAATATTACTTAGTGATAAAAAGTAACAAAGAATTGATATACTTAACAACTTGGATGAGTCTCAGGGGCATTATGCTAAGTGGAAAAAAGCCAATCTTAAAAGGTCATATGGTATATGATTTCATTTATGTAATATATAACATTCTCATAGCCATGGGGAATAAATTGGTGGTTGTCAGGGACTGGGGATGGGAGAGGGGGTAGTGTGGATGTGACTATAATGAGGAAGAAGATCTTTGTGGTGACTCAATAGTTGTGTATTTTGATTGTGATGGTAGTTAAATGAATATACAGGTGTGAGTAAGTGTCATGAAACTATACACACCATTATACCAATGGTAATTTCATGGTTTTGGTATTATACCAGTTGTGGAAGATGTAATCATTGGGGAAAATTCAGGGAAGGATACATGGTCCTCTGTAGTGGTTTTTTTCAACTTCTTATGAATCTATTTCAAAATAAAAATGTTTAAGAAACTTGAAATGCCAACCAAATTTCATAGTTAATAGATATAAATCTTTAGTGTTACCGGTTTCTTTAGGTGGTCATATATACATTTTAGGATGGAGAGAGAGAGAGAGGTTTATATACTTTATTAAAAGGAAGAGTCTAATGTTTACAATCGTTTAAGAGGAAAGTTTCATAATGCTATGGGATACACTAGAATGTGTGAATGTCTCAACACCACTGGTTTTTTTAAAGCATTGTGTGACTAAAGGGATAAGAATTTAAGAAATAGAAAATATTTTTTAACATATTTAGAGATATAAGTTAAATTTTTGATACTTATTTAAGGAATTTTTTTTTAAAGCAGTGTGAACTCATCTGTGGTGTTAGCTATAGATGCTTCTGTATATCATTGCAGGCATTTCGTGTCCTGTCTGAACCAACTGGTCCGGAATCCCCAAGCTCTACAGAATGTCCTAGGGCTTGGCAATGTTCAGATGTACCAGAACCTGCAGTCTGTGGGATAAGTAGAATCTGGGTTTTCAGACTGAAGAGAAGAAAGCGCATTGCAAGACGACTGGTTGATACCCTCAGGTAAGAAATAAAATGGATCTAGATCCAGAACCTTAGGTTCATAGCTTTCCCAGAACCTCTCAGCTTCTGAGCTAAAGGGAAGGATATTGGTAAAATACTTCTGTATAAATACTATCAAAGTCAGGCTAAGGAAGGTGTTGGCACTAGAAAAACCATACTAGATGTACTCAGTCTAGGGCGCAACATTCCAGGTCTGAAACATACTAGCCCACTGCTTTTCAAACTACCTGTGCTAAAGGACTAGTTTAATTTGTCACAGACCAACACTAATAAAAATGGATTGCTAGAAAAAAATAGAAAAACAAAACAAAAATACAATCTCAAATTGTTATTAGACTTAACAGATGTGAAATTACGCTTCAATAAATATAATCTATACAAAGTAAAGGTTTGAAAAATTACAGAAGCTGTACATGTTCATCGATAGTAACTAGATAATGAAGACTTGCTATAACTCATAAGCCTAACTAAAAAACTGGATTTGTGAGACAATCCATCGAACAAGAGAAAATAGTTGCAAATCATTTGTCTAAGGAGGGTCTAATACCCATAAAATAATTCTTATAACACAATAAAAAGACAACCCAATTTAAAAATGGACAAAGAATTTCAGTAGACATTTCTCTAAAGATGAATTGCAAATGGTTAATTCAACATAAAAAGATGCTCAACGTCTTTATCAGGGAAATCACAAAACAAAACCATAGTGAGATCCCACTTTATACCCAGTAGGATGACTGTAATCAAAAAACAGACAAGTGTTGGTGACGATGTAGAGGAAACTGAAACCCTTGTACATTGCTGGTAGGAATGTAAACTGGTGCAGTTGGTGTGGAATACAATCTGATGGTTTCTCAAAGTTAAACTGTTATGTAACCTAGCAGTTTCACTCCTAGGTATATATTCAAGAAAAGAAAACATGTCCACACAAAACCTTGCACATGAAGGTTCATAGTAGGATTATTTATAAAAGGCAAAAAAGTATAAATAATCCAATCTGTGATTAATGGATAAATGTAGTATATCGATACAATAATAACAATGGGATGTTATTCAGCCATAAAGGAAATTCTGGCACATGCTGCAACATGGAGGAACCTTGAAAACATTATGCTAATTGAAATAAGTCAGTTGCAGAAGATCGCACAGTGTATGATTACATTTATATAAAATGTCCATAAGAGGCAGGCAAATCCAGAGTCAGAAAGTAGATGTGTAGTTTCCAGGGACTGAGGAAAGATGAATGGAGAGCAACTAATAATGAATACGGGGTTTGGGATGATAAAAATGTTCTAGAATTAGATAGTGGTGGTGACTGGACAATATTTGTTAATATACACAAAAACAGTTGTACACTTTTAAAGGGTGAGTCTTACAGTATATGAATTATATCTCAACCAAAAAAATGAGTCTCCAGTTTTAATTCCCATGTACACACTTTGAACTAACACTATGTATTGATGTTTAAAGTTTCCAATGTCACAAACAAGCTTGTTTGCTAATTTACCTAATCTAGGTTATATGGATGAGTTTCACAACACTTGCTCTCTCAATTTCTAGACATATTTCATTGTGTAGATAATAGGTTACAAACCAGTAAGCACACTTTGACCAAACCAAAGACTACACTTTGGAATAGTGTTATTCAAGCCTCTTGCATTCTGTGCCACTTTTAAAAAATAAATGCCAACACCATTATGGGGACTGGATCTTGGGCCGTAAATCCTAGTCAATCACACATACTTACAAAGGGGATCAGTAGGAAAAATTGGTATCTTAAAGATTTTTGTTTGATTAGTTATGAAATACTTTTCTATGTTTTATATTAAATATATCAATTTGGTATGAGGAATACCAGTATCTAACCTAGTTCTACCATATTATGTATTTAATTATAGTTAATATATTAGAAGCTTATATCTTCTAATTGAATCAAATTCTAATTTTTTACTCTGAAATAATTTCAAACTCACAAAACAACAAGAGTAGTAAGAAGCCTTTGTCAAGATCTATTAAGTTCAACATTTACCTCATTTGCTTTACCATTCTATGTTTAGATAACCTTCCTGAATTATTTTGTTACATATATTACGCCGCTTTACCCCTTCATGCATTGGTGTGTTTTTCTTAAAAACAAGAATATTCTCTTATATAACCATGATACAATTATCAAATTTGGGAAATTTAATATTGATATAATGCTTTTATCTGATAGTCCATATTTCACTTTTGTCTGTTGTTTCAAATGTCCTTCATGGCATTTTTTTTTTTTTTTTTTTTTTTTTGCCCAGTATCACATACTGCATTTAGTTTTCATGTCTCTTTAATCTTCATCTTCCCTAATCTGGAACACTTTCTCAGTCTTTTGACATGGAAGAATTTGAAGAGTGCAAGTCAGTTATTTTATAGAATATCCCTCAATTTTGATTAATTTTTTTTTCTTTTACAAACAAGCTGTAGGAGATGTTGAATTCTTTTAACCATTTCCTTATTACTTTTAATCCTAAAGTAAGCAAGATCAAGGAGAGTTGTAGTCAAAATGCAGATTAGTTTTTCCCTTCTTAAAGCTCTCAGTGGATGTTTTCATTGAAAAAAAATATATAGGCTGGACGGTTGCTCTTGCCTGTAATCCCTGCACTTTGGGAGGCCAAGGAGGGTGGATTACCTGAGGTTGGAAGTTCAAGACCATCCTGGCCAACATGGAGAAACCCCGTCTCTACTAAAAAATAAATAAATAAATACAAAATTAGCCGGGTGTGGTGGCGCATGCCTGCAATCCCAGCTACTTGGGAGGCTGAGGCAGGAGAATCGCTTGAACCCGGGAGGCAGAGGTCGTAGTGAGCAGAGATCGTGCCATTGCACTCCAGCCTGGGCGACAAAGTGAGACTGTCTCAAAAAAAAAAAAACACATATATATACACACTACATAAATATATATATATACACTACATAAATATATATATATAAACTATATAAATATATATAGTTACTGGTTAAAATTGGTGATTTTTTTTGTTCTAATTATCTTTGGCTTTTAATTAGCAATATGATCTTTTTTTTTTTTGTTGGTTGAGTTGAAGTCTCACTCTGTTACCCAGGCTGGAGTGCAGTGGCGAGATCTCGCCTCACTGCAACCTCCGCCTCCTGGGTTCAAGTGATTCTCCTGCCTCAGCTTCCCAAGTAGCTGGGACTACAGGCGTGCACCACCACGCCCGGCTAATTTTTGTATTTTTAGTAGAGATGGGGTTTCACTGTGTTAGGATAGTCTCGATCTCCTGACCTCGTGACCCGCCCACCTTGGCCTCCCAAAGTGCTGGGATTACAGGCGTGTGTCACTGCACCTGGCCTAGCAATATGATCTTATATTAGTTGCTCTTTACCATGGATATCCTAGAGTTAAGTGGATGGTTCCCTTTGCCTCTCGTCAGAATTTTTTCTGGACCTTAGTTTTCTCATCTGTGAAATGATATCATTAGACTTCTGTCCCTAAAATATAAGGCATTTTTTCACTTACTAAAAATAAGGTTGATTTAAGTCGAGTATTTACTGAAATTGTGCTCATGTTAATTAGAATGTTAAGTTGCTTCCATCATTAAATCATCTTTTCTTCTCTTCTAGGAATTGCTTCATGTTTGGCTGTTTTCTCAGCGCTGATGAAATAGCATTTTCTGACCCAACACCAGATGGCAAGTTATTTGCAACCAAGTACTGCAACACACCTAATTTCCTCGTATATAATTTTAATAGTTAAAGCTGATTTCAATTATAAAAGAGTTACTATCTGGATAAGTTCAGAGAACTCCTTATTATAAAATACAAACTATTTAATAAATATCAAAATAAAAAATACCAAGACTCACACTCATACACACACACACACACACACACACATATCACAGTTTTGTTCCTTATGAGTTGAAAAGTCAGGAATAAATTTGTTGAAAATTATCTGGGGATTCAAAGAAAGGAAAAATCTTTGGGTGATTCACTGATTAGCACTCTGAATGTTTAATTATGAAACTTTGTAGCTATAACTGGAAAATTACCTGACTCTTATATAAGAGTATTAAATACAAAGTGATTTTTCTCTAGAAATGTGACCTGGTCTTTTATAAAGCACACTCTTAGACCAGGATTATCTAATGCCACATCAGAAGCAAACAGGCAAATTTAAACTTGGGCAAGTAAAATTTCTGTGCCCAATTTGTAAAGGGAATTCCTGAAATTTTTTTTTTTTTTTAATAGAAGCATGGGTCTCACTCTGTTGCTCAGGCTGGTCTGGAACTTTTGGGCTCAAGCGATCCTCCCAAAACGCTGGGATTACAGTCATGAGCCACCGTTCCCAGCCCAATTCCTGACTTCTCTATACAGTCTTCACTTGATAGGCACTCGTCTGTAGTAACTCAGTTTGAGTATCTTTAGAAAATGTTTAGAATTTATTTGTAACAAGATGGTAAGGAATAAGATTATCCCATATGCATTTCTGTAGAACAGAATTTTATAGCTTAATGTTTAATCTTTTTGAAAATAAATGTTTACCTGTCATCAGATTTAATTAAAATTATACTTAGTAATTGCACTATTAGTTAATTTTTGTTGTATGGAAATGTTGGTAGTACTACTTTGGGAACCTGTTACTGACAATTGATGTCATTAACAAAATGCCTAGTTGGATTAGATGTTTCATTTTCTAATTTTTTGCTTGTTTAAAATGCACCTTACTTGTTCTGAGATACCTGGCAAAAGTCTTTACAAGATGTATGGTAAAAGAACCAAGGTTAGTAAATATACATAGGCTGGTGGATCAGAGACCATGGAACTGTGTAAATACACTTAAATGTTCACACATTGTTCTAGTGTAATTCTTGGATACTTTAAAAAGCAAAACATTGTTCAAATTGTTTTGATTCTGAAAAATCATTCAACTGCTAACTGGCAATAAGACTGTAGGCAAGTCGTTTTCCAGATGGTAATTGTATGTAGAAACTATTCATCTGCATTCATTTTATTTGCCTGTAAATTAACATGTTTCCAAAATTTAAAAGCCTGGGTTCCCAAAAGAATGTGGAAGTATTAAAATGTGTGTAATTATGCAAACATTTTAATGCTATTTTCTGCACTTATTTCTTTTAAATATTTTATTTAAAATTTTTAATTAACATTTTGTTTGCTTAATGCTTTTGTAATGAATCAATTAAAATTCTTTATTTTATACAACTAAATCTGATTTTAATTATATTTTATTATGAAAATAGTATATGTTAAATAAAATTCAGATAATACAGAAATAGAGATTGCCAAAAGAAGAGGCTTCCCTTAATCCTGCTTTGAGTTTAGTGCTTATTACTTTAGATTGATTAAATACATATGCAGTTATTTTGCATCTTGCCTCATTTCAGTATGTCTTAGATATGTTGTATTTCAAGAACTATTTCTATTTTAAATATTTAGCATGTTTTGCTATTGATACTGTGGCTTGGTTGGGTGTTTTTTGTTTGTTTGTTTTGTTTTTAATTTAAGTATAACACATACAAGAAGCAAGTGCACTGAGAAGGTCTCAAAGCAACGATACCCCAATGGCAATGAGCACACCTACCACCCAGATCTTGGTTGGTTGGTTTCTTTTTTTCCCCCGCCCTGGGCTGAAGTGCAGTGGTACAAACACTGCTCACTGCAGCCTCGACCTCCCAGGTTCAAGTGATCTTCCCGCCTGAGCTCCCTAAGTAGCTGGGACTACAGGTGTGGGTAATTTTTGTATTTTTTTTTTAGTAGAGACAGAGTGTCACCATGGTGCCCAGCCGGTCCTTAAGCTCCTGAGCTCAAGTGATCCTCCCACTTCAGCCTCCCAAAGTGCTGGATTATAGGTGTGAGCCACAGCACCCAGCCAGATCTTGCTTACTAATACCTTCTTCCACAAAAGGACCTGGGGCTCTTTGGAGAAATGGCTCATTATAGGGACAGGGCAATGAATGTACAAGATGAGCCTAGATCACCTTGTACAGCAATCCCCCCCTTATCTGCAATTTCACTTCCCACAGTTGGTTACCAAAAATATTACATGGAAATTTCTAGAAGTAAGGAATTCATAAGTTTTAAATTGCCCACCATTCATAGTAGCCACAGTGGGTGATAAGTGCTCAGTTAAGATGGAAAAGGCATTAAATTTGTGGGCAGAAGACATGCACAGAAACATATTCCTATTGAGGGCAATCAGGTTCAATACTATCCATGGTTTCAGGCATTCTACTGGGGGTCTTTGCCATAAATTGTGCCCATATATGTATATGTCTATTTCTGCCTATGTATTCGTACTAATCTTATATAGGTTCTATTTATGCTAATACCAGACTGTGTTAATTATAATATTAATGTTTGCTATAGTATTAGTACATGGTCCCACTTTTTTTCTTCAGTCTATTCTTGGACTTTGCATTTCCATATACATTTTAGAATCAATTTATTCCACAAAAAGCTACCAACAACAAAAAAGCCTGTTGGGATTTTATTGGAATTGTGTCAGATCTATAGATGAATTTGGGAGGACTGATTTTTAGACTTGCTCAAGTATTGGATACTTTTTTTTTTTTTTTTTTTTAGACGGAGTTTTGCTCTTGTTGCCCAGGCTGGAGTGCAGTGGCACTATCTTGGCTCACTGCAACCTCTGCCTCCCGGGTTCAAGTGATTGTCCTGCCTCAGCCTTGAGTAGCTGGGATTGCAGGTGCATGCCACCACGCCCAGCTAATTTTGTATTTTTAGTAGAGACGGGATTTCACCGTGTTGGCCAGGCTGGTCTTGAACTCTTGACCTGCAGTAATCCAGCCGCTTCAGCCTCCCGAAGTCCTGGGATTATAGGCATGAGCCAGTGTGCCCAGCTGTTACTTTTTTTTAAGCCATTGGGAAAAGTGTTTTCAGTTACATCTTGTTTGCTGATATATAAACTACAAGTTTTGACTTTGTATTCACAATCTTTCTAAACTTATTTAATTCTAATTTATCTATTTCTATCTACATAATATCTGTGAATGAGTTTTATTTCTTTTAGAATCTTACAGCTTTTATTTTTTGTTCTTACAATATTGCATTTCTAATATCGCCGGTCTAGTACAGTGTTGAATAAAAGCAATGGTAGGGGGCATATTTGTTTCATTGCTGATAATAGGTAAAGTTTTCAACATTTTACTATTAAATATAAGGTTTATAGTTTCTTTGTAGATAAATTTCTAATATTAAGGAAGTTCTCTGTCTGTTCCTAGGTTTCTAGGAAGCTCTCAAACATCTTGAACAGATACTCAGATTTTATAAAAAGTCTTCTATCTTTGGAGATGATTTTGATTTTTCTTCATTGTTAATATGGCAGTTACATTGTTCTTTGAATGTTAAAGCAATCTAGCCCTCCTGAACTAAATAAACCAAACCCAATTTGGTCTTGATGTTTTTCTTTTTTATGTTATTGGCTTCAGTGAACTAATTTTTTTCTTTTGGACTTTTCATGTGTTCATGAATAAGATTGGGTATCTGTAGGATCTGTAGTAAAGGTTTTTTCACTCAAGACATGTCTTTTTTTCTCTATAGGTGAGTTTTGCCTAGGGGTTTATCAATTTTGTTAGTATTTTTGAAGATTGGCATTGTTAATCCTATAAGGTTTGTTTTCTATTTCCTATAAGTTTTAATTTTTCCCCCCCACTGGAAGGGAGGTACTATGGTCTGAATGTGTTCCACCAAAAATCGTATGTTGAAACCCTGTCCCCCAAGATGATGCAATACCATCGTAAGTAGTGTCTTAGGAAGGTGGATGGGCCATGTTGGTGGAAGGAACCCTTAGGGATGAATGTCCTTATAAAAATAGAGGGTTGGGGAGCTCCCTTGCTCCATCCACCATGTAAAGACACAGCCAGAAGGTGCCTTCTATGAGGATGCCCTCACCAGATACCATCTTGATCTTGGACTTCCTAGTCTCCAGAACTATGAGAAATTTCTGTGGTTTGAGGCACCTCGTTTATGGTATTTTTGTTATAGTAGCCTAAGACGGGAGGCTTGTTTTGTTTTTCCTAAATTCTTAGCTGATATATATAGCATTTTTATATAGTTTTTATATGTAGCATTTGTTTAGTTTAAAATCCTTTCTAATTTTTATTCTAATCAACAGATTGTAGAAGATTAAATAGGTACCAGGAAACATGAAAGAATCATCTTCAACATTTCTCAAGCAGCTGCTGATTATCTCCTTTTATGGAGGCATAACAAGCTTCTGGAGGCTTCTACAGATTCTAAAGGGAAAGATTTTCTGGGAGGTGAGAAAGCCACTTGAGAGAAGGCTATTTTGATTTACTAATTAACTCAGTGTAAAGGTAGTCCTGGGCACGGTGGCTCACGCCTGTAATCCCAGCAGTTTGAGAGGCCTAGACAGAGGTTGCTCAGGAGTTCCAGACCAGCCTGAGCAACTTGGTGAAACCCTGTCTCTACAAAAAATACAAAAAAAAAATTAGCCAGGTGTGGTGGCACACACCTGTGGTCCCAGCTACTCGGAGTGGGAGGCAGAGGTGGAAGGATCACTTGAGCCTGGGAGGTCGAGACTACAGTGAGCCATGATTGCCCCACTGTACTCCAGCTTGAGTGACAGAGCAAGACCCTGTCTCAAAAAAAAAAAAGCCCTCAGCCAAGTCACATGTTGCTCTTTTGAGAATGAGGCAAATGTCCAAAAAGATAACATCTGAGACTTAGAGCAAGTTCTAGAACAAGAATAAAAAAACATTTTCTTCCAGTTGGTAGCAGATTGTCTGCAATCTTGTGTTGAGGATTTCTAGGACCTCACCAGGCTCAAGGGGCAGTGCATACTGGGATTATTTTGTAATGTCTACCATAGACAAGGGCTGTGAAGTTGCTGGTCTTGTCCTTGGTATTAGTTTATTCCTATTAGATATCACAACTGTAGGAACTAGAAATAAATTTCTCAATGAAAAGCAATGGCTTATGTATTAAAGAGCCAATTCAAGAAAGATCCAGTTCCTGCTTTAAGTCTTAAAGCAGGAACTGCTATTCCTGCTAGGAAAAGAATGACCTGGAGAAGCTGCTCTGTTGGTTTGGCAAAGAAGAGTGACACATGTCAGAGCGAGGATAAGAGACCCTATTGAGTATCACGATGCAAAATTATACATACGTTTTTCTACAGATTAAGACAACTTCCAATTTACTTGTCACATTATTTTGATGGAATATATGCAAATTCATGTTCTGTGTCCTATTGCTTGGTACAATCTTATACCAAAAGGCCTTCAGTGATTTCTAGGCATTTTTAAAGTTCAGAGTGCAGTTGTTCCTAATGTTTCTAAGAACGCCCTGTGTCGGTAATTTTTAAAATTCTGTCTACACCCAAATCTAGGTATACCACCTACATTGGCAATTCAGTAAGTTGGAAAATTCCCAGGGGACTGTGGCTCACAGAAACTACTGATCCAAAACACTACAGATTAGCAAAATAAGGCCAAGAGAGGGAAAGAAACCTCACATTTACTCAACAAGTTTAATGACAACACTCAAATCAATGAAGTATAAAATAATGCTGAGACACCTTCTGGTACCCAAAGTGTCCTTTATTCTTTATCAATCATCCTATTGGAGTTTTATTGTTTTTACACAGCTGGGAAATGCTTAAGGTACAAATTAATAAATTTTAAACTCAGTATGGAAAATACATTTAATAAATTAAAGCAGAAACCAAAGATCTGAGGAGATCCAAGAGATCAAGACAAGCTGTAACCAGAGTCTGAAGTATCCAAGGAGCTACTCTTTTTGAGGCATATTCTCCTCAGCTTCCAGTTATCATTTGATAAACACATCAGCAAAAGGTTCAGTGTTTTAAACAAATGTAGACTATATTTTGTACTGTACAAAGTGCTAATTTCAGTAGATCCATTAAAATAGAGAATATTTAAGAAAGATCATTAATAAAAGTAATGGTCATTCAATTTAATGTTACACAATTTACAGCATTTTACTGCTAGTGTTTTAAGTCAGCATGAGCAGTATCAAAGTACTTATGTAGCTAGTTTCTAAAACTTTACAGAAAACCCAGTACAATTCCAAGTGCTCATAGCCAATATAAGCATATTTCATGTTAGAAATAGTTATCCATATGTTAACAAGAAACTATGGTCCTCAAATATGCCAATTTTAGAGAGTCTAATAACTACTGATAGTAACTATTTAAATGTTTTGGAATAAAGTTATTTACGCAAGCCATACTTCAGCTGAGGTGATCACTAGACATCTGTTTCCAGAGCTTCAACAATGTGTGCAGCAGAAGGACGATCTTTAGGGTCTTCATTAGTGCATACAGAGAAGAGTTCAATTACTTTCTGGTATGATTCATCCAGTTCTTCCATATTAATAGGTGGCCTAGTTCCCAAGGCTGCATAGTATGCTTCATCATCAAAATCACTTTCATCAAAAGTTTTATCTTGAAGGAGTTAGAGATTGAAACAATAAACAAAATCACTTTATGTCATGGAAAAGTTTAATAGCTCACCCTTCTCCTGAAACAAGAATTTATGGTCCAGTATGCTTTCCATTCTGCCACAGACAGAATGGAAATGTCTTCAACTGTCCTGCCATCAAGTAGATTTGCTTTAGTCTTGGATTTACAGGTTATCGACCCCTACTCTTACCCTTCCTATGATAGTTTTCCAATCATTTTCTCAGGAAAAGGGAGTTTTTAAGATAATTTTTTGCTTCTCTGGATAGCCTCAATTTTTCTCCCTATTTCAATCTGTGTCTCATTTGTGTGAGATTAAACCTTGGTGGTACCAAATCAGTCATCAGTACTAATACATATCTTAGCAAGATAAAATTATGTAAACTAATCTTTAGTGTGAAATGAAGAGATTGGGATTTATGTTAGAAATTGTATTCATACCTTCATCATCATCATCATTTGAAAGATTAATGTGTGGAATCGATAAAGTCATCATTTCCCACAAAGTAAGGCCAAAGGCAAATATGTCTGCCTTGTCAGTAATAACACCATTCTCCTCCACAGCTTCTTTGGGTTTCCATGGCTCTGTGCCAATGTAACAAGCCTCAGGGTCAGTCACTGAAACAAGCAAGATGGTTATGAAAGCAGGAGCTACAAATCACGAAAAGGCAAGCAACCCAAAGGGAAACGGGTGAATGATTTGAACAAGTAGTTCACAGGTTAATCAGTGTAGCCAGAAAATGTAAAAATACACTCAACCTCAATAAGGATTACTCTCTACCTTTCAGGTTGGTAAATATTCAAGAAGCTGGTCAGTTGGCAGTATGTAGAGAAACAGCAATTCTCTTACAAATTAGTAGGAATATAGAATGTGGATGTTGAGATTACAGAATCTGGAGCCAGACTGCCTTGCTTGGGTTGGTTCAAAGACATGTGCAAGCTGTGTGACCTTAAGCAGATCACTTCTAGACCTGAATTTCTTCATTTTGTGAACAATATTAGGCTGAGAGAGGTACCATTTCTATGCTTCCATGATTGCTATGTCAAGGAAAAGGGAAAGGGACCAATCACACATAGGCTCTTTTTTAAAGCCCAAGAAAGAAATAGGTCCACTCACATTTCCATTTAAACTTGAGTCAACTTGTCAATTTCAATGAAAAAGCCAGCTAAAATTCTCATTAGGATTGGACTAAATCTCTGGATCAATTTGGTAAGCATTAACATCTTAATAGTATTGAGTCTTCCAAATCACAGTCATATATTTCTCCACTTAGTTATATCTTACTGAATTTTCTCAGTGATGCTTTATATAGTATTCATTACAGAGGATTTAGACTTTTTTGGTTAGATTTATTCTGAAATATTTTGGGTTTTGGTACTTGTAAATAGATTTTAAACAATTCCATTTTCAATTATGTACTGCTAATAGAAATGTAATCACTAACTTCACTATAGCTGTTTTATAGATTCCTTGGGATTTTCTACCTAAACAACGTATCAACTGCAAACAGGGACAGTTTCGTCTCCTTTACAATTTTGCCTTCTCCATTTCCTTGCCTTATTTTAGTGGCTAAGGCTATAGGACTGCTAAATAAAACTGGCAAGAGCAGGCATCCTGGCCTTGTTCCCTACTTCAGTATGATACCTCCAGGTTTTTCTTGTAGACAGCCTTTCTCAAGCTAAGATCCCTTCTATTTCTAGTTAGCTGGGAGGTTAATCTTTTTTCAAATCAAAAATGGATGTTGGATTTTGTCAAACACTTTTTCTGCATCTATTGAGATGATATGTAGTTTTCAAATTTGATTAAAGATTTAAATGTTGGACCTAAAACCATAAAAACCCTAGAAGAAAACCTAGGCAATACCATTCAGGACATAGGCATGGGCAAGGACTTCATGATTAAAACACCAAAAGCAATGGCAGCAAAAGCCAAAACAGACAAATGGGATCTAATTAAAGAGCTTCTGCACAGCAAAAGAAACTACCATCAAAGTGAACAGGCAACCTACAGAATGGGAGAACATTTTTGCAATCTACCTATCTGACAAAGGGCTAATATCCAGAATCTACAAAGAACTCAAACAAATTTACAAGAAAAAAAAAACATCAAAAAGCGGGCAAAGGATATGAACAGACAGTTCTCAAAAGAAGACATTTATGCAGCCAACAGACACATGAAAAAATGCTCATCACTGGTCATCAGAGAAATGCAGATCAAAACCACAATGAGATACCTCATGCCAGTTAGAATGGCAATCATTAAGTCAGGAAACAGATGCTGGAGAGGATGTGGAGAAATAGGAATGCTTTTACACTGTTGGTGGGACTGTAAACTAGTTCAACCACTGTGGAAGACAGTGTGGCGATCCCTCAAGGATCTAGAACTAGAAATACCATTTGACCCAGCAATCCCATTACTGGGTATACACCCAAAGGATTATAAATCATGCTACTATAAAGACACGTGTACACGTTTATGTTTATTGTGGCACTATTCACAATAGCAAAGACTTGGAACCAACCCAAATGTCCATCAATGACTGGATTAAGAAAATGTGGCACATATACACCATGGAATACTATGCACCCATAAAAAAGGATGAGTTCATATCCTTTGCAGGGACATGGATGCAGCTGGAAACCATCATTCTCAGCAAACTATCACAAGGACAGAAAACCAAACACCACATGTCCTCACTCATAGGTGGGAACTGAACAATGAGAACACTTGGACACGGTGGGGAACATCACACCCTGGGGCCTGTCATGGGGTGGGGGCAGGGATAGCATTAAGAGAAATACCTAATGTAAATGACTAGTTAATGGGTGCAGCAAACCAACATGGCACATGTATACCTATGTAACAAACCTGCACATTGTGCACATGCACCCTAGAACTTAAAAAATTTTGTTAATATGGTGAATTTTATTGACTCCTCCCCCCAGCTTTGAGGTATACTTAAAAATTATATATGTTTAAGGTATACAACTTGATGTTTGATATACGTAAACACTGTGACCTCACAGGCACAATCAAGCTAATTAACATATCTATCACCTCATATAGTTACCATTTTTTTGGGTGTGTGAGAATACTCAAGATCTACTCTCAGCAAATCTCAAGTGTACAGTATTGTTAACAAAGGGCATGAAGCTTCCATTATGCAGGATGAGTAAGTTCTGGTGACCTAACGTATAGCATAGTGAGGATGTTGATTCTTGAATGTTACAACTTTTCCTTCCTGGAATAAGTCCTAGTTGGTCAAGATGTAGTGTTCTCATGTAGTATTAGACTGAATTGGCTAATATTTTGTTAAGGATTTTGATATCTGTGTTTGTGAAGGATATTGGACTATGATTTTTTTTCTTAATATCAGTTTATTTTTCTGGGTACATAGCAGGTGTACATGTTTATGTGTTAATGTGGTATTTTGATGCAGGCATGCAGTGCATAATAATCACATCAGGACTGATGGGACGTCCTACAATGTGTCAGGTTTTGATATTAGAGTTATGCTGACCTCAAAAACAGACTGGGCAGAGGTCCCTATTCCTCTATTTTCTGAAAAAGTTTGTGTAAAATCCGTATCATTTCTTCCTTGGATATTTGATAGAAATCAACAGTAAAACATCTGGGTCTTGAGTTTTCTTTGTGGGAATGTTTCTTAGTAGTAGACATAGGGCTATGTGGATTTCCTATTTCTTCCTATATTAATTTTGGTAAATTGTATTTTTCAAAGAAATTGTCCTTTTCATCTAAGTTGTCAAATTCGTTGCCATAAAGCCATTTGTAATAGCCTAATTATTCTTTAAATGTGTGTAGAATTTACAATAACCCTTTTCTCATTCCTGTTATTGGGGACTTGTGTTCTCTTTTTTCTTGATCAGTCTAGATAAAGCTTTATATATTTCATTATCTTTTCAAATAACCAGCTTTTGGCTTTGTTAATATTTTATAGTGTTTGTTTTTTATTTCATTGATTTCTGCTCATAGCTTTATTCCCTTCCTTTGGATTTGCTCTGCTTTTCTTTTTCTAGATTAAATCAATGAACATAGGTCATTGAATTAGAACTTTCCTTTTTTCCAATATAATTTACAACTATAGATTTCCCTCTGAGCCCTGCTTTAGCTATTGCTTGCACATTTTGATATGCTGTATTTTCCTTAATTATTCAAAACATTTTCCAGTTTCCCTTGTCATTTTCTTTGACCCATAGGTTATTTAAATTTGTGTTACTGAATTTCCAGATACTTGGGGTTTCCTTAGATATCCTGTTAGTGATTTCTAACTAACTTAATTCCATTGTGGCCAACAAATATACTCTATGATTCCTCCCATAGTGTTATACAAACCTTTACTTCTGTAACTAGGATAAACTCAAACTCTTATAAACAGAATATTCACTAGGCAGTGTTAGAGTGTATTATACTAAAAAATGAAAATTTTCAGTATTTGATTACTATAATCTGCATTTCCTCACAAATAAGGTTAGCGTGAAAACAATATAATTCATTCTGAAACAATAGAAAGAAGACACAGTGGGGCTGTTTACTGAAAGAAATTTCTCCAGAACTGAAGGAAAGTTCTGCCTTGAGAGGCTCAAGAAATTTACAAGGAAAAGAGGAGGAAACTAACATTTAAAGAACAAAAGGGAGGGCTAAAAGAAGGAAAAGTGAGAATCCATAAGCCAGGAAATTGAAGATTCCAGTTAACAAGCATTCATTTATTCCGTTAACATTTTGGGAGGTATGCCTGATAAATGAGTGGGCTCTGTTAAGTGAGAACAAAAATACCAGACTAGGAGGGTACCCAGTACCAGCAGGCAAGAAGGAAAGATGAGTGGTGTCTCTGTGGTAGCCTTTGTACTTAGTTCTGCTTTGGGCATTACAGTTTAGAAGGTAGCCATGGACATTATAAGCTCCTTAAAGGTTTTCCCCTGTACTGTACCTTATATCTTAGAGGCACTTCATGGAATTCATGACAAGAGAAAAGCCTATAGACATGGCCCACATGGGCAGTGACTCTGTGGCAATAAGGAAGGATACTTACACCATTCAGTATATACACGTATATGTGTGTGTACACATACATTCTAAGTAGGTCAGATTCCTACAAGGATCCATCAGGCTAAAAAGTAGTTTTCTAGAACTCTAGGTCTAAAATAACGGCTCCAATTTGAGACTTGAACCACAAGTGCATTTCCTGTATGTATGTTTACATTTCTCCAAGTCTGTAAACATAATAGCGTGTGACATAGTGAATTTAACATAGTATTTAAACATAATGGATTGGGACCCCCCCGACCTATGTTACTGATTGGGTTTGCTCCCTGTGAAGGTGGATTGTTCTGACAACAAAAGTCTGATGAGATCATAAACTAATAGTTCAGTCATTCCTTTTGGTTGATACAGAAACAGTTTATACTTTATTTCCCTTTACTACATTCAAAGAGTTTAAGCAGACATGCTTTAGTTACTATCCCAAACTGAAAAATGATGAAACTGGAGCTCCTACTTATCCTTCAATTCTCAGCTTATTAAATATCATTTAGCGAGGCCTTTCTCAACATCTAGACTAGGTTAAGGGCCACTGCTGTGTTTATAATTCCTTGTATTATAACTGTCATCTTGCCTCATTATTATTCAAGAGCTGCTTTCCATCCTAGATTAGGAGCTGCAACAGTGTAAGGACTGTGTCTATCTCATGTACTCTATATTCATGGTGCCTGACATGTACATAGTATTAATATTTGCAAATTTATCTTGAGAGAAACTTAAGATTTTGGCTTTTCATCGAATACTACATATATATGTATATATATTTTTTTTTTTTTAATTTTTTTTTTTTTGAGACAGAGTCTCGCTGTCGCCCAAGCTGGAGTACAGTGGCTTGATCTCAGCTCACTGCAAGCTCCACCTCCTGGGTTCACGCCATTCCCCTGCCTCAGCCTCCTGAGTAGCTGGGACTACAGGTGCCCACCACCACGCCTGGCTAATTTTTTGTATTTTTAGTAGAGACGGGGTTTCACTGTGTTAGCCAGGATGGTCTCGATCTCCTGACCTTGTGATTCGCCCTCCTCAGCCTCCCAAAGTGCTGGGATTACAGGCGTGAGCCACCACGCCCGGCCAGAATACTACATTTTAGTTGTGAAATGTTCATATATTACCTGTTTAAAAAAACATTTTATGATTTGGGTATTCTTTTTTTAAACTTTTCTTCATATATGTAAATACATATAAGTGCTATTTTATATTCTGTTTATCTCACTGGATATATTTATGCCTATAAATATAAACCTGTATAATTTATGGATATATGGTATTCTATTGTGTGGTAGTATAAATTAAACCACCTCTTATTGGTGGACATTCTCACACAGTTGCATAGTCTGTTCTGCTACAATGTGTATTTTTGAAACAGTAAAAAGATTGATATTTTTCCCAGTACATAAATGTTATTTTTGAAGTGATCAGAAGCAAATCTCCTCACAAATAGAAAGCCTTTGCCTACAGAAATGCCTTCCCTGAGCATATGCCTGGTGTAGTAGCTTTAAGAATTGCTATGCTAACTACAAAAGCTGTGAGTGAGTCCAGGTAAAGGAGCTGCCAACATATTTCCCACATGCTTAAAAATATATATATTTTTAGTGAGAAAGCCAGATCAAATTTTCCATCTTGATGAAAAGTATCTGTTGAAGATACTCTCATATGTAACCTTCAGCACAAACCCAGGGCTTATGGCTACAAAGGAACATTTTATCATCATAGAAAGTTTCACTGAACAGCACTGCTCTAGAAAGTCTTGCTCCGGCTCAGAAATGACACAAGTCATTTCTTCTGGTAGAACCTTTCAGATGACAGTTTGGAAATCTGCATTTAAAATAAGAAAAACCTTTAAAAATGTTTATGCCCTTGCAGATTTAATGTGTTAGTATCTTTTATTAGGATTATTGACTGTTTTTGTTATTGCTTTAGTTTTCAAAGTTGCATAGGTTTTAACCCTGTTTTTTTTCTGTAAACCTAGTTACGTCTTGAAACTTTTGCGCAATGAAGTTTTGCAGGAAATAATATATCAGGTTATTATAAAAAAAAAGCCTGTACTGCCCAATTACTCAATTACTTCTTTGGATTGTGTTCTTAAGAATGAAACTATAGGGTCAAAGGGCATAAACATTTTTAAAGGTTTTTCTTATTTTAAATACAGATTTCCAAACTGTCATCTGAAAGGTTCTACCACAAGAAATGACTTGTGTCATTTCTAAGCTTGAGCATTTAACTATCACTGCAAGACTTTCTAGAGCAGTATTGTTCAATGAAACTTTATATGATAATTAAATCTCCTAAATCTGCATTGTCCAATGTGGTAACCATTAACCACATGTAGCTTCTGAGCACTTGAATTGTGGCTAGGGTGGCTGAGAAAATAATTTCAATGTTTTAAATATTAATGTAAATAGCCACATGCAGCTCATAACTACTGTATTGGACAGTGCCACGCTAACGCTTTTTCACTCTCCCCATAATGGTGGCCATGTTCATATAGTGGCTGTTCCATCAGTATAGGTCCTAAAGGGAGAATGACACAGAACACGGTGCTAATGGCCATGCAGCTTGAGTAATAAGCCTTGGTTGTTGTATGTCACTGAAGTTTCTGAGGTCTGTGTTACCACAGCAAAACCTATTCTAACCTCAGTAAAACAGCAGTTACAAGTTCTACTTAGTGTATGAGAGGACATGTTAACCTACATTGTTGCTCATACTAGCAATCTTTTTATTTACTAGCAATCTTGTTACTCCTTCAATAATATATTTACAAGTCAGGCACTATTCTAGGAGTTGAGGATATTTCAGTGGACAAGATATACAAGGTTCCCTTCTTAGAGCTTACAAGCCTAATGGAGGAATGGAGAAATATTTAACAGATAATTTAAACAAAGTGTGATAAGTGTTGATAGCAGATTATCTCATTGTTATTTAGCTTTTAAAACATTACTAAGAACATTACATATATATTTTCCTAATTGCCATTTTTTTCATTTCTCGTCTCTTCATAATAGAGCTTTTATCTTCTTCTCATTGATTACTAATAACTCTTAATGCATTAGAAATATTAAACCTTTATCTTATACGTTTATCTCAGTTTGTAATGTCTTAAGCTCCCTGCCCCTCTCCAACCCACTGTGATATAGAATTCTTTTTTTTTAAATGGAGGTACTCATGGCTTTTTAATGATGGTTTCTAGCTTTGGTGTCCTCTTTAAAGTCCTCTCCACAGCCAACATTAAAGAAATATTTATCTACAATTTTTTCTACTGTTACTTTTTCCCCCAATCTTCAATATATGGGGATTCAAGTGTAAGGATAGAAAACAGCTGTGTTTTTTTCTAAAATGTCCAGATAACATCATTTACTGACTAAACTACCTCTTTTCTCACTAATATAAAAATGTCACCTTTATCACACAACAAATTCCTCTATTTGGGAACTATTTCCTGACTCTTATGTTCTATTTTTCTGCCTATTTTGGCATGAGTATCATCGCTTTAATTACTGTAGCTTTATAAAACTTTTTATCTGCTCAGGAAGATTCCTTCTCCTTTCATCGAGTTTTCCCAGCCATGTTTGAACACGTATCCTCAAGGAGGAACTTCAGATTAATTCTGACATGTTCTAAAATAGATTACATTAAGATTATGTAGAATTTATAGGCTTTCAAATTCATTCATTTCTGCTTTCTGTTCTTCTTAGGGCGTCATTTTTTTCAATTTCAGTTGAATATTCAACTTAACTTCATAAAAGTTAAATAATGAAAATGTTTCCTTTGAGTAGTTTTGACCATATCAAATAGGGTTTGACTTGTTATATTCTCATTATCTTCTAAATATTTTATAAATGAATTTGATTTCTCTTTTTAGCCAAAAATTATTCAGAAGTGTTTTAAATTCCTAAACAGTTTGGAGTTTTTGTTTCCTATTTTATTACAAATTTCTAGATTTACAGCATTGATGTTAAGGAATATCACCTATTAGACTATTCATACTTTTTATAATTTGAAGTTTTTTTGTGTGACCTAAGAATATGGTCAATTTTAATAAATATTATGGTGCAGAAGGACTTGCCTTACTATTTACTCAGATCTTTAATATCCTTACATTTGTCTGTTTGATCTATTAAGCATTGAGAAAAGTACTTTAAAAACCCTCATTTTTATTATGTTTGACAATTTATCCTTTTACTTTCTAAAGTTCCCACTTTGTAAGTTATTTAGCATAAGGTTTCACAACAGTGCTATTTTTATTAATGATTACAAACATCATTTATTTATAAAGTCTGTCCATTCATTCTGCCTCTTGCCTTCAACTCAACTTGTAAACTTTTACTTCAGCTACAAATTCAGGCATTTATATGTTCTAAACAGCATTTATTAACCATTTGTTTAACTTATGTTCATATAAAGAGACAAATTTAAGTATTATTTACTAAATAATATGTTGCAAGCAGAGGCTTTCTCTTGAGGCTGGCTCTTGTTTCTCACCAAGAACATATCTTAAATTCCCTGAGAAGCCAATGATCAGTATATACAATAGAGAAGAAAGGGCAAACAGCCAAAGACCAGCCTTCATTAGCACCCCTCTTTTCTGCTTCATTCCAGTTTCTTCTACCAGTTTCCTAAATCTTGTCACCTTACTGATGCTAAATAAACCGCTTTACACAACCTTACTAAATTTTACTTTCTATTCCCAGATGCTTTACTGCTTAAAGATCCCAATCCAGTTAGAAATCTTTCCCAAAGGTAACTCCAGTTAAAATATATACTACTACTACTACTACTAATACAGTAATTTAAACTGTACATGTGGCAAGGGAGAAGACTGCAGGCTGACTGGGAGAGAGAGAGAGAAAAAGGAGACTTTTTACCATATACTTTTTAAAAATAGTTTTTGATTTTTGATTCATGTGGACTTACGTATTTAAAAATGTAAACACTGTATTAAAAACAAAATTTTAAAACTTAAGAGTACAACTTACCAGTCATATTTTCATCCAGTGGTAGAGAGACTCCTACATCACAGATTTTAATTGTTTCAAAATCGCCTTTAATTACAACATTTGAAGACTTTATGTCTCCATGAAGCAGTTTCTTTTCTTGGTGCAGATACTAAAATAGTAAAAAATTTAACACATATGTGCAGAAACACAAACTAATAAAAAAATGTGATAACCTCCAAATATAACAACTTGAAACTCCCTTCCTAAACTCTAGGTTTACATTTGTCCAGTATTTCAATTTTTTTTTTTTTTTTTTGAGACAGTCTCACTCTGTTGCTCAGGCTGGAGTACAGTGGCATGATCTCGGCTCACTGCAACCTCCACCTCCTGGGTTCAAGTGATTTTCCTGCCTCAGCCTCCCAAGTAGCTGGGACTACAGGCGGGTGCCACCACACCCGGCTAATTTTTGTATTTTTAGTCAAGACGAGGTTTCACCACGTTGACCAGCCTGGTCTGTCTCGAACTCCTGGCTTCAAGTGATCTGCCTGCCGCAGTCTCCCAAAGTGCTGGGATTACAGGTGTGAGCTACTGTGCCCAGCATTTCAAAGTATTTGAAACAAGAGAAGGGAACATCCCATGTTAGTCTGCCATACTGACCAGAAGTCTAAAAGTTTCTTTAGAAATAGATACTTCTGCTAACCTTTTATACTTATAAAATAAATAATTATAAGTTAACTATTTTTTTCCAAGACGGAGTCTTGCTCTTGTTGCCCAGGCTGGAGTGCAGTGGCACGATCTCGGCTCACTGCAACATCTACCTCCCAAGTTCAAGCAATTCTCCTGCCTCAGCCTCCCGAGTAGCTGGGATTACAGGTGCCCGCCACCATGCCCGGCTCATTTTTGTATTTTTAGTAGAGATGGGGTTTCACTATGTTGGCCAGGCTGGTCTCAAATTCCTGCCCTCGTGATCTGCCCGCCTTGGCCTCCCAAAGTGCTGGGATTACAGGCGTGAGCCACCACGCCCAGCCAAGTTAACTATTTTTATATATAAGTATTTATTTATACTTATAGCTTATAAGTTAACTATACTTATAAATTAGTTAATGTGGTAAGTTAGCTAATCCTACATACTTTATATCAGAAGATACAACTGCAGATTTCAAAAGATACCACAATTTTGAGGGTAGTCTAGTAATTTTTAGAAATAATTTTGGAATCTTCAGTGAAGCATACATAAATTGTTGTGACCATGTGGGACAATGAATGACTAGGGCCACATGTATGTATAAGGATGTTTTTTGGTCAATGATGGACAACATATACAATGGTGGTCCCATAAGATTATAATATCATATTTTGATTTTACCTTTTCTATGTTTTGATATGTTTAGCCACACAGTACTTACCACTGTGTTGCAACTGCCTATAGTATTCAGTACAGTAACATTCTGTACAGGTTTGCAGCCTAGGAGAACTGGGCTATATATACCACATAGCCCAGGTGTGTAGTTGGCTCTACCATCTAGGTGTGTGTAAGTACACTCTATGATATCCGCACGCACAGTGATGAAACTGCCAAATGACACATTTCTCAGAACGTATTAAGCTACACATGAATGTAATTTGGAAGCAGAAATGTAAGCCTCTATTTTGTTTTCCACTAACCCCTTTTTGGAACTGACAAGTAACAATATCCATCCACATTCAAAGATGTCCTGCAAAGTGATTATTTGTTCATTTAAAATATGAACAAAAACAGAAGTCATTTAAAATATAATGGCATAGTTACCTTTAACCCTCTTGCCATATTCAAAGCAACTTTTAAAATTATGGCTGCTGGAAAAGGATCTCGGCTGGCTTTATATCGTTCTTCTATTAAGTCATTTAGAGACTTTTCACCTCCATATTCCATAGCAAGACACAGACTGCCATCACTGGCTTCAGTAAAAGCACGATAACCTTAAAGAAAACATGACATTTCTTCACTAATATAGAGAAGAGCAATAATATTTAAGTCCTTTATAGTAATGTGATTGAAAACATGGATCTGGACTAACACTGACAAATATACAATTAAACAACTACTATTTACAAGACTAATTCAGTAGATCTCATTTAAAATGCCTTCAGTGTTTGCCAGTAGTACCACAAATTAAAATACTTTTACTTTCCTTTGCTTCCCTAAATATAATGGTTTTGCCAGCCTTACTTGTATTAAAAATGAAAAATGAAATCCAGGAAATTACCTAAATGGATTTAAATTATCTAAATGAAGATCATTTTATATTCCTAAAATCTTCATAGAACTAGCAACATAATTATTATATCTATTCCCATGAAGTTTATATACTTAGGCATCAAAAAATACTATATGCAAATTTTTATTTTAGACCAATCACATTAATTTGATACCCGTTAAATATCCAGCCCCATCCTCTTCATTTCTATTAGTGAAACCAGTTAAGAGAGCATATAAGCTGTTTCTGAATAAACAAAATAATATACCAGATACTGCCACCAAATTTAAACTTACCAACAATGTTTGGATGATGAAGGCTTTTCAAAATCTTAGCTTCATCCATTAGTCTCTTTTGATACACACTTCGATAATGATCATTACATATAGGATTAATCTTTTTTACAGCCCAAGGAGAATGAGACAAACCTCTTGGAGATCTAAGAAAAAAATTCATTTAAAAAGGATATAAGACAATAAAACCACAATACTTTTTAAAATGACTTCCAAATTTTTGGGAAAAAGCTTGAAAGAAATTTGCTTTTAAAAACAGTATTTAAAATAGTTTGGACTATGAACACCTCTGCTACATTTCCATTTCAATTGGGAGATAAGATCTAATATACTGAAACAAGTCTTACTATCTATACAGTGGAAGGGAGAGAATAAAAAGAATTTGAAGGGTAAAGATGGAATGTTACAAACTTTAAACCTGAAAATTGTTACTTTCCATATTTCCATTTGATCATGTCGGACTACAACTTATTAAATATTTAATTATATGTATCAGAGATGAGTTACAGGATCCTGAAGAAAAAAACATTAGGAAATTTAAAGAGATAATCAAGAACATTTTGCCCATATATCATCATCCAAAGAACAGCATGCTCCCCTACACTGACCAATTCACCTTATACCTTTTACCACATGCTCAAAGATATGTGCTTAAGGAGATAATGATGAACATACAAATGAGAAAATTTTAAACTTTCTATTTTCTAGGAAGATTCAGCCATTTTAGGAATATTTAAGGTATACATGTTTTAAGGCCTAAATAGGTAAAATAAAGTCAGGGAAAGGTTTACCTGAGGTGGTAGATATTTATGAGTAGAGCAAATCACAAAATACTTAAGTATATGCAGCATAACAGCACAAAACCTAGTGAAAGAGCCTCAGAAGTTTAAGAAAAAGTTTAATGGTAAGAACACAAAACAAGAGATTGAACCAAAGATCTGTTTAGCTTTGGACTCCCTCACAGGCATAGCTCTATGACTGCAGAACCTTTTTTGTTTAATCAAAAAGCCTATACTAAAAGGATCACAAGATTTCTTAATTCATGTACATCTATCATCTGTAAGTTGATCTAAACTATTCTTAAACCTCCAGTTTTAGATAACAGCAGCATTTGAGGATAATGATGAGCATCTGCATATCATTTTATTATGAAAAATATATTTTTCAAGTTTCAAGGGTTGAAAGTTTAGCTCTTGAAAGTTTAGAATTTAGTAAACAAGTCAATCTTCACCTTTTCTGTAACATATTCTAATCTATAGAATAAGAATAGATTTATGAAATCTGAATACTCAACCATGCAAAAAGCTGACTCATTAAAAAGACTAATAAAAAAAGGCAAATTTCTGATGAGATTACACAAGAAAAAATAGACAGTATCACAAATAAAAATGGAAACAAAACTACAGATACAAGAGAAAAAATATGTAAGTAAATAATAAAATCTTTATGCAATCATTTAAGACAAAATGGACAAAGACTTAGAAAAATCTAAGAAAACTGATGAAGAAATTTAATCACCAGTTTAAAATGTTCCTACTAGAAATACAAAGTATAGATGATTTTACAGGTGAGTTTACTAAGCTTTCAAAGAATTTACCATTCAATCTTATACAAACTGTTTCCCCAGGGAACAGAAAAGGGACTATGAGTCTCATTTAACTTTAATTTTAAAAAATCAAAAGGGACAGTAGAAAAAGGAAAACCACAAGCCAACTTCACTTATATCAGATACAAAAATTGAAATTACTATTAGCAAACTGAATCCATCAGTTTATTTAAAAATACTACATCAAAACTATGTTGGATTTAACCAAGGAATGCAAACTTGATTTAACAAAAAAATATGGACTTCTGGGTTAAAATTGTAGCTTAAACATACACATTGTTTTTATCCTTTCCAAGCCCACTAACATAATAGCAAATGGATATTTTAAGACATACCAGCCAGAAAGAATGGAAATAACAGCAGAGGAGACAACAGCAACAAAATTTCAGAAGCTGGAAAGCAGAAGAAAGTAACTGACTTAGCCCCAATGAACTGCTTACAAGTTACTTAAAAAGCAGGTAGGTTTGGAAGGGGTAGCACACAACTGTAATCACAACACTTTGGGAGGCCAAGTCAGGAGGATGACTTGAGACCAGGAGTTTGAGATCAGCCTGGGCAATACAGTGAGACCCCCTTCTCTACAAAAAACTTTTAAAAGCCACATGTGGTGGCCCATGCCTGTAGTCCCGGTTACTTGGGAGGCTGAGGCAGGAGGATTGCTCAAACCAAGGAGTTTGAGGCTGGAGTGAGCTATGATGGCACCATTGCACTCCAGCCTGGGCAACAAAATGAGACCCTGTCTCTAAATAATAATGGTAAAAAACAGGTGGGCTTCTAGATACCCTCCTTAATTCTGTACCAACTGGCAGCTGCCCATCCCCCACCCCCAGCTTCTAAAGATGGTAGACTAGCTTTGGAAGGTATAAAACAAGTCTTTAGCCTAAGGTTTACTGTCAGTTGAGAACCTGTAATACAGAAGCAGGTTAGTAATTAATCACCATATGCATACTAAATGCTCAATGAGTTTTTACATGTGCATATACTTGTGTTATCAACACCTAGATACTGAACATTTCTAGCACGCCAAAAGACTAAAGATGCTATTTTTAAAAAGGATAATTAATTAAAAACAAGATAAAAACTCAATAGAAGTGTTGAAAGATAAAGCTGGGGAAATCTCAGAAAAAAGAAGATAGCAAATAAGAAAACCAAGCAAAAAAGAGGTAGATGAGAAATCAGTAAGTTCAACATTCAAATAATTGGATTCCAGATGGAGAACAGAGAAAACGGGTGAAAATCATCAACAAAGTAATTTTTAAAATAATGTCTCAAAAATTTAAGAACAGGAACTATTCAGATTCCAAGAGCCCCACATCCACTCATGTCATTGTGAAATTTCAGAATGCTACCGACATACAGAAGATCATACCAGGATCCAGGACAGTGAGAGGGACAGATAACATAAAACGGATTACATATGAAGAATTAGCAGTCAAAAAGGCTTCATAATTCTCAACAGCAGCAGTGTAAGCTAGAAAAAAAACAATGTCAGTGACTGATATTCTCAAAATTCTGGAGGGAAATTGTTTCCAAATGAGAATTGTAACCCAGAAAACCAAAATGGGCCATTCAAGTATGAGTAAAATGAAAACATTTTTGGAAATGCAAATTCTCAAAAAAATACATCTTCTGTGCACCGATTCATGGGGAGCTACCAGATGTCCTAAATGAAAACGGGATGTAAATCGAGAAATAATAAGACACAAGATACATAAAAACACAGGATCTAATTCAGCAGAGAAGCACAGGAAATTTGCAGGTTATGGATAAAAGAAATCCCAGGTTGACAGGGCTGAATCATGAGGAGTGGTAGGGGTCAGGCAGGCACTGCTGTTCTTCAAGATCAGCTATTTGAAGCTTTTTGACTAAACCACATACAGCGTAACTTTGTTAAAAACACTTTACATTTAAAAACTTTTTAAAAAGGGGAAAAAAATGAAACTAGCCATAAACCTGTGAGAATTTTTTTCTTTCAAAATAGGAGTTAACACTAAAAAACAAATTAGAAAACAAATTAATACTATACAAACTACAAAAAAAGTGTTTAAACTGCAAAAATGCTTCAGGAATACCCATTGTATATGATTACTAAATTATTCTTAATTAGCCTCTTATTAAAGAAAGCGTTTCTATCTGGAAACAATGTAAACCTAGATGAAGCTAAGATACGGAGGGTTGGACTAGTCAGACTGATTCCAACAATGCATTAAGGAATATATATTGACGTAGTTGTTTGCCACTTAATAAACATGAAACTAGGTACAGAATAATGATTAAAAGAAGTAATTTTGGCCTGGGCATGGTGGCTTATGCCTGTAATCCCAGCATTTTGGGAGGCGAAGGCGGGCAGATTGCTTGAAGCCAGGAGTTCGAGACCAGCCTGGCCAACATGGCAAAACCCCGTCTCTACTAAAAATACAAAAATTAGCTGGGTGTGATGGTGCACGCCTGTAATCCCAGCTATTCAGGAGGCTGAGGCAGGAGAATCACTTGAACCTGGGAGGTCGTGCCACTGCACTCCAGCCTGGGCAACAGAGTGAGACTCTGTTTCAAAAAAATATATGAATAATAAAAAAGTAATTTAAAAAAACACTTTGTTGACAGCTATATTGGCACCATACTTGTTCGATTATTTCATTTTTCTAACACAGTATTCCTACTTTAAAATCATGTATTTACCCTTCTTAATAACAATGCCATAAGAAATGAAAATCTTTTACTTCTTTTAGAAGAGCATATCTTAGGAGGGCAAGGCTGCAGAAGAGACAGCAGTCACTGACATCACCCAATACTGGCTTCCTCTTTGAGGTTTTCTCATGAAGAATCTGGTTTAATTACCACAAAGGAACCCTTTCCCCTGCCACTTCCCCTTCTTATGGAAGCCAAGGAAAAATTAAAAAGTAAATGTCTTCCCCTTTAATAACCCATCAGGAGGAAGCTAGGAGAAAAGCAGAGGCAGAGCTACCGGCAAAGTGACAAAAGGGTCTAGGGACTGGAATAAAGCAGTCAGCCAGGATCAGGAGCAGACAACTGAATCTAAATACTGGAATTTTCATACTACTTCTTCATCTCCAAGTACAGTAGAATTATAGTTGCATGAAAAAAGGTTAATCTGAAATCTTATACTTACCTTTTCATTAGGTAAACATTTACCCCAGTACCAAAGCCAAGCTTTTGCATAAACGGAGAGGCCGGGATATTTATAGTTGGAGTTGAACATAATACTAAATGTCAGAGAAATAAAAAATAAAATTAATAAAAAATAGAAATAAAAAACAAAAGCATCTTAACATTCTCAATAATACTACTGCCAAGAGTATTAATTGGCACAGTCTTTTTGGAGAGCAATTTAACAACATATATCCTAATTTTAAATGGGTACCTTTTGACCAAGCCTACTTTTGGAGTTTTATCCTACAGTAACTCTGAAGCAGAGATTGGGAAATGGCCTGTTTTTGTATGGTCTACAAGCTAAGAACTGTTTTCACATTTTTAAAACATTGTTAAAAGATAAAAGGGGTTGGATGTGGTGGCTCATGCCTATAATCTTGACGCTTTTGGAGTCCGGGGCAGGAGGGTCACTTGAGCCCAGTAGTTTGAGACCAGCTTGGGCAAAATAAAAAGACTCCATCTCTACACACAAAAAAAATTTTTTTAATTAGCCAGGAATGATGGCACACACCTGTGGTCTCAGCTACTTGGGAGAAACACTTGAGCCCCGGAGGTTAAGGGTGCAGGTGCAGTGAGCTGTGTTCATGCCACTGTATTCCAGCCTGGATGACAGAGCAAGACACAGTCTCAAAAAAAAAAAAAAAAAAAAGATGAAAAGATGGAGTTCTGCTTCTGCTCATGAAAAATAATTAACTACTCCTGGACAATTAACTGCTCCTAGAGTTACCATCTCGCCATGAACTAGAAAACTAGACAAAATATAATTGTTTTCAGACACTTGACAACAGGCAGAGCAGTGTTGTGATGCCTGAGAGAAGAGAAACAAATGAGGTGGGCCCTATCACTGCCCTAACTTACTGCTTGAAGGCAGTTTCCAGACGCAGGACAGAGGTCACATAATCCAGAAGTCCTGTCACATTGAGGAGTCAGAGATCAGAGGTCAAGAAGGACTAGGCGGCTAGAATTTGTGGAGCAGAGAACAAAAGAGAGCTCCAAAGAGAGCACTCCAAAGATCTGAACAGTCTCTCTTTGAGTGTTTGGCCAAGTACTTATCCACACATAACAATGTGTAGATGCCCCAAAGCTGGGAAAGCACCAGAGGAAAGCAATTGGCTCAACAATTACCAGAGATCATACAAGTCTAGGAACACTTCATGTCACCATGAGCTGGAGGATGGTAACCCTGTAACACATAGTAAAGTCCTCTAAAGGGTCACAACTAGATAGTACAGCTAAAGTTTAGCCCCAGATAAACATTCATAACAAAGCTTAAAAGCCAGTCTCAAAAGGAACAGGCTAATGTGCAGGTAACTTATCCTCAGACCATAACTAAATCAAACACTCTATAAAGGAATAACAAAATCCAGTACTAGACAATGCAAAATATCTACCGCCCAATCAAAAAGTACCAGGCATGAAAGCAGCAAGAAAATATGACCAATATAGGAGAAAAATAAATCAATAGAGGCCCGGCGCGGTGGCTCACGCCTGTAATCCCAGCACTTTGGGAGGCCGAGGCAGGCAGATCACTAGGTCAGGAGTTCGAGACCAGCCTGGCCAACATGGTGAAACCCCATCTCTAATAGAGAGGCAAAAAATTAGCCGGGTGGCATGTGCCTGTAATCCCAGCTACTCAGGAGGCTGAGGCAGGAGAATGGCATGAACCCGGGAGGCGGAGGTTACAGTGAGCTGAGATAGCATCATTGCACTCCAGCCTGGGGGACAGGGCAAGACTCCATCTCAAAAAATTAAAAAATAAATCAATCAATAGAAACATACCATAAGATGACAGGAGGCCAAGAGTGGTGGCTCACGCCTGTAATCCCAGCACTTTGGGAGGCCAAGGCAGGCGGATCACTTGAGGCCAGGAGTTCAAGACCAGCCTGGCCAACATGGCAAAACCCTGTCTCTACTAAAAATACAAAAATTAGCTGGGCATGGTAGCACGTGCCTGTAATCCCGGCTACTCGGGAGGCTGAGGCAGGAAAATTGCTTGAACCCAGGAGGTGGAGGTTGCAGTGAGCTGAGATCGCACCATTGCACTCCAGCCTGGGTGACAGAGCAAGATTCTGTCTCAAGAAAAAAAAAAAAAAAATTACAAGGATGGCAAAATTAGCAGATAAGAACCTTAAGACAAATCTTAAAAATGTGCTCAATGATATAAAGGAAAATCTGAGCATAACAAGGAAAAAAAAAGACAAAATAGAACCTTAGGAATGAAAAATACAATGGATAAGAATAACATCATCTTAGAGCAGAAGGATAACTAAATCTTAAGACAGAGCAACAAAAACTATCAAAAATGAAGCAAAGAGAGAAAAAGATTAGAAAAAAATCATCAATGAGCTATGGGACAATAGCAAAACAGCCGATTTACATCCAACAATAGACAATTACATTGAGTATAAATGGTCTAAACAGAGCTGTCCAATACATCATGCTGCCATGTGGAAATGTCTGTATCTGTGCTGTCTGAGCACTGAGCACTTAAAATGTGACTAATACAACTGGGGAACTCAATTTGTAATTTTATTTAATTCTAATTAATTTTTATCCAAATTTAACCACACTTAATAATCCAAATTTAAATAACCAAATTTAAATAGCCACATGTAGCTAATGGCAAAACAGTCCAATTAAAGGAAATTAAAGTTGTCAGAATGGATAAAAACAAGACAAGACATGCCATTTATAACAAACTCAATTTAAATATAAAGACGCAAATAGGGCAAGAGTAAAGGGTTGAAAAACATCATTAAAACACAAATCAAAATAAATCTGGAGTGGCTCCATTACTATCATATAAAGTGGACTTCAGAACAAAGAGTACCACTAAGGATTAAGAAGGGTATTTCATAACAGTTAAGGTATAAATTCATCAAAAGAAATAACCATCCTAGGCCAGGCACAGTAATCGCAACACTTTGGGATCTGACTTGTGGTTTACGTGTCTTGGTGAATGTTGCATGCACTTGAAAGGGAGGCCAAGGCGGGTGGATCACTTGAGGCCAGGAGTTTGAGACCAGCCTGCCCAACATGGTGAAAACCTGTCTCTACTGAAAATACAAAAATTAGCCGGCCATGGTGGTGCACGCCTGTAATCCCAGCTACTCCAGAGGCCAAGGCACCAGAATCGCTTGAGCCCAGAAGGTAGAGGTTGCAGCGAGCTGAGATCACACTGTTGTACTCCATTATGGGTGACAACAGGAAACTCAAAAAAACAGGAAAAAGAAAAGAAATAACCATCCTAAATGTGTATGAACCTAATAACAAAGCTTCAAAATACATGAAGCAACAACTGATAGAAACTGGGGGTGGGGGGAAGCAGACAAATCCACATTGTAGTTGGAAACTTCAACTCTCTTCTCTCATAATTAATATAAAAAGTATACGGAATATCAGTAGGGATATAGAAGACCTGAAGAAAATAACACAAACAGGTCAATCAACCTGACCTATTGACATTTGTAGAACACCGTACCCAACAAGAGTAGAAAAAAATGCCCTTTTCAATTGCATGCAACATTCACCAACATACACAAACCTCAAGTCAGACTGAATAAGGAAAAAAATTAAGAAAATATAAAATACTAGTACCAGATATGAAAAAGGACACTAGAAGGTTAATAAGGGTGTATCAAGAATAACTTTACACCAGTACATTTGAAAATTTAGAAGTGATGGACAAATTCCTTGAAAAACACTAACAAAATTCACAAAGAAAATAAGAGATCACTTGAATAGCCCTGTATCTATTAACTGTGAAATCACAGTTAAACTCTCCCTACTAAGAAAACTCCAGGCCCAGATAGCTTTACTAGTGAATTCCACCAATTTAAGGAGGAATAATACCAATTCTACATAAAGTTAAAGAAAAAGATATTTCTATTAAAAAAAGAGAAACATTTCTCATCTTACTTTATGAATACAGAATAACCTAATACTAAAACTAGACAGATATCCCAAAAAGACAACTGCAGTCCAATATCCCTCATGAATATAGACAATATCAGCAAATCAAGCAATATATAAAATATATCATGACCAAACTGGCTTTACACAAGGAAGTTCAGTTTAACACTTGAAAATTAACGTAATTTACCACATAAAGATTTTAAAAGAAAATTTAATAGATTCAGAAAAAGCGCTTTACAAAGTTAAATACCCACTCATGATAATAACTAGAAATAGAAGAAAAATTCCTCAAACTAATAAAGGGCATTTGTGAAAAACCTACATCTAACATAATACATTGGGAACAAGGCAAGTATATCCACTAACATTTCTATTCAAAAACATACTGGAGCCAGTGCAATTAAAAAAAGTAAAAGAAACAAAGCCATACAGACTGGGGAACAAAGTAAAACTGTCTTTCTTCATCCACAAATGACCAACCATATACAATATCCTAAGCAATCTATTAAAAAGCTAATAGAACAAGTGAGTTTAGGATGGCTGCAGGATACAAGGTCAATATGAAAACTCTTTCACTAGAAATGGACAACAGAATATTTTCCCATGTTATTTTCTAGAAATTTAATATTAGCTATTTTTTATATAATGGGAGTTAAGGGTCAAGGCTTGTTTTTTGCACGTGGATATCCAGGTGTTTGTTGATTTTCCTTTGTCCATTGAGTTGCCTTGGAAAATATCTTTCCCTCACAACAGCAATGTATGGATGAGAGGGAGAAAGGTAAAGCAGTTCCATAATGGGTCAAGCTAAGTTGATTCTTGGGCAGGAAGAGCATCCAAACCTATTAGATTGTCAATAAAATTAGTCCAGAGATGATCAAACCGTGGCCTATAAAATAAGTCTTATTTGTTAAGATTAACATCATAAAGGGGAGTTACATTAAAGTTTCTAAGTGACCGATAATAAAGGATCAAACTAAATAATACTAGGACATTTCTAAGAGAAACAACAATAGTAATAGTAAAAAAAAAAATCTTACATCTGCTATCTTACCAGATTTCTTTTTTTCTGATAATTTGCTTGGTGTCTTGAAATTACTGATCCCTTCCATTGTGAAAGCCACTCTCAGTCCTACGATGAAAACAAATTGCAAGTTACACAGCAGATATAAAGAATACAACTCTCATTCATGAAGAAAAATGCCAGTAGCCAGGCACAGTGGATCATGCCTGTAATCCCAGCACTTTGGGAGGTTGAGGTGGGTGGATCACCTGAGGTCGGGAGTTCGAGACCAGCCCGACCAATATGGAGAAACCCTGTCTCTACTAAAAATACAAAATCAGCCAGGCGTGGTGGTGCATGCCTGTAATCCCAGCTGCTCGGGAGGCTGAGGCAGGAGAATCGCTTGAACCCGGGAGGCAGAGGTTGCGGTGAGCCGAGATCGTGCCACTGCACTCCAGCCTGGGCAACAAGAGCAAAACTCCGTCTCAAAAAAAAAAAAAAAGCCTGTAACATTATCGTTCATGTTATCACAAACAAAATTTGAGAACTAAAAAGGACCTCAACAAATATTTAGCCCAATTTTACTTAAAATGAGGAAACTAAAACCAAAAAGTACAATTACTTACCCCCATCATAATATTAGTGATTGGGTATTTTTGTTTTAATTATAAAGTAATATATGCACTTAGCTAAAAAAAAAAAAATCGCCTAGTACAAAAAGGTAAACAGTATGTCTCCCTCTTATACTTCCCAGGAGCAGTTGTTAACAGGTCTCTTATATCCTTTAAGGAAACTGTTCAAGCAGCATTATTCATAACAGCCAAAAGGCAGAAACAACAGAACTCTCCATCAGATGATGAATGGATAAACAAAATGTGGCATATCTATACAATGGAATATTATTCAGTCATAAAAAGGAATAAAGTGCTGATATATACAAGAATGAACCTTGAAAACATTATACTAAATGAAAGAAGCCAGACACATAAAGGCTACATATATTATGATCTTTTTTTTTTTTTTTTTTTTTTTAAGATGGAGTCTCACTCTGTCGCCCAGGCTGGAGTGCAATGGCATGATCTCGGCTCACTGCAACCTCTGCCTCCCGGGTTCAAGCGATTCTCCTGCCTCAGCCTCCTGAGTAGCTGGGACTACCAGCGCCCACCACCACGCCTGGCTAATTTTTATATTTTTGGTAGAGACGGGGTTTCACCATATTGGCCAGGCTGGTCTCGAACTCCCGACCTTGTGATCCGCCCGCCTGGGCCTCCCAAAGTGCTGGGATTACAGGCATAAGCCACCGTGCCCGTCCAATGATCCCATTTTTAGGAAATGTCCAGAATAGGCAAATCATGGAGACAAAAATAGCTGAATAGTTGCTAGGGACTGGGAAACAAAGAATGCGGAATGACTGCCAGTGAGTATGGGATTTCTTTCTGGGGTGATGAAAAGGTTCTAAAACCAGATAATAGTTTAATATATTCATCTCTGAGTAGACTAGAAACTACTGAATTTTACACTTTCAAAAGGTGGATGTTTATGATACATTAATTATCTCAATAAATGGTTATAAAAATTGTCTATGAAAATAAAATGAGGCCAGGTATGGTGGCTCATGCCTGTAATCTCAGCACTTTGGGAGGCCAAGGCAGGCGGATCAGTTGAGGTCAGGAGTTCAAGACCAGCCTGGCCAACATGGCAAAACCTCGTCTCTACTAAAAATACAAAAAAATTAGCCAGGCGTGGTGGCGTGTACCTGTCATCCCAGCTACTCAGGAGGCTGAGGCAGAAGAATCGCTTGAACTTGGGAGGCGGAGGTTGCAGTGAGCAGAGATCATGCCACTGCACTCCAGCCTGGGCAAAAGAGCAAGATTCCGTCTCAAAAAAAAAAAAAGAACGGAAGAAAATGTACATACCACATATATAAACAAAGCAACTCAATGTGTTTACTTCTTCATAACATATTTAAGAATTTTTTTATTTTAAAAATTATATTTCTTTTTAAAAAATTAGGTTTCCTATTAGATTTATTTATTATAAAGCAAAACTGTTCCTACATGTCTATAAGCTCATTTGTCTATAAAAAGTTGGGAGGCAGAGAGATTTGCTTAAATTTTTTATAGAGCCCTTAATAATAGCATCTTTAAAAACTGTGTACTAAGGGGAAGAAGATCATCTCAAAGGCCCAGCTTTAACTGTCTATTAATGACAAGTTTTTTCATCTTGTTTAAAATGTAGCTACAATCACTATTGTCTTCAGATTTACCTGTCCTGAGAACACTGAAGAGCCCCTTTACATGTATTTGTCAAGAGTATAATAATTTTATGAAGTGACCCATTTAACTTGAAGGTAGGAACAGCAGAATTTCTGAAACCAGTTTCAGAACTTTGGGGAAGGATAAACTATTTAGCAGAGTGGGTTGCAGGAGGTATTTCTACTTCGGAAATAATTTCCGCATGTCATTCTGACTCCCCTTCTTCCATCTGTGTTATCTTTCCCCATGGGATGCTGTGATGCGGCACCTCAGAGATCTTCTAAGATTTTTTTTTTTTTTTTTTTGAGACAGAGTTTCGCTCTCGTTGCCCAGGCTGGGGTGCAATGGTGCAATCTCGGCTCACTGCAACCTCCGCCTCCAAGATTCAAGCAATTCTCCTGCTTCAGCCTCCCAAGTAGCTGGGATTACAGGCATGTGCCACCATGCCTGGCTAATTTTTTGTATTTAGTAGAGATGGGGTTTCACCATATTGGTCAGGCTGGTCTTAAACGCCTGAACTTAGGTGATCCACCCGCCTTGGCCTCCCAGAGTGCTGGGATTACAGGCATGAGCCACCACACCCAGCTTCTTCTAAGATTTCTATCTACCTGTGTGAAGCTACTCTTCATTCACTCAATCAATTTGCACACACTGAGCACATACCATGTGCTCTAACAGTGCACTGTTCTACACTCTGGAAATAGAGCAGCAAACAAGACCCAAACAAGCATGAAGATAAACATATACTATTTCAGGGGAACTATATATCAGCGAAGGGAGCAGAAGGCCTTGGGAAGGGGCTTAATATTTGAGTTTAAAGTGGTCAAGAAAGGTCTCCTTGAGAAACTCATTTGAAGGAAGTGAGGGAGCAGGCCCAAGCAAATATCTAGTGGAAGTCTTCCAGAGAGAGGACAAGAAATACAAAGACCTGAGGCAGAAATCTTCACGAAGAGGCGAGCTAGCAAGGGGGAGAAGGAGACAAAGTCAGGGAGGCTGAGGGTAGGGACTGGCAAGTCAAGTAGAGCATTGTAGGCACAGGACTGTGACTTCTACTCAACTGTAGTCACAGTCAAGATTTCAGCTTGTACTGAGAAACAGAAAGCTGTTGGAGAGTTTTGTGGAGGAGTCAAATAGGTGGGTGGATACAGGTCTAGAATGCAAGCTGAAGATTTAAGTTTGTGGGATGGCAGCACGCAGACGTTATTAAAGCCAAGAGACTAGGTAAGATCATCTAGGGAGTAACTGTAGAGAGAAGAGGGGTGAGCCCTAGGGCATCCAAGCATGAGAAATGAAAAACAAAGCAACTAAGGAGGTGCCAACAAAGTAGGATACAGAAAACCCTGGCGCGTAGTGTCCTGGAAATCTTATGATGAGCCTTGTAAGTCTCACTGCCTTTTCCCGCTCAGTCTACGGAGGATTTGATATTCAGAAGCAGCACGTTTTAAAAAAGAAAACCTACCTCTAAAAACAACTAGGTTTAAACAGAAGTATTAACATTTCATTATGTTCTCTTACGACTGAGTCCCACCTTCTACTCTAAGCTATTTGCACCTCAATGTACCATGTCCTATCCATTTCACAGTTGTCTGAGGGCCACTTTTTTCCAGACTGCACACTCAGGTTTAGGCATTAACTACTGACAGATGGCTTTTGGCCAGTAGCCCAGACTCTGCCTCAGATTATGTTATGTATTGTATATGCATTCTTAACATTAATTATTAAATAACCATACTATTTCTAAATCACAAGGTTCTCATGAAGATGACAGCAAAAAAAAAACAGTGAATATTTAGATGAAGATACATTAGAAATGGCAGTAGGATGACCGTGAGCAGAATTTCATACTCTGTGGAATACGTAAGATATTTTTAACAATCAAGTACTGTTTAAGAGGCAGCATTAAAGTGAGCAGCGCTCAAGCAAGCTAATCTACAGATCTACCGGGTCAAACGTCAGTGACCTTTGGGCCCTAAGCCTGGGACCCTGGGACTCAACAAATACCTGGACACTACTGACAAAGCTACGACGGGGACGGGCAGCAGAAAACGGAAGATTAAAAGAATGAGAGAAAAAGTAAAGGAGAAAAGAGAAACAAAGTAGATGTAGAAAGTCCAAGGGGAAGCAAAGAGAAAGTGTGGGTCGCATGACTCTCAGGTCCTCTGCATATCACACGCTCAGCAGGGTTCGGGGGTGGAGGTCAGACTGTTTACCCCAATACGGGGGCTCACAAGGGGCTGGCTGCCAAAATCCTTCTTCGGCTGTAACCAGATCCTCCCGTCACAAAAGCCCCCGCAGAGGCCTCGGCTCCGGGCTCGGCCCCCGCCGTGGCTCGCAAAAAAAAAGCTCCTCTTACCAGAGTCTCACCCCCTGGAAGGAAAGGTCGGAGGTGAAAATAAGTCGTGGCCAAGTACCTCTTCAAAACTGGTGACGAGCGGCCCCCAGCGAGACGCTGCAGCTGCCTCTAGCACCGACACGTACGCCCGGCAGCTGCCGTTGCAATTCGAACTCTCCCGGCTTTCAAAAAGTCGCGCGCTGCGCCAGCGTCGGCTCGGAGCTACGGGGCGGCGTGAAGGACACGCCCCGCCGATTCGCCATTCCTCCTCCTTTGCCCAGGACTCCCGGTGCCCGCAGGCGTCAAAGACCAGGGAAGGAAGGAAAGGCGCGGGGAGCACAAACTTTTACAGGAGCCATCAGCCCTTCCGAGGAGCACAGCCCGGTGAATAGAACACAGTTGCCTGTACTGAAGGCTGAAGCGCTCTCCAAGCTTTCACATCTGTGTTGAATGTGTCGTGATTATGATGTCAATTTTATTATAGGTTTATGAGGCCTTGAAACACTGTAAAGAAAAATGTGTAGCTTAAGGAACAATCATCTTTAGCCGAGGGAAAAAAAAGATATTTAGAAATGTTGCTAACTTATGTAATTGCCACATTCAATTCAACATTCTTTAATTTATTCAACGATTAGGAACATCTGCTCCCCAGGAGGGGATGGGCCGTGGGGCAGACCAGGGGCCCAGAGCTCAGGGCAGGGGGTACCCCTTGTGGGGCCGCTCATTTCTGTTTCGAGGTGCCACTCATTTTTACACCAAATATGGGTGTTCCCAGAACTGTCATTGCGCTGGTGGGTGTGATTTAGTGTGTTAATGAGCATATAATGAGGTCCTAGGTGAAACCTAGGTCAAATCCAGCGCCACTTTGGGTCTAGTTGGTCTTAGCCAGCTTGGTCCACACTAAGGGTTAGAAAAACCACACTAAGCAAAGAACTTGCATCAAGATCGGGACTGGAATCCATTAATGTAGGTGACAAAGCCCCGCAAGTCTGATCACCGCTTCTCCCCAGGACGCGGGGAAGATGTGCCCTGAGGCATCCCCCGAGGATGGCGCAGGTCCTGAGGGTCGTGGGGATCAAAGAATATGAGCCAAGATGTATAAATCACATGTTGGAGTTTGCCTTCCCCTATGTGACCACAGTTCTAGGTGATGCAAAAATTTACTCAAGCCATGCTAAGAAAGCTACTGATGTGCAATTGCAATCCAGTGTGCGCCCTCCAGTTTTTTTACCTCTCCGCCCCAAGAGATTTTTATTAGATATTGCAAGGCAAAGAAATCAAACCCCTTCGCCTTTGATCAAGCCGTATTCAAGTCCTAGATTGCCATCCAATAGATATTGCTTAACAGCTCCAAACTATATGTTGCAGGGAAAACCCCAAAACTAGGGTACAGCCACAGAGGCCGCCTGGCTTGAAGCAGGAAGGAATTCGAGAGCAGGCCCATAGAGTAAAATGAGAGCAAGTTTATTAAGAAAGTAAAGGAATAAGAGTGGCTACTCCACAGGCAGAGCAGCCTGGAGGGCTGCAGGTTGGCTATTTTTACGGTTATTTTTGATCATATGCTAAATAGAGGATGGATTATTCATGAGTTTTACGAGAAGGCCCTGGAGATTTTCTGGAACTGAGGGTTCCTGCTCCTTTTAGACCATGTAGGGTAATAACTTCCCCGGGTTGCCATAGCATTTGTAAACCATCATGGCACTCAGGGGAGTGTCTTTCGGCAGCTAAATCATTATAATTAGCCTATAATGAGCAGTGAGGATGACCAGAGGTCATCCACTAGTGGATTTCAGTCTCAATCTTAATCCGGGTTCTTTGCCTGGAGTGGTTTTTCCAACCCTGGTGTACCAGGAAAGGGAACGCTGAGTGGCCCCTTATGGGGTGCCCTCTTGGTTTTGGTGGGTTTGGGCCACCCTCTTTACTGCATCTGTTTTATCGGTGGGGGTCTTTGTGACCTCTATCTTGTGAAATCAGTCCTGCCAAACTCCTGTCTCATACATACAGGCTTAAGTCTTTACAAAAAAAGGCATCTACGTCTGAGGGAAGAATAACAGTCCCCATGATATCAGTGGGCCAGGGGAGGTCCTCAAATGCCGGTGGGTGCTGGACCCCAGCAGGTGTCCAGACTCTTGACCCCGTCTTGAGAATGGATTCAAGGATGAGTTGGAAAATAGTGAAAGTATGGAGATTTGTTGCAAAGGGAAAAAGTACACACTTAAGAAAGGGGATTGTGGGTGTACTCGAGAGTCACACAGTGGGGTGTGCGGTTTCTCTCTGTATGGGTTTCTTTAACCAAGGGGTGGAATATTTATGACAATTCTTGGAAAAAGTTGGAGATTTCTTGGAACTGTGGTGCCACTCATTTTTACACCAAATATGGGTGTTCCCAGAACTGTCATTGCGCTGGTGGGTGTGATTTAGTGTGTTAATGAGCATATAATGAGGTCCTAGGTGAAACCTAGGTCAAATCCAGCGCCACTTTGGGTCTAGTTGGTCTTAGCCAGCTTGGTCCACACCCTGTTTTTCAGGGGTTCATCAGCCCATAACCCCTACTCATGGGAAACTGCTGTCTGGAGTTTTTATTCTCCTGTGAACACCCTGCATTATTTCTGTCTCACCCAGATTAAATGTTGATTCAGTTACTAGCTGACCAGGTATTCACACACTAGGCACACCACCCCCACAAACCATGTTTGTGGCAACTAAAGTAAGGACTCAAATGTCCCTCACAAAGGCAAAGGTTTACAGTGTAGATGTCTGCTTCACATTGCCCTGTGAAGGGTGAATTCCTGTAACATCAGCAATTCAGAATGTTCTGGGTAATCCATCACAAATGGTCCAGAGACATTCTTATTACACTAATATGGTGTCATCACAGACTACTGCCAATGAAAAAAAAAACATGAAGAAGATGATGATGATGATGATGACGATAATTTGTAATCTAGCTTTGATGTATGTAACATGTATACTTGATCTTGAATTCACTGTACTGAAATTAATCATGCATGCTGGATGCTTTCAAGTTGTGTTTTAGAAAACTTAAATAATATTTCATGAGTATACTCTATTTTCAATTGAAATATTAGATTTTCTTTAATAGGATAAGTAATGGTTTTTCATCAGCCTTTAAGTGTAAAATAATAAAGTTGTCCTTCATCAATTAAAAAAAAAAAAACACATGTATAGAGCACCTACTTCTATCCTTCAAAGTCCAATCTTTCAGCATCCCTAAGCTTCCTTAGCCCATCTCAGGAGGAGACAGGGGATGGGGGCTAAGAAAACTTAACCAAATCACTCCTCCTCTCCTAAGTCTTTACCTTCACCCCCTTTAATAGTCATTTTTCTTCCAAATCAAACAATAACAATAATAGCAAACACTTATTTAGTATTTATTGTATGTCAGGTCTTGTTTCATGTATTAGCTCATTTAATCTTCGTAACTCTATGATGTAGGTTACTATGATTATAAACTCCATTTTTCAAATGAGGAAACTGAGGCACAGAAATGTTAAGTAATTTGCCTAAAGTCACAGGATTTAACAATTGGTAGAGCCGCAATTCGAAACCATGTTACCCTTAGACTTCCTCTTTAACAAATGTGCTTCAAATCTCTTCCACATTACACATGTGTGCATACACACATACACCCCTCCACGACTCTGGGGCCTTTCCATTTTTGGTCACCCTCTTTCAAGCATAGAAGCACAGTGTCTCACCTCTCTCTCTCAACTCTCATTCTAATTTTCTTTTGCAGGCATTATATTATAGACCTCACCACCTTTTCTTTAAATATCTATAGTGTTCTATACTTTTTATGAAGTCCTACATTTTTAGAAGCCTATTTTCTACTCTTACTGGCTAATAAAATCCTGCCCAAAGCCAGAGCCTGAAAGCTTCATAATTAACCATTGCTAGTGAAAAGAAACTCCAGGGAGATGAGGTTATCGACGCAGGTGTAAGATGAGGCCAAAAGCATGCATGAGAGAGAAGGCACTGGTGTAAAGCCTTACTCATAACCATCCTGTTCCCCATCTTGTAATCATAAAACTACCTCCAGAGATTAGCCACAGAAACATCTGAACTTCACAAGTGCAGTGTTATCATTTGCGAAATGCAACCATGAACTCAAAATCTTGCATACTAGTCAGTTGTCACGGAAAATAGTTTGCAACCTAGATCATTATTTATTTTGGTGTATAAATGGCCTGGTTTCCTTGGTTTAGCAAAAGAGCCCACAACTCTGACTCTTGGCTGCCTGAGCCCAAAGAAACGTCGGCACTGTCATCTTTTTACAGCATAAACTCTAACTTCTGGTCCATGGAGGACCTCACCTTTTGATTTTCAAGGGCCTAGTTTGAAAATGAAAAAGAAAATTAACTTTTTTCTCTCTCTTTTTTACTGCTATTGCATTCTAATTCTCTTTGAAGCTAAGTAAATGCTGCCGATTGTGATATAGGAGTTAAGAAGAAATTAGGCAGATAGTGAGGGTAAGGAAGTCCTCAGTCCTCAGTAAGGTTTTCCTTTTCATGAAAAGCAGCCCCCAAATCATCTTCTTTTCTAACAAAGAGCAGCCTGTAAAATCAAGCTGTGGACATAGACAAGCAAGCTGGAAGCTTGCCTGGATGAATGCTGGCAGCTGTGCCAGTAGGAAAAGGCTGCCTGGGGCTAGGCATGTCCAACATGGTGGTTCCATCTATCCCTTTCCCTGTCAACCGTGAGCACAGTAAGGAGCAGGCAACATGCACTGGCCAAGTAGAAACCCCATTTGCATAATAAAAGATTAGGGTGGGTGGCCAGCTATGTAAACGTCCCACCTGGTCCAACCAATCTTGGGCCCTATGTAAATCAGACACTGCCTCCTCAAGCCTGTCTATAAAATCCTGTGCACTCCACCACGGGACAGAAGTCCCACTAGGGCGCCCCTCTCTCTTGCAGGAGAGAGAGCAGTTCTCCTTTCTCTTTCTCTTGCCTATTAAATCTCTGCCCCTAAAGCCACTTCTTGTGTGTCCACATATTCGATTTCCTTGTGTGAAATGAGGAACCTCGGGTATTTACCCCAGACAACAACACCACTTCAATTGGTTAGGTGGGAACTTTTAGGAAAGAAGAGGAAAAATATCAAAATGTTAAGGTTTTATTTTGTTACATCTGTATATCCAACCAATCAACTTGACACATCCCTAGGGTGCTTCTCAGGTGTCCCAAAGCCATTAGGTCTTCAGATGAGGCCATCAAGCAACAGACTTCGATCAACCTCAAAATGTTCAGCAAAGAAGCTACATGCAAAAGAATATACTATTGCATAATGCTATTCATATAAAGCTCAAAACAGGCAAAACAAAGCCATAGTATTTAGGAGTTCATGCTTAACTGACAAAAACATTACAAGGTAACACCACCAAAGCGACTACCATCAAAATCAGGTTCATGATCACTTTGGAGGAAGAAAGTAGGAAGGATCAGAAGAAGAATGAGAGGGGCTCCTGGGGTGCTGACATTCTAGCTCCCCACCTGAGTGATGCTACACAAGGGTTTGCTTTGATAAATCATTGCGCTGGACATTCTGTTTTGGGTACTTTTCTGTAGTGTTAAGTCCACGGGGAAGAGCTTTTAAAAAGCAAAGGGGACATGTACTCCATAAATATATACACCTACTGTGTACCCCTAAAAAGTTAAAAATTTTTAAAAAGCAAAGGGGGAAGAAAAAAAAATGTGATGGAAAGTGAGCCCAGGAAGGTCTGTCACCCACATAGGGACACAGCGAAAGGGTTCCGTTATGATCTTCTCAATGAGATGCACTTGGTGCAACCTGGAAGGCAGAAATGAGATAGAATCCTTTTTCTGCCCCTTTGCCTGCTTCCCCTGGCAAGCACAGCTCGGTGGGGGGCGGGAGGGCAGGGGGGTTTGGGGGTTTTTTTTAGGGTTTCAGCAACCACATTCCAGTGTCTAGTCATTTACTTTGTGGGTCTTGAAAGACACCTGCAGTGGCAGTGGTGGTCTCCCAATCCATAGATCACAGCTACGATGGGTGTCCTTGAATCTAACATGAACCCAACACCCCCAGTCCCAGTCTCCTGCTTGGCAATGGGCAAGTGTATAGTGGAAAAACAGTTTTTCTCTATACTCACACTCAACACTTCTGTGACCAGATGTGCACACTTTTTCCCATGCCAGCCACTTCTCCCACACCAGCTGGGTGTCATACAATTCAATTCAGTTCTGACACAGACCAGAGTTAGCACAGACCTCACAGGTTAAGGGCTCAGTCTCACAACACCAGCCCCCAATTCAGATGCCAATCACAAGTAGTAAGTCCCCAGGTCACCCACAACTTCTGTCTGATTTGGCTACAAATTGGAGCTTCCTATGAACCCCTCCTTGGATTCGATACTTTGCTAGAGCAGCTCCCAGAACCCAGGAAGACAGTTTACTTACTATTGTCAATTTATTACTGAGGATATTTCAGCCAGATGAAGAGGTACAGCATAGGGCAAGGTCTAGAAGGGTCCCCAGCACAGGTCCCCATAGAGTTAGAGTGCACTACCCTCCTGGCACGTGGATGCATTCACCAACCTGGAATCTCCCTGAACTCCATCTTTTAGGGATATTAATGGAGGCTTCATCACAAAGGCATGATTGATTATTAACTCAATTGCTAGACCCTCTCTCCTCCCTGGAGAATGAGGGGTAGGGGTGAAAGTTCTGGGCTTCTGATCATGGCTTGGTCGTTCTGGTGACAAGCTCCCATTCAGCAGCCCAGCAAAAGTCACCTACAGATAGTATAACAGATGCTCCTATCACCCAGGTCATTCCAAGGGATGAGGAGCTCTGAGTCCAGACCCTGGCATCTGGGAGAGGTACAGCTGCAGCTGTGGAGCAAGGTGGGTGGGGGTTTGCGGGGAGGAACCCTTTGCACAGCCACCTTGGGAGGGCTGGTCTCCACCAGCTTTGTTCATCCTCAATGGCTAAAGCTTTCCATTTGCAGTTTTCTGACTTTTCCTACCTCCCAATAAGAAGTGAAATTAGCTGGTTCTGGGAATACGGGGCTTGAAAAACAAGAAGTGCTTTGGAAAATGTGCTGGGATCTGAGTCGCCTGTAATTGATGAGTTCCTGCCTCCATTGTGGTCCAGTGAACTGGGAAGATGTGGCAGGGAACTCAAACCCTCCCTAAGGGAAGACGCCTACTTAATGCCTAAGGAAGATGAGTTTTCCATCCTCTGTGATTGTGTAAGATTTCCAGGCCAGCCCTGACATCTGGCCACAATCTCAGCACCCAGTCATTGTTTTTGTTCCACAATATTCTTTGCTTTTTAACGCCATCAGAAAAAAAAATTGTCTTGATTCTCAACATGTTAGGGTGAATCAATACAGTGATTAATAGGAAATAATTTTTGGTGGTTTATATTTTAAGTACTAAGTACCCATCTAGAATGTATGGGGTGGCCAGGAACTTAGAGGGAATGGAAATCCTCCTGCACACTGGATGCTGTTTGAAATTATCCTGCCACTAAGGCAACAGCAGCATAAACATACTGGGTGAAGAAAAATAAACCAGATGTTCTCAGGACATCTGAAAATCATTGGTTCAGACCCTTTCCTCAAGGAAGATAGTTAAATGGAGAAGTTGGTCACTTTAGAACCCATGAAGCTGAGGCATGAGAACAAGCCCAGAGCTTTTTCAGCAATGTGACACACTCAGTTTGTTTGTTTTTTAATTAAAAAAAATAATTGGCCAGGCAGAATGGCTCATGACTGTAATCCCAGCAGTTTGGGAGGGTGACGTGGGAGGATTGCTTGAGGCCAGGAATTAGAGATGAGCCTGGGCAACATAGATAGACCCTGTCTCTCCAAAAAAATAAAAATTAGAAAAAAAATTAGCTGAGCATGGTGACTCATGCCTGCAGTCCCATAGCCTTGGGAGGCCAAGGCAGGAGGATCACTTGAGGCCAGGAGTTCAAGATCAGCCTGGGCAACATGGTGAGACCCTATCTCTACAAAAAAAAAATAGCCAGGCATGATGGCATATGCCTGTAGCGCTGGCTGCTTGGGAGGCTGAGGTGGGAGGACTGTTTGAGCCAGGGAGTTTGAGGCTACTGTGAGCTGTGATTGTACCATTGCACTCCAGCTTGGGTAATAGAACGAGACCCTGTGAAAAACGAAAAAGCAAACCAAAAGAAACCTGTTCCTCAGGCACAACAAAGGGGTAGGTGGATATCAGAAGGGAAGGGCCTCCTAAGGCCCTAATACCTATGCCCCTTCATGCACCTGTTAATATTCTCAGCATAAATTTAGCATCCCTCAATCAAAGAACAGTCCCAAGCTAGGCATTAGCTCATTAGATGGCTGCTATGGTGAATGAGACTTATATGTTTGTATTTTTAAATTGTAAGCCTGAACTAGGAAGACTTTGATGAGTCTCTTCCCTGTGTGTGGGAGGAGAGATTGCATTTTATGGATTGCTCAAGAAAACTCCAAAAGTGGGAAAACTCATTCAATTCCCTCCTTCATTCTCTTATTTATCTCTTGAAAAAATGAACCTGAGCCAAGTGCTGGATGTTAAAAAAAAAATGAAAAGATTAAAAAAAACCCTGCTTTCAGGGAGCATTCAGACTACTTAGCAAATAGATGCAATACAACGTGTCAAAGAGATAATGGATGATAGTGAGCCTGATGCTGGGGGTGTCCTGCAAGATTTCATTGACTTGGGTCTTGAAGTATGACAAGTTTGCATGATGATCCTGATTCATGGGCACCAGGGCAGGGCAGGGCTCACCAGGCAAGAGGATAGGATGGGTAGAGGCATGACAAAAGATGCATAATCTTTGAACAGTAAAGAGCAAGGAAGGCTGGGTGCGGTGGCTCACTGCTGTAATCTCAGCCCTTTGAGAGGCTGAAATGGGAGGATCACTTGAGCTCAGAAGTTCAAGATCAGCCTGGGCAACATGGGGAGACCCCCATCTCTATAAAAAATATTTAAAAAATTAGGTGGGTATGGGGGCACACACCTGTAGTCTCAGCTACTCCTCAGGAAGCTGAGGTAGGAGGATCACTTGGGCTGAGGAGGTTGAGGCTGCAGTGAGCCGTGACGATGCCTCTGCACTCCAGCCTGGGTTGCAGAGCAAGATCCTGTCTCAAGGAAAACAATAATAAGGCAAGGAAAAGTAACTGGGGAAATAGGAAGAGGCCAGACCACGGCCTTTTCTGGTGTAGAAATTTGAACTTTGTTTTGTGGGTCTTAGGGAGTCACGGAAGGATTTAAAGCAGGACAGTGACGTGATCAGAATCATGTGTTAGATGGAGAAATCTCCCTGTGATTATTGGAGGGAGCAGGTAATGGGAAATTGTGGTAATCCCGGTGATAGATCAAGAAGGATGACACCAGCCAGTCGCAGTGGACTGTAAAGAACAAAACCAATTCTACCCCAGCATTTATGGGGTAGAATCAACAGCAGAGTTTGTGAAGTCATTAGAAGCCTCTTGCAAAAACAAAAGTTTGGTCCCTCAAGAAGAGTACTGCAACATGGTCAAAAGAGAAAGGCCAAAAGGGCTTTCCTAGATATTGCTCCTCTGTGGCAAGAACAGGCAGAGAACCAAAAAGAAAGGAAGCTAGGAAGAATATTTACCAAGTTAGACCATGCCTCTGAGTTCACATTGTGGTTAAACTAAAACTCCAAGACAATAATAGAATATAGTTGAAAATTCTAGGTTGGATCAAGACTCAAGGCATATCCTTTTGCACCTGCTATAAGTTTCTTTAAAAAAATACTATTTGGGGCCAGGTGCGGTGGCTCACATCTGTAATCCCAGCACTTTGGAAGGCTGAGGCGGGCGGATCATGAGGTCAGGAGATCGAGATCATCCTGGCTAACATGGTGAAACCCTGTCTCTACTAAAAATACAAAAAATTAGTGTGTGTGCATAGTGGCACACACCTGTAGTCCCAGCTACTCAGGAGGCTGACGCAGGAGAATCGCTAGAACTGGGAGGCGGAGGTTGCAGTGAGCCAAGATCACAACACTGCACTACAGCCTGGGTAACAAGAGCAAGACTCCGTCAAAAAAAAACATTCTATTTTGAAAAATGTAATATATTTAATTTGTATTGAGTCAAAATTCACATGCAATGAAATGCGTAGATTTTATGTGTATAATTGATAAGTAAACACACAATACATGACTGTGTACACAACTCCTTTGTATGTGATTGGAAATATTTTCTCCCGGTCTGTAGCTTGCCTTTTGATTTTCTTGACATCTTTTGACCAACAGAAGACTTTTTTTTTTTTTTTGAGATAGAGTCTTGCTCTGTCACCTAGGCTGGAGTCTGGAGTGCAGTGGCATGCCTCCAGGGTTCATGCAATTCTTTTGCCTCAGCCTCCTGAGTAGCCAAGATTACAGGCATGCGCCACCATCCCTGGCTAATTTTTATATTTTTAGTAGAGATGGGGTTTTGCCATGTTGGCTAGGCTGGTCTTGAACTCCTGACCTCAGTTGATCTGCCTGCCTTGCCCTCCCAAAGTGCTGGGCCACTGCACTAAAAGATTTAATTTTAATGAAATCCAGTTTAACATTTTTAATGGTTAGTTTCTAACACTTTATTTTCTTAGAGCAGTTTAACTTTACAGCAAGATTGAGCAGAAAAGATGGTATTTCTATATACTTTCTGCCCTCCACATGCACAGCCTTCCCCATTATCAACATCCCCCACCAGAGTGGTGCATTTGTTATAACTGATAAACCTACATTGATATATTAGTATTACCCAAAGTCTATAGTTTACCTTAGGGTTCACTCTTGGTGTTGCACATTCTGTGCATTTGGATAAATGTATAATAGCATGTATTCAACATTATGATATCACGCAGAGTAGTTTCACTGCCCTAAAAATCCTCTGTGCTCTACCTATTCATCTCTTTCTCCCCAGTAACCCCTGGTAACTACTGACCTTTTTACGGTCTCCATAGTTTTCCCTTTTCCAGAGTGTCATATAGTTGCAGTCATATAGTATGTACCCTTTTTTAGCCTTTTTCACTTAGTGCTATACATTTAAGTTTCTTCCATGTCTTTTCAAGGCTCAATAACTAATTTCTTTTTAGCACTGGATAATATTCCATTGTCTGGATGTAACATTCACCTACTGAAGGACATCTTAGCTGCTTTCAAGTTTTGGTAGTTATGAATGAATACAGCTGGTATAAACATTCATGTGTAGGTTTGTGTGTTGTCATAAGTTTTCAACTCTTTCGGGTAAGTATCAAGGACCTAAAAGGTTAATGTTATACCCAAGGTCATCTAAGTTTTCTCCTGTGTTATCTTCTATGAGTTTTAGTTTTACATCTTACATTTAGGTTTGTGATCCATTTTGAGATAATTTTTGTGAAGGGTGTAAGGCCTGTGTCTAGATTCATATTTTTTTGCATATGAGTGTCCAGTTATTCCAGCACCACTTACTGAAAAGACTGTCCTTGCTCCATTGTATCACCTTTGCTCCTTTGGAAAAAATCAGTTGACTATATCTGTGTGGTTCTACGTCTGGGCTCTCTACTTTGTTCCGTTGATCAATTTGTCTATTATTTCACCAATATCACACTGTCTTGATTATTGTAGCTTTATAGTAAGTATCGAAGTTAGGTGGTGTTGGCCAGGCATGCTGGCTCACTCCTGTAATCCCAGCACTTTGGGAGGCCAAGGCAGGCAGATCTTCTGAGGTCAGGAGTTCGAGACCAGCCTAGCCAACATGGCGAAACCCCGTCTCTACTAAAAATTTAAAAATTAGCTGGGTGTGGTGGCACGTGCCTGTAGTTCCAGCCACTCAGGAGGCTGAGGCAGGAGAATTGCTTGAACCCGGGAGATGGTGGTTGCAGTGAGCTGAAATTGTACCACTGCACTCCAGCCTGGGTGACAGAGTGAGACTCTGTCTCAAAAAAAAAAGTTAGGTATTGTCAGTCTTCCAACTTTGTTCTTTTCAGCCTATTTCGTTAACTCTTCTGGTCTTTTGCCTCTCCATGTAAATTTTAGAATAAGTTTATTGAGATCTACAACACAACTTGCTAAAATTGTGATTGAGATTGTACTGAATTTATAAAGTTGGGAAGAACTGACATCTTGACAATATTGAGTCTTCCTTTCCATGAACATGGAATATCTCTCCATTTATTTAGTTCTTTATTTCATGTGTGTTGTAGTTTTCCCCATATAGATCTTGCATATATTTTTTAGACTTATACAGAATTTATTTCATTCGAGAGAGTGCTAATGTAAATGATACTGTGTTTTTAACTTCAAATCCACTTGTTCATTGCTGGTATATAGGAAAGCAATTGATTTTTGTATATTAACCTTGTATCTTGCAATCTTGCTATAATTACTTCTTGGTTCCAGGAGTTTGGTTGTTTTTTGTTTTTTTTTTTTTTTTGAGACGGAGTTTCACTCTTTCTGCCCAGGCTGGAGTGCAGTGGCACTATCTTGGCTCACCACAACCACCACCTTCCGGGTTCAAGCAATTCTCCTGCTTCAGCCTCCCGAGTAGCTGGGATTACAGACACCTACCACCATGCCCAGCTAATTTTGTATTTTTAGTAGAGACAGAGTTTCTCCGTGTTGGTCAGGTTGGTCTTGAACTCCCGGCCTCAGGTGATCCACCCGCCTCGGCCTCCCAAAGTGCTGGGATTACAGGCATGAGCTACCGCACCCGGCCTTTTTTTTTTTTTTTTTTAAGATTTTTACAGATTTTCTATGTAGACACCTATGTCATCTGTGACGAAAGATAGTTTTATCCTTGCTATTTTCTTCCTTCTATTTGTTTTGGATTTAATTTGCTTCCCCTCCCTCTGTCACCAGCTTCTTACAGTGGAGATTTGGATAATTGATTTAAACCTCTTTTCTTTTATAATATGAGCTTTTAAAGCTATAGATTCCTTTGAAGTATTGCTTTAGTGGCTTTACAAATTTTGGCGTATTACATTTTCATTATATTTTTGTTCAAATTATTTTCTAATTTCTCTTGTGATTTTTTGACGCAGAGTTACTTATAAATATAATTTTAAAATTAATAGGTTTAATTGTCATAATTGTATACATTTATGGGATACAAAGTGATATTTTGATATATGTATTATACAACATGGAATAAATTAATAAACATATGCAGCACCTCATTTACTTATCATTTTTTGTGGCAAAACATCTGACGTTTACTCTTTTAGAGGGTACAATACATTAATATTGACTACAGTCACCCTGCTGTGCAATAGATCTCAGAATGTATTTCTCTTGTCTAACTGAAACTTTATACCTTTTGGCCAACTACTTCGCTTTCCTTCTCTCCCAACCCCTACCCTCTCAGCCTCTCATAACCATCATTCTACTCTCTACTTCTAGGAGTTCAACTTTTTTAGCTTCAACATATAAGTGACATCATGCAGTATTTGTCTTTTTTCACCTGGCTCATTTCACTTAGCATAACATCTTCCACATTCATCTATCTTGTTGCAAATGACAGGATTTCCTTCTTTTCTATGGCTGAATAGTATTCAATTGTGTATATATTACCACTTTTTCTTTATCCATTCATTCATCGGTGGACCCTTAGGTTGATTCCATATCTTGGCTATTATGAATAATGCTGCAATCAACATCAGAGTGCAGCTATCGCTTCACTGACTTTAATTCCTTTGGATACATACTCAGAGCAGGTTTGCTAAAACATAAATATAATTTTTAATTTCCAAATATTTGAGGGCATTTTTTCAGTATCTTAGAATTAGTGATTTATAATTTAATCTCATTTGGCCAGAGATCATACTATTAGGCTTGGAGTCATGCTTTGTTAGGGCAGGCCTGTTTGGTTCTGAGCATTGCCCCTACTCTTGGTCATTGCTATTTTCCTAACTAAAAATATTTGGAAAATGGAGTTCTGGAAGGGTGCATATGTATATTAGGGTGATGGAGGAAAGTAATAACTCCTTCTCTTCCTTAGTGGGAAGTTTCAATAGATAATACCTAAAACTAAAAAATCAGTATATAACCATAGGAGATGAAATAGATAAGGTACTTGATGTATCTGAATGCTTGAATGAAGATTTAGATAATGGTAAAGCGTTTCGGGTTGAATTAAGTAAGCGTGCAGAAAACGAAACAAAAAATTGACAACTATTAACTCAATAGTGAGTAAATGTGCAAGAAATGAAAAGTAATTATATTCACTACATAGTTCACTTGTGAATAGTATTGACATAATAAAGAGTAAATTAAACATTTTTTAATTTAAAAAATTAGAAAAGTTGAAAGAATATACAGTGCACACTTTAGATATATATATATATTCCACCTGGATTCATGAATTAAACAATAGATGATAGCACACTTTTTATCATCAAGGTGTACAGAATGTCTGGTTGTCCATCTTTTTAAATTAGTAGTTATTGATGCTTAAATTTACTAGATCCATTAATGTATTGAAGGCTACAAAATGATATTTTAATTCTGTCAGTTCTTTTTTGATTCATTTCCTTTCCACGACTATTTTGTGACACAGTTATGCCATTTATATACTTTTTTTGTTGTTGTTGAGACAGGGTCTCACTGTCCCTCAGGCTAGAGTGCAGTGGCATGATCCTGGCTCACTGCAGCCTCCATCTCCTGGGTTCAAGCGATTCTCGTGCCTCAGCCTCTGGAGTAGCTGGAATTACAGGCACTTGTCACCACACTTAACTAATGCTTCAATTTTTTTCCTTGTATTTACTAGTTTTCAAAATAATGAATTAGTTCCAAATCATCCTCCAAAGGAGATCACTTAGGTTTTAAAAATGACATCGTTTTGAATACATGGATTTCAGTAGATTTGATGGATTTTAATTTATTGCAACTCTCATCCTCACTGACATTCACTGTAATATCTTTGGCCATGGGAACCTTTCCAAGCTGGCCCCTGATCTTGTTCACATGGCCTTCATAGTCTTTCATAGATTCCTTTTTAACTCATATGACAACATGTTCCAGGCTCATCATGTGCATTTTTCACTGCAGACTTGGTATCAGCCATTTCTTCAAGAAGCCCTCATGTCTTTCTTTTGAAAGCAGAAAACGGTATTTCAAGAACATAATCTGAGTGCTAGGGATAATCATTGTTTGAGGTGTGGTCACTGTTTCTAGGCCTGTTTTTTAAATTGATTTTTAACCAATTGCCTGGTTTTAACCACACGTTCGCCTCCACTTCCAAAAGTAGCTCCTGCCACTGAGTTCTAAGCTTTTTGGGAATCCTGTGGCCTTCCTGCTTCCTGCTTAATGCTCAGCCTTCTCTTGTCTGCTACGTCGTTGACTGCTGTGCGTCAGCTTTCCAGTTTCAAAAAGGCTGTTGGGCCGGGCACAGTGGCTCACGCCTGTAATCCCAGCCCTTTGGGAGGCTGAGGCGAGAAACTCAGTTGAGCCCAGAATTTTGAGACCAGCCTGGGTAACATAACAAGGCTCCTTCTCTACAAAAAATATAAAAATTAGCCAGGACTGGTGGTACATGCCTGTAGTCCCAGCTACTCAGGAGGCTGAGGTGGGAGGATTGCTTGAGTCTGGGAGGTTGAGTTGGCAGTGAGCTATGATCGCACCACTGCACTCCAGCCTGGGCAACAGAACTAGACCTGGTCTCTAAAAAGAAAAAAAGTTTACTTTTGTCTCTGCTTCTGATAGCCCATTGTTGTAAGTTTATGTCCATAAGAGACAAAATTGTTTTATTCTTGTTTTACTAAGGTCTTAGGAGGGAGTGAAAGAAGGTATTTATGTCCAATCTACCATTTTTAGCTTTGAAAGTCTCTCATTAATCTTTGTATTCCTGGTATACTTATAGGTTTTGTTAGTCCATAGTAAATATTTTTGAAATATAAAGAGAGAGTGTATCAAGAGAGTTACCCTCTCTTGGCCTTGCTTGTGACAAGATGGGTCAGACCAGGAGATGCTGGGATAAGCTGTTCCAAGACACGTTTCTTTTCACTTCTGACTTCACCTTGCATATTCTCTGGCAATCACCTTGTCACTTAGGTCTGAGATCCCAAGGCTATGCTCCCATGAAGATCTGTAGATTCAGCAGGTGTCTGGCTGATCTGGGCTTTCTGACTCTGTTCTTGGTTATTAACCTTGCTATGGACTGACTGGTTGCCAAAACTACACCCAGAGCTCTGGTTTCCAGGTGAAGTTACCAGTCAGGTGTCAGCTGCAACAGAAACCCTCACAGCTGATCCAGCCCTGAACGTGCTGACTGCTGAGGCCAGTGGGCCTTCTCAAACGGAAGAAAACCTTAGGAAATGACCGTTCCCATCCGTCTGTGAATATCAGACACGGAATAGCAGCAACCCAGATCTCCTTTTGGCTTGATGGAATCTGACCTCTACTCCCCACTCTAAAGTCCAGAGGAGAAGACTTTGCCAGAATTATAATTTATCAAAACATGTTCTATTCTAAAGGGAAACGGGACATTGACAGTATTTGTATGGAAAACATTTTGCTTTGCATCGCTGATTCTTCATATTCCAAATAATTTGTGGGGTGAGTGAGTTACTTGATTTTTCTTGTAAAGGGAGAAAAATAAAAACTCTTATAGTTCTCTAGAGGAGCAGCATAAATTAAAAATGGAAAACGAGGCAGCATGATACATTCCATTTACCTTCAGCAAACACTGCACAGGGGACGCCTTGGCTGCCGAATCCGCAATGCCAGAAATCAGCGCCGACTCTTTTTTCAGATGTGACATATTTTCCACAGAACTTGATTCTCATCTTTGCTATGACTGCCTGTGGCCACTCAGTTACTGGAAACCTACCATGCCAGTTCTTTGCTAAGTGGCTCTGGCAAGGTCTTTGCTAGCATTTAATCACGGTGAGAAAACTCCAGAGACTTTATTAGCTGTATAAAGAATTATAGAGATATTAGCTTAAGTTGGATGAAGTCCAGAGCAGCTGTACTGCTCTTCAAGTACTGGAGAATTTCTAAGAGATATATTATGCTAACAGAAAAGTATCCTGGGATTTTAATCCTAAATTATGTTAATACTGAACATAGGTATTCCTTATTTTACAAAGTAGCTGTATTCCTGAAAACTATTGTGTAAATCTGACTTCTAATACCCAATCCTACTTCCCCATTCATATATTTTGAAAGTGCTTAATCTTCATTTATGGCTAAATGTCAATGTATATATATACTTTTTTGTTTTTTAATTTTTTTTTCAGAGATAAATTCTCGCTCTGTCACCCAGTCTGAAGTGCAGTGGTACGATTGTAGCTCACTGCAGCCTTCAACTCCTGGGCTCAAGCAGTCCTCCCACCTCAGCTTCTCAAGTAGCTAGGATCACAAGTGTGCACCACCATGCCCAGCTTTCCCAGTTAATTTTAAAAATATTTTTGTAGAGACGGGGTCTCACTATGTTGCCCAGGCTGGTCTCAAATTCTCAGGCTCAAGTGATCCTCCCACCTTGGCCTCCCAAAGTGGTGGGATTATAGGTGTGAGCCATTGCACCCAACCTCAATGTATGTACCTTTTTTTTTTTTTTTTGAGACAGGGTGTCACTTTCTTACCTAGGCTGGAGTGCAGTGGCATGATTATGGCTCACTGCAGCCTTGACCAGCCAGGCTCAAACAATTCTTCCTCCTCAGCCTCCAAAGTAGCTGGGGCTACAGGCACACACCACCATGCCTGGCTAATTTATATATGTATATTTTTTGTAGAGACAGGGTTTTGCCATGTTGCCCAGACTGATCTTAAACTCCTGGGCTCAAGTTATCTGCCCTTGTCAGCCTCCCAAAGTGTTGAGATTACAGGCATGAGCCACCACAGCTGGCTGACTCAATGTACATACTTTTACTTTCAATTCTACTTCTCCAAGTTTCTTTGACAAGTACTTAAATATAAAAAGAGTAAATATACTAGTATAGCTATCTATTTAAAGGAATGTTTATTAAATATTTTGGTAATGAGTATTTGATTATTTTGATTTTTATATATTACTAGGAATTAAGTCTCAGCTTCATCCAAAATGTGCAGTCTGGCTCTCTTAACCTGGCTTAACCTTCCAAAATATATTTGCTTGTAATTAATACATGCTGCCACTAGGTGGTGGTGGTGCTTTGGCCACTGAATGAGATTAGTACGCTCTTGCAAAATAATACATAGGGCCGGGTGTGGTGGCTCATGCATGTAATCCCAGCACTTAGGGAGGCCGAGGTGGGTGGATCACCTGAGGTCAGGAGTTCAAGACCAGCCTGGCCAACATGGTGAAACCCCGTCTCTATTAAAAATACAAAATTAGCCGGGTGTGGTGGGTGCGTGCCTGTAATCCCAGCTACTGGGGAGGCTGAGGCAGGAGAATTGCTTGAACCTGGGAGGTGGAGGTTGCAGTAGGCCAACATAGTGCCACTGCACTCCAGCCTGGGCGACAAGAGCGAAAACTCCGTCTAAAAAAAACAAAAACAAAATCATATCTAAAAATACTTCACTGTTGAAATAAGTACAATCAGTATATTTTCCATTAATCATTCAATATGATCATTTCAAATTAATTTAATTCTCAACTTATTCCAATGCTTAATTAGCTTATATCAGTTTCTTAAAGTAAATTTTGTAGAGCACTAGTTCCCCACACAGTATTTTTCTATGCCACGTAAGAAATTACCACAATCTTAGCAACTTAAAAACAACAAACATTTAGATTTCCACTTCCAGAATGGCCGCACGAGGTGCTCCACAGTCTCCAGCAAAGCCAGCATAACTGGTGAAAAATATATTTCAAGCCTCAGTATTTAAAGTCTCTGGAAATTGTCCTAAGAGTATATGCAAATAAATAAACATTTATTCAAGAAAATGGAGTAAAATTTGGTAAGAACATTGAGAGTCCATGGCATTTGAACCACAACTCCTTCCTTACCCAGGTTTGACTGTGGCAGAAACTCCAGTCTAGGCAGGTGAAGCCAAGAACACAAGGCTCCCTCTCCCCTCGGCTCCCACTTTCGGGTATGGGAGGGGCAGGCCACAGAATTTTTCATCAGCTGTGTGTTGTAAATTCCAGGGCTAAATTCCAGGTGAGTCCAGCCAAGAGGTCTGATGTTCTCTTCTTCCACCCAGCCCCCACTGGCAGGTGAAGGTTCTCCACCAGGCGCATCACACTGAGAACACAGAGGCTGTGCTCATCCTTGTTTGCAGCGTGGAGGCTCCACGCTCAGAGGGATGGATGATGCCGTCCTTTACTATCACTAAGTGTGGAGTGGGGCATAACAAAACGGGTTGATGTGGGAGGTGAAAAGGTTTTACATTTCTGCTAAAAGGAGGTCAGTTCTAAATTACTTTTATTGCACACTGGTATAAGATCCATGAAGCTGACTTCTACAGTAATGATTGCTTACACATGTTGAAAGCTTGGTGCAACAGATAGGGTGCTAGACTAGAAGTTGGGTATCTTTTACCTTAATTTTGTCATTTACCAGCTGTGTGACTTGAGACAATTTACCTAACCTCCGGTGGGTCATTTTTTTCATTACATAATGGGGATAATAATGACTGCCTTAATGATCTCACCGAACAAATATGCAAACCAAATCAGGTAACTTGTAAAGCTGTCTTAAATTGATTACCTTATATGAATGTAAGGGTTTATTTTTATTGTTGATGATGACAATGTAGATGGTTAATCACTAATTGAAAACAATTGGCTTAAAGAAGCATAGTTATTCCATTAACTTATCCTTGAGTGATTAAAGAGGTTTAAACCCAGTTCTTGTGGTTGTTCATTACCAAAGACATAGAACAATCAGTTATATACTAGGATGGTTGCTCTTCACCTTCAGCGTGTTTTAGAATCACCTAAAGAGCTTGTTGAAATGCAGACTTCAGGAACCCCTCCCCAGAGTTTCTGATTCAGAAAGTCTGGATCGGGGTCTGAAATTGTGTGTTTCTAACAAGTTCCCAGGAGACACTGATGCTGTTAGTCTAGAGACCACAATTTGAGAACTACTGTCTTAGGTGGACAGGACATTTTCAGTCTTATTACAAATTGCTATAAGGGCCCTGAAAAAAATTTCCAGGTAATATGAAAACATTTTTTTAAAAAAGGCACCTGCCCTAGCCTGGGAACTGCTAGAAAAAAATCTGCAAGAAGGAAGGAACATTGGAGCTGAAATCTGGCAGAAAAGTGGTAGTTAATCAACATAGCAGGGTGGCAGAAGAGAACTGCTAGACCAAAAGAAGAACGGGTCAAAGGCTCTGGGGCTGGATGGAGTGCGATGCTCAATGCTTCTGAGGAAATGGAAGGCCAGCATGCTAGGGTGAAGGTGAACACAGCGGAGGCACCGGTGAGGCCAGAGTGAGAAGGAGGAGACAGGCCCTAAAGACTCTGATTTCATCCTGAGAGCAATGGGAATTTGCTGAAAAGTTTTCAGCAAAAGAATGTAATGACCTAATTTGTGTTTTTAAAAGTCATTTCTGGCTGCTACATGGAACATTGGCTGAAAGTAGGCAAGAGTAGAAATGATGAGACTAGCTAGGAAGGTACAGAAGTCCAAGAGAGCTGGTATCAAGGGCTGGCTGGGAAAGTCTAAGTGAGGTGGGGAGCTGCAAATGGGAAGAGTGAGGCACTCCCTGGAGTGGCGAGAGAGGGAGCTGCCACCTCCCAGCTGGGCGAGGTGCAACGTTCACTGAGCTGGAGGGTGGGGGACCACAGTGTGATGGTAGGGATGGGTGGAGGGACATCCTGATTTCATTGGGGACTTACTGTATTTTAATTTTTTAACTCACAGTAGAATTCAGAATTTTTTTTTTTTTTTTTTTGAGACAGACTCTTGCTCTGTCGCCCAGGCTGGAGTACAGTGGCATGATCTTGGCTCACTGAAACCTCTGCCTCCCAGGTACAAAGAATTCTTTTGCCTCAGTGATCCAAATAGCTAGGAGCACAGGCATGAGCCTGCCCAGCTAATTTTTGTATTTTTAGTAGAGACGAGGTTTTTCCATGCTAGCCAGGCTGGTCTCGAACTCCTGACCTCAGGTGATCCACCCGCCTCGGCCTCCCAAAGTGCTGGGATTACAGGCATGAGCCACTGCGCCTGGCCAGAACTCAGAATTTTTTTTTTTTAATTTGGAGAATATACATTTCTAAGAATTTTGAACAATTGTGCATACATAATCACTACTACTATTAGGACACATGATAATTTCATCTTCCAAAAACTTCCCCAGGTCGTCCTTGGTAGTCAGATCTTCTCCTTACTCCTAAAACCAACACTGGTATCATCTTGGCCTCTATACTCTTACCTTTTCAAGAACATCCCAATGTGGAATCATACAGTGGGTAATCCTTGGGGCCTGGCTTCTTTCACTTAGCACAGCGTATTTGAGATTCATCTGTGCTCTTGCATGTGTCAATAGTTCATTTCTTTTCATTCCTAAGCAGTAGTGTGTCATTTGGGTGTACCCCTTTGTTTTGGCATTTATGAATAACACTGCTATAAAGTTTCATGGACAGGCTTTTATGTGAACAGAGATTTTCATTCCTCTAGGGTAAATGCCTAGAATTGGGGTGCTGGCTCATATAAGCTTATGTTTAACTATATTTCATATTTTATCTTATTTATTTATTACTTATTTATTTTGTATATTTTTTAATCTTTTAATTTTTTTTTGAGACAGCGTCTCACTCTGTCACTCAGGCTGGAGTACAGTGGCTCGATCTCAGCTCACTGCAACCTCTGCCTCCTGGGTTAAAGCAATTCTCATGTCTCAGCCTCCTGAGTAGCTGGGAATACAGGTGCATGCCACCATGCTTGGCTAATTTTGGTATTTTCAGTAGAGATGGGTTTTGCCATGTTGATCAGGCTGGTCTCGAACTCCTGGCCTCAAGTAATTCACCTGCCTCGGCCTCCCAAAGTGCTGGAATTACAGGTGTGATACCACGCCAGGCCTATCTTATTTTTTTTAGAGACAGGGTCTCGGTCATCTCACCCAGGTTAGAATGCGGTGGCGTAGTCATAGCTCACTGCAGCCTTGAACTCCTAGGCTCAAAGGATCCACCCAACTCAGCCTCCCAAGTAGCTGGAGTTCTGGGCGCATGCCACCATGCATGGCTAATTTTTATTCTTATTTTTCTGTAGAGGTAGGGTTTCACTCTCTTGCCCAGGCTGGTCTCAAACTCCTGGCTTCAAGTGATCCTTCTGCCTTGGCCTCCTATAGTGCTGGGATTGCAGGTGTGAGCCACCTCACCTGGCCTTTTTATAAAAAACAGCTCAACTATTTTCCAAAATGGCTAAGCCATTTTACACTCCCCCCAGCAGAGTATGAGAGTTCCAGTTGCTGTGTACCTGCATCATAATTGGTATTGCCAGGTTTGGGTTTTGTGTGTGTGTGTGTGGAAATTTTGACCCTCCTAATGGGTGTGTAGTGGTGTGGTTTGACAGTGTGGAGTATCTTTTCATGCACTTATTTGATATATGTATATCTTCTTTGCTGAATTGTCTTCTCAAATGTTTTGCCTAGTTTTTCTTTGGGTTGTTTGTTTCCTTATGAGTGAGCTGGCCAGATTGCATTTGAGAGGTCTTTGTGATATCTGGGTGATAATGGAGGCCCTTGGAGACACATGCTTGGTGTTCAGAGATGTCTCATCTGGAGATGCTCGCTTGCAAGTCAGTGGCACATAGATGCATGAAATAGTCCAAGGACTGCTTGTAGAACGGTGCTTTGAGGCATTCCAGCACTCCGTGGCCAGAGAGGAAGGTGAGCCTGCAAAGGATGCTGAGGACGGGCAGCAGCAGAGGTCGGAGGGAAACCTTAAACATGTGGTTTCAGCAAAGCCACAGATGAGGCTTTGCTTCTTTTTTTTTTTTTTTTGAGACAGAGTTTTGCTCTTGTCTCCCAGGCTGGAGTGCAATGGTGTAATCCCTGCTCACTGCAACCGCTGCCTCCTGGGTTCAAGTGATCCTTCTGCCTCAGCCTCCTGAGTAGCTGGGATTAGAGGCGCCCACCACCACGCCTGGCTATTTTTTTTTATTTTTAGTAGAGATGGGGTTTCACCATGTTGGCCAGGCTGGTCTCAAACTCCTGACCTCAGGTGATCCACCCGCCTCGGCCTCCCAAAGTGCTGGGATTACAGACGTGAGCTGCTGCACTCAGCCGAGGCTTTGCTTCTTCTACAAACAGAAGAAGGTAGACAACAGAGTTGAATGCTGATCAGATATGATAAAGGTTACAAAAGACGTGTTTGATGTACCAAGGAAGATGCCATTGGTAAGCCTAGGACTGTTTCAGTGGCCCTAAAAGGGGGGATGGATTGGACCATGCTGAGGAGGGAGTGGAAGTGAGGAAATGGAGTCAGCAGGTCAACTCTTTTTATTTTCTAATTTTAAAAATTAATTTATTTTTTAGAGACAGGGTATTGCTCTATGGCCCATGCTGGAGGGCAGTGGTGTGATCATAGTTCACTGCAGCCTCGAACTCCTGGGCTCAAGTGATCCTCCCATCTCAGCCTCCTGAGTAGCTGGGACTGCAGGTGCGCTCCACCATGCCCAGCTAATTTTTAAAATATTTTTTGTAGAGATGGGGTTGCGCTATGTTGCCCAGGCTCAAGTGATGCTCCTGCCTTGGCCTCCCAAAGTGCTGGGATTACAGGCCTTAGCCACAGTGCCCGATCCAGATAATCTCTTTTGAGATGTGGCTTTAAAGAGGAGACAGATAGATTAGTAAATGGAAGTAGGATCAAGGAAATCGCATTCTTAGGCTTTGCTGAAATTTGAGAATTTCTACATTAAGACATACTCTTCATTTACCCATGAACTCAACATTTGAGGCCTGCTATGTACCAAGTACTATGCTCCTTGCTGAGGAAAGAAAGCTGAATACAATGGAGGCCCCAGATGACAGGCCACTAACTGTGTAGACGGCAGCCCCGTCTATCAACTTGAGCAGAACAGACAGTTCTGTTTATGGCATTAAGATACAAGAACGTTCTTACTGGTAACATCTTTCTGTAGAAATTGTGAATTTTGTCTTAGGCTACATAGGTTCTGAGGTTATAAAATACCAAATCTGGGAGGGAACTGAGAGATCATCTAATTCAAAGGTAGGAATTTGAGTCCCAGAGAGGCTTAGCAGCTTGCCCAAGGACGCATATCTCCTAAGTGGCAGATTCAGGGACAGAGCCCTTATCTTCTGCTTCCCAGTTCAGGGAATTTTCCACTGCTCCACGCCAAATGATACACGTGTCACTTTCTGTATTTCTAAATTCATATAGCTTAACCATTCCTTTAAGTGGTAATGTTAATGAATTCCATGAGTTAGTGCTTATTTTCCATATTCTGCCAATTAGTTGTGGGTTGGGGGTGATCCATTCCAAGGCTCTGGATTATTAAGTGCAGTGTCAGCTGTTTTTTGAAGGTAATTCATTCCAAAGCTTGGACTAATTACACCTAACAGAATTGAGAATTGGTGGAATTTGCCTCTAAATGTCTTTGAATTGAAAATCAATAGTCCTGTCTGCTCCCCCCATAGCATGGCTACAGGGAGCAACTGGAGCATGGGGGAGGTGGTGTCTCCACACACTGGGGAGGTGGGTATCCTGAGGGGGCACAGGGGTCAGGCTCAAAGCAGCCCCCCTCTTACCTGGTGGATAACAGGCTGGAGTGGTCTGTTTTGGGAGTTGGCCTTTTTGTGCTATTCCATCTAGAAACAATAGTAAGAAGAATTTATGATTATTTCTAATCTTCCCTCCCTCCATCATTCTCCCAGCCCTGAGCAATCTGGATTGGACTCCTACCATCTGGGAAATATCAATTTCACTTGGAAACCAGGAGCATCTCCTACCTCATCTAGAACTAGTTACCTCCCCAGCCAGCAGCATGTCAAGGAGAAACAGAAAAAGTATATATTATCTACCGTACAAAACAGCCATTTTCATGCCCACGGCTTCTGGTGATCAGATTAATCTTTGGTGGCCTCTGCCATCCAACCTAATCATTTGAGGAGGCAAAGGCTTGTCCTGCACCAATCTGTCCAGCAGTGTGGCTCTGGGCAAGTGATGGCATCATTAAATATTACAGCTGGAAACTGTAGGGGAGGAAAAAATAATTTCCCCTCTCTACTCTTCTAAGTTCTTGGCTGGAACCCCTGTAACAAAACAGAGATTAGTAAGAGAAAAATGAAGAGAAGTTTATTAACATACATATCTCATATATGCATGGGAGAAAACTCAGGGAAACAGTAACTCTCAAAGAGGTAGCTTACAACTCCTGTTTATATGGCATCTTTAACAAAGAACAATACATTTTTAGAAAAGTGACAAGGGCCAGGTGTGGTGGCTCACGCCCGTAATCCCAGCATTTTGGGAGGCTGAGGCAGGCAGATCATCTGAGTCAGGAGTTCGAGACCAGCCTGGCCAACATGGTGAAACCCCATCTCTACTAAAAATGCAAAAATTAGCTGGGTGTGGTGGTGTGCACCTGTAATCCCAGCTACATGGGAGGCTGAGGCAGGAGGATCACCTGAACCTGGGATATGGAGGTTGCAGTGAGCCAAGATCCCACCATTCCACTCCAGCCTGGGTGACAGAGCGAAACTTCATCTAAAAAAAAAGAAGTGACAAGACAAAGGAGAAGGATCCTGAGTCTCTAGGAGTGGCAAATTGTGGCAAGTCAAATATAGATGCAGGCTAGTTAATAAAGTTTGTTATGTGGATTCCCCTCGTGTGGTCTTCAGGCTGTTAAGAGTCAAAAGTCATCTCCAGGGATCAACTTAGTCCTTCCTGGTGGAGCAGGGTGGAGGGGCACCTTTGCAAATTTATGCCCTGCTTTTAGGCATAGCGGGGAGGGCAGAGAGCTTTCCTTGTATTTGCTTCCTCTCAATTGCCTTCAGCTCAAAATAATTCTTATGTCAAGGTGGTATATTTTGGAGTGCTATATTCTGCTACCCTTTGAGAGGCTTTCCAAGCTCACATATTTAGATATTACCAACAAGGAAACCAGGCTTAGGGAAATGAAATATCTCATGTTCTATACATTTGTGGTGGTGCCTGCCTGCTCCCTCTGCTTTCAGTTTCTTCACCCGCAAAAAGGGAGACTGAGCACTTCTAACATCCTTTCCACCTCTGGCATTCAATGCCCTGAAAGTCCCTTTGAGCCTTGCTACTCAACACGTGGGTGTGGGCAGCAGCCTTGCAGCATCGCTGAGAGCTTATTAGGAATGCAGAATCTTGTGCCCCACCCCAGACCTGCTGAATGAGGATCTGCATTTCAACAATGTGCATATAAGATTTAGAGGACTCATATAAGCACAACTCATACAAGTCGGCTTTAGAAATCCGGTTGCTCTTGGCCTTAAACATCCTGTATTTTTTTCCCTAAAGCTTACAGTTGTCTTTCTCTCTTCAGCCTGCAGAGGTCAGGAGAGAGCCAATGGCGGTCTTAAAGAAGAGGAAGGAGGGAAGGACACAGCATTTTTTCCCCCCCGGCTTAATTTACATCCGTATTCGGTTGAACTTACTCTCTATTCTACCCTCCGGTCTTCAAGTTCCCTTAAGCTCCTTGGCTTGTTACCCAGTAAAACTACAAGGAAATGGTCTATGTGGTGGATTTTGAAGCTGTCCACAGTACAGATACTCTAGTGTCTGCCCTTCCGGAAAAGAGCTGGACTTAAGGGGTCCTCCTGTCTCACGTGCAGACTCCCAGGGCGGGATTAAAAATGCAAAAATCCCATGTTTCCTTGCAAATCCATGTAAATCTGTGGCTGATATTATTATACCACTCTATGTGATGTAATGAAGCGTAATTTATCTTGGTTCTGTAATGTATTTATTTATCAACATTTGTATTCTATTTTATTGTTGATCAATTTCCTATAATTTAAAATTCTAATGTCCACCTCTCCAATAAACCAAAGGCCAATGTCTTCCATGTTGTTATACAAATGATATTCTTTGTATAATGCTTTAGAGTTTATAAAACACTATTTCACTTTTTAAAAAATCTTCATAACACAAGATACATTGAATACCTCCATTTATGATGATGATGCTGCAGCCCAAGGTTTATCCAGTAGGTTGTGGAACTAAGACTTGAATCCAGGCCTTCTAATTCTATATTCCATAAATCTTTCTATTTTACTAAATGGCCTCCACTAATTATAATAAAGTTTCCGCTCAATGAATGACATCAAGGTGTCATTACCCACCGCTGAGATGTTTTATTTGGGGATTTAACATTTTTATCTGATAATATTTTTTCCAGCAGTGCAATTTACCAGCAATAACCGATTAGATATTATAATTTCCAAAGAAGATTTCCCTCTGTCTGTGATTAGAAAGAGGCTACTGGGAAAAAATGAACTTTAAAAGTAATAATCCAAAATACCACAGGATAGGGACATTTCCCTAGAATACAAAGTCAACACCCCCTTCCCTCTGTCCATCCCTGTAATGCCTAGCCCCCATCCCACCATATAAATTCTCTTTTCTGTCTCTCTAGTACAGAAAAGAGAGGATGTTTCTTTCTCCTTTTGGATCTTCCTTCTTTTCTCAAACATTAAATACCTAGTGTCTCAGTCGTTTTGGGCTGCCATAACAAGCTACCAGAGACTGGGTGGTTTATCAACAATGGAAATTTATTTCTCACAGGTCTGGGGGCTGGGAAGTCCAAGATCAAGGTGCTGGCAGATTCATTGTCTGGTGAGGGCCACTTCCTGGCTCATAAGTGGTGCCTGCTTACTGTGTCCTCACATGACAGAAGAGGGGAGTGCAGTCTCCCAGATCTCAAGATTTAGATGTTCTATTTATTGAATGTATCCTAGAGCTTACCTTTTAAAGCATCTGATCCTAGTGTTTTCTTTGTGGGAAGATTTTTAATTACAGAGTCTATTTCCTTATGTGTTATTTCCCTATTCAAGTTTTTTTTACTTGATTCTGTCTTGATATTTAAAATATATTTGTATTTAAATTTTCCCAACAAATACATTGGCATAAAGTTATATATATATAATATATAATATAAATATAAAATATATATATATAATATATATATATAATATAATATATAATATAAAATGTCCCACAGGATAGGGACATTTCCCTGTATATATATATACACATATGTGTATATATATATATAGGGAAATGTCCCTATCCTGTGGTATTTTGGATTATTACTTTTAAAGTTCATTTTTTCCCAGTAGCCTCTTTCTAATCACAGACAGAGGGAAATCTTCTTTGGAAATTATAATATTTTATATATATATATATATATATATTTTTTTTTTTTTTTTAAGACAGATTTTCACTCTTATCCCCCAAGCTGGAATGCAGTGGCGTGATCTTGGCTCACTGCAACCTCTGCCTCCTGGGTTCAAGCAATTCTCCTGCCTCAACCTCCTGAGTAGCTGGGATTACAGGCACGCACCACCACGCCCAGCTAATTTTTATATTTTTAGTAGAGACAGGGTTTCACCATGTTGGCCAGGCTGGTCTTGAACTACTGACCTCAAGTGATCTGCCCACCTTGGCCTCCCAAAAAGTTATTTACAATACTATCTTAATTTTCTTTTTCTTCTCTGCAATGCCTCTACTTTGTCCTCATTTATATTCCTACTGCTTTTGTGTCTTCTGTTTTTCTTTTTTGATCAGTTTTGCTTTATGTCTGTCAATATCATTTGTCTTTTTAAAGTTCCAACTTTTGGCTTTGTTCATCCATGATTCTGCCTGTTGTATGGATATGGCACCATTAGTCTGTTCATTCACCTGCTGGTGGATGTTTACGTTGTCCCATTCTTGTTTATTACAGCTTTATCTGAACATTTGTATGCAAGTCTTTGTGTGAACACCCGCTTTCATTTCTCTTGGGTAAATACCTAGTATTGCAATGGCCGAGCTGTATGGTAGGTATATGTTTAACTCTTTAAGAAAATTGCCAAATTGTTTTCCAAAGTAGTTGTATCATTTTACATTCCCACCAGGCATGTATGAAAGTTCCAGTTGTTCCACATCCTTTCCAACACAAGACATAGTTATTACTTTGGCTTGGGCCGATTTATTATTTTTCAAAGAGATTTAAATGCCAAAAAAATATTGGTTCTATTTACCCATGTAGTGACCATTTCCAGTGCTGTTGATCTTGTGGTAGTTCCATATTCCCATCTAGTATCATTATGCTTCTGCATGAAGGATTTCCTTTAATATTTTTTGTAGTGCATCTGAGCTTTGTCAGTGACAAGTTAAACAAACAACATGTTTCTTGTAGTGCCTGCAGGGCTGCTGGTAATGAGTTCTTTCAGCTCTTACATGTCTGAAAAAACTATATTTCACCTTTGTGTTAGAAAGGTATATTTACTAGGTCAAGAATTCTAGGTTGACAGTTTTTTTATTTCTCTCAGTGCTTTAAAGATGTCACAACTGTCCTTTAGCTTGCATTTTTTTCCCAAAGAGACATCTGTTGTTATTGTTATCTTTGCACCCCTCTATGTAATGTTTTCCCCATCTCTGGTTGTTTTTAAGACTTTTATTTTTTTTTATCAGTGGTTTTAAGCAATTTAGTTACAATGTAACTTAGTGTAGAATTTCATCATTTTTCTTGGGCTCAGGGTTTGTTGAGTTCTGTGGATCTATGGGTCTCCGGATTTCACCAAATTTAAGAAAAGTTCAGCCATTACTTAAAATATTTTTTTCTGACCTCCTCTCTTTCATGGGCTCCAATTATACATATACTTGCCACTTGAGGTTTTTCCACAATTCACTGATGTTCTACTAAGTTTTTTCCAGTTTTTTTCCATGTGTTTCATTTTGAACTGTTGTTTCTTCAAGCTCACTAATCCTTTTCTTTTGTGGCCTGGAATCTGCTGTTAATACCAACCAGTATATTTTTCAACCCAGACATAATAGTTTCACATTGAGATGTTTGATATAGGTCTTTCTACACCTTTCAAACACTTTTAACATTGTTTTTATCTGATGGAAAACAAGACTTCTGTTTTCCCAAATGAAAAGACCAACAGAAGAGATATCATGCGATATCACACCTTTCATATGTCTATTTAACATCTTTTCTCTAGTGTCCTTGGATACATTTCACATACCTGTTTCCATGTCCAGGCCATTCCCTTATGATTCTCTTCAACCAGGAAATACCCACAGGGAAGACTTCAGCTTTTGGCCATGAAAGGGTACTCATTACCAGAATTGCCCTCCTTCTGTCATAACCGGAAAACAACATGAAATACTTGCAACTGATCAATTCAGACATGGGATAATGGGTGGCACAGGGAGGGGAGCCCAGAGCCAGGCAATCTTGCTAAGGTGAGGGGGCAAGACTGGTGACATGAGGCCATGGCAGCCAGAATTTTCAGGGCACACTCCCTGAGAGAAGGAAACTACACAGAGAAAGTTCCAGAAAAGCGCACACATTTCTCTTGAGTCTTTGGCTGAAACCATTCCGAACATGTGGAAACCCCAGGGGCACGTGGACAACTTCTGAGGGAAGAACCATGACCAGAGCTCACACAACCCCTCTCCAGGGAGCCACTCAAGTTCCCTCAGCCAGAGCGGAAAAATTACCCAGGGGACAGAAAGTCCTTCTTCCTGAGAGCTGAGAGCTCTTTAGCGTGTTCTAGTTGGGGGAGATGGTGGAGAGGAATAAATAACAAAGCTCCGGTCAGTCAGGACCCCCCTTCAGCTCCAAAAAGCTACAGGTGGGGGGAAGGAGAGGCAAGGGGTTAAGGCAAGGTGTGCTCTCCAGAGGGCTAAAGAAGAGCTATTCTAAGAAGACAAGTGACTTACACATTTGACATTTTATAGAAATGTTAGAATAACCGTTGGGCCAGGCGCAGTGGCTCACTCCTGTAATCCCAGCACTTTGGAAGGCCGAGGTAGGCAGGTCACTTGAGATCAGGAGTTCAAGACCAGTGTGGCCAACATGGCAAAACACCAGCTCCACTAAAAATACAAAAATTAGCTGGGCATGGTGGCTCATGCCTATAATCCCAACTACCTGGGAGGCTGAGGCACATGAATTACTTGAACCCAGGAGGCAGAGGTTGCAGTGAGCCAAGTCACGCCACTGCACTCTAGCCCGGGCGACAGAGGGAGATCCTGTCTCAAAAAACAAACAAAAAAAGGCCAGGCGCAGTGGCTCGCACCTGTCATCCTAGCAGTTTGGGAGGCTGAGGCGGGCAGATCACCTGAGGCCACGAGTTCGAGACTAGCCTGGCCAACATGCTGAAACCCTATCTCTACTAAAAATACAAAAATTAGCTGGGTGTGCTGGCATGTGCCTGTAATCCCAACTGCTCGGGAGGCTGAGGCATGAGAATTGCTTGAATCCAGGAGGCAGAGGTTGCAGTGAGCTGAGATTCAGCCACTGCACTCCAGCCTGGGTGACAGGGCAACACTTTGTCTCAAAAAAAAAAAAAAAAAAAAAAAAATGACTATCATCACACAATGTCGCTGAAGAAACTCTAGGGTTCCTATGGGTGAGAAAGTGATATCTCATTAGAGATGTGTCCAGGGCACAAGAGTGGGTGCATTTAACTATGACACACGTAAGCCCCAAATCAGGCACTCAAGATAAAGTCAGTCATCGTGTCTTTTAGATATTAAAGAGGGCAGAAAAAGGTATCTGCCCTTTAGATACTAAAGAGGGCAGAAAAAGGTATTTCCATGGCTCTTCTCCATGGAACCTGTTTACAGAACAGGAACCACAAAGATTTGGGAGGGTGGGGGCACCACCAGGACTTTTAGAGGAGAAAGAAAAGGGTACTTCCTTTGTGGATTTCCAGGAAGTCAACTTTTCTCTGTTGACTTAGCAAATTATCATGTAGCAATCTCAGCACATTATTCCCAGAGGTGCCACTTTAAGCATGTGACCAGGACTATGCAGTGACCTGGGCCATCCCCACATACTGTTCAGGTCTTGTACCTGGAATTCCTGCCTGTCCTTAGATGATGGGGCCAGTGACTTCACAGACCCAGTACCTAACTCTGGACGATCTTCTTACATTGAACGGAACTGCGGAGGGAAGCACATCCCCAAGTGAGGACTCTGGAGATGTGAGGAGGAAATAGACAGGTGTTCTTTTCTCTATTGAATGCAAAAGCAGTTTTCTTGTAAGATGGGCCTTGGTGATTGTTCTGTTGCTTACGACCCACTTCCTTTGGTTACCAAATAAGGCTTGAGCCATCACGTTCCTTCACGTTCTTGGTCAAGACAGTGTTATCATCCAGAAATATTAGGGTGACTTTTCCTATAAGCTGCCCACACTACCAATCCCCACTGAAAAATGATCACATCATCCAAATTCACCAGCCCTCCCCACACTCACCAGGTTTTCAGGAGAAGGAATGTATGTAATGGAAAGCTTGTGATATGTTTTTCGCTTTATTGAAATTCTTTCTTACAAAAGGTCTGATGTATTTTAGGCCAGGCCTAATTTCCTTTAGTCCCTGAAATGCAGGCCCATGGTCATTTCCATGTCCCCTGAAGTAGGTATGTAAACGAGTAGACTTCCATTTTTAAGGTTCACACACTTTTTCACATTGTTTTTATTTGATGTAAAACAAGACTTGTTTTCCCTAATGAAAAGACCAAGTAAGAGAGTTATGTGCGTCTTCATGGAAGGGATAACTGGATTCTTTGCCAGAACCGGGTTGGGAATTTAGTTTGTTCAATGTGGCATCTTTCACCTTTAGTTTTTTTTTTTTTTTTTTTTTTTTAATTTAAATGCAAACCTTGCAATGTGTTGAACTATGTAGTAAAAAGTGCTATGTTTATATATGCATACATATATTGGCTCTGGCAAGGGATGCATGAGTACATGCGTGTTATGTAAACATAGCAATTGGTCAGAAGGAGAGTTTCTCATCATTAGGACATTTAAGGAGTAGCAAGCATATTGGAAGCAAGAATGACCTAGAGCCACATTGGCTTGTCAGCCAGGAGTGTTGCTGTTCCTACACCTGGAGGGGCCCAGGTTTCTTCCCAAGCAGGCCAGTGCTCCCCTAATATGACAGGTGATCGTGTATCTGAGGCCTATGAGTTTGAGATTCCCCCAAGGTGAGGTGGGTCTGCACTCACTTGCTACCAGGTAGCTCCCCTAGTTCTTGAACACGTATATGGCCCAGTTCTGCTCCTCATGTAAAGAGCAGAACATGATCTCCCTATCTCTAGGAGGAGGGTGCAGATTGCAGATTTATGGAGGCCCAAGGCCCCTTATTCCTACTCGCCACTCCCAGAGGTTATAGGAAATCTTCATTTCCTTCCACCCCTAGGGGTTCCATTAGGACTTGTGTTCTCCTGACCACAGATTCACACCTGAAGAGGCTTGGAAGTTGCAAAATCATCACCTCCAAACAGCTGAGACACACATGACTTGGCTTTAACCGTGACTGCCCAATGCCGGAGCACTGGACTCAGGTTTAACATGGGCAGCCCCCATGTCACCCTCCACATCAGCTCTCCTCCTACTTTGATGGTCGGCCTGGAAGCCAATCATGTTTGACCTTGCACTCACACCCTGGAGGTTCTGAAGTAGGCAACTTTCTAGTTACACAGGTCCTGCACCCAAGCTTTTTGCTCAGGCCAAGTAAACACAGTAAGTTCAGGTAGGAGCAGGGTCTCAGTCATTTTGTCTTCTGACTTGCAGTCTAGGTGAATGGACCAGTTAAGTGCTACCTGGAGGTAAGGTTGTATCCAGACTGACATGCCCTGGACCAATGCAGCTAAGTGGATACATGAATTTAGCACCCAAGATACTATTTAGCGTGCCATGGTAGTCATTCAATGTTAGTTTCATTCCCTTCTCCAAATCTAGCTGGATTCCTGCAGGTGACTTGCATTTCCCTCTTGCCCCTACAGCTGGCTTCTCCTCTATGTCACTTCCTCAAACTAGCAAATGGGGAGCAGAGGCAGAGTAAAGGGGGGAAATTCATCACTTGACGTTGCCTCTTGCTGGGGAGGAAGATGTTGAAACTCTTGGACTAATGGAGGTTTGGGAATTGTCTGAAGAGTAAATGATCTATACTACCAACCATCTCTGCTGCTGCACTTGTCTCTGACACATTCTCAGCATTCACCTGTAACTAAAAGGCCAAAGGGAACTGGGATATTGAGGCCTGGTGCATGGTGTTCAGAGGCTGGGCAAAGTGGTGATCCAGTTGACCAGGGCTCCTCATGCAGGAACCTGGTGGAAGAGAGAGATGGGCAGTAGGTCCCAGAGTTATACTTTGGAGCACATGTTCAAGAGGAAAATGATGACTGGCCCCCACGGTCCTGGGATGCAGGTGTGAGGACTGAGAATGCTGGATGGGGTGTGGCCGAGGCATGGTCAGGGTGGCCCCGAGCCGTGCCCCACCCCAGGGATGCAGGAAGGATGCTCTGTGCAGGACCCCGAACTTGGGCTCTGCCCACTTTCAGTGTCTGTTGCATGTCACGCTGGCATCTTCGGCATGTCCACAGTTTGTCACCCCCCATTTGGAGAAGCTGCAGCGGAAGATGGTTTCCTCTGTGCCCTTGCAGGCAACGTCATCCATCCAGATCCTCCCAGTGCCTGTGGAGACAGGGAAACACAGCTTATAAGCGGATACACAGGAGGGCGAGAAGAAGAGAGAGCATGACTGGGTCTGCCTTTGACTTGGCTCTGCTGTACACCCAAACCTAGGGGCTTCCAGCTGCCCTCTCCACCCCGCCCCAAGACCTTATACTTATTTTCTGGGATTAGTTTCTTGAGGGCAGAATCACAATAATTGTTGGTGATGATAGTAGTAGCTGCGAATATCAGCTATGTGTAAGGAGCCGGACAACCTCTCCTTTTTAGTGGCAGTGTCAGGACTGACTATTAAAGTCTTAAACTCTGTCATTCACTCTTGAAGTACATGGGTAAAATCCCTTTACAAAGAATGTCAACAGAACATTTAAACCACTTCCCTGCTGTTTGGCTCTAACAGATGAACTAAGTGGCTTGAACATATTTTTGTTACATAGACATTTTCAGCCCCTGTTGTCACGGGACTGCCATGCAGTGAATCTGGGGATGGAGGAGGGAGGAGAGGCCCCTTCCGCCACCTCCGTGGATGTTGTTTCTTCTCCAGAGCCTCTTCCTGGCCTGGATAGCTGTAGCTCTTACACAATAAGCCCTTTGAGGCAGAGAATGATTTGCAGATTAAACGTCTCCTGGAAGACGCATCGGTTTACAAATTACCCAGGAAAAGGCTGCAAGCTCCAGGGCTCTGTGGGATTAGTCACACCCAAAGCAAATAAAGAAGACTAACAAATAAAGAACAGTTCCAAGGTGACCCAGCCCAAATACGTATATAGGATCTTGAAACTCTAGCTGGTGTTTCACCAGGGGGTTCTGGTTCACATCCAGTTACAGGAGGACCAATACAATGGGAACACGGTCATCAAGGGAGGAGCAGTGCATATCGGCAGTGACGTCAACACTGCAGGGGTGGGGATCATTCCTGGAGGAATTTGCCAGCAAACCCTCTCTGCTCCTTGCACCACCGGGCAGAGGCTAGAACCCTGTCAGCTCTAGGTACCAATCATTGCTTTAGCTTTAGAACTGATAGCTGATTACTCAAGGTGCAGTCTGAAGACCAGGGCTGTCAGCATCACCAGAGAGCTTGTTAGAAAAGCAGACACACAAAATCTTCCTTCAGCTTAATCTCTCTCACTCTAGGTTCCCACACCGCCCCTAATCCCGTTCGAAGCAGCCCTGAGAAACATCACCCATTATCTCTCAATACCACCCCCACAAAACTTTTGCTGCCCCAACACTTCAACACTATTTTATGTTATTTTTCTTATTAATATAAGAAGACAGGAATGTCAGGCCTCTGACCCCAAGCTAAGCCATCACATCCCCGTGACCTGCAAACGTATATGTCCAGCTAGCCTGAAGTAACTGAAGAATCACAAAAGAAGTAAAAATGGCCGGTTCCTGCCTTAACTGATGACATTACCTTGTGAAATTCCTTCTCCTGGCTCAAAAGCTCCCCCACTGAGCACCTTGTGTCCCCGCCCCTGCCCACCAGAGAACAACCCCCTTTGACTGTAATTTTCCACTACCTACCCAAATCCTATAAAACGGCCCCACCCCTAAATCCCTGCGCTGATTCTCTTTTCAGACTCAACCCGCCTGCACCCAGGTGAAATAAACAGCCTTGCTGCTCACACAAAAAAAGAAAAGAAAGAAAGAAAAGCAGACTCTTGGCCAGATGCCATGGCTCACGCCTGTAATCCCAGCACTTTGGGAGGCTGAGGAGGGCAGATCATTGAGATCAGGAGTTCAAGACCAGCCTGGTCAACATGGCAAAACCCCGTCTCTACTAAAAACCCGGTCTCTACCCCGTCTCTACTAAAAACACAAAAATTGGCTGGGCGTGGTGGTGCACGCCTGTAATCTCAGCTACGCAGGAGGCTGAGGCAGGAGAATCGCTTGAACCCGTGAGGCGGAGGTTACAGCGAGCCGAGATCATGCCAGCTTGGGCGACAGAGCAAGACTCAGTCTCAAAAACAAAACAAAACAAACAAGCAAAAAACCAAATTATTGAGACCTCTGTGTGCTCAGTACCATTCTGATGAACAGAAAGACGAAACAACAGATGCAAAAGATTTCTGCCTTATAGAGCTAATGTTTCAGCTTCTATGTGTTTATTTAGAGTAACATTCATAGTAGGAAAAAGTTACACTGAATCCTACAGGCTTCCTTCCATCTGTGCCTCACACATAGAAAGCAGGACAACTATTTAACAGGTATTTAAGAGAGGGAAACTGAGGCCCCAGAAAGATTGAGTGACATCTCCAGGAATGTAATTATTGAGGGGAAGAGGCCCTGCCTGGCCTCTCATATTCAGCCAGTACAGTGTTTTCTCCTCATACAGCCACAGTCCATAGCATGTAACACTCAGCCAGAGGACGGCAGTGAGCCAGGTCTGGCCAATGCCTGCTTTTATAAATAAAGTTGTATTGGAAAACAGCCCCACCCATTTGATTGCATATTGGCTTCAGTTGTTTTCCTACTCCAACTGCAGAACTGAGTAGCTGTGACAGAGACCACCTGGCCCACAAAGCTTAAAGTATTTGCTATCCAGCACTTTATGGAAAATGTTGGCTGACCCTTGCACTAAAGCTATCTCCCAATATTTGAATCTTATCTTAGATAAAAGGACAAGAGGAGGTAATAATGCTATAATTAGAAGTGAACACTCCTAATTTTGTCTGCCTGTTCCCACCTACAAATCTGTCTGATGTACACCCATCCTTACCTCCTTTTCCATCTGTCTGTCTCCCTGGGAGATGCTCTCAGCTGTGCTAGGTCATGCTCCCTTCCGTGACCTCCCAAGCCTCCCTCCAGTCATCACCCTTCCACCTCTCCATTTGCATCACTCCGACACCTCCTGGACCAATTTAAAATTTAGAACATCTTCAAGGCCCTCCCATTTGGGTCTTTCCTTGGCTTCCCCCATGTAAACAGAAAATCTGATTACTATGCCCTGTCCAGGAGAAATGTTATGGTGCCAGACCCCTGGGAGGACTGTCAGGGCTTGGAGACAGGGAGGACTCAGGTTTGGCAGGCACTGGAATTCCTTCCTTCCTTCTATTCTTCCTTCCTTGCTCTCTTCTTTCTTCCTTCCTCTCTCCCTCCATTCCTCCCTGCCTCCCTCCCTCCCTTCACTCCTCCCTCCCTCCCTCTCTTCACTCCTCCCTCCTTTTCTTCCTACTTTCCCTCCCTGCTTCCTTTCTCCCCTTCCACATTTATCCAGCTGCTATTATGCCCCAGGTAGTTTTGGGTTTTGGAACTACAAAGGTGAAGCCCTCAAGATGTTTCCGTGTATCGCAGGGATCAGGAGAGTATAAGAAGTGCTGTGGTAGAGAAAAATGTGACGGGATCATAGAGGAGGGTTATTTCCATCTTAGGGGCGAGAGAGCATGGAAGGAGCCAGAAAAGCTTCCCTCAGGAAAGATCATTGAGCTGCCTTTAAAAGCTGAATAGGAATTCCCTAGCTGAAGAGAGAGGGAAGAGCCTTCCAGCAGGAGGAGCAGCACAGGAGAAGAAGTGGGACATGAAACACACCATCTGTGCCCGGAGAACCACCAGCAGGTGCAGTGTGGAGAGGGGTGGGGTGGGCAGGAGGCCAACTAAGAAGATCCTTGGGTGCTGAGCTAAGGAAATCCAGCTTGATTCTGAGAGCGATAAAAATCCTCTGAGGAGCCAGGCAGGGAGTGAGGTAACCAGGCACTCGTTTTAGAAAGATCCCTAACAGTTTGAGACCAGCCTGGGCAATATAGCAAGACTCTATTTCTCCAAAATAATAAAATGAAATAATTAGCTTGTGCCTGTGGTCCCAGCTACTCAGGAGGCTGAGGCAGGAGGATTGCTTGAGCCTGGGAGGTCGAGGCTGCAGCAAGCTATGATTGCACCACTGCACTCCATGGGTGACAGAGGGAGACCTCATCTCTTAAAAAGAGAAAAAAAGAAAGAAAGATCCCCAGCAGCCAGGAGAAGGAAGGCCACAGGAGCTAGCCTGCAGGTGTGGTGGCCGTGAGGCATGGCTCCTGGAGGATTAGAGCCTCTACTGCCCCCACCTCCACCCCATACTTGAGATTACCCTGCACAACAGAGCCTGTGCATGCTAACTGCTTGACACGCAGGATCTCCTTTAGCATTTATAGTAATTCTTCAATAGTGGAAGAACTGAAGCTTAGAGAGGGTAGGGAATCTAGTCAAGGTCTCCAGCTACAGGTGGCAGATCTGGGATTCTGACGTGAGTGGTTTGACTCCAGGGCTGGGGCGCTAACCACTGCTCTACCTGCTAATCACCTAAGGGGAGGACAGCAAGAACAACGAGGTGGGGACAGGTTCAAGGAATGCCAGAGGAGTGAACACTGGTGGGATCTGCAGGACACGGGGGCCGACCTGATGTGGGGAGAGGGAGTGGTGACAGGGAAGAAGTGGCCCAGGGCTCTGGCTGGGATGGGGTCTGACTAGTAGGATGGTTCTGGTGATGGCAATGAGAGAGGCACAGGATCTGATGGGAAGGAGATGTGTGCAATTGTGACAGCTGCCATTGGAGGAGCCCATGGGGCATCTGAGTGCAGCTGTCAGGAAGGTCACTGGACACTTGGGTCTGGAGCTCCACTGAGCACTGTGACAGAGGGAAGAGCTGGGGGTGACTGAAGCCCCAGGTGTGGAGGCAGCCTCCAGAGAGAATGTGCAGAACACAAGGACAGCGGAGGCGGGGCGTTGGGCATGCTGGGGAGAAGAAACTGTCAGGAAGGAAGGGGGTGAGAAGGCGGCTAGGAGGCAGAGCGAGAGGGACCTGGGAGGCTCCTTCAGGCTCAACAGTGGACGAGCTGGGAGTGGGGTTGGGGCACCAGTGGGTAGGATGCTGGCAGGGTGGCTCTGCCTGCCGCCAGGAATGACAGCCTTCCCTCCTGTCGGTCCCATGACTACAACAGCATTAGAACCCTTGGCACATGGTTTAGAATCCCCCTCTATATTACCCACGCTGTGGCCAGGGCTGGGCTTGGTCAGCTCTGCCCCCCAGTCCTGCAGCTAGCCTGGCCCATGCTAGGTGCCTAGAAACTGCCTGTAGAGAGGAGGAGAACATGGGTGCAGCCTGGGCTGGCAGAAAGCCTCAGGTATGCCAGCCCTCCCCTGCCCAGGCCCCTAGAGCCCTCTGTATACCGCTAGTGACACCTGGCCTGCAACCAGCCAAGGTCTTGAATAGCACCTGAGACCTGGTAGGGCACCATGACAGGGAAATAATGGGGCAAAAAAATAGGGCATTTGTGAAAGCAAGTCCAGCTTCCTATCGACCAGTTTAAAGAATCAAGTGACAAGCTTAGAGCTTCCCTGTGTCAAGAGGAACAGATCGGGGAGTTAAAGAAGCCACAAAGTCTACAGGATCGCTGGCCTGGCACTCAAAGCCCACCCACTGCCTTTTCACCAACTGGCAGAGTCAGGCTAACATGACCTGTGATCTTCAAACTACCTATTCTGGCTTCTTGAAAATAATTTATAATTTTTTTTTCTCAAAAGGTTTTACTGCCACTTATTAGGAAGAAGCCTTCTTCGGAGCTAGAAATGGGAATTTGAGGACTGTTCCTATTCTAATCAACAACAATGGTGGTTTTCCTTAGCCAAAACCAGCTGGAATCCAGCCCCAAGCCTTAGGTGGGAGAACAGTATTCTTTCCTGGTAGGCTGCCCTTCATGGTGCCAGATCCCTTCGAACTCACCCCTCAAACTCTGGCCCTTAAGACTGCACTCCCTGCCAGCTGGCTGAACAGATTTCACCAATGGTCACTTTCAGTCAATTACCAATGAGATCTATGGGATGAGATTCAGACCAAAAACTACAGCAGCCCCTCAAGGGGATGAAGAGGAAGGCGGCTGGGAGGAGTGGAGGCTTCCACCTCCAGTCTGGATGTGACCTGGCTCCGAGTCCCCATCTGGAAGGGACATGCCACTTTATTCCCTCAACCTGTAGCCATTTAGCACAGCGGGTTGGACAGTGATGACCTCAGGCAAGATAGCAGGTATACCCGGCTCCACTTCATGATGTGGGGAACCCTGCCGTCAGCGGACTGCCGTCCACAGGTCACCAGGGGGCCTGGTAACTGGGTGTGAGAGGATCACCCCCAATCCCTCCCCACACCCACCTGGTCTTCTCCACAGGTGAGCAGTGGCATCTTAAATCCCAGGGGGCCCAGACTGGGAGACCCATCATAGAGCCTGCAGGCCCTTTAGTTACAGACAGGACACCAAGACCCAGAGTGCAGAAGCAACAGGGCCAAGGCATACCATCAAGGGAAAGCTCACTACTGAATGGGTGTGGGGAGTACCAGGTTTGTGCATGTGGGACCATTGTTTTAGCTGTGAGTCAACACAAGAGTCTGATTCTTTCCATCAGGAAACAAATACAGGGTTTGAATCAGCCATCTACCTAAGAAGGGTCTGTGCCCCTTCCTCAGAGTCTCTTGTGCTATCTGTAGGAAGGTCAGTGTGCTTCAGCGTGTCCAAAGGAAAGCAACCAAAATGATGAAGACTTTCCAAATCTTGTCATATGAGGGCAAGATGAATATCTGGGGATTAATCTGGAGAAGAAAAGACTCAGAGAGCCAGAGACAGCCCAGCAGAGTGGTTCAAATACAGACTCCTAAGACACCTGCTTGGGCCTAAACTCCAGGTCTGACATTTGCTAGCTGTGTGACCTTGGGCAAGTTACTCAACCTCTCTGTGCTTTTATTTCCTTATTTGAAAAACAGGGATGGCTAGGCACGGTAGCTCACACCTGTAATCCCAGCACTTTGGGAGGCCAAGGTGGATGGACTGCTTGAGCCCAGGAGTTTGAGACCAGTCTGGGCAACACAGTGAGACCTCATCTCTATTAAAAAGAAAAAGAAAAGTTAGCTGGAGATTGCTAGTAGTCCCAGCTAGTCAGGAGGCTGAGGTGGGAGGATCGCTTGAGCTCGGGTGATCAAGGCTGCAGTGAGCCATGATTGCACCATTGCCCTCCAAACTAGATGACAGAACAAGATCCCGTTCCCCTCCTTGAAAAAAGAAAAACAGCGATGATACCTGTATACTTCATAGCGCTGTAAAGATGAAATGGGTGAATATTTGTTACATGTTGACAACATAGCCTGGCACACAGTGAGTATCATATAAGTGTTAATGATAAAAACATAATAGAGACATGAGAGCACGTTATAAAGGTCTAAAGAGCTAGCCAGGGGGAGACAGACCACAGCAGCTGTGCCTGGGACACAGGACTGGGAAGGGCTGGTATGGGACACCACCAGGAGACAGGACTTAGATCCATGAAAGGAAGAATGTTCTAACCATCAGAACTGTCTGATGACCACCGGAGATGGTTGCCTGGGGCGGGGCAGTGAGTCCTTATTGCAGCAAGCATTTGGGGAGAGGCTGGGGACCTCGCGGAATTGCAGTGGAAGGGACTCGGGCTTTGGAGGTGAGCCCAGTCCTAGGATGTGCAGGCCCTCTCCCCATGTTCTTTGCCCTCAGAGCGCCTTACCTTGCCCGAATCGAGCTGTGCGGTACACCTCCTCCACACCGCGGAAGCCGAGCATGCGGCACACCACGTCTCCGTCCTTCTTGTCCCAGCCGTCGTCACACACGGTGCCCCAGCGCCGGTCATGGTACACTTCCACGCGGCCCTCGTGCGGGCCTGAGCCATTCACCAGGCGGATCATCATCGGGGCCTCCGCGCCACCTGCCGGAGCAGCCAACTGTCACTACCCAGCTCTGGACACACCAGGACCCGCCCCCAGGGGCCTTCTTTGACTCCGCCTACCCCTGGGTAGGAGGAAGAGAGGGCTGGGGCCCAGCTATACCAAGACTTCAGCCCCCAAATCACCCTGTGCCTCTCCTGCCCTTTGACAGCCTTCTCCCCACCTTAAAAAAAATAGCCTTTTTAACAGCACGGTGCTGGTACAAAAACAGACACAGAGACCAATTAAACAAAATAGAGAGCCCAGAAACAAAGCTACACACCTACAGCCATCTGATCTTCAACCAAGTCAAAAAAATAAGCAGTGGGGAAAGGACTCCCTATTCAATAAATGGCGCTGGGATAGTTGGCTAGCCGTATGCAGAAGAATGAAACTGGACCCCTACCTTTCACCTAATACAAAATTATATAACTCAAGATGGATTAAAGATTTAAATTTAAGACCTCAAACTGTAAGAATCCTAGAAGAAAACCTGGGAAACATTATTCTGGACATTGGCCTTGAAAAAGAATTTATGACTAAGTCCTCAAAAGCAATTGCAACAAACACCAAAATTGACAAGTGGACGAGTGGGACCTAATTAAACTAAAGAGCTTCTGTACAGGAAAAAACAAAACAAAACAAAACAGAAACTATCCACAAAGTGAACAGACAACCTACAGAATGGGAGAAAATACTGATATTTGCAAACTATGCATCCAACAAAGGTCTAATATCTGGAATCTATAAGGAATGTAATTCAACAAGCAAAAAACAAATAACCCCATCAGAAAGTGGGCAAAAGAGGGGCTGGGCTTGGTGGCTTATGCTTATAATCCCAGCACTTTGGGAGACCAAGGCAGGAGGATCACTTGAGGCTAGGGCTTCAAGACCAGCCTCAGCCTGGGCAGCATGGGGAAACCCTGTCTCTACAAAATAATAATAATAAATGAGCCAGGCATAGTGGCCCATGCCTGTGGTCCTAGCTACTTGGGAGGCTGAGGTGGGAAGATCACTTAAGCCTGGGAGGTTAAGGCTGCAGTGAGCCATGTTTGTGCCACTGCACTCCAGCGTGCATGACAAAGCAAGACCCTGTCTCAGGAAAAAAAAAAAAAAAAAAAAGTGGGCAGGAGACATGAACAGATATTTCTCAAAAGAAGATATACAAGCAGCCAGCAAACATGAAAAAATGCTCATCGTTACTAATCATCAGAGAAATGCAAATCAAAACCACGATGAGATACTATCTCACGCCAGTCAGAATGGCTATTATTAAAAAGTCAAAAAACAACAGATGCTGATAAGCCTGTGGAGAAAAGGGAATGCTTATACTGTTGGTGGGAATGTAAATTACTTCAGCCACTGTGGAAAGCAGTTTGGAGATTTCTCAAAGAAATTAAAACAGAACTATCATTTGACACAGCAATCCCATTGCTGGGTGTACATCTGAAGGAAAATAAGTCATTCTACCAAAAAGACACATACACTCATATGTTCATTGCAGAACTATTCACAATAGCAAAGATATGGAAATCAACCTAGGTGCCCATCAGCAGTGGATTGAATAAAGAAAATGTGGTACATATACATATATACCATGGAATACTATGCAGCCATAAAAAAGAACAAAATCATGTCCTATGCAGCAACATGGATGCAGCTGGAGGCCATTATCTTAAGTGAATTAACGCAGGAACAGAACACCAATACCTCATATTCTCACTTTTAAGTGGGAGCTAAACACAGGGGTGGGGGTGGGAATATAAGATGGGGGAGGGGAGAAGAGGGGTAAGGGTTGAACAACTAACTACTGGGCAGTATGCTCACTACCTGGATGACAGGATCATCTATACCCCAAGCTTCAGCATCACGCAATATACCCAGGTAATAAACCTGCACATGTTCCCCCTGAATCTAAAATAAAAGTTGAAATAATAAACAATAAAATAAAATAGGCTTTTTTTAAAGAGCAGTTTTAGGTTCGCAGAAAAATTGATTGAAAGGTACAGAAAATTCCCGTATATACCACCCCTCCCTCTACACACAGCCTCCCCCATTATCAACATCCTCCAAGAGTGGTGCATTTGTACACTCAATGAACCTACACTGATGCCTCGTCATCACCCAGAGTCCACAGTTTACATTTGGGTTCACTCTTGGTACTGTGCAAGCAATGGGTTTGAACAAATGTATAATAACGTGTATTCGCCATTACGATATCATACAGAATCTTTTCACTGTCCTAAAAATCTTCTGTGCTCCACTTATTCAGTAAGACTATTCATCTCTCCCTCCTCCCTACCCCTGGCAACCACTGTTCTTTTCACTGTCTCCATAGTTTTGCCTTTTCCAGGATGTCATAGTTGGAATCATATAGTATGCAGCCTTTTCAGATTGGCGTCTTTCACTTAGTAATAAGTAAGTGAACCTTCATGTAAGGTTCCTTCATGTCTTTTCATGGCTTCATATCTCCTTTATTTTTAGGACTGAATGGTATTCCATTTTCTATGTGCACCATAGTTTATTCATCCATTCACTACTGAAAAACATCTTGGTTGCTTCAAAGTTTTTGCCTGGATGAATAAAGCTGCTATAAATATCCATGTGCAGGTTTTCATGTGGATGTCAGTTTCAGCTCATTTGGGTAAATATCAAGGAGTGTGATTACCAGATTTCTCTCCACTGTTTGAGACCCGGTGACCAGCAGCCTTGCCTGCTAGGGAGGAGGGCATAGGAGAAATAGGAAGCCAAGGATGGTTAAGGCTTTGTGGGCAGGTAGCATGGCTGTGTCCCGGGAAGTGTCTCAGCCCTGATTTGGTCATTCATGTTCACTTTCCCACTAGACTGTGAGTGTGAAAGTGCTTTAAGCCAGAGAGAGCCAGTTGGAAATTCTGGTTCTGCCACTTACTATCTGCAACTGTGAGACACATTGGTTCATCAAATCTGAGATGCCACCTGTTGTAACGGGCACCTGTTTTATATGCCACTAAGATGGAAAAAAACTCTGCTGGGTAGGTGGCAAATTATATCAAGTGCCGGATGCTTCCTGATTTCACAGACATATAAATGTGTGTCACAGAATCAATGAAACATGGTAATAGATGTGAAGAACTCAGAATAGCACCTGGCACATAATAGGCCCTTTTGACCTGAATGACCTTAAGGTAGCCTCACAACCTCTCTAAGGGCATTTCCCCAACTGTGACATGGGAACAACATCTACACTGCAGGACTGTCATGCAAACACAATGCAACAAAGCTAAAAGGGCTCTGGGGCACAATCCTGACCCATGGAAGCATCAGCAATGTGGGTCTGTTCCCCCTTCTCTGAGGGCTGAGCCCCTGTCACATTGATCTCTAAACTCAGTGCTTAGCACACAGCCTGGCTGGAGGAAATGAAAAATCAGTGTGTGCAGAATGGAGTAGAGTGTCATTCCTGAGCATTACAATGCATTTGTTCTCCAAGGGGAAATGTTGGGGACTCAAAGAACACCAGAGCAATTGAAAGAAGCCTTTGGATCATCACAAAGCCAGGGTTTCGCTGGGAAGTCATAGTCTCAGGGTGATACACATGGTCAGTGCCAGAGCTGGGATCACAGCTTGGGTTTCCTTATGTGTCTTCCCACATCCTTTTCACCATCCTGCCCGCCCCACTACTCTTGGGGGCTATTTCCCCTGCTGGGACCTGAGCATCCTCACTTGATAAGATACTGGAGTGGTCAGTGGGTCTTATCAAAATCATTAGGAACACCAGATTCCATGGCCAATCCAGACCTACTGAAAGATAATCTTGGTGGCAAGAGTGAGGGATCTATAGTTTTCCAAGTGTCCCAAATAATTCAGAACAACTGGTTTGTGGGCTGTGGACGGGCATTTGGATTAGATGATCGATCAGCAAGATTCCTTCTAGCTCCAACCCTCAGTAATCCAAGGCCAGAAAAGAAATCAAGGTAATCTCTTTTTAAAGCCAGAATCCACTGGTGTCATGTGGGGTGTGCGTGGACACTGTACTGGAACCCAGTGACAAGTGGGTGACACAATGCAGGAAAATGCCCATGTGAACTGCCAGAGAAAATAACAAACCTACTCAAGCCCTGCTACCAATAAGCGCGGCACTCCTGGACTTTTGTTTTTCCTTTGTCTTGTATTTGGCTAAGTGGGCTGGAAGGAGCCTCCTTTTAATGACTGTGACTTGGCAAAGACTTTCATAGGTCCCGAAGGAGATGGCAGAATTGACATCTGTGCCCCATGAGAAAGGAGAGAACTCAGAACTGGCCACAGCCCTGGGCCAAGAAAACCCCAGAAAATTCTGCAGAGGAACCGAGGAAGCCACCAGGAAGTGACCCCAACCCCAGGAAGGATGCTAAAGACTACAGTGAGAGCACCAGGGATGCCTCCTCTCGATATTGGATGTATTTGCTGCGGATCCTTCATCCCTGGCCAGGTGACTGTTCTTCCCATACAGACTGCAAATACAAACTCATTCAGGCTGTCCCCAAACAAGCTGAGGCTGTGCAAGAGAACAGAGAAATCCTGGAGAAGAAAAACATGGAGAAGAGCTGGAATTCAGAGGCTAGGTCTGATACCAAGAAACTCCCCGGGAGCAGTAAGGACAGGCTAACCTGCAGCCAGCAGCACCAAGAGGGACCCGGCCGCTGTGCAGGGGCTTGGCCCTGGGTTGGCTGAGGCCAGGCTGTTAGCCCTGGTTTCTCACAGACCTGCCTCACCTCTGGCTGCACTAGGAGGCCTACAATAGAAGCCACAGTGTGGGGTCAGCAAGTAGGGCAAGAAGTGGCAGGAGGGTGCTGTGAGTCCCAGAGCAGGCCAGGCAGAGGTCAGGTGTGGGATCAAAACAACAGGAAGAGTGTGACTGGGTGTGACTAGGCAGCCAGGGCAGATGGTCAGAGACTCCCTGACTTAGCCTCTCTGTTCTGGCCATCCTGAACTCACTTTGTGCACCTATTCATTTAGCCAAGTAAGTGACTGAGAGTCTATTAGACAGCTGTGGATACACCCACAAACAGAGTCCTTGCCCTCATGGAGCTGACATTCTAGGGAGAGTCTGGCAATACAGCTAGTCAACAAAAACAAAACCATAATTATAGCCAAGCAGTGATAAGAGCATAGATGGGAACAGAAGCACAGGGAGTACAGAGTGAGGCAGGCACTATTGTGGGCAAGTGAACAAAGGAGTGGAGAGTGAGGGCAGGCGCCATCTTGGACGAGTGGAGGAGAGAGGAAATGAGAGTGAGGGCAGGTGCCATCTTGGCCGAGTGGAGGAGGGAGGAAATGAGAGAGAGGGCAGGCAGCATCTTGGCCGAGTGGACAAGGAAGGAAATGAGAGAGAGGACAGGCACCATCTTGGACAGGTGGACAAGGGAGGGAATGAGAGGGCAGGTACTGTCTTGGACAAGTGAACAAGGAAGAGGGTGGAGAGTGAGGAGTGACAGCAGGTGCCATTTTGGACGGGTAGAGAAGGAAGGCCTTGAGTGGAGACCTGAATGAGCTAAGGGAGGACATGGACTCCCCCACCTCGGAAAACTCCTTTCTATACTCTGGCCTAAGCTTTCCTTGTCTTTTAGATCTCAGCTTAGATGCCTCTTCTCCTTCCCTGGTCCCCACACCCAACAGGGCCCCTTCTAGGTACATGCTTATAGCTTTGTATCATAATTGCTATTGCTATTTACTCTCTTAGGATACTGTGAGCCTTCTGAGAATCACGTGACCTGGTACAGGTGCACTGAGATGCCCAGCCTGTGCAAAGGGAAGGCATGCATGAATGGAAGGACTCATTAATATGGACCCAGATGGGCAGGTGCTGACTGGAGGGCATGGCTCCCCAGAGTCCAGGGCTTTGGTGGCAACATGAATGGAGAATCCACCATCAGGGCCCCAAATCTCCAGCACCCTCTTTATTACATCAGAACCCTTCTAATCACACACTTGCTGCCTTCTTTACTTGAGATGGCTCTGGATTCTGGACCCGGAGCTCAGGCTATTACAATGACCGTACATCTCAAGTGAGAGAATGGGGACATGGCTGTCAGATGATCATGGTGGGTGCAACGGGAAGTCTGGAAAATGTCATTTGGATACTGAAATACTGAAATTCCCAAGAGGTTTCAATGTATATAGAAGTGATAGAAGAATATTTGGAAACAAGACACCTTCAAAAAATTGAAAACATATGATAACCATAATTATGGGATGTATAGCATCAATTTCAAGGATGTCTCTGGCCCATGGCCCGTGCTCATCATGCAATGAGCAAAGTCATGGCCTGCAGGGCTCCTCATGGTCTCCCCAGTAGGGACCACATTGATCTCAGGAACTGAAAAGTGCCCTCAAGGGAGAAAAAGAACTAGAGAGCACCTGGGCGAGGCTGGACAAGGCACCACTCCACCCAGACCCCAGTGTCGGTTCATTAAGCTCCTCACCACCTGTCCCTAGATCCCCTAGACTCAGGGCTTGCCCCCATAGTGGAGGGCCGCCTGCCCACAGGGTCAACAGATGCTGCCTGCCCCAGCAGGGTCAACACAAATCTGAAAGCCACACCTTCTCCCCTGGACTCACCCAAATCAGAGGGTGCATTTTGTTCTAGCTCCACTTCACAGAGCATGGTCCTAAGCTGTGGATTTTGCATCCTTTTCTCCTTACCCAAAAAAATCTCAGCCCTGTTACCACCTCTCTGGGAAACCACAGGCTGAGGTCTGACTTGCTTATGATGTAGGCTGCCCTGATTCACACACTTGGAGTCTAAATTCAGAAACTTGTGTCTCTGACCTCCTTTGTCCCTGAAGAGGTATAGGGGAGGCCAGCAGGCAGGCAGGAGCCTTTCCCAGAGCTGAGCAAGAGGCCACCTCCAGCAACACACTTGGGGAATCACCAACGCCCTCCAACAGTGACTACCCTCTAGCCTGAGAAGGACGTCATGATTTAAGAGGTTTGGGTTTCTGTGGGCAGAGGGTTTAAATTCTGCTTTTTCCCGGCAGTTTCTGCCCCAGGTCAAAGCTTTCCCACCAAGCAACCAACCACCACTGGGAAATGCTCTTGCCCCACAGTGTGTCAGCCCCCACTTAATCAGATGCAGTGACTGAGAGGCAGCCTCAGCCTGGTCCGTGACTTCCCCAAGACTCTTCCTGTCAGTCCAGGGAGTTTATTCCTCAGATACCCTCCAAGAGGGTCCCTGCAGGGGGAACAAAGCTACTGAAGTCAGGGAGATGCCTCTCTCTGCACATGGCAGTGGAGGAAAATGGGAGACAGGGATTCTTGATTGTGTGAAATTCAGACACTCCTAGGCTCCAAAGCAAGAGCAGATGCTCCAGATAGAGGGCAAAGGGCAAGAGAGCTGGTGATGAGCAATGGGACCCCAGGTTTTCGAGGTTGCAGCCATGTCCCCTAGTAACTGCCCTTCAATGACTGCGAGGCCCCTTCACCTCCTCCTTGGCATCACACCACATTGAGCCCTGGAAAATCCTTCCTGAGCAAATGAGGATCAGCAACCCGGAAGAAAACCCTGCCCCATACCACTCCTGTGTGGGTATCTGATTTGTACCCCTCACGTGAGGGCGTTAGGTGCAGAGACTATCATGTTTTCTTCTTGTTCTGGATCCCTAACCTGCAGACTGGGGTCTACCTGTCCATGCCTTCACGGTTTGCAAGTTGAGAAGATGGTACTGGCTACAAGGCTGGTCCCCACTAGCTCTGTGCAGGAATGGCACCGGCATATAGCATCACTTGGCTGGAAAACCCAAGCTGAAGGGAAACACCAAGAGCTATTCCTTACTAAAAACAAGGAGAGGCTGTTCTTGACAGCTTGTTCCAATCCCCATCCCACAAGGCTTTGGCAGAGCTTTTTCGTGTAATGCCCACCCCTGCCCCCCATAGCAGAGACACCCAGATGTCCACAGGGCTCATCTCTGTTCCTCTTTTCCCTGCTGCCCCAGAATGGGGGACCATGAGCCTGAGATGGAGCAGGGACTTAGGGGCTGCTAGGCCCCCAAACATAGAAATAAAAGAAAATCTTGAGTTTCTTCAAGGGAAATTCTAGGCTAGCCCCAAGAAGTAAATGACCAACTTGATAAGAAAGAAAGTAATAGTAGCTTAAAGCAATAGTCAAAGAAGTTAGAGTCGTCCGATATTTGGCTCTCTATAGAAACTAAAGAGAACATCTTAACATATGTCCCTGAGGTGTTTTTCAGAAACCCAGCTGGATGTTTTTCAGAAACCCAGAACCAAATGGATTTGCTGGCGTATAGACTTCAAATGAGGGGAAACTGAGGCCTGAACTCTGATTGATGGACTTTTTTTGTTTTTAGTTTTTTTTCTTTTTGAGACAAGGTCTGGCTCTGTCACCCAGGCTGGAGTGCAGTGGCATGATCTTGGCTCACTACAACCTCTGTCCCCCAGGCTCAAGCCATCCTCTCCCACCTCAGCCTCCCAAGTAGCTAGGACTACAGGGTGCATGCTGCCATGCCCAGCTAATGACTGTGTTCTTTATTCTCCAGTGCCATAGAATAAAGGAAAATTCCAGGCACCTAGCTAGCTCTGAGGACCTGGAAGAAGTCATATCCACAGGCCAGACCTTAATATTCCTTTCTGCTGAACCCAAGTTTTTAGACAAAGTTTCCCTTCCTTAACCAATGGCTAATCAGAAAGTCTTTGAAGCCATGTATGACCTGTGAGCCCTTGCTTCCAGATTTCCCACCTTTTTAGGCCAAACCAATGTATAACATTCACGTATTGATTTACAAATTTGCCTGTAACTTCTGCTCTCCTGAAATTTACCATTGCCTTTAAACAGCCTTGCTTGTAAGCCATCCAGGAGGTTGAGTCTCAAGTGTGAGCTATCAGATTCTCTTTGCTTGGTGCCTTGCAAATAAACACCATGCTTCCTCCCACTGCACAACTTCAATATGGATGTTTGGCTTTACCATGCCAGGCAAGAAGATCCCACTTCGGTTTGGTTACAAGCCCCATCAACACCCTGTGACCAAGGTTCTTCCCTTTGATTCAGAGAAGCAGAAAGAGAAAAGTGCTGTCACCTCAAAGCCCAGACCAGAGCATCCCTGCCTGGTTTCACTGGGTAACCCTAGGAGAGGAAGGTGGTTTGAGGGAACACAGGAGAGGAGACTAGCTCCTGGCTGGGTAGCCTCCTTGATGTCTCCCAGATCAAGGGGCTCATTGTTTCACCCCACAAGTTTTCTGGAGTGTCAGTTCCAGCCTCGGCTTGGAGCTCTCTGCCTCACTGCAGCCCCAGACCACAGCACCTGCCCCCCCATTCCTTGACCTGTTGTACTGAGCCTGCCCTTCACCCAGGCCCCCCCTGGGACCAACCCCATGGTCCTCAGCCACCCTCCTTCTACAGGCCCCAAATCTCTCAAAGCTTGAGCTTGTTCCCCAGTAAAGAGGGTACAGCTGAGGCACAGATGAGGCCAGGTCATGGAGAAGATCAAGGCATGGGTCTGGACAAGGAATCTTAGCACTTTCTCAGGATATCACTAGGAACAACTTCCATTAGCTTAGTTGTTGGCAACAGATGTCCCATTACTTAGTGCATGGAGTGATTTTTAGGTAATTGTGACACCATCTTTGGGCTTTTTCAATAATCACAAATGATGGTGAAGCATAGCATTTGCCAGCTGGTAGAGACTTGAAGATGACGTAGTCCACACTTTTTGCATGACATGTGTGGGAGCAGAGGCCCAGAGAGGTGACATGCCTTACCCAAGTCATCCCATAGCTAGCAGAAGAGCTGGGGCCTGAACTTGAGACTTAACCCTCGGGCCAATTCTCCATCTACACTCTCCTTTCTTTCCCAGAATTCTTTCTTCAGAAGATCCCTGAGCATGGACCACCAGTTTGCATCACAACTTTGATGCAAGATGCCTTTTGATGGAGCGGTTACATGAAAAACAATTACTTTAAGCCTGGAACGGCAATGCTTCTAACTAAAATTCATAGAAACAGCTTGGTTTCTCCTGAGTCTTATGGGAGAACCAAGAAGGCAGGGTTGCCTTTGTGAAGCACAGCCATTGCTGAGTTTGCATTTGAAAATGAACATGTCAACGATTGCAGGCAGGGGAAGGATAAACCAGCCTTAGCTTTTGAGGAAAGTGATAATATTTGTTGAAGTCCAGGGTGATTCTACTTCCTGTGCACAGATTTGCAGCACTAAAAATGCATTATCTGTATTAATTCTTTATGCATATTTTATCAATGTCTGTGTTTATTTTTTCAATTGCATATTTATTTATCCATCCAGTTGCAGGTACGGAATTACTACCACATTCCAGGATTGTGCTAGGCACTAAGGATGCAAGGATAAATAAGTGTTGTCTTTGCCCTGGACTCACTCAAATGAACTAAGAGTTTAAAATAGATAAGAAAGACCACAGAACGTCAAAACTGGCAGAGAACTCAGGGGCTCCAAAACCCTGTTAGAAATGAGGAAACTGAAGTTGAGACAGAAGTCACCAGCCATTACTGGGATGCCAGATCCTTCTCTTTTGAGACCACTTCTCTTTCTGATGCTGGCTACTTTCAGCAACAAACCATAATACTGAGAGAAGACAGTTTGAAGTTAAACCAGCAGGGCCCAGGGTGGAGCCGGCTGGCACTCCTAGAACCAGGAGGCACTGCTCTCCATCTGTGAGGGTTACAAGCACATATACTATTTTCCCTTGGAAATAGAGACCATGTCTTGTTTGTCCATGGCCCCTCAACACTTAACATGACACGTGGCTGGCTGAGGGCCCTAAATGCTGAATAGATGGCGTGGAAGGCAATGGGTAGATGCATGCGTGACTTTATGAGCAAGGATGATTGGAATCCCCTTCTGAATGCCCCTGGACCCCTGTTCCTCCCTGGTTCCAGTCTTAACCTCCAGTGCCTGAATGTTCAGAATGGGTGCTGTTCTCATCCACAGATCCCACCTGCTCAGGGTGGGAGGGGTGGGAAAGGTGCTGCCCCAGCACGGAGGCCACAGCCCACTGTGCACACAACGACTTGGAGCCTGACCCTGGATTGCATCGATTTGTGCTGCCCTTCTGTAGGTCATTCTAGATCCCCACCTTGCTAACTGATGTCTAAACATGTATCAGTCTAGCCTTGGGGATACAGATGTATTTCACCCTGTCTCTTCTTTGGATGCAAAATGCTGCGAGGCAGTTCCAGGCTGTCCCGGCAGGTGTGGGTCTGACGCAGGCAGCGTGGTGGGTGAGGAGAGCCCAGGGCGGAGATGGAATGGACAGGGCCAGTCCAGGCAAGCTGCAAGTGCTCTCGCAAGTCTGAGAGGCATTTCAGACTTCCTCATTTCTTCACTGTCACATGGGCCTCTCAGGGTTGTTGAGGGGATCAGTGACAAAGGCTCTGTAGCCAGGCTCTCCTGAACCTCAACCTTCCCTCTATAAAGACATGAGACATGTCTATATAGATGTGAATAGACACTACTACAGGTTTTTTTTTTCTTTTTTTTTTTTTGGATGGAAGAGTCTCGCTCTGTCATACAGGCTGGAGTGCAGTGGCACAACCTCGGCTCACTGCAACCTTCACCTCCAGAGTTCAAGTGATTCTCCTGCCTCAGCCTCCTGAGTAGCTGGGACTACGGGTGTGCACCACCACGCCCAGCTACTTTTTGTATTTTTAGTAGAGACAGGGTCTCACTATGTTGGCCAGGATGGTCTCGATTTCTTGACCTCGTGATCCGCCCGCTTTGGCCTCCCAAAGTGCTGGGATTACAGGCGTGAGCCACCGAGCCCAGGCCACTAATATAGTTTCTATAAGCTCAAGATTCCACCCCTAGGATGATCTGGCCCCTCTTAAATTGCCTGCCTGAGAAAATGCAAGACTACCAAAAGAATTTCCTGTATGTTCCAGCCAACACCTGAAGACAGGGCCCCTGTCCCCTGGCCACTGTGGGATGCAGAAGCCTCACTGTGATAAGCACCAGTTATCAAACCCAGATGGGTTTTACATGAACTAGCTCCTTTCTGCTTTTTGTAATTTTTCACTTCCCTGACTCCACTGAGTCCCCACTCTTCCCTCTCCCTAATCCCTCATTTTCCTTTAAAATACCCGTCACCTCTGTACACATTGAGGTTGCATTCAGTTCACGCTGGACTCCTCCCTGCTGCAATAGTTATCTCTGATTACGATCTGTTCTTATCACTGTAACTAGGGTCCAGCTTTGTCTGTCTTAGATGTCAGATGTGGTTAGAGCGTGGCTCTCGACAGGCTGGTTGGGTGTGTGCCATGCTCACAGCCCATGGGCATTGCCTTCCACGTGGGAAAGACCATGAATCATTGGCCTGACTCAGAAGTTCTGTCCCAGCCTCTCTGATGAAGATTAGCAGGGCCACCTCTCCCAGGAGTTCAAACTGGGAAATACGGAGAGAGCCGAGCAGACACAAAGAGACCGAGAGGCAGGGACGGTGGAATCAATAAGCCATGTTGGAGAATAGGCCTCCCAGTGAAAAGCTGAGCCAAAGGGCAGTGGCCCCCAGAACGGCCTTGGATTCCGAGTCACCTTCTCATGCCAGGATCCACAAGGCCCACCTGAAGTATGGATCCTGGTCATCCCAAATCTCCTCGCATATCTTCATTACTTGAAATGACCCGGATGAGTCTCTGGTCCTTGGGACTGGAAGAGCCTGAAGAGGGCACCTGTGAATCCCATGCACCCATCTGAGAACTGACCAGCTACTTGCCTCTGTGGGTCCTGGGGAAATTAGGAATTTGCACGGTGTGAAACACTGGCATGGTGATTCCTGTGGGGAGACAACTCAGGAGGGTGGAAAGAGGCAGGCTGGACTCAGGAGCAGGGTTGGAATCTGGCTCCACCATAGGCCAGAAGTGACCTCTCCATACCTCACCTTTTTTTTTTTTTTTTTTTGAGACGGAGTCAAGCTCTGTTGCCCAGGCTGGAGTGCAGTGGCGCGATCTCGGCTCACTGCAAGCTCCACCTCCAGGGTTCAAGCTATTCTCCTGCTTCAGCCTCCCGAGTAGCTGGGACCACATGTGCCCACCACCACGACCAGCTAACTTTTTGTATTTTTTAGTAGAGACGGGGTTTCACCTTGTTAACCAGGATGGTCTCGATCTCCTGACCTTGTGATCCACCTGCCTGGGCCTCCCAAAGTGCTGGGATTAAAGGCGTGAGCCACTGCACCTGGCCTCTCACCTCTTCTTAAAGTGGGCATCACGGTGGCGGCTGGGAGCAACAGGGCATGTCAAGGACTTGGCACCTAGTGTGAGGTCTCACCATTGTGAGCTCCCACCCCTGGCCAGCTGGCAGTCCTCCCAGCAGCATGTGGGTCAGCTCCAAGAGTCCTCATGCTTGGGATGGCTTGGACACCAGTGGCCAAGCAGGGATGTATCCTTGAAAGCCTCTTTGCACTCGTAGGAAGCAGGAACAAAAAGGCTCATCCCCTGAATTGAATGAGTCTCCTCCTAACTTCTGTTTTCCCCAGGGCTTGGTTCCTGGCTCCTTAGCATATTAGGACCAGGGCATCCGTGAGGCAGAAGACCGGCTCCTGCTGTCAGCACCTTTCTGTACATTGACGCAAACTGGATGTTATTTGTTAAGCAAGGCAGCTCTGGAATGGCCCAGGAAAGCAATGCTAGGGCTGCGACCACGCTTGAGCTCCTAGTGCAGACCTTAGAAATCTACTACGTGGGGATTCTCCTCTCAAAACATTTCTTTGCTCTCTTTGCTTTGTAAATATATATGTCAGACAAGCAAGGTCCCAGGCAAAGCAGGCTGGTCTTACCCCAGATGCCCCTGAACCCTGTAGCTGGAAGGGGTCTCGGACATTGGCCTTGAACCCCTCCCCTCTACTTCAAACACAGAGATCCTCTCCTCTCTGTAGCATGCCAGACAGCTGCTCATCCTGCCTCTGGGAATAGAAGGGAACCCGACAGCATCTCTGGGGAATGCATTACAGGATTTTAAAGCCAGGATCTGGTTTCACTTACTCGCCCTGGCATCTCTGGACATCCCAGCGTTTTGCATCCAATTATTCCCTACCTTATTTTACACTGTGTGCTTGGGGATTCATGGCTATCATTGGGGTGTGAGATGAGGAATAGCCTTTTCCTTCTTTCAGTGCAACTGAGCAAGTGGTTTCACTACTCCGCCCCCAGAGGGTTTAGGAGGACTGTGTAGTGGCCAGTGGCTGCCATCTCTCAGAACTGGCTTCCAAGGCTGGGGTAACCTCAGAACTATCTACTGCCAGCAGGGCTTGGCCACATCTGGCTCAGAGCCATCCCCAAACCCAGCGAAAACACAGCCAAGTTCTGGGTACTACCCAGGACAGAGCTCAAGTCAGGCATAAAAAGAGGAGAGAATGATTATCTACTGAGGTCCCGTCGTGCACAAGCTGGGCACTGTGCAAAGTGCTTTGTGCGTGCATTTGCTCATTTCTTCTTCACAGCAGCTCCATGAGTTAGTTATTACAGCTCATTTAACAGAAGAGAAAACAGGCTCAGAAAAGTCAAGTAAAAATTTGCTCAGGGTCACACAGCTGCCACATGGAAGAGTCAGAGAGAAGGGCAAAGGCTTGTTATTTTCAATCCACAGAGGCAACTCTCAGGCTGAATACTTAAGACAAATATTTAATAACAGCCCTCTCCAAACATAAAGTGCTTTTCATCCATCTCACAACAGTCCTATGCGGTCTGCCGGATCCACTCTTCTCAGGCTTAAGGGAATGAGTCTTAGACTGAAAGCAGTAGCTCCAATCTTGACTGTATCTGGGAAGCACCTGGGAAGCTCTGAAACCCACCAGTGCTAGGGGCCAGTTTTGAACAATTCGTAGGTGATTTTGGTGCACAGCCAAGGCTGAGAAGCTCTGTGGGAGAGCATGGATCTGGGATCAAGCCCCGGCTACACAACTCCCTAGTTGTGGGGCCTTGTGAGTAAGGCAGAGAGATGTCACCTCCTCTGGGAAGGCTTCCCTGATTGTGGCCCCAGCATGTGCTCCCCACTAATGAGAAAACCTGCACTGTGATTCCCTCTTCCGTGTCTCTCTGCACTCCCCATGGGAAGCTGCGTGAAGGCGGCCACCATTCTGCATCCTTGTGGTTCCAAATCACATCCCTGCAGCAAACAGAGAGCCTGGCACATTCCAGTGCTCAACAGATGGTGTGGAATGAATGAGTGGGGCAATGATGAATGAATGGGACTCACAGCATTTGAGGGGCTCTGAGAATGGAGCTGGTCACTAAATACCCCAAAACCTGCTTGGCTGTGCACCAGAAGGGACCTAAAGTCCAGGGAACTTTGCCTCTACAGAAAAGCAGAGGGAAAGCCCACCCTAAGCCTGGAAGATTGCAGCTCCTTTATGTTTGTTTTCCCTGCCTTCCAGTCCCCCTGCCAGAGCAAAACAAGAGGAAAGAAAGGAGGTCGTGGAGAATAGAAATAAACACATGGGGCTGGGAAAATAGGCTCTGATTTTCTGCAGCTGCAGAGTAGAGCCCTAGGGATAATTCGGACCATCTGCCCATTAAGGAAGTTGAACTTTCATTCTCTTGTAAAGAAAGAACTCCCCGTGCCCCCAGCCAGCCTGCGGCACAGGGGCTCTGCTGAGGCTGAGGTGACACTGCTCGGCAGGAAATGTGATCCATATGGGAAGGACAGGGGCCATCCCAAAAGCAAAAGGACTTTCTGATCAGGCTCTCCTGGAGGGCATCGATTTCAAAATATGGTCTGGCCTGTGGATGTGCTTTATAAAATGCTATTTCCTAATGGGAATCTGCTCTTAATACGTTCCTTTACGACTCTTCAAAGCATTTATTAGCAGGTCTCATGGTGTCTTTGCTGCCCTCCCCTAAGGTAGGTGGTGTTAGCCCCATTTTACAGGTGAGAAAGCTGAGACTCAGAGAAGGGGAGTCAGTGACTCTCTCCAGGTCACATGATAAGGCAGCCACGCCAGGACCACACCTGGGTTTCCAAATTGCTGTGTCTCCACTTAGGGGTCACACGGGGTACTTGGGACTTTGCTGGGTAGAAGGAGCAACAGAACTATCTCCCGCATTGTCACTGCCCTGAGGATCGCACTGGACTTTCAAAAACTGTGACTTCCCCTCTTTGTCTCCCCAGCTGTGCTTCACATTCTCTGGAAACCGGAAGTTTGCTCTGATCTTGCTATTCCTGGCTACCCAGTGTTCAATAAAAAGTATGTCTGATCAAATAATAAATGAAGAGCTTTCCTTGCCCAGTCCTGAACCAGGAGCTCACCCCATCACAGTGGGAGGATGCTGTTAAGGCCCAGAAGCTCTGCTTAGAGCTGGATTTGTAGGAATTTCCTGGGTGGCCTGGGTGGACAAGTGAGTCCTATTCTTTCTTAAGCTCCTGAACCTCTCAGAGGGCAGTGAGAGGTCAGAGTCAACAAGCATTTAAAACCAGAAAGAAATGCTGGAGAGCCAGGAGAAAAGTGATGCTATGTGCCTGTTTCATCAGGCCTGCAGCCCTCCTTGCTGTACACCCTGTGGGGAGGTGCTGACATCCGTAAGTCACCCTTCTTGAAGGCTCAGGTTCACGTGCCCAGGGCTAGTGGACCTTCCTGGGAGGGTTCTGCCATCCCCTCCTTGCCCTAGTTCCTACTCTAGTTCTCCTCCTCCTCTAGGTTCTAGGTCTGAGTCCCCTTTCTGTGATGCTTCCCCACCTCTGCACCATAAATCCTCAAAGGTCAGGACTGTCTTGAGAACCAGGTTTACCCCTCTCTAACTCTAGGACCTTGGGCGAGGAGTGTAAACTCTCAGCGTGGTTCCCACCTCAGTTAGATGGGATGACGACATACCCTAGAGTTATTCTGAAACATGCAGGAGCTCAGTGACCGGGGTGGTCGCCTCTCAATAGTGTTGAACTCAATACAACCCCTGAGGATCATGGTGGGGGCCCCAGGCACCATGGCAAGTGACTTTTCAAACCTCTGAGTCAGCGAGAAAGGCAGCCATATACCCCCTCCTGCCACCATGGCCCCAAGACCTCCCAGGGAGGTTTACTATGGCTTCGCCTGTCTTTCTTCCATCTGAATTTGACAAACGTCTCCCTAAAGAAAAGAGGCTGAGGCCGGGCGCAGCGGCTCACGCCGGTAATCCAAATACTTTAGGAGGCTGAGGCGGATGGATCACGAGGTCAGGAGTTCGAGACCAGCCTGACCAACACGGTGAAACCATGTCTCTACTAAAAGTACAAAAATTAGCTGGTCGTGGTGGTGTGCACCTGTAATCCCAGCTACTTAGGAGGCTGAAGCAGGAGAATTGCTCGAACCCGGGAGTAGGTGGTTGCAGTGAGCAGAGACTGCGCCACCATACTCCAGCCTGGGCAATAGAGTGAGACTCGGTCTCAAAAAAAAAAAGAAAAAAGAAGAGGCTGAAATCCAGCCCCAGGGGAAGTAAGTCCAACTAGATAGCTGGCCCCAAGCACCCTCCAAGGGTGGCTTCCATGTCAAAGGACAGAGGGTACCTAGGGCTGTGAAGTTCATGTAGTGGCAGTGAGAGTTGATCCAGTGACATCAAAGGCTCCCGGGGACCTCCCGGACTCAATCCGCAGAGCCCGCAGCTGCATTCACTCCCAGCATAACGGGAGCTCGGGGTCACGGAGATTAAGGACAATTCCCAAGTTTGTTTGAAATGTTTTCTAAATAAACAGTTAAACCACTCTTGGTTTTCATGTACATCTCAACATAAAAACTTTTCTTTGTTCAAAACCCACATTAAAGATCCCAGCGTCATTTCTTTCACTGGTTTTCGTAGATAATTCCGTGTTCACCTTCGTCTGTTGTTGGTATTACTAAGACAGTTTTCTTGCAGGGCAAATCCCCAAAACCACTGCATGTCTGCCAGAGAATTGGGGATGCCAGTCCCTGGTGGGGAGGGAAGGGCGGCACCGCAGGCTCGGCTGCCTGTGTACGCAGAGAAGTGGAGACAGAGCAGGCAACACACGTAAGAAGAATAGGGATTAGGCAGCAGTCAGACTCGCCACCTCAACTTAAGCGTGAAATGCCCCCACTAGATAAGGCAACACAGCAGCCAAGCCTCCCAAGTCCCACGCACTCACCTGGCTGCTAACTCTGAACATAAACTCCACAGTGCCTTGTTTATTTTCTTCCAACTAGCAGTTCTTCCCAGGCTTTGGCCCTGGTTCCTGCCTTCAGTTAGCATATATCCAGAATACAAATATTAGTGGCCCTGTTAATGACCTCTTAGGATTCCCAAGAGGGGCTTCATTTCTCCTTGCCTAAGCATTTTTTTTCCTGCCAGGGCACGGGCCCAGCTCTGGTCTCTCTCCCTCTGGCCAGGGATGCTGAAAATATCTTTTAAAGAGATGAGAGTAATACAACGAGCTTAGCTGTCCTGACTCACAGGCGCCTCTGCACATCCTTATTTTACCACCTGACTTCTTAAAGGGGCCAGGCCTTTAATTTTTCCAGGTCCTCTTGAATGTATGTGAAGCCATCGGACCACTCACAGCATGGATTAATCAGAATTGAACTGTTTTCTGCACACAGCAGTGTAGAAGCTCCCATGGAAAGGGTCACTGGGAGCTTTCAGGAAGAGTCACTGGATTTGTTTTTGGAAGGCTTAAGATGGGATCTTGGCAAACCAGAATGTCTGGAAGGCAAGATCCCATCCTCTGCACAGAACAGGGGAAAAAAGAGGAAATTGTGGCCAGAGAGGCTAAGCGACTAGCCTCAGGGCCACACAGCCAGTGAGGTGAAAACAGGACTTGGATTTAAGGGTTGCTACTGTGATACGGATATAATACGAAGTATTTGGTCTTCATCTCCGGCTCCCAGCCGGAGCTCCTAGAACTCTTGTAACTTCTTAAGCGATAAGAGTGACAGGAGCATCTCTTGTGAGAATCTTTGCTTTTTGTCCCTACTCCTGAAATAGCTCTGGAGCATCTTTTTAAAATTCATAGTAAGCCCCTTCCAACCACACCTGAGTTTGGGTGGGATCGAAGGATGGGGTGCTGATTGTCAGGGAAATCAACCCTGTGATTAGAAGGTTGGACCATTCAGCCCCACTTGGAAGTGGAGAGGGGCTGAAGACTGAATTCAAGTTAACAATGGCCAGTGATTTAATCAGTCATGCTAATGTAATGAAAGCCCTATAAAAACCCAAAAGGACAGGGTTCAGAGAGGTGCGGTGCTGAACACATCGAGGTACCTGGTGGGCGGCGTGCCCAGAGAGGGCAGGGAAGCTCTGCACCCCATCCCCATACCTGGCCCTCTGCATCTCTCCCATCCCTCTGTTCCTGAGTTGTGTCCTTTATAATAAACTGATGAACCTAACTTTTCCTGAGTTCTGTGAGTTGGGTTCTAGCAAATAATCAAACCCAAGGAGGGGGTCTAAAGGGAATCTCTGACTTTCAGCCAGTTGCTTATACGTTCTGGAAGCTTGGATTTGAGATTTCATCTGAAGTCAGGGGCAGCCTGTGGGACTGAGCCCTTACCCTGTGGGGTCTTCACTAACTCCAGGTAGATTATGTGAGAATGGAATTGAATAGTGGGACACCCAGCTGGGGTTGGGGCACTGGTCAATGTGCAAAACACCTGCACAGTTGGGGTCACCAGCGCAGGAGTGAGCAGGGGAAATGAATCTTCCTTTTCGTTGATCCACACCAGAGCTGCTCCTACAGAACTGCATAGAGTTGGGGTTGCATCTTCTCAGGAAATGTTTCTGAAAAACAGGATTTGCTCAAAGTGGAAGTGCAGACAAGAGAAGGAGCAGGAGCAGAAAAGAAACTTGGATTTGGAACGTGGCCTTTCCCAGGAGGAAGGGTCTGTCTACCACGCACCAGGCATTGATCATGTGCCAAGGGCCTCCGGGGACAGCCGAGGCTCTGCCATTACAATCCTGTGGATGGCTTCCTAGTGCCCAGAGGCTCAAGCCTAAACTCCTGACCACTGCAAGGCCCTTGGTTGTCCCCACCTTCCTTTCCAGCCTTATTTTTTGTCTCTTACATCCCAAATCCTTGCCATGCTGTACTATTTGGGAGGATCAGACAACGCTATGCTGTTTTAAGCATGGTTCTCTTTACCTGGGACACATTCAACTTCCACACCCACCTAGTGGACATGAACTTACTCTTTAAGTCGTGACCAGTTGGGTCAGCTGGGCGTGGTGGCTCATGCCTATAATCCCAGTACTTTGAGAGGCCGAGGCAGGTGGATCACTTGAGGTCAGTTCAAGACCAGCTTGGCCAACATGGTGAAAAAACATTTCTACTAAAAATACAAAAATTAGCTGGGCATGATGGCATGTGCCTGTAATCCCAGCTACTCTGGAGGCTGAGGCAGGAGAGTCACTCGAACCCAGGAGGTGAAGGTTGCAGTGAGCCGAGATCGTGCCACTGCACTCCAGCCTGGGTGACAGAGCAAGACTCCATCTAAAAAAAAAACAAAACCAAAAACCAAAAAACAAACAAACAAAAAAAGGTGCAGTTGCTGTGTCTCTCCATGCCTGAGATAAGGCTAACTTTTGGTGCTCCATTATCCTAAACAGATTCCCCCGGGGCACCTGGTACAGCAAAGTCTAGGCACAGGGATGGAAGAAGGGAGTCCGAGGACTCCAAACGATTCTGCTTCCTTGATTGTAAAACAGAGGCAGAAACAACTCAGCAGCTGCAGGGAAAACTGTTTAGAAACTTCCTCCTCTGATCATTTATTCTGAGTTTACACTGCATGCTGGGGTGCCCACAGCTCCCCTCGTCCCCAAACTTACTTCCCTAAATACTGAAAACATGCACGAAGTGTTAAACATTTTTCAAGTGCTCTAAGCCATGAATGATAACCATCGACAAACTCTGGTTTGGAATTCACCCTGGTGTCATCTGCATATTTTTTTTCCATGTGAAACCAAATTGAGAAAGATTTTTTAAACAATCTGAACTTATATCCTGCTTTAAATTCATGCCGTGGGACTTAAAAAAAAAACCTGAATTCTTCACCCACCCCTTAGTTGCAAAAACACTATTTATTTTTCCTGCAAATGGACCATCTACTAGGGTAAAACAAATGTATTTCTCTCTTGAGATGTGTATACGTAGCGGGTTTTGTTTTTTTTTTTTTTTCCTGGCCAAACTCCCAAAAGCCAAACATGTCATGGAATGACTGATATCGCCCTTGACTGAAAAAAACCTTTATCTCTCATCAAGCAGAAATCGGGACATCTGGATTCTAGGCCCAATTTGGCCGTGACCTAAGCCGGGTGATTTGGGGGATCCCTCCCATTTCTCTCTTGCTGGTCTCTGTTCTGAAAACTGGTGGGGTGGGGTTGGGTGAGAGAGAGGAATGGGTCTGAAAACCATCCAACCCTAAAATCCTATGACTTCAGATCAAAACATGGGTAAACAATGGCAAGATTTTTGTTCTGAAAAATATTTTAATGTGGACTCAGATGGGTCCTGAGAAGCCTTCTGTGGCATGCCCTGCTCCAGGTAAAACCCCCAACTTCCACGTCCCGAGTGAGGGGTGTCTGTCATGTTTTCTCACCAGTCCCTTTTGCACAGTCACATCCCCATCTGCTGGAACTTCAGGTCTTTGCTGCTAATGGCACAGGCTTTGGAGGTGTTTGGGAGGGTTAAAAGGCCTCGGGGTTACCAGAGGCCACCCTGGTTAGCGGCTCTTCCGGCACGATGTTGGCTTGTGGAGGAGGGTAGCTCTCTGGTGCTGCAAACGCTTTTTTCCCACCCCGTAGATCCTACGGTGGGACTTCCCAGGGCGCAGGGAATGACTAAGAAACCCTCAGACGTGGGCACCATGTCTGTCAGAATTTCCACACTTTTCTGAAAGCTGAGCCTTGGCTCTCCCCGACAGAGCCCGGGTCTCAGGGATATGGTTAATGCTTCTGGGACTGGAATTCCCTGGAAACATAAGCAGGAGACTGAATACAGCTTGATGTTGGTGTGGTCAGAGCATGCTGGTGGGCAGAGGCTGTGGGAAGACACCCCGCAATGGGACAGGCACAGACCTCAGCCCTGAATCGTGACAACTATTCCCCTTCAGCCCCAAGGTCCTTACATCTGCATCTGGAGCTACCAGTGAAAGAGGGGATTACTTGGGGTTTTAAGGAGCCTGGCTCTACTGCCCAAGACCAGGGGCCGAAGCTCCCATCCCAGGGTCAGGAAGTCAGGGGCTAGGAATTTTGTTCAGCCTCGGCCCTGGCCTAAGGAGGTGAGGAAGTCCATCCTCCCCTATGGGCCTCTGAAAATGGGAAGATGGAGGCTGGCCTGTGAGTTTCTTTGTTCTACGATTCCCCTGGGTCTCCCAGAGTCCTCCTCATGTTGGGTAGAGCTTCCTGTCCATGGAGCTGTCTCTGCTCAGCCCCTTCACCTCCCAATTTCACTGCCCCTGGAGACCACTGGGGGTGGGGGTCTTGTCAGAGAGCAGGGAAGAAAAGTTCAGCGTTTTGTGCAAGCTTAGGCTCTAGGTTCTGTCTGAGTTCTGGGCTGCAATGAGGGTGTAGCTCTTCGAGGCAGGAAAGAAAGCCTCAGTCCCTGAGGGGAGGCTGTCCAGAGCTGATGTCACCTCTTGCTGCGCAGTCAAGAGGCTCCAGGGCCAAGTGGAGGAGGGTGCCCTCCCCCCACGCCTCCCCACCCATCCCCAGGGAGCCCTGCACCCCTGTGGCTCTGGCTCTCACCTCCCCGCACCGTAGCTCCGGCCTCAGGGCCCAATCCCAGTGCAGAGCCCACCAGCCTGACTCACAGGAGCAAGGTGAATAGAGACCATGCATCCTCCACAGCACAGGGAACGCCCTGCTGGCTCGACCTCCTCACTGCTCTCTCAAGTCTGCTGTAAGAAGAGCTGCCAGAGAATTCCTGACAAGAGCCCCTCTGGCATGCGGGCAGTGTTTCTGATCTCAAAGCCATCTTTCCACATAGTTCCTCCCTTCCCCCCCGCCCCCATCAGGAGTTGTTTATTTCTCAGAACTAAATGCCACGATCCTTCTCAGCTACCTTGGCAGCATTCTGTCAGAAACCAGTCAATAAACAGAGCAGGGAAAAACAGCCCCCGGAAGACAGCATTCAGGACCCAGCCCTTTAGACAAAAGGGATCAGATGGGGTCTACTAGACGGCCCCATTCAATCAGACACACCCAGTTAAGCAGCCCTGGAAAGGGACTCTAGAGAATGCTAGAAGTACTGTGAAGCTCACAGATGGCCTTGGGGACTTTAGCACTTCAGGTGAGGCGAGTGTGGGAGGTCCAGGATCAGCCTGGGCACTTTCTTGTTTTTCTACGGGCAAGTCCATCACTTTCAAGGACAAGGTGCTGTCACCTGCCTTGCTCCTATTTGATCCTGAATCGTGCCTCAGGGAGGGGAGGGCAGAGAGAAAGCAGGGACAAGTTTAAGTGTCAGGGGGCCTTGGGGAGGCCTCTTTTCGGGAGTGAGGTCTCCTTCTGGTCCTGCACAGCTGGGACTGAAGTGTCATGTGAAGGGCCTACTGCACCATACCACCCTGAGTGTGCTTTATCTCATCTGAAGGACCTAGTAAGACCAAGGAAGCATGAAAATAGCGGACCATTCAGCTGTAGTTTACATCTCAGCTGATATGAGCAACTGAAGAGAAGGCAGTTGAAGTGTCTGATGTGTGCTGCATGGCCAAGAATAACCGTGTAATGATCTGGAGGATTAGGCAGGCACCAAGAAGTGAGGCAAAGTTTCATCATATAGAAATGTTAGATGGTGTGGGAAGATCAATGAATGAGTAATTAGTAATTTTTATTAGCGGGTGTGTTTTGCGGGCCTTGGCCATTAGTGTTCTTATAGTTGAAGTACAACAATAATTTTTCATGTCATTAGTCATGGTTATAGTCCATGTGGGAATAATGGCATATGCTCTATTTGTATCGTGTCCTTTTGGTTGTAGGGTTTGTAGGTTTCTCTTCAAAACCTTCTCCTATTTATGGAGGCCTATGGCTAATTATTAGTGGTGCTGTGGGTTGTGGTATTGTGTTGAATTTTGGTGGGGCTTTTGTGGGGCTGATAGTCTGATTTATTTGGGTGTCATGAGAACCCTTTCTGTGTCCAGCTTGTGACTCTGCAGTGGCCCCTGTCCCTGAGTGTCCAGGGGGGAAGCTATAACACAGGGACTCTTTCCCCAGGCCCCATCCTCCCAGAGCCAAGACCGGAGCCTAGATGCCAGAGGCAGTGATATTCTACTTGCACCCCACGTGGGACAGAGCCAACTAACACCACATGCTGGGTTTGGTGATTTTCTTTTGCTTCTTTTTAAACTTGGCTAGGAGACTGTTCATTCTTCTCTGGCAAGTCTCCAAGATTCTACATGTAGCCCTCTGGGGGGAAAAGTAAACCCTAGAAGAGTGGCACAACTAAATAAGCTGATTCCCTTGTCAACATTCTAGCAAGGACCGCATCAGAAAGATGCCCACTCCTAACCGGGTGGTCTGCCGGATCGCGAGCTCTCCAGCGTCACTCCTCCATCAGTGGCAAACGGGGAAAACAAAGGCGATGCCACTTTGTCTCTGCACCTTTCCCTGTGTAACATCCAGGGAGGGGAGGCCTTTAACAAGGTCAGTAGCTGAATTTGTGCAAGCACCTCTGATGATTTGAGAAAGCATGTCTGAGTGGGTGTATTACACAGAATAATAATCACAAACAGGTACCGAGTCCTCACCAGGTGTCCAGCACGATCATAAGCACTTTACACAGATTAAATGATTCAATTCTCACAATGACCTTATAAGGTAAAGACTCCTGTCATCCCTATTTTATAGATGAGAACACTGAGGCACAGAGATTATACCAGCTGGGCTAGTGAGTGACTGGGGGAAGCCTCCAGATCCATGCACACAACCGCCAGGTTTATGACACCTCTAGAAATGTGACCAGTGCCCCTGGGGTCTATCAGCATCTCTTGCTAGACCAGCAGAGCCCTAAAACAGGTAGGGAGCCTTCTTTGACACTTGAGCCCCAGCCATGGCTCCAGCCTCTGAACCTCCAAACTTATGGGGCTGCTCGAGGGACAGCTAGCCCTGTGCCAACACCATATCCCATGGCCCCAGCAGAATGTCCTTACTGGCATCCCCAGCTCTGTCTCCTTTCTCTCCTTTTTCTCCTTTTGGGCCTCGGTCACCTAAAACAGAGGAGGAAACTGGCATTAGAAATGGAAAGAAATCCTAATTGTGAATAAAACGTTACCTGCAGGAGATTGATGAACTCGTGACCAGAGAAACCCTCAGGCGGGAGCCAGCGGCAACTGGAGAGCCCAGCAGGCAGGAGAAGAGGGCAGCCAATTCTGCCATCTGCCCTGGGTACCCCGAGAAGGAGGAGGCATGGGTGAGAAAATCCCACCCATTTGTAAAGAACCAAAGAGCAGCCTCTACCAGCACAGCCTCAAAGAGCACATGGAATTTTGCAGGAAGAAGACAAGTCAAAGATACTCCTATTAAACACTCAAGGTTTTAGAAGTCCACATCCAAGTTTGTCTAATGAGCCCAGGGGAAAACAAGGGAGAGGGGGCTTTAGTTAAATGGGGGGAGAGGCGGGTTCTATGTTGAGCAGGTTTCCTTGTGGGAGAGACCATAAAACATAAGTGTGAGATACCAGGGAATTGTGGCATTTCCTTCCCAGGATATGGCTAGAGAAGACCTCTTTGGCAAGCTGGCATCTCCCTCTACAAAGCAGCAGAAAATCCTGGCACCACTCACTGGACATTAAAATGACAAGGGACTTCTATTCCAAGGACCCCCAGAAAGACATCTGCCAATCAAAAGCCCATGGGCATGCTGTCTGGTGAAAAAAACAAGCCAGCAAATTCCAGGGGAGAATACCCAGGATGATCCAAGATTTGAGGGAAAAAAAAAGGCAGCCATATACACATATAGGAATGTGCTCAGAAAAAGATCTGGCAGGGTGTGCTCCAAAGCATTGATGGTAGTTATTCCAAAGAATAAGAGCTGGGGGAACTGAGGGGTGGAGACTTTTTGCTTTATGCACTTCTGTGTTGTCTAATTTTCTTTCTTCTTTTTTTTTTTTTTTGAGACAGGGTCTTACTCTGTCACCCAGGCCCAGGCTGGAGTACAGTGGTGCAATCATAGCTCACTGCAACCTCCACTCCCCGGGTTCAAGTGATTTTCCTGCCTCAGCTTCCCGAGTAGCTGGGATCACAGGTGTGCACCACCATGCCTGGCTAAGTTTTGTATTTTTGGTAGAGACGGGGTTTCGCCATATTGGCCAGGCTGGTCTTGAACTCCTGGCCTCAAGTGATCTGCCTGCCTCCACCTCCCAAAGCGCTAGGATTACAGGCATGAGCCACCTTGCCCAGTCTCTAATTTTATTTTCAACAAGCATGTGCTGCTTTTACAATCTGTTTTAAAATCAACTTTTTAAAATGGGATCATAAAAGAAAGGAAAACCTCAGCCTGTTTCATCACTGACCAGAAAGTAAAATAAAATTTCTCAGTGATCCAAGATCAAGAGATCACCCTAGACATGGAGTGGGAATGATTAGCAGTACTTTTCTCTTAGTTTTCATTTTAACAAGTGAGGAATAGAAAGCCTGGGGAAAGAGCATCAGATGTCCTCGTCTTCCGCAGTGATGCTAGGAGGTTTAGACAATGTTGAAGCGAGCATGAAAAGACAGACTGACTGTAAAAGTAGGTTCCCCTAAAATAAACAAGGGGACTGCCTACAGGAAGAAGAGCAAATCAGAAGGAACATTTTTGGCACTGTAAATCTGAGAATTGAATTAAAGTTGTAAATCCTGGGGGAATAAAAGAGTATATAAAAGGTCAGGAGTCTGGCAGGACTGGGGAGGAGGGCTGTCCTGGGCCTGCAGCCCTGGTGTCTGCCCTGCAGGCCCCTTGTTGGCTTTCTCTGGTTACATCTCTGGGCTGCAACCTACCATAACTCTCCCTTGCATTTCTACAGGGACTTTAGCATTTCCACACATACATGCTTGCTCACTCCTCCTGACAGCCCTGTGAAATACAGCATCATGAGGATTTCTAGATTTTTGTGTGTGTGTTTTGTTTTATTTTGTTTTAGAGATGAGCTCTTGCTCTGTCACCCAGGGTGGTGGCACAATCATAGCTCACTATAGCCTCCAACTCCTGGACTCAGGAGATCCTTCCCACTCATCCTCCCAAGTAGCTGGGATTACAGGTAAGTGCCACCACACTCGGCTAATTATTTTATATTTTGTAGAGATGGGGTCTTGCTGTGTTGCCCAGGCTGATCTCAAACTCTTAGGCTCAAGCAATCCTCCTGCCTGGTCCTCTCAAAATGCTGGAACTACAGGCATGAGTCACCACACCTGGCTGAGAGTTTCTAGTTTTTGGAGGAAAAACTAAATGCTTTAACAAGATGAAGAGACTTGTACAAGGCTGACCCGCTGGTCCATGGCACAGTGAAGGTAAGCGTCCTGGTCCCCCATGCCAATGCCCATGTGCTGCCTGGGACTGGTGGTGAGGCTCAGGGAAAACTGAGATTGTTCTTACCTTTGAACCCACGCATGCCCATTGGTCCTGTGGCCCCCAGCTTACCATCATCGCCCTTGGGCCCAGGCAATCCTGGGGTACCTCTCTCCCCGGGCAGACCTAGGGAGAAAACAGACAAATGGCAGAGCCTCAGATGCAGAACAGGAAGGACCCTTAGAGGTCATCGTCAGGTTCAAGGCTCAGCCTTCCCCATGCATCCTCTCTTAGCCTTTGTGTCTGGCTTTTTTCTGTTAACCTAAAGATGCCACCAGAGTCAAAGAGGTCCACACGGACCCTCCCATGCACACCTTGTATCCGTCAGGCTCAGGATCCTCCCACTAGAAAGGTCCAGTGCTGTTGTGAGTGATGGTGGGGGTGCCTATTCCTTTGGGGGTGTCCCTTTGCCCTTCGGCATGCTGGAGACTTAGAATCAGCAAAAACTTTTTTTTTTTTTTTTTTTTTTGAGACAAAGTCTCACTCTGTCACCCAGGCTGGAGTGGCATGATCTCAGCTCACTACGACCTCTGCCTCCGAGGTTCAGGCAATCCTCCCACCTCACCCTCCCGAGTAACTGGGATTACAGGCACATGCCACCACGCCCAGCTAATATTTGTATTTTTAGTAGAGACAGGGTTTCACCATGTTGGCCAGGCTGGTCTCAAACTCCTGTCCTCAAGTGATCTGCCTGCCTCGGCCTCCCAAAGTGTTGGAATTACAGGCGTGAGCCACTGTGCCCAGCCTAGAATCAGCAAACACTTTTTTGAGCGCTTTCTATGTGCCAGGCCCTGCTCTGGATGCTTTTCATAAAGTATCTCATTTAATCATCACAACACACTGGGAGGGATTATTCTGCCTGTGTTACAAATGAGCCAGTCGGAGCTCAGAGAGATTAAGTAAACTGCCCAAGGTCACACAGCAGTGTTGGAGGCAGGATCTGCGCCCTGCTCTTGCTGAAATGAGAGTTCATGGTCGGTCAGCATCACTTCATGCTGATCAAGAGGGCTTACTGGTACTTAGGGAGGGGGGTGGGAGGAAGAAAAAATAGCTTCTCATTTTATTTAACGAAAAAAAACAATAAAAGGTCCCTTCCCTTGCATACACACAGGGAGGTATAGCAAAAGGGATTGGAGGCGAGGTCAGTAAATGGATGGCCTGCTGCCAACCAAGCCCCAGGGCTCTTGGCCATGAGGCCCCTCGGCTACCTCCTGCAGTGACGGTGCCGGCGCCATGCAGAGCCAGCATAAACAAGTCCTTGACCCAGTGAGAGCCCTGGCCCCCGTGAGGCCTGGCCTGAGCGTGTAGTTATCTCTGCAAAGCAGAGCACCCTTAATTAACTGACTAATTGTTCTTTCCTGCTTGGAATATGAGTTGGTTTGCTTTGGGCTTTTTCTGGGACTTGGAGAAATCTGTCTCCCAGTAACGAATTACTCCTCTAGTCCGAAGGTCCAATGGCTGGAAGAGACAGGTTTCTCGGAGAGAGCTGATTGGGTTTCCTTCTTTTCCCTCCTAATACGACATATCTGTTCCCAGAGTCCAACAGCTCCACTGCCACAGAATTCTTGATCTAGCACAAGGTGTGCCCCAGGCTCCCCATCTTATGATTCGCTAGGGCAGAAAATGCAGTTGCACAGCCCCAAGAGCCCCTGAGCAGCCTCAGTGCTGACTTTAGGGAGGTTCCCTGAGAGGGGAGGGCCAGGAGTAGAGACTGGGCTGGGAGCTTTCCTTCCTCCAGGCACTGTCTCCTCTACTGTGTTTGCAACACCCTAGAGATTTAGGAAGCAGATGGTTTGGAGGTATAATTCCTAAAATAACTAACCAGACACATTTCTCCCTCTATTTCCTTTTCTTCCATCACTTAGAAGCCAACAGTCTCCCAGCAAAATGTTGCATGCAGCAAAGTCTCAGGAATGGACAGACTGGCAGGCAAGGTACAACCAAGGAACGCAATGGGAGCTTGGGAGACAGTGAGTCTAAGAAGAACCTTGTCTTTCTAGAAGGCCCAAAGTACCCTCCCCACCAGCCACTGGCTCTTCAGGGCTGTCACTGTGTGCAGCAGGATGGGGAGGGGACGGGTCAAAAGGGGAAGGGATAGGTATTCATGACCCATTCATAGAGCTGGGCAGGGTCAGCAGGAGTCATGGTGGGGCGGGAGGGTGGCAGGTGGCTGGTGATCAGGAAACGCTGACAGGACAGCATCTTTGAAGGGTTGGTCTGGATCTCAAAACATCTCCAACTCCTTCTGCATGCTCTGTTCACACAGACCCTGGCTCCTGGGCTGGGAAGGGGCTTCAGGGAGCTGCAGGCCTGTCCTGTACCTTTTCCTTCAGATTGTGGCACTTGCTAAGAAAAAGTATGCGCTGCATCCCACCGTGACACTAGCAACCTCTTAGTCTCTTGTTGGAACAGAGCGTTTGAGGCGGAGTTGATTGGGCACTGCCCTGGGGAGCCCTGGCATTTATACCATTAAGAAAGTAGGGGGTAAAGATGGATTGGGGATCTCTCCCAGGTCCCTCCCAGGGGCACGCCCATTACCTCGAAGTCCAGGCAATCCAGGGATGCCAGGCCTGCCTTCCTTTCCTTCATCCCCCTGATCACCTTTGGGTCCCGGTGGCCCTGGAAAGGCAAAAACAGCACTGAGGTTAGGGGGCTACCTTCTGGAACAGGACCAGGTCATCTGCAGAGGAAACAAAATGCCCTCTCTGAGGAGAGGAAGGGGCAGCATTAGCTTTGGAAACTCACAGGAAACCCCCAGCCCAGTCTCGGGGGGCATCAGGAAAGGCTTCCTGGAAGAAGTAATATGCAAAGTGAAATCTCAAAGAGAAACAGGAGTTAGCTAAGTAAACAGAGGGGTGGGAGAGGGACACACACACACTGAATATGTGTGTCCCCTCTCAAAACCATATGTTGAATCCCTAATCCCCAATGTGACAGTTTTAAGAGGTGGGGTCTTTGGGAGGTGATGAGGTTTTGATGAAGTCATGGGGGTCAGCCCGTATGGGGTTAGTGGTTTTATAAGAAAAGACGCCATGGAGTTCTCTCTCTCTCTCAAACAGACACAGCAAGAAGGCAGCAGTCTGCACACCAGGAGGAGAGTCCTCACCAGAACCCAGCCCTGCCACACCCTGATCCTGGACTTTCAGCCTCCAGAGCTGTGAGAAATAAATGCCTGTTGTTTAAGCAGCTCAGTCTATGGTATTTTATGTGGTAGCCTGGGCTAAGAGTGAAAAGGGACAGTTCCAGGCAGAGGAAACAATCCCTACAAAGGCTGAAAATGAAGACAGAGATATGTAAGCCACAGCGGGATAAGAGGCGGGGGACACACTGGGATGAGAAAGTGGGGCTCTTATAGACCTGGCCTGAGTGTTGGACTCAGCCCCTCCTGAGGGCACCAGAGGCCACAGAAGTGCCTGAGAGAAGAGCTCAACCACATCTGCATATGAGGAAGACGGCTCAGGCTGCAGTGTGGAAACTGGGTGAGAACAGGAGGGAGGCCGAGGCAGAGGCTTCAGTCCAGCCAGGTGGGAGGTGAGACCCCTGGATGAGGAGTGCAGCCATCAGACGGCTGACAGGGACACATACAAATGCTGCTTAGGAAGTAGAAGAGACTGACTTTGGTGAAAGTTGGGGAGGAAGAGGCCAGTGTCATGCTCAGATGTCTGGCTTTTGCACTTGGATGGAAGAGGGGTTTCTAATCTCTCCCGAGTGGGGCTGCCCTCCAGGCTGGGGCTCCCACGTGGCAGGGATTCTGTCATACATGATTGGATACAGTCCCCACGACAATGCCATGTGCTGCAGTTACTCATTTGAGACCACACAGGCGGTGAGTGAGTGAGGCAGCTGTGGTTTCAACCCACATGTGACCTGCCCACGTCCACTCTGCAACACCCACAGGGCTAGACATCTCACCAGTTGCAGAATCTTCTTGCCACCTATTGTTGCACCTGCTGTTCCCAAGCTAGTGAGCCCATGAGCCCTCCCTGCCAACCTCCTCCAGTCACTACCAGCTCTAAGGTTGCTCACTGCCCCTTCCTTGCAAAACCCTCTCTGACCCAGCGTGCTGAAAGTTAGTGTGAGCTGCTTGAATGCGTGTGCTTGGTGCCATTTGACAAGTAATGTCACCCTGCCTTGTCCTCTTGTCATAGTGACTGTGTCCCGTCTTTCCTAAGAAAATTGCCAGCTTCCTGAGACAGGACCACACTCTTCATATCCCTATACCTGCTGTGAAGACTCAGACTCCAAGCTCTCACCTCCTGCTGCTTTTCAAGAGAAAACGAGGACCATGGGGCTGGGTGCAGTGGCTCACACCTGTAATCCAGCACTTTGGGAGGCCAAGGAGGGTGGATCACCTGAGGTCAGGAGTTTGAGGCCAGCCTGGCCATCATGGTGAAATCCCATCTCTACTAAAAATACAAAAATTAGCCAGGCTTGGTGGTGGGTGCCTATGATCCCAGCTACTCTGGAGGCCGAGCAGAAGAATCGCCTGAACCCAGGAGGCAGAGATTGCAGTGAGCCAAGATCACGCCATTACACTCCAGCATGGGTGACAAGAGTGAAACTCTGTCTCCAAAAAAAAAAAAGAAAGAAAAGAAAGGGAGGACCACGAAAAGCGGTCTTTATAGTGTCCCTACCCCCTTAAAATCATGTCTACCAGGAACCTCAGAATATGACTTTATTTGAAAATAGTGTCTTTGCAGACATAATTAGTTAAGATGAGGTTATACTGGGGTAGGGCAGGCCTCAGTGCAATGGCTGGTGTCCTTATAAGAAGGGAAAACAGAGACACAGAGATATGAGAGCATATGTGGCAACAGAGACAGAGATTGGAGTGACACATTCCCAAGCCAAGAAACACCAAGAATTGCCAGCAAGCACCAGCAGCTAGGAAGGGCCAAGGAAGGGTCCTCCCACTGAGCTTTCAGAGGGAACGTGACCCTGTGGATACCTTGATTTCAGACTTTGAGTCTCTAGAACTGTGAGAAAATAAGCTTCTGTTAAACCACCAAGTTTATGATGCTTTGTTATGGCAGCCCCAGGAAATCGAAACACACAGACTCACAGCCCAGCAGTAACGTCTTGCACAATAAATATTTGATGAATGAATGAGTATATGAGATCAGAAGGTGTTAATAATACATACAAAACAATCAGCCAGCCACGATCGAGATGTACTGATATCTCCCTCACACTGGCACTGTCCTCAGACCTAACCAAACTTGACAGATATTTAATAATTCCATAGCACACACGCAGGGGAAAAAAGTAGTCAATAATTCTTCAATTCACAAGTAATACAGATGATTTAAGAAGGACTAGATTTTGTGATCCCAGTTTTCAGACCACAGGATTGAGTCAGAGAACCTGTTGGGAACAGACCAAAGATGGCGCAGAAATGAAGGGCGGAGTCAGGAAGCAAATGTGTTCCACTACCCCTTCCCAGCGATCTCCCCTTAAGGCCAAGGCCAAGGCTGCAGCAAAGGGAACTGGGAGAGGGTGCCTGGATCTCTGCTGCTGGGCTGGATGCCCACCCCTTTCTCTCTTCTCTGCCTCCACCATCCCGGGTGCTCCAGGAACCGAGCTGGTCACAGATGCAAGGGACTGCACCCTCCAATTTCACCTGTCCTTCAGATGCAGGTGCAACCTGCAGGGGGGTCTTCCCAGGAGTCACTTTCGCCAAGGGAGGATGCTGCCCAAAGACTCTGATGTAGGGCCTCTGGGTGGTAGACATCATCTGGAAGGTGGCATTAAGTATGGATATTGAGTCTTGGGTTTAAGTCCTGATTCTATTAAATGTGCAGTTGTAGCGAGGACTGAGTGGATTCAGTGGCATGATGACTAGAGAAGGGCTTCAAAGCCTTGAGTGAGGGGGGCCATCCCGATCACCTCACTTTGCATAATGCCTCCTTACTTTGCATAACACCTCCTCAGAACCATTGTAGGATGACAACTTCCGGGTATTCCTGGTGCACCTGAAATCACCCTGTGGAGTTTGGCTGGGTCATCCAAGGAGAGGCAGGTCTCAAGAACATGCTACAGATGGATTTTTTTTTTAAACATAACTGTGTGGTTATGAAGGTCTTTACTAGAGATTAACTGGGAAGAAGGTGGGGTGGGCAGTAAAGGTGGTCACCAATTCCCAAACCTTCATCACATCCTCAGGTGGTACAGGCCTGGCTGACTCAGAAGGGCTGATGATTTGGCCAGAGCTTCGAGGGGCCAAGCTGCCAGGGGCTCCGAGGACCAAGTGTATCTTTAAATCACTGATGCTGCCTGTAGATGAAGCAATCTCAGGATTTGACTTTTTAGTGTGTTTACTGACACTATCCTTTCTTCAGAAACCCAAGCTGGAAATCTTGAGCCTGCTCTGATTCTTCTTTCCTGTCCCTCTTTTGCATCCCTTTCCAGCCACATGCATCTGTGATTCGAGGCTTCTCATAAAGGAAAGTCCTTCTCATGTCTCCACCTCCTTCCTCACTGCCTCCACCCTCGTCAGGTCCTTATGGCCTGGCTCTGGCCTTTATAAGAACTTCCCTGTCTCCGTCTCTCTCCAGCCTATGTGTGCCTTTCTGTCTGATCCATCTCTCTGAAATAACAAAGCAACCAAAGGGACTCAGAGCACAGGAAGGCCCCTCACTGCACCACAGTTGCAGCTTCCCCTGTCAAGGCCCCTGCAGATTACTCATGATCTGACCCCTTCTGCTGCAAACTTACAGCTCAGTGCTCACGGTCACCAACTTTCCTCCACCTCTGCACAAATGCTCTCCTCACAGTGTTCCTGAACATTAGCCAAATCCTAAGAGTCCAGTCCCTCTTAGTCCTGAGACTGCCTTCATGCCCACTGATTTGGTTTGGCTGTGTCCCCACCCAAATCTCATCTTGAACTGTAGCTCCCATAATTCCCATGTGTTGTGGGAGGGACTCAGTTGGAGGTAACTGAATCATGGGGGTGGGTCTTTCCCTTGCTGTTCTCGTGATAGTGAATAAGTCTCATGAGGTCTGATGGTTTTATAAAGGGGAGTTCTGCACACACTCTCTTGCCTGCTGCCATGTAAGATGTGCCTTTGCTCCTCCTTTGCCTCCTGCCATGATTGTGAGGTCTTCTTAGCCATGTGGACTGTGAGTCCATTAAACCTCTTTTTCTTTATAAATTACCCAATCTCAGGTATGTCTTTATTAGCAGTGTAAGAACAGACGAATACACCCACGCTTCTGGTCTCTTAGTGTACCACAGGCAGAGCCCCCAAATCTCAGAGCTGGAAGGAGATGGGGAGATCCTCGTGTACAATGCCCCTGTGGGAGCACCCAGAGCCTGGTCAGGTGGCCTCTGCCCACTCCCTGGGCACTATCCCCCACCTCGAACTGTGGTTCCCAAGGAGGACAGAACCTTCTGTAGGGCACTGTCTGTGGCCTGTGCTTTGCACATGCTCAGCACACAATCAGGATCTGAAGAATGACTAATGTGCAGTAGCAGAAGGGCCATGACATCTGTTGTTCCAAGAGGTACCCAGGTGAGCTTTTTCACTTCTCAACTTTCTACACCATCCCATTTCTCATCTCTTCTGTCACGAAGGCAGGCCAGGGCATGGAGGTGGCTGGGACAAGGAGGACCAGGGTCCTGGGGTCCCTGCTCAGGCTCTGTCCACTCATCTAGCCCACTCCCCTCATGCTCCCCCCAGTGCAGTTGCTCCCACCAGAAGCATCTTCCCAATGGGACAAAGGGTCTGGGACCAGGCATTCAGGAGAAGCACCAGGGTTTTCCTGGGGACCAGTCAACGAGGGGAAACCCATGCCTTCTCCCTTTCCTGATCCCAGAACGCATGATGGGGTAAGGGACCTGCATGGGCTGGAATCCAGGAACTGATGTGCCAAGAGCAAATTATGAGGACAGCTGATGAGCCTGGCCTGGAGCCAGCAGTACAGTCAAAACCACCCCCAGAACCATGCTAACCACAGGGCGGCTGACAGGGTGGAGTGGCTCAGCAAACGGCTCCACTTCCAGTACCCTCAAGTCACCAGGGCCTGGATTCTCAGCCCCTATCACCTTTACAATTGTGAGGTCTCTATTTTTCATCATTTAAGGCATCTCTCTGTGACCCTGAGAAGTGGACAAGGCAGGCACTGTCAGCCCCATTTCAGAGCCAAGGAGACTCAGGCCCAGAAAGATGCTGGGACTGCCCTTGCTACGGTCCTCCGAGCCCCGAGAGAGGGTGGTGGGCGGGGCTGGGGGCAACTCCACCCCCTTCCCAGCAGAGTCCGTGTGGAAGGAGAGATGAGAGCTTGGCTCACCAAACAATGTCCCAGGGACCTCAGCCCAGGCCATGCTCCCCAGCCCTCAGTAGAGCAGAAAGGCCACTTTACCTGTCACTCCATTCACAGATCTTCCCCACTTTCAGCAGGTCCCTACCACCCAGAAGCCAGGGTCCCAGCGTTAGCCTGGAATCCAAAGCCCCACTCTGTGACGCCATCCCTTTATAAATATTTGCTGAACTGGACTCTCTAATAGATTGTGTTTTTTCTCACGAAATCAGCCCACAGATAAATCTGCTTTGCGAAATTGTTTTCATGAATCCAGAGATGTATTTTTTTGTCCCAGCTGGGTCACTGGATGGTTTTGTGACTTCGGCCAATCATCTCCCCTCTCTGGCCTCAGGATCCTCAACTACAAAACAAAAAGAGTGGACTGGATGATTTCAGATCTATTGCCACTCCATCCAAATGCTGTGATTCCAGAAAACCTGCATCCTTGCCAAACAGCCATCTGAATGTGACTTTGCTCATGTTTCCCCTTCTGGGCTGCCTCTCCTCTCTGGTTACCTTTCCCCTCCTGGGCTGCCTCCCCTCTCTGGTTACCTTTCCCCTCCTGGGCTGCTTCTCCTCTGTGATGATCTAAGTTCTCTGCTTCTTTCAAACCCACAGGCAGATTTCAACAGACCTGATTAATGCTAAAAATCCAAAACAGAAAATAGACCCCCACTGCAGATATTGATAAGACAGAAACTGGAGACAAAGCTCATCAAAAACTGTATAACAAAGTAAGAGAATAAAAACCATTCGGGTCAAGCTCAGGAATAATGTAAATAAGCTCATATTTGAAAAAATACACATAATTGAGTATTTGTGACTTCTCAGCCAGGAAAGAGCAAAGCGTGAGAGTATGGTGAGTGTATGTGTATATGTATGTGCGTATATGTGTGTGTGTATATGTGTTCATATGTATGTATATATGTGTGCATGTGTATGTATGTGCACGTTTGTATGTGCATATGTATATGTGTATGTGCAAACATGTGTACATATGGGTATATGTGTTTATGTCTGTATATGTGCAGGTATGCGTGTATATATATGTGTGTATGTATGTTTGTGTATGTATGTAGATATGGATGTGTGTGTGTTTAAAAACCTTAATAGAGGAACTAGACAAAGCTAGGGCAGAAAGGCCACTGCAGACAGCAGTATGGGAATGCCTGGAAGCTTTTCTAGTGACCTAGCCCTTGTTCAAAAGCCAGGGTAGAGTTTGGTCCTGTTAAGGCTGCATGGTAAATACATTCAGATATACCAGCAGGAATCTTTTTAATAATAACCACCAGGCACCTGGCAACAGAGACAGGGAGGCAGGAAAGACCCTAGATGCAGTGGTGATAATGAGAGCTGGAGGCCCAAGCGCTGTCAAACTGTGAAGAGCCAGGAGCCCCAGTGCAGTGATCTGCATGTTTGCATCCCCCCCGATTTCACATGACGCAACCTAATCACCAAGGCGATGGTATCAGGAGGCAGGGCCTTTGAAAAGTGATGAGTCAGGAGGGTGAGGCCCTTGTGAATGGGATCAGCATCCTTATAAAGAGGACTCCAGGGAGCTGCCCCATCTCTTCCACCAAGTGAGGACACAGCAAGAAGTCACAAACTATCAACCAGAAAGCTGGCCCCGAACAGGCCCCAACTCTGCTGGCCCCTGGATTTTGGACTTCCCAGTCCTAGAACTGTGAGCGATAAACCTCTGTTGCTTATAAATGGCCCAGTCTATGGTATTTTGTTATGGCAGCCTGAACAGATGGATACACCCACCAAGAATCCAAAGCTTAAAGACAAGAAAGCAGGACTAAGATGGAACTTTCATTTCAACAGAACTGAGTGTAAAACTTAGTTTGAGGACCAAAGAAAGACTACCTGGAGGATCCCACCAGAAGAACCACGGCAAATGAGTGATCCAGGGCAGTTTCAGTTTGAGCCAAGGAGATTGGATTTAGAAATGAAAGAACCCGGATGTGAAGTGTCTGGGGAGGCCTGAGAGGGTACCTTAGCAGGAGGCATGGTGACGTCTCTAGCTTGGAAGAGGAAGGGCCTGGAAAGTGCCTCAAATACAGGGAACACACTCTCCTCTCTTCACTGCTTACAGCTCGGAAGCAAAATGCTTCCATCCCAACAACCAGGGTTTCTGGGCCAGGCAGAGCCAATTTAGATCTTGGCCTTACTGCTTGCCAGTTGTCTAAGAAACAGTGGGAAGGCTATTCAGGCTTCCCATCTATAAAGTGGGCAACAAGACCTTTTTGTAGGATGTGAGGATTCGTGGTCTTGAATGTCTATTTAAGAATTCATGTCTACAAAATGCCTGCCTCATTATAGGTCATAATTCACTGTAATTGTTATTTAATACTAGTTAGTTCCTGAACACTAATTCCTGCTAGGGGCAAGGGAGGTCAAGGAAAAGAGAAGACAGGAAAAGCTAAGATCCCAGGGGCACGGGTTTGGAAGAAGAAATTCTACCTCCTTCCCTCCTTTGATTTCTGGGATGTGAAGGCCCAAAGTGACCCAGGACCAGGAAACCAAACTGGGTAGGGGAAGCCTCTGATCGTCCAGTGTCAATATTTAACAGTTGCTTTTACAAATATTGAGTCTCAGTTATGTGCATTGCACTCTTAATGCTGGGGGACACAGAGACACACAGATCCAGGTGGACTATGGGGTAACAGAATGAGAACCAGGCATTGGGGTTAAAGGTCCTGATCATTGAACTGTACACCTAAAAAGGGGGGATTCCATGGCATGTAAATTACACCTTATTAAAGCTGGATCATTACCAGCCGTGAGGCCTTGAGCAAGGCAGGGACTTCCTCCCTGAGCCTCAGTTGTTTTCCTGCCAAAATCCTACCCTTCCCTCTACAACATCTGCCTTAAACGACCTCACAGACTCTCCTCAGGCCCCATTTTAAACAAAACAGGGAACAAAAGGGCTGTGCAAACTGGAAAGGATGCAGAGGCCCCATCATTATACTTGCACTCTGATAAATGCAGAAACTCAAAAGAGGGAGACTTCAGGGAGCTAGAAAGGTTGGGGGGGTTCAGTAGGATTTGGGTGGGTGAGGAGGAGGAAAAAGAGGAAAAGGAGGAAAAGGCAGAGGAGGAAGAGGAAAAGGAGGAGAAAAGAAGGAAGACAAAGAGGAGAAGGAAGAAGAGGAGGAGAAGGAGGAGGAAGAGGAGGGGGAGCAGGAGGAGGAAGAGGAGGGGGAGCAGGAGGAGGAAGAGGAGGAGGAGGAAGAAGAGGAAGATGAGGAGGATAAAGAGGAGCAGGGAAAGGAAGAGGAGAAGGAGAAGGAAGAAGAGGAGGAGAAGGAAGAAAGGGTGGAGGAGAAGGAAGAAAGGGTGGAGGAGAAGGAAGAAAGGGTGGAGGAGGAGGAGGAAGAGGAGAAAGAGGAGGAGGAGGAGGAGGAAGAGGAGAAAGAGGAGGAGGAGGAGGGGAAGGAAAAGGATAAGAAAGAAAGAGAAGAGGAGAGAGAAGAAGAGGAGAAGGAGGAGGAGGGGAAGAAAGAGGAGGAGGAGGAAGAGGAGGAGGGGAAGGAGGAGGAGGAAGAGGAGGAGGAGGAAAAGGAGGATGAGGAGGAAGAGGAGGAGGAGGAAGAGGAGGAGGAGGAAGAGGAGGAGGAGGAAGAGGAGGAGGAGGAAGAGGAGGAGGAGGAAGAGGAGGAGGAGGAAAAGGAGGATGAGGAGGAAGAGGAGGAGGAGGAAGAGGAGGAGGAGGAAGAGGAGGAGGAGGAAGAGGAGGAGGAGGAGGAAGAGAGGAGGAGGAGGAAGAGGAGGAGGAGAAGGAGGAAGACGAGGAGGAGGAGGGGAGGGAAGAGGTGGAAGAGGAGAAAGAGGAGGAAGAGGAGAAAGAGGAGGAAAAGGAGGAGAAGGAGGAGGAAGAGAAGAGGAGGAGGGGAAGGAGGAGGAAGAGAAGAGGAGGAGGAGGGGAAGGAGGAGGGGAAGGAGGAGGAGGGGAAGGAGAAGAAGGAGGAGGAAAGGGAGGAGGAGGAGAGAAGGGAGGAGGAGGAGAGAAGGGAGGAGGAGAAAATGGAGGAGGAGGAGAGAATGGAGGAGGAGGAGAAGACAGAGGAGGAGGAGGAGGAGAAGAAAGAAGAGGAGGAGAAGGAAGAAGAGGAGGAGAAGGAAGAAGAGGAGGAGAAGGAAGAAAGGGCAGAAGAGAAGGAGGAAGAGGAGAAAGAGGAGGAGGAGGAGGGGAAGGAAGAGGATAAGGAAGAAAGGGAAGAGGAGAGGGAAGAAGAGGAGGAGGGGAAGGAAGAGGAGGAGGAAGAGGAGGAGGAGGAAGAGGAGGAGGAGGAAGAGGAGGAGGAGGAGGAAGGGGAGGAGAAGGAGGAGGAGGAGGAGAAGGAGGAGGAGGAGGAGAAGGAGGAGGAGAAGGAGAAGGAGGAGGAGGAGGAGAAAAGGAGAAGGAGGAGGAGGGGAAGGAAGAGGAGGAGGAGGAGGAACAGGAGAAGGAGGAGGAATGGGAGGAGGAGGAGAGAATAGAGGAGGAGGACAGAAGGGAGGAGGAGGACAGAAGGGAGGAGGAGGAGAGAAGGGAGAAGGAGGAGAGAAGGGAGGAGGAGGAGAAGGAAGAGGAGGAGGAGAAGGAAGAGGAGGAGGAGAAGGAAGAGGAGGAGGAGAAGGAAGAGGAGGAGGAGAAGGAAGAGGAGGAGGAGAAGGAAGAAAAGGAGGATAAGGAAGAAGGGGATGGGCAGAGGAAGAGGGGGAAGAGGGGGAAGAGGAGGAGGAGGGAATGGAGAAGGAAGATAAGGAGAAGGAGGAGGAGGAAGAGAAAGAGGAAAGAGGAGAAGGAAGCGGAAGAGGTGAAGGAGGAGGAGGAGGAGGAGGAGGGCTCTGCAGGTGCAGGAGCCTCTGGAGCACAGCTGTCAGTGGGGAAGGTGGGCTGTGCTTCCAGGGCAGTGACGAGATGTGCCCCACTAGACTGGATGCATCACCCACGGCAAGACCATGTATGGCCCTTGAGTTAAACAATTAAATATCTCAAGAACATCACATGTTTCTGGTTTCGTTTGAAACACAGGCAGACCTTGTCAACCTGGGCCCACCTTCCAGCCTGGCAAAAATGGGCTAGACCTGCCAAAACCCTTAACACTCCCCTGACATTGCAGTCTCTACTCCTTGACATTGCTCACTGGCCCCTGCAGCAGTTCTCTCTGTGCCCCCTAGCATGAGCGGCAGTGGAAGAGAAGGCAGGCAGGACAGGATAGGAAAACAATGGGAAGCACACTAGCTCTGGGATCAGAAAGGCCAGCATGTAAATGCTGGTCCATCACCTCCTGGCCCTGTGGCTGTGGGCAAGCTATGGAAGCTTCCCAAATCTCAGTGTGCTTGTCAATAAAATAGGGAAAACATCACTCCCTTGGACAGACATTATTTTCAAAAGATGCCCACATGAGATACACCTGGCACAGTAGGTAACACATACTAGATGCTCACAATGGTATTATTTGTGCTGATGGCAGACTAAGGAATTTCTAATGAACCCAGTGGGCCCTGGGGAGCCACAGTGGGCTTTGAGCAGGGGGATGATGTGGGAGAAGTGCATTTCATGAAGGGTGTTTCTGATGGTGAGTGCAGCAGGAAGGAATGGGGGGAGGGAAGGGGACCAGTTTGTTAGGAGTGAAGAAAGGGAGTTGGGTCTCTAGGTTCTATCATTTGTGGGCCCACAGCACGAGTACAATGGAGGCCCATACATTTTTGCATTTTTGCCATTATAATTAAGATTACAAATGGACTGGCATTCCATAGTCCCAGCACTTTGGGAAACCAAGGTGGGAGGATCACTTGAGGCCAGGAGTTCAAGACCAGCCTAGGCAACATAGCAAGACCTTATCTCTAAAAAGTAATAATTTTTTAAAAACTGGCCAGGTATAGTGGCTCATGCCTGTAATCCCAGCACTTTGGGAGGCCGAGGCAGGAGGATCACCTGAGGTCAGGAGTTCGAGACCAGCCTGGCCAACATGGCGAAACTCCGTCTTCTACTAAAAATACAAAAATTAGCCAGGAGTGGTGGCACACACCTGTAATCCTAGCTACTCAGAAGTCTGAGGCAGGAGAATCGCTTGAACCTGGGAGGTGGAGGTTGCAGCGAGCCAAGATCATGTCACTGAACTCCAGCCTGAGAGACAGAGTGAGACTCCATCTCAAAAAAAAACAAAAAACAAAAAAACACCAAACAAAAAAATGTAGTGGGGCATGGCAGCGTGCACCTGTAGCCCTAACTACTTGGAAGGCTAAGGCAGGAGGATCACTTAAACCCAGGAGTTTAAGGCTGCCATGATCACACCACTGCCCTCCAGCCTGGGCAACAGAGCCAGACCCCAACTTGAAAACAAAAAATAAAACAACAACAAAAACAGTTACAGGGCGCCTGTAGTCCCAGCTACTTGGGAGGCTGAGGCAGGAGAATGGCGTGAACCCGGAAGATGGAGCTTGCAGTGAGCCGAGATCACGCCACTACACTCCAGCCTGGGCTACAGAGCAAGACTCCGTCTCAAAAAAAAAAACAAAAAACAAAAAACAAAAAAACAAAATACAAAACAAACAAAAAACAGTTACAAATGAAACCAACAGATCGTTCAATGAAATACATTCTTTTGCCTAAATGAATAAGTCTTCGTAAGAGCCTAGAAGGCCAGGTTCAAGTTGGGAATTCTCTAACTCCAGATCTCCACCCTGGGAATGACACTAGAGGAGCCCCTCTCTACTCCCGGCCTGAGCCGGTTGTTCTGCCCCCAGCCTCAAGCTCTTGGAGGCTCCAGCACACCCATGCAAGCTGACCACCAGGCTTCCATTAGCCACTGCTGGAGCAAACTCTCACACCTAGAAGAGTGGCCACTGAATCTGCTCTCTACCCGAGGGAAGTTTACCTGGGAAGAGACCTGTGCAAGCCCTGGAAGTGGGTACATGCCATTTGGGCAGAAAATTCCAGAGTCCTGTAGGGCAAGACTTAGAGAGCATGGACTGGGAACGGCAAGTGCACTTGGGGATGGGGTGGGGGTGGGGTACTCCTGGATTCTTGGGGAGGGGCGTGCAGGAGGAAGACCCCATCAGGAGGGGCCGTGGGTAGAGGCAGCAAGGGCCTGGCGGTACCTTTGGCGAGGGAGATGTTCCGCAGCGCGATGGAATGCTCCCAGTCCTTGAGGCGCAGGTCCTCGGTGACCGCGTTGAGCATGGCCAGCTCCTGCTTCAGCTGCAGCTCCATGCCCACTTGCGCCAGGCGCAGGCGGCGCGTGTCCTCGCTGGCGTTGCTCACCAGCACCCGCAGGTCCTGCAGCCGCGTGCGGTGGAGGGCCACATCGTAGGACAGGCTGTGGTTGAGGCCGCGCAGCACGCCGCCCACGTCGGCCAGCTCCTCGCCCAGGATGCCCACCCTGCGCGCCAGCCTGTCCAGCAGGCCCGCGTGGCGCCTCAGCAGCAGCTGGCTACTGTTGCTCTCCACCTGCAGCTGGTACAGCTCCAGCTGCGCCGTGTCGCTCTGCTGGCCCGTGCGGTCCCGCAGCAGGGCCACTGCCTGCTCGGTCTGCACCGCCTGCGCCTGCAGCCCCCACAGCGCGCCCTCCAGCCGCTGCACTGCGCCCGCCAGCGCCAGCAGCGAGTCTGACTGGTTCTGCAGCGCGTCCTGCACCTTCCACACCTGCTCGGTCAGGTCCGCTTGCAGCGGAGCCTGCAGCAGCCGCAGCTGCAAGTCCCGGAAACTCTCATTCAGCCGGTTCACATTGCGAGTCAGGGCCTTCAGGTCGTCAGGGGAGCTGCGCGGCCTGGACACTGCGGAGGAGGAGGAGGGGAGATGTGAGCATCGCTGGGGAGGAAGGCCCCGGGTGACAAGAGACGAACCCAGTCAGAGCCTGGCATGCAGTAGGTGCTCAATAAATGTTAGACGAATAAAAAGCAGAGGTGGTGTGCTGAGCGCTTTACTAGATCCCAGGTATTGTGTTAACCAGTGGTCCCCAAACCTGCCTGCACATTAGATTACCTGGCTAGGTGTCTTACCTGCAGAAATTGTGATTAAATTGGTATGCGGTGTTACCTGGGCTTTGGAATTTTTAGAAGATCCAGAAGTAATTCTAAGGTGCAGACAAGTTTGTGAGCTGCTGTTCTAGTGTAACTATCATGGGTTAATTCAGTGGACCCCTATGAAACTGCCAGTTGCAAATGTTGAAAAGCAGTTGCATATCAGCAGTTTCATGTAGGTCAGCTTAAGATGTTGGGTGGTGTTATCCTCTCAACTTTAGAGGGTGGGTACCTGCTGCAATCTGAATAAGCCCCCCAAAATTCAAATGTGGAAACTTAATCACCAAAGTCATCGTAAGAGAGGGGGTCTTTAGGAAGTGATTGAATCATGAAGGCAGAGCCCTCACGTATTAGATTAGCGACTTTATAAAAGAGGTTTGAGGGAGCTGTTTGCCCTTCTTGCCACGTGAGGACACATAGAAGGCACCATCCATGAGAAACAGGCCCTCACCAGACATGAATCTGCTGGCACCTTTATCTTGGACTTCCCAGCCTCTAGAACCATGAGTAATACATTTGTTTATAAATTACCCAGTCTACAGTATTTTGTTATAGCAGCCTGAACAGACTAAGACAGTACCATTCTTATTCCCTTTTACAGTTAGAGCTATTAGCATTGCCAAGGGTAAAAATTTACAGCAAGTAAACCTTAACTAAGAATGCTTGCTCCAGAGCCTGGGGGCTTCCCCTCAAGTCAGCTCCAGGACTGCCTAAAGGAAGAGCACCCCAGCAGCAGACTCAGCCAGGCTCAAGGCCACCGTGTCTATTTTCTGGCCTCCTGAGTTCAGGGCCCTTTCCCTTCTGCTCACGTGCTGTGCCAACAGCCTGTCTGGGTGTTCTCAGAGTGTTCTCATGACTTCTGATAAGCCACGGTGTCTCCTGGAGCTCCAGGGGCATCATGAGAAGAAACTGACGTGAAATTATCAAGCTTTCCATTCTCCAACAGCCCTGTCTCAATACTTGTCACCCAATCAGAGTCCATGATTGGACAGACATAATCCAATGAAGACTGCTTTTATATTGATATGCTCCTTCTCTGCGTCTTCTACTTCTTTGTGTTGTTTGTTTGTTGTTTTTTGTTTGTTTTTGTTTTGTTTTGTTTTTTTGAGACAGAGTCTCCCTCTGTCACTCTGTCGCCAGGTTGGAGGGCAGTGGTGCGATCTTGGCTCACTGCAACCTCTGCCTCCCAGGTTCAAGTGATTCTCCTGCCTCAGCCTCCCAAGTAGCTGGGACTACAGGTGCATGCCACCACGCCCAGCTAATTTTTGTATTTTAATAGAGATGGGGTTTCACCATGTTGGCCAGGATGGTCTCGATCTCTTGACCTTGTGATCTGCCCGCCTTGGCCTCCCAAAGTGTTGAGATTACAGGTGTGAGCCACTGCACCCGGCCCTACTTCTTCTTCTAGATCCTCTATTTCCTCTTCAGCAAAAAACCCATCCCTGTGATCCCCCACCCCTTCCTCTTGGAGGGTTCCCTTTTCTTGGTTATAAGCAGCTATTGCATAATACTAAGAAGAGTGATGTGTGTCTTCATCGTTAGAATCTAGCATCCTTGTATCTCTTGGGAGGTTGTGGACTGTTCTGACTCAGGTATGCTACAAATCCTGAGTGGGGATGTCTAGGGATGCTCATTGTCTGTTAGCTGTGTCCTGTCCACAGCTGTTCCCCACTCTGCTCTGCATACCACAGAAAGGGAAATAAGGCCTGGTGGTGGGCTAGGTAGGAGGCGGGGGCAGATGAGGCACAGAACAAATTCCGCCTTGAAAATCTTGGAGGTAACCGGGGAACTTGGTACACAGCTTGTTCAAACAATGAGAAAAATTAGACGGAATAAGTTCTCATCCAGAACTTCACATTGAGAAGGAGGGATATAGGTTGTGAGGGCTCTCTAGCCATGGAAAGACCAGCTGTTACAATCTTTCAGTGATGCTTCTGGAAGCACACGGCATTTGTGGTGGCCACCCTGGAGGAGATAAGTCATTTCAGCTTAGGCTCAGAGGCTCACAGGGCTGAAGGGGTCTTGGAGCCTTGCCTCGACTTCTCCCCCACCCAGCACTTTAATCTAAGAAGGTCACATTGCAAAAGGGTCCTGGCACCCCTGCTTACACCAGTCTCTCCATCTTCAGTTAGTGCTGACTGTCAGAATTTTATGTATTCTGTTCAGACTTAAAATTTGCCTTCTTGTATTCAATTAGGAAAACAGGAAGTCAAATTGTCCCTGTTTGCAGATGACATGATTGTACATTTAGAAAACCCCATCACCTCAGCCCAAAATCTCCTTAAGCTGATAAGCAATTTCAGCAAAATCTCAGGATACAAAATCAATGCACAAAAATCACAAGCATTCCTATACACCAATAACAGACAAATAGAGAGCCAAATCATGAGTGAACTCCCATTCACAATTGCTACAAAGAGAATAAAATACCTAGGAATCCAACTTACAAGGGATGTGAAGGACGTCTTCAAGGAAAACTACAAACCACTGCTGAACAAAATAAAAGAGGACACAAACAAATGGAAGAACATTCCATGCTTGTGAATAGGAAGAATCAATATTGTGAAAATGGCCATACTGCCCAAGGTAATTTATAGATTCAATGCCATCCCCATCAAGCTACCAATGACTTTCTTCACAGAATTGGAAAAAACTACTTTAAAGTTCATATGGAACCAAAAAAGAGCCTGCATTGCCAAGACAATCCTAAGCAAAAAGAACAAAGCTGGAGGCATCACACTACCTGACTTCAAACTACACTACAAGGCTACAGTAACCAAAACAGCATGATACTGGTACCAAAACAGAGATATAGACCAATGGAACAGAGCGGATGTCTCAGAAATAACACTACACATCTACAATCAACTGACCTTTGACAAACCTGACAAAAACAAGAAATGGGGAAAGGATTTCCTATTTAATAAATGGTGCTGGGAAAACTGGCTAGCCATATGTAGAAAGCTGAAACTCAATCCCTTCCTTACACCTTATACAAAAATTAATTCAAGACAGATTAAAAACTTAAATGTTACCTAAAACCATAAAAAACCCTAGAAGAAAACTTAGGCAATACCATTCAGGACATAGGCATGGGCAAGGACTTCATGACTAAAACACCAAAAGCAATGGCAACAAAAGCCAAAATAGACAAATGGGATCTAATTAAACTAAAGAGCTTCTGCATGGCAAAAGAAACTACCATCAGGGTGAGCAGGCAACCTACAGAATGGGAGAAAATTTTTGCAATCTACCCATCTGACAAAGGGCTAATATCCAGAATCTACAAAGAACTCAAACAAATTTACAAGAAAAAAAAATCCCATTAAAAAGTGGGCAGAGGACGTGAACAGACACTTCTCAACAAAAGACATCTATGCAGCCAACAGACAGGTGAAAAAATGCTCATCATCACTGGTCATCAGAGAAATACAACTCAAAACCACAATGAGATACAATCTCATGCCAGTTAGAATGGCAATCATTAAAAAGTCAGGAAACAACAGATGCTGGAGAGGATGTGGAGAAATAAGAACGCTTTTACACTGTTGGTGGGAGTGTAAATTAGTTCAACCATTGTGGAAGACAGTGTGGCGATCCCTCAAGGATCTAGAACTAGAAATACCATTAGACCCAGCAATCCCATAACTGGGTATACACCCAAAGGATTATAAATCATGCTACTATAAAGACATGCACACGTATGTTTATTGCAGCACTACTCACAATAGCAAAGACTTGGAACCAACCCAAATGTCCATCAATGATAGACTGGATTAAGAAAATGTGGCACATATACACCATGGAATACTATGCAGCCATAAAAAAGGATGAGTTCATGTCCTTTGCAGGGACATGGATGAAGCTGGAAACCATCATTCTCAGCAAACTATCACAAGGACAGAAAACCAAACACTGCATGTTCTCACTCATGGGTGGGAATTGAACAAGGAGATCACTTGGACACAGCACAGGGAACATCACACACTGGGGCCTGTCAGGGGGTGGGGGCCTGAGGGAGGGATAGCATTAGGAGATATACCTAATGTAAATGATGAGTTGATGCGTGCAGCAAACCAACATGGCACATGTTGTATCAAACCTGCACGTTGTGCACATGTACCCTAGAACTTCAAGTATAATAAAAAATTAATAAATAAAATAAATTAATAAAAGATGCTCTCAGAGGATCACAAACACTGCCAGGTAATCTAGACCTTAACTATTTCCTATGGGATTTATTTAGTGCAGTTTGATCTCAAGTGTGAGATGGTAAGAATCCTGAGAGGTTTCTTTCAGGTAAGAAAACCTGAGAGGTAAGAATCTGAGAGGTTCTGAGAGGTTCATGCCAGATATGCATTTAGATCTCTTGGGATATAGGCTGGAGCTGGCCACGTATTGAGACTGGGCTATTGGAGAATAAAAAGCCTGATAATTTCATGTCAGTCTCTTCTCATGATGTTCCTGGAGCTCCAAGAGACACCACAGCTTATCAGAAGTTGTGAGAACACTTCCAGTTTTGGTTCTCAAACTGGGACCTTGAGTTCTGGTTTTCAAACTGGGACCGTGAGTGACTAAGAGTAACAGGGCAACCTCCCAGATTGAAGCCCCAGGGCCGATTCAAGGACACATCCCGAGGGCCAAGACCCTGAAGCGGACAATTTTCTTCCTTACCTCTGTCTTCCCCAGCTCTCCTAGCCCCTCCTTCCCTCTGTGGGGGTCCCTAAGCCCAGCTAGTCCTCTGCACCCTGGGAGGTCCCAAGCCCTGCCCCATCGGCTGCCTCCTCACCTACCAGCTCTGGGCCCTGCTCCCTGAGCAGGAAACCGGACTGAAACTTGGTCCATATGGGGACGGCTGACAATCATCCACCCCTTCCCAGAGAGTTCATTTGGGTCTTTTATTGCTGTTCATTGCACAACAAATAGTCACATAAACCTAAACAAGGGAAAATTCTTCCAGTGTCTCACAACAGAGCACACTGGTTTCATTTTGTTTTTCTAACTCTGTTCATATGCATATTCAATCTTTATAATTTGATTTCTGGGTTTTTTCCCACCTAATATTATATTGTAATAATTTTATAAGCATTTTTATCCTCTGTTTTATAATTATGATTTTGATGACTACCTATAAGCCCCTCAATGGGACACATTTAATTTACCCATTCTCTTACTGTTGAATCCTTTTTTTCAATCATGGTAAATAAATGCAGAAAGATTCCTCCCCTTCCCTTTGAAATTTTTCCTAATAATACATTTCCAGAAGCTGGATTAGTAGGTCAAAAGGCATGGACATTTTTATGACTCTTAAAAATTCCAGCCAAACTACTTCTCAAAAAATGTTATACTAATTTATATTTACATTACAGATTTTAAAACATGCCGAGTTCAGTGCAATCTCACTGCACTGAGTATTACAATTTTCATGTTGTGAATTTCACAGATATAAAATGGTAACATTATTTTTATGTGAGTCTATTTGCATTTTAGAAGCGGCCTTTTCAAGGTGATGCATCAGCTCATAGGAATAAGATACTTCAGGTACCTGGGCTCATCAGAACAAAAATTATTTGGGGATAAATATTCTTTGGGCATCAACTCGCCTAGGGCAGCCTCCTTTTTTGGGATCATTTGCACATCCGAGAAATGAATTATGTCCTTCCAACAGTCACAGCGTGTTCTCTGCTCACACACCACCACCACCCAGCCTCTTTCCTCATTTAATTCCTTCCAGATGTTTGCTGTCCTCAACAGGGAATAATTCTTAGTTAAGTGTGACTCTCTTAATTCATGTTTATGCAAACAGTTCATTTATCTCTCTGCCTGGCCTACTTTTAATATGTTTTAATTATTCTTCAACTTTTATACTTTCACAAATGGGAAAGCAAATCATAGAATAGTGTAATACCAAGCGGCTTTCCCTGAGTATGTGCCAAGCACTGTTCTAAGTGCTTCCCATGTTAATACACTTAATCCTATTATAACCCTGTAAGTATTGTTAGGATCCTCATAGTTCAAATGAGGAAATTGAGGCACACAGATGCTCAGTAACTCACAAGGTCTCATGGACAGTATACACTGGTGACTGATCATGGGCTCTGCAGTTTGGTTCCAGGGTCCCCAGCTCTTGCCCCACTTTGCCAAACTGCTGAAAGGGTGGACATGGAGAACACACTTGTCTTTCTTTCTCTTTCTTTTCTTTTTTTCTTTCTTTCTTTATTGAGACAGAGTTTTGCTCTGTTGCTCAGGCTGGAGTGGAGTGGCACGATATCGGCTCACTGCAACCTCCACCTCCTGGGTTCAAGCAATTCTCCTACCTCAGACTCCCGAGTAGTTAGGACTACAGGCACCCACAACCACACCCAGCTAGTTTTTGTATTTTTAGTAGAGATGGGGTTTCGCCATGTTGGCCAGTCTGGTCTCAAACTCCTGACCCACCTAGGCCTCCCAAAGTGCTGGGATTACAGGCATGAGCCACCAGGCCTGGCCAAGAACACACTTTTTAATGATCAGAGACACTAATATAAAATAAGCTTTGAAGGGAGTGAGTTCCTCATGATAAACCTAGGCTGGGGTCAGGCTGTGTGGCAGAAACCATGTAGAGATTCAAATTAAGACTCTCAGTATTGATTACTGAATACTAATGAATGTCATTAGCATAGTAGTGTAATAATCTATGATTAATGTATTCATGTCTGCTACAGGCCCCTGCCTGAGCTAGGTGGCTTGCCCCTGCACATCCCCTACGACCTTCTCATCTGCACAGCACTGCCTCACCACCCACAGCCCGCCCCAAGCCTGCTCCCTCTGCTCTAATTATCCTTTATGTCCAGGAAAAAAATGGCATAAGGTCAGGATGGTCCATATGTGATCCAACCAGATAGGCTGCCTTCCCCCAAGACATCAGGTGTCGCTACAGTGCCAGCTGGGTAGGTGCATGTGTGTGGGAGGGAAGAAGGAAGCTAAGGGTCTTATCTGAGGTTTAGTGACCTAAACCTTGGGCACTGGCGTGAATCATAACCCTTTGTCTTTGCAAAGAATTCTGCATCCATTGCCTCACTTAATTTTCAAGCTGACTAACCTGGGAGGTACGGGAGCAAGTATGCTGAATCTCATTTGAGGATGAGAAAAGAGAGGCTCAGGAAGTCAGGAGATTTCCTGAAGCATGAAACTGGGGTGAATTTATGCCATCTGTCCCTTACCCTGTCCTCCAAACCTACTGCTGGGATGGTCAGTCACATGGCAAACTCCAAACAGGGGGAGCAGGAAAGGAGATGACATTTATTAATCACCTACTGTATGTCAAACTTGGCTATAGTCTCTTACTAGAAGTTGCTTCCTTTACTCTTCCCAGCACACTTAGAATGTAGAATTGTTATGCCCATTTTCAGATGGAGAAACTCAAGAAGGTGGCAGAGCTCAGGCAGGCTCAGAATGCTCCATCTCCGAAAGCCCTGCTGCCTACCACTTTCCTCCCTCACACAAAACAGCATGGAGCATCTCCCCTCTTTCTTTCTAGGAAGCAATGGCAGAGTGCAAATTGCCAAATGCCCTACAATCCCATGGTATGGTCCCCCCAATCCTGCAGGCAGATAGTATCACCGCTTCACAGGTGAAATAACCCAAACCACAGCAATTCAGTAACTAGCTTGATATGGTTTGCCTGTGTCCCCACCCAAATCTCATCTTGAATTGTATCTCCTACAATTTCCATGCGTTGTGGGAGGCACACAGTGCAAGGTAATTGAATCATGGGGATGGGTCTTTCTCATGCTATTCTCATGACAGTGAATAAGTCTCATAAGATCTGATGGTTTTATAAAGGGGAGTTTCCCTGCACAACTTCTCTTGTCTGCTGCCATGTGAGACGTGCCTTTCACCTTCTGCCATGATTGTGAAGCCTCCCCAGCCGTGAGGAACTGTGAGTCTATTAAACTTCTTTTTTTTTTTTTTTTTTTGAGACGGAGTTTCACTCTTGTTGCCCAGGCTGGAGTGCAATGGCACGATCTCGGCTCACAGCAACCTCCACCTCCCGGGTTCAAGCCATTCTCCTGCCTCAGCCTCTGGAGTAGCTAGGATTACAGGCATGTGCCACCATGCCCGGCTAATTTTGTATTTTTAGTAGAGACGGGGTTTCTCCATGTTGGTCAGGCTGGTCTCGAACTCCGGACCTCAGGTGATCCACCCGCCTCGGCCTCCCAAAGTGCTGGGATTACAGGCGTAAGCCACCGCGCCCAGCCTAAACTTCTTTCTTTTGTAAATTGCTCAGTCTTGGGTATGTCTTTATGTGCAGCGTGAAAATGGACTAATACATAGCTCAAGGCCACCCTGCTAGTAGGAAGCAGCTCCAAGCCCATGTCTCTTCTCTTGCCCTGTGCTCAAGTCCTGCCTTCTCTTTAGGCTAATGACACAGAAAGAAGGAAGGAAGGCGAGTATCAGACTTCACAGAGCATCACATCTAGGGCAGAGTATCAGAAAGGATGGGGTGGAACGCCACTGCACAGCAAGCATATCAATACAAGTGCCAAGAAAAAGGGAGGGGCCTTCTTTCAGGTGGCAGGCAAAACCAGATTGCATTTACTGAGGTCTGGATTCATGTGACTTTAATGGAAAATTCATTTAAAAGCAGAACATAATATTCATTCAGAATCTGCAAGAAAGAAGTTATCAGTAGAGCTTTAGCACTTCAAGTGATGTGCACAGGAAACAATTAGGGTTTCCCTGACCCCAGGATGCAGGAGAAAACCAGGGCCTGCACTCAGGGTGTGTGACCGGTGCAGTCACATGGGGCCCAATGCTGGGGGTTTAATTCTCTGCTGTCGCCCTCCTGAAACTGGTGATGAATTTATCTCTAAATTTGTTTTTCTCAGTGAAGTCCTAAGGCACAATGGAGCCTATGCTGGGGATGTGGACCCCTGGCTTAGGTGCAGTCCCATCTCCCACCACCCCCTCGCCACCCCAGATTAGGGTCCAGCCACCCAGTGCCTCACCCTCCTCTCTATCCCCAGTGGCAATGGTCAGGGTCAGGCCTGGTATGTGTGATGAGTCATAGGGTAGGGCTCTAGGCACCTATAAGTGTCTTGACTCTGACTCATGAGTGTCCCTGTACCTGGGAGAGAATAACAGTGACTGGTTGAAAGAGACCATGGCAGCAAGGAAACAGCTTTTTTCCTGCTTTTTCGACAAAGAACCCTGCATTTTTATTTATTTATTTTACACAGAGTCTCGCTCTGTCACCCAGGCAGTGCAGGGGTGTGATCTTGGCTCACTGCAACCTCTGCCTCCCAGGTTCAAGCAATTCTACTGCCTCAGTCTCCAGAGTAGCTGGGACTACAGGCACACGTCACCACGCCTGGCTAATTTTTGTATTTTCAGTAGAGACGCGTTCCACCATGTTGGCTAGGCTGGTCTCGAACTTCTAACCTTAAGTGATCCACTCGCCTCAGCCTCCCAAAGTGCTGGGATTACAGGTGTGAGCCACTGCACCCAGCCAAAGAACCGTGCCTTTTTAATTCTTTTATTTTTATTTTATTTTACGATGGATTCTCACTCTGTCACCCAGGCTGGAGTGCAGTGGTGTCATCTCGGCTCACTGCAACCTCAACCTTCCTGGGCTCAAGAGATTCTCCTACCTCAGACTCCTTAGTAGCTGGGACTACAGGTGTGCACCATCACATCCAGCTAAATTTTGTATTTTGTGTAGAGATGGGGTTTCACCATATTGCTCAGGCTTGTCTTGAACTCCTAGACTCAAGCAATCTGCCCACCTTGTCCTCCCAAAGTGCTGAGATTACAGGTATGAGCCACTACACCCAGCCTGAGAACCTTGCATTTTTGCTGTGCATGGAGCCCTGCAAATTACGAAGCTGGTCCTGATAAAAAACTAACTACTGTTGATCTTCTGTGACTCAGATAGCAACTCTGAATAAGCAAATAAGCAATTCCAGGGGGAGCCTGTATTAGTCCTCTCCGGCTGCTGTAATAGGATACCACAGACTGGGTGGCTTAAACAACAAACGTTTATTGTTTTGCAGTTACAGAGGCTAAAAGTCTGAGATCAAGGTGCCACCAGGCTGGTGTCTCCTGAGGCCTCTCCTCCTGGCTCGCAGGACACCTTTTTGCTGTATCCCCATAACCTTTCCTCTTGGTGTCCCTTCTGATTCTTTTTTTTTCCTTTTTTTAAGAGTTGGATTTTCGCTCTTGTTGCCCAGGCTGGAGGGCAATGGTGCAATCTTGTCTCACTGCAACCTCCGCCTCCTGGGTTCAAGTGATTCTCCTGCCTCAGCCTCCCCAGTAGCTGGGATTACAGGCACCTGCCACCACGGCCGGCTAATTTTTTTGTATTTTTAGTAGAGACGGGGTTTCATCATATTGGCCAGGGTGGTCTCGAACTACAGACCTCAGATGATCCGCCTGTCTCAGCCTCCCAAAATGCTGGGATTACAGGCGTCAGCCACGGCGCTTGGCCGTCCCTTCTGATTCTTATAAGGACAGCAGTCCTATGGGATCAGGGCCCTCCCTTATGACCTAATTTAACCTTAGAAACCTCCTTAAAGGCCCTGCCTCCATATATAGTCACAATGGGGGTTAGGGATTCAACATGTGAATTTTAGTGGGATACAGTTCAGCCCATAGCAGGGTCCTTTAACATCCCTGGTTAGCAGGATGGGTTCTTGCTGCCCTCTCGGGCTGCAGGGCTTGATTTTTAGGACTAGCAGATGTAATCTACTCTTTCAAAATATTAGACAGTGACAAGTGGTTAGAACAGGGCAGATTCAGCTGGGCATGGTGGCTCACGCCTGTAATCCTAGCACTTTAGGAGGCTGAGGCAGGTGAACCACCTAAGGTCAGGAGTTCGAGACCAGCCTGACTAACATTGTGAAGCCTCACCTCTACAAAAAATACAAAAGTTAGCCAGCTGTGGTGGTGCACACCTGTAGTCCCAGCTACTCAGGAGGCTGAGGCAGGAGAATTGCTTGAACTTGGGAGGTAGAGGTTGCAGTGAGCCAAAATCATGCCACTGCACAGCAGCCTGGGTGACAGAGCGAGACTCCATCTTAAAAAAAAAAAAAAAAAGAGAGACAACAGGGCAGATTCATGAGATTCATGTGGTGAGTGCACTGTGGGGCCCATTTTAAAATCTATAATATAAATATAAACTTACGTAACTTTTTTGGAAAGTAATTTGGCTGAAATGTTTAAGTCATAAAATGTCCATGTTTTTTGACCTAATTCAGGTTCTGGAAATTTATTATTAGGAAAATTTTCAAAACAGGGGAAACCTTTCTGTGTTTATTTACCATGATTGAAAAAAGATTGAGGAGCAAGAGAATGGGTAAATTAAATGTGTCGCCTTGAGGGACTCTTAGGCAGTCATCAAAATCATAATTATAAAAGATAGGGAGAAGATGGGAAAATGGGAAAATGCTTATGAAATAGTAAGTAGGGGAAAAAAACCCAGAAATTGAATTATAAGAATTGGGTATGCATAAGGATGGAGCTAGCAAAAGAAAATGAAAAAGGAAGCCAGTATGCTCTGTTGTGGGATGGTGGAAGAACTTTCTTATTTTATTTATCCAAATAAACAAAATTCACAATTTATGTGAATATTGATTGTGTAATAAAGAGCAATAAAATGAACTCTCTGGGAAAGGGCAGCTGATTGTCAGCCGTCCCCATATGGAACCAAATTTTGGTCCAGTTTCCTGCACAGGAAGCAGGGCTTAGAGATGGTAGGTGCTGAGGAGGCGGCTGATGGGCAGGCCTGGGGATCTCCCAGGGTGCAGAGGACCAGCTGGGGATAGGGACTCCTGCAGAAGAAAGGAGGGGCTAGGAGAGCTAGGAAGACAGAGGCAAGGAAGAAAATTGCCCAGTTCAGGGTCTTGACCCCAGGCAAATGTGGCCTTGAATCAGCCCTGGGATTTCAAGCTGGGAGGTCACACTGTTTCACTTAAGATCCCAGTTTGAAAACCAGAACTTACAAAACTCGGAGGGTTCTCACAACTTTTGATAAGCTGTGGTGCCTCTTGGAGCTCCAGGGGCATCATGGGAAGAGACTGACATGAAATTATCAGGCTTTCCATTCTCCAACAGCCCTGTCTCAATACTTGTCACCCAATCAGGGTCCATGATTGGACAGACACACTGGTTCTAGAATCTAGATCCTGGCTGATGATGATTTCTCCAGTGGGCAATTCCTATGATTACCTGGGCTGTGACTGGGTCATGGATTCATTTCCCCCAGAGCTCTTCCTTGCAGACTGGAGCAGGGGGCAGGAGGCATGGCATTAGGCAGGTCACTTATACTCCTCTGGCCTCAGTCTTTTCATCTCCAAAATGGGAGAGATATTCAGTTTACCAAAGACTGCATAGACCCAAGCCAATGGCTAAAGTCTGCAAAGCCCTGATGAAGCTGCCCAGGGCCCAGTTTGGGCCATGTTACTAGAAGGCTCATGGCCAGCATGAAGGAGATGACCCTTCCATCATACTTTGTCCAGTCTGTTCACACCTTGGAAAACTTCATTTTGATCAAGCACCACCTCTTAGGGGAATGTTGACAACTGGAGTCTGTACTGACAGATTGCCAGTAGCCTCCAGAAGCTAGCTGGGATGCAGGAAATTGATTCTCCCTGAGCCTCCAGAAGCAACCAAGGATGCTGACATCCAAGTTCTGATTTCTAGCATTCTGACCTGGGAGACAGTACAATTCTATTGTTTTAAGCTGTCTCATTGGTGGTAATTTGTTAGGCAGCCTCGGGAAACTAAAACAGGTATCCAAAGCTTGGCAGTTTCTCTTGACTCAAGGAACAGGCCTGGGCAGGAGACCAGTGTCATTAAAGAAGAGGTCACAGCATCGCAACCCAGGCTGCTTAGTGGAGACGGAGAAATGGCTGACAGGCGGGTTAGCAAGAGAAGAGAATGGGGTCTCAATGGGTGGTTGGAGCACAAGAGTCTTGAGCCAGGTAGGTGTCACCCATAAAGACCATTTGTGGAGTGAGAACATCCCAGCCTCTAGTCTGGAGTCTGGGAGCAGGTCTCTAGGGTCTAGGCTCCCAGAGAAGAGCTGGTAAGAGCAAGCAGGGTGACAGCACCAAAGCAGAAAAGTCAATCCTGGGGCCAGAGGCACAAAGGAATGAGAAGGCTGAGACCCAGGGAGCGGGAGAGGGCTCAGGATCCCAGCACTGCCCAGCCAGGCCAGAGGACCCAGGAGCACTCCCAGATCCCTGGGCCAACAATGACACGTCTGGATTCTAGGACCAGGCTGTTGGCCCCACCCATTCCCAGCAGATAGGGGGAGAGCAGGGTAAGTGGGTCATTCAAACAAATACTGCCTGCTCTGGGCTGCCTGGAGCCATGGGGAAGGGCCAAGGCAGGAGAAATGAAGAGCCAGGAAGGGGAGGTCCTGGGGACATTCATTAGTACCCAGGGAGGAGGGCAGCGCATTGGTAATTTTTTGATAAGCCCTTTTTATTTTTTACTTTTATTTTATATTTTATTATTATTATACTTTAAGTTTTAGGGTACATGTGCACAATGTGCAGGTTAGTTACATATGTATACATGTGCCATGCTGGTGTGCTGCACCCATTAACTCGTCATTTAGCATTAGGTGTATCTCCTAAAGCTATCCTGCCCCCCTCCCCACAACAGTCCCCAGAGTGTGATGTTCCCCTTCCTGTGTCCGTGTGTTCTCATCGTTCAGTTCCCACCTATGAGTGAGAATATGCGGTGTTTGGTTTTCTGTTCTTGTGATAGTTTAAAGAACCACATGCCCTGGTTCCTAGCTCAGCAGGAAACATAAGATAAATATTTACAGGCTGCAGGCTGACTTCTCCCGGATGCCCATGCCCCGCCAGCCCCTGCCCAGAATTAGGAGGAGCCCAGAGCTTTCAGCTGCAGCTTGGAGCAGCAGGAGACCCCTTTGAGAAAGAACCAGAGAGACTTTCGCTCTCTGCACAGGTGACCCATGATGTTCAATGCAAGCGCCATCTGGAGACTCATCTGCTGGGGGCTCTAGGACAACATGGTTGCCTACATAGTTATGGTATCCTGAATGCCTCCCTGAGCTGGCCCTGGTCACTTCAGAGACCAGTAGGACAAGGAGAGTGGCCAATTCTAGGTCTTACAGGCAGGGTCCAACAAACAAAGCAAAGGATGAAGCAGGCAGATCACTTGAGGTCAGGAGTTTGAGACCAGCCTGGTTAACATGGCGAAAACCCATCTCTACTAAAAATACAAAAATTAGCCAGGCATGGTGGCACATGCCTGTAATTCCAGCTATTCGGGAGGCTGAGGCAGGAGAATCGCTTGAACCCAGGAGGCAGAGTTTGCAGTGAGCCGAGATCACGCCACTGCACTCCAGCCTCAGTGACAGAGACAGACTCTGTCTCCAAAAAAAAAAAAAAAAAAAAAAAAATTAAATAAATAAATAAATAAAAAACAAAAAAAAAATGATGGGGATACTTCACCCACTGGAATGGTGGATTGGCTGCAACCCAGATGCCCATCATCTGCAAATAAACCCTGTCTCTGGCACACTGGTGAGCACAAACTGTGAATCCTTGGAAGCACGGAACACACACTGTGCAGTGGCCAGCTGATGGTCACGGATTTCCATATTAGGATGGCCTGTCAGAACTTCAAAGAAAGAAAAATCCCACCAATGTATTTATTACTGTGCCCAGAGGCGGGGCTGGCTACTTTGTGCCCTGGCCCTAGCATTCCCTATTGGTGGTCTAGGCAGAGTCTGTGACACCTTACTGCTGTTTACTGTGCAAATGGGATCCAAGATGAATTCTAAATCAAAAGCCTCCTATTGAGAATATTCCCAGATTCCCATTTTGGAGGCTGGAGTGTCTGAAATCATTACTAGCACTGCCAGAAAACCAAGAGTTTTAATGAAACTCACTCAGTCTTTGCAAATTTAAAAGTAGCGTTTGAGACTTGCTGTTTTGAATAACATAGCAGCTAACGCAGAACCTTGCACCTGGTAGGTGATCAGTAGATAGTAGTGAAATACTGTAGTAGTATGAAGTGAATGGTTGCAAAGGAAAAACCAAGTTCCAGGAGGTGTAACCCAGCAGCGCTCACCCCAGCTATACCTCCAACCTCCTGCTTCCTGCCCCCAGCACGTGTGGGACTTTCCAGAATCCTGGGACCAACCTGGGACTCACCTATGCATGACCTTCACCCTCGGGAAGTCCCAACCCCCGGGGACAGGAGTGGGTGGGTAAGCACTCTCCCCAGACAACTCAGGCCCCTGCTGCACAGCTCCTGGGTCTTGCGGGAATGAGGCCCCAGTTGCCACAGTGGGGACCAACTCCAGGACACATGTTGGCATTTGCTTTTCCTCCTTCCTGATTTCACTCTCTCCAAGTCCCTGACTCCTGCTGCTTGGGACCCCGTCTCACCAAGAACTTCCAAGGCCCTAGCTCTGGCTCTGATTTCCATAGAAATCCCAGGCCACCATCACAAAATACCACAGACTGGGTGGCTTCCGCTACAGACTTTTATGTTCTCACAGTTCTGGAGGCTGGCAGTCCGAGCTCCAGGGGTTGGCACGGCTGGCTTCTCCTGAGGCCTCTCTCCTTGGCTTGTAGATGGCTCCCTTCTCTCTTGCCCTCCCATGGTGCTTCCTCTGTGCAAACACATCCCTGACATTTTCCTGTGTGTCCTTATCTCCTCTTCCTATAAGGACACTGGTCATATTGGATCAGGGCTCACCCTAATGCCCTCATTTTCACTTAGTCACCTCTTTAAAGTTCCTATCTCCAAATACAGTCACATGCTGAGGTACTGGGGGGATAGGGCTTCCACGTGTGAATTTGGAGGAGAAACAATTCAGTCCATAACTAGTGGCTAGGGAGGGCTCTTCCTAAAGATGAACTGGAAAGAAGTTGGAGTGGACAGTAATGGCGGATGCCCATTTCCAAGCTGTGGTCATATCATTAGGCAATATTGTCTCAGCCCACTCAGAAGAGCCTACAACGAGCCTAGGCCACGGGGTGCTTCTAGAACCAAGTGCTTCCTCAACTCACTGATGCCGTCCTTGGCTAACACATGTGCAGGGTCTGATGACTCAGTTTAGAAACTTAAAATGTCCTGTGGGGCACAGCAATGTGAATGTACTTATCACTTCTGAACTGTGTACTTAAAAATGTTTGAAACTGAATTTATTGGTGGGATTGTAACTATAATAAAAAAAAAAATCTTGTGGGGAATCTTCTCCATACTTTCATGGGGTTTGTTGGTGTTTTCTTGCAGTTATTTCTAGAAAGGGGCCCTCAAAGGCTCACTAATCGAATATGTCTGTGAAGAAATAAAACCCTATCTGACAAATTTAGACTCTGTTCTCAAAGCTCACATGCCTGTTTAGAGAGAAATGACTTGCCCTGTAGATGTTCACTGATTTTCCCAGACCCCTTTCTTTGCATTTAAGGGAAAATCCTCATTGACAGGCAATGCAGGAAAGCCCCTGCCTACAATGAATCAGTACATGGAGAGGGGTGGGCGTGAGGCTGCTTTTCTACAGCCCAGAGTTGACCTTATCTCCAGCAGTTTTTAATCTATGTGAAAATTAAAGGGGAAAAAAATCCAGCTTGCTGGATTTCACTTTGTACACACCCTTTTACATAAATGTAGCACCCACCCATTGTAAACTAGTAACTCCTTTCTGGAACCTCATTTCATCACCGAGCCAGCAACCTGACCACTTATATATATATATATTTCTTAAACACGAATAAGTGGTCTAAACTTTATTAAGAAAAAGCATGAGATCGTTTCAATACTTCCTGCAGAGACATTCTCTGTTTATGGAATAAGCGGGTCCTGCCTGATTAACGGTGGAGGGGGCTTTCATTCATTCAGCACCTACTGATTGTCAGGCACTATGTTGGCCACTTTATACCGTATACAGAATATCTGAAACATGTATGAATTTTTAAAGTTTTATAGCAGTCTTCAGAGACAGATGTTGTGGGGGAAACTTAGGGTTTTGGATCTGCAGGCAAGATACTTGCATCAATGTGAACATTAAATGTATATGACAGGGACTTTTTGCACTCCACCGCCCCAAACACCATGCTCCTTCTCCCTGCTCATGAATGGCTGGGCCCCATGGTCAGGGATATTGGGACATTAACTTGTAGGCTCTAAAGCGATGACCAGTGCAAGTGGCTGGGTCAGAGCTGGGGGCTGTGTTCACGTGGTGTTGACAACCTGGCTGTCGGTCCAGCATCATGGTTTCAACCTCCAAGCCAATGAGTGAGCTCTGACTTTTGCATGTCCCCCACCGTGGACTCTTGTCCCTGCTCTTCCAGGCCACAGATGTGTACTGCCAGTCTCAGCAGGAATTAGACCAGAGAGTAGCAATGTCAGGCCTGCAAGAGACCCTGGCAACCACTGTGATGCCCCTCCATATTTTATAGGTAAGGAAAAAAGAAGCCTCTTGTCCTGGGTCACGCAGCTAGACAGAGGTATAGATGAGATGACTAACCCAATAGCCCATCCACCTAACTGGATAGAAGAAGAAAGGAAGCTAATATTCGTGGGAGTCTACTCAGTGCCAGGCAATGGGCTGGGGACTGCATGTATTATGTTTCATGGGATCCTCTGAGGTTGCTGTTCATATGTCCAGTTTTACAGATGAAGCTTAGAGAGATCGGGTGGCTTACTCAAGATAACACTACTAGTGAATATTAAATCCAGAATCGGAGCCCCAGACTATCTGCCTCTTTCTACTCCACTACAATCTGTCCCTCTTGCCCTAGCAAGAGCCTCCCTAGGTTGCGTTAGAGGCCCCTCCTCTATTTTTCTCCAGTCTGCCTCCTGGCCACAGTCCCATGAGGCTGTAATCTGAAATCAGTGAGGGCGGCAAGCATGTTTCTCTGCTTCTATCTTTCTGGACAATTTGTTCCATAAGTGCTTGTTTTCAAACAGCTCGCCATCATTCCCCCAGGGGCTCCACATAGCTTTCAGTTGGAGGAGCATAAGCTCTCCCCATTGGTGATTTTCTCAAATTCGTCTTTCTTCACTTGTTGAGCCGGTCATAAAGTGTTTTAAGGAGGCTGGAAATTATTCTCACGAGTAAGCATGTGAGGAATCTGAGTCCGACTTGCCAGGAATCTAGGCCTTTATTGGGTTTCCTCTCTCAGAACATAAGGTTTGGAGCCCAAGTGTCAAATTTCTCACATCACTGTTCTTTAAAAGGTGGACTCACAGTGCAGTAAGATCGTGGACACTTTGAGCCAAAAGTGATCTTAATAATAATTTACTTACCACTTTCATATGAGGAAACAAAGGCTGGAAAATGTGATGTGAAATGTCTCAGATCACCTAGATCATTGGTGATGAAATCAGGGCTTGTATGCATATTTCTCAAAACCCAGTTCACATCTTTTTCTACTATACCTACTCTGCTGTATAGGAAGTCAGAATTAGGCATCCACTCACCCACCCATCCATTCATCCATCCACCCACCCACCCACCCATCCATTCATCCATCCATTTGTCTACCCAACTGTCCATCTATCCACCCACCCAGCCATCTGCCCATCCACCCACCCAGCCATCTGCCCATCCACCCACCCACCCATCTGTCCATCCATCCAACCATCCATCCATCCGTCCATCCGTCCATCCATCCATCCAAATCATCACTGACCATAATGCAAAAGGCATTTCACCCAAACAGGGAGGGTTTTCCCAATTAAAAACACTAACACTGAGAGCAAGAGTTACTTTGAAGGATTAATTGGCCCCTAGAGTATTTTGCATTATTAGATTGGTTGTATATCTTCAGGATTGCAAAAATATTCAATCTGGCAAAACAGTCCTATGAAATTGTGCCAGTGACAATCATCAATCACAATATGATTTTATGGGGATTCAGAGTCTTTTCTACAAAAGAGAAAAATTCTGATGACAACTTTTAACATCATATAGTTAAAAAAAAAAAACCCACAATACATCTTATGTTTACCATGTTTCAAAAGCTGGCAGCTTTGTGTGAAGTGTAGATTATATAGAGGAAGCAGATTTTATAATTCAGAATAGATTCTAAATAGAATGGAATCAATTTAGATTTAGAATAGACTCTGAGAATTGGTTGGGTCCTTAGACACAGTTAGATCAGAAAGAAAGGAATGTTGACCTTGGAGTCCAGAGGCCTGGGTTGGAGTCCAGAGGCCTGGGTTTGAGTCCTGACCACTACCCACTAAGCTGATATGTACTCTTGGACATGGGAATTTGTCTTTCTGAGTCTCTCACTTTTGACCCTAAAATGGAATTAACAACGTCTACCTCGTGGGGTTGTGTGAGGACCCAAGCAAAGAATGAACTCTAATTGAGCACTTACTACAGGCCAAACACTGTGCTTTTTGTTATGCAGATATTATCTCATTTGAGAAAATCAAATAGATGGGAAGAAAACCCCACATATACTGCAAAGCCCTATTCAAATTCAAACTCTCAGTGTTGTTATCAACATCCTTTCCATGCACACCCTGCACCTCCCCTTTCTACACTCATTCTCAGATTTGTAGGCATTAATATTTATAGTGGAACTCCAAACAGATGCATAGAGCTTTACATTTCACAAAGCACTGCTGTGGACATCATCTCATTTTGTACTCTTGACCAATATTTAATCCCCATTTACATTATTATTATCATTATTATTATTATTGAGACAGAATCTTACTCTGTCACCCAGGCTGGAGGGCAGTGATGTGATCTCGGCTCACTGCAACCTCTGCCTCCCGGATTCAAGCGATTCTCCTGCCTCAGCCTCCTGAGTAGCTGGGATTACAGGCGTGCACCATCACACTCTGCTAATTTTTTTGTATTTTTAGAAGAGACAGGGTTTTGCCATGTTACCCAGGCTGGTCTTGAACTCCTGACCCCAGGTGATCCACCTGCCTCGGCCTCCCAGAGTGCCAGGATTACAGGTGTGAGCCACTGCGCCCAGCCCCCATTCACATGAGATGAAGAACTGAGGCCAGCAAGAAATAGCTTTTCCACCATTAGCTAGTGACAGCCAGGCCTCGAGACTGAGTCTTGCAGCCCCAAGTCAGAGTATGTTCCATGTGCCTTTATCCTACCTCCTCCCTATGATTGTGACTTTCTGGCTGCCGGAATGCACAGCTTTTCACCCTCTTCACGCTGGTGGCCCCCACTACTGCTCTCCCTAGAACCAGACAGTTGCTTGATACTTTCCAAAGAGATCCAGAACACTGTTCTCTCACTTTCCAACCACCACCACCAAGCCTGCCAGCTCTCTCACTGTTAGGAAAGCTGCCCATTGCTTCAACTCACAGGTTGATCCCAGCCCCTTGACCTTCTCCACCTGCCCTCCTCTGGCCATGCCCGGATCAGTGCCGTGCCTGGATCCAGAGCTGCCTTCCGATGCCCTGGCCTCTGGGAGAGTTTATCAACTTTTGTATACATCAGTGGTGAACTCCGGGCACCTGCATCTACCTCCTTCCCCATTTTAACTCTCGGGCTGCATGGTACTGCAGAAGTGTTATGCTGACTTGGCCCTTTCTTGTGCTGCTTGAATATCCTGGAGTTGGGCTGCCTTGAGTGGGTTGGAGGGCTGGAAAAAAAAAATGCCCTTCGCTGCTATCTCAAAGCGTCTTCATGCTTCTTAATGCTGAAGCCTGCTTTGCCTGTCATTCTTGGAAGTAATTGTATCCACTTTACCAAGAACATGAAAGCCATTTGGCAAGAACACCATCTCTTCTGCATCATTTAGCATGAATGCCACCTCCTCTGCACCTCGCCATAGTTCTGCAAACACACTGCTTCTTCTAAGATGAGAGTAAGAAGCATCCCTCTTCCTGCTCAAGGTGACCTGCACCCTCTGTGTTCCGTTCTGTCCCCTGCTGGCTCCTTGATAGGAAGGCAGTGGTGGGAGAGGTGCAGTCCTGTGATGCCTTGAAAGACCCATCCAACACTGGAGCACCAAGAGGGAGAAAGGGTGGGGTGTATTAGGAGGTTGCATCCTAACTAATGAGGGTACCCCACAAGATAGCCCTTTAAATATTTGAAGATGGATCCCCTTTCCTTAAGGTTTCCTTTGCCAACATGGCAAAACCCTGTCTCTACTAAAAATACAAAAAGCTTATATTTTTACAAACCAGGCACGGTGGTGTGAGCCTGTAGTCCTAGCTACTCCGGAGGCTGAGGTGGGAGGATCACCTGAGCCTGGGAAATGGAGGCTGCAGTGAGCACTGCACTCCAGCCTGGGTGACAGGAGTGAGACTCTGACTAAAAATAATTATAAAGTCCCTTTACTGCCAAAGTCATTCTTTCCTGAATGTGTTTTAGCTTAAACACATCCAGTGGTATGCTGATAAATGTTTAACAACTGGTTCTCCAAGGGGTTGGGGAGAAGCCTAAGCTGTGGTGCTTGCCAATGTTTGAGGTGTAAATATCCCACTATGACCGACTTCAAGCTACCAACGTGACATCATTGACTACGGAGTTAGGAAAAGATGCACGTAATCAGAGCTGACCAGCACACCACTGTCTGCAGCCACCTTACACTGCAGTGGTGAGAGAGGAAAACAGCAATGAGGAGGGTTAGAAAAGCCACATTTGATGACCACCTTTGTAATAACTGACTCGGCCAAGAATTGTAAGTGGACGCTAAAATCATGGAGTGAAGGATTGCTGGGATTCAGTGTATTTACACAGCCTCAGAGTGTCTCCCCACAGATCACTTCTTAATTAGAGGGAATAAAAGATAGCTTTACAGTAGATAATTCTGACCAAATTTACCTTACCCAACTTACCATTACCAATACAGGAACAAATTGACACAGTCCGCCTCCTCAAAGGATTTAGAAAGTGTTACTGCCAGGAAGGTTTAACCTACATCAATCATGGGAAAACAATTAAACAAACCCAAGTTAAAGGACAGGATAGCAAGCAACTGGCCTGTATTCTTTAAAATGTCCATGTCATGAAATACGTGAAAGGCAAGGAGCCCATCTAGAAAAGACTATGGAGCCATGAAAACCACATGTATATTCTGGATTGGATCCTGCATCAGGAGTTTTAAAAATGGTTATAAAGGACATTCTTGGAGCAACAGAAGAAAATTAAATATGGATGATATACTGTATTTATAATCAGCATTAGATTTCTTGAATTCAGTAATTGTATAGTGGTGATATAAGACAATGTCCTTGTTCTTGTAAATACACACTAACATATTTAGGGGTGAAGTTTGCAACTCACTGTCAAATGGTTCCACAAAAATTAAAAATGGTAATAACAAACCTGGGGCGAGAAGAGAGAGCAGGTACATGCAAATGGTATAAAATGTTAACAATGTTAAAATGAAGGGTGTATAGCACTCTTTATAGCTTCCAACTTCTCTGTAGGTTTAATATTTTTAAAAAAATAAAAAATTGAGACCACGCATGGTGGCTCATGCCTGTAATCCTAGCATTCTGGGAGGCCAAGGTGGATGGATCACCTGAGGTCAGGAGTTTGAGACCAGCCTGGCCAATACGGTGAAACTCCATTTTGTAAAAATACAAAAAAAAAAAAAAAAAAAAAAAAGTAGCTGGGCATGGTGGCAGTTGCCTATAATCCCAGCTACTTGGGAGGCTGAGGTGGGAGAATCATTTGAACCTGGGAGGCGGAGGTTGCAGTGAGCTGAGATCGCGCCACTGCACTCCAGCCTAAGTGACAGAGCGAGAGCCTGTCTCAAAAAAAATAATAATAATAATTGAGGTCAGGCGCTGTGGCTTATGCCTATAACCCCAATACTTTGGAAAACTGAGGCAGGTGGATGAATTGAGCCCAGAAGTTCAGGACCAGCCTGGGCAACACGGCAAAACCATCTCTACTAAAAATACAAAAAATTAGCCAGGTGTGGTGGTATAAGCCTGTAGTCCCAGCTACTCCGGAGGCTGAGGTGGGAGGATCACCTGAGCTCAGGAAGTAGAGGCTGCAGTGAGCCGTGATTGTGCCCACTGCACTCCAGCCTGGGTGATGGGAATGAGACTCTAAAAAGATAATAATAAATTGAAAAAAAAAAGAAACACTGAGGAGTTTTCTAACTTGCATGGAGCCAAATAAGACTGGTGCCTCCCTTACTCTCTACGAACATAACTTTGATCACAATAGCTTTTGGTGACAGACATGTCACACACTGACTCATAGACTGCATCCTGCCAAACTCAAACCCTCAACCTTGCTTTAAAAACTGATGTCAAGCCGTGGCTTCCCCATTTTGTGGGGCACTGCTTCATGTGTGTCCATATTGAGCAGGTCTAAGCTATCTCTCTGGGTTTCAGCCTCATTCTGGATTCTGATTCTGCATTCCTTTGAATTGAGTGCTGATCTCTGTGAACCACAAAGACGACAAACATGTCATCTGGGATTTAACTACATAAAACAAAGATTTATGAAGCATACAGGTTGTGCAAAGCAGCAGGTTGAGTACAAACAAATCAACAACAAGTAAATAAGATGTGAGTGTCAATCATAGCCTTCTGGAAGATAAGAACCAGGTCTTACACTTCCTTGGTCCCCCTATAGCACCCCACGGTAGTGAGTATGTATTAGATACTTTATAAATGCCTGATTTGACCTCACATAGTAACCAGGCAAAAGGCTTAAACAGCCAGTCTCCTTAAGAGATGACACAAGTAATAATCAAATGTATGGAAAGCTTGACGAGATTATTAGCTATCAAAGAAATGCAAAGTTTACAAAAGGAAATCTCTAAAAGTAATGGAACAGTGCTACATCATGCTGGCAAGACCGTGGTGAACGCTAGTGTGTTTAAACATTGCTGATGACTGTGCAAATATTTTTGGAAGGCAACTTGGCAAAAAGTATCAATAGCCATAAAAATGTTCACATCCTTTGCAAAATAGTCTCCCTCCTGGGAATTTAAGAAGTAACCCAAAAGAAGGGAAATGCTATAGCTGTGAGAAATTTATCACTCTCTTATTTGTAGCAGTGAAAACCTAGAGAAGTCATGGATGAGCAATTAGGAACAATTAAATCATGGTACATTAACCAGATAAACTTTAATGAAGCTCTAAAAATGACAACCATGAAGTCTGCCATGTAACAATGCGGGAAATGCATACGCTATCACAGGAAGCAAGCACATACACACATAGGATTAAAAGAAAACCAGGGTTTGTGAAAACAACTGACTTTAGAGGAGTGGAATTATGAGTGCAGCCTTCTTCTCTGAAGGGGGTTGGCTCCAGGACCCCCCACAGAAAATCCTCAGATGCTCAGTCCCTTCATTGGACCTCCTGTATTTGCTGGTTTCACATTCTCAAATTCAATCAACCATGGATAGAGAGAGGACTCAAAGGAAACCAGCCCTGTTAGCACCTTGATCTTGCACTTGCAGCCTTCCTGAGAGAAAGTAACTACATCTATTGTTTAAGCCATGCAGGCTGCGGTATTTTGTTATGGCAGCCTCAGCAAACTAATACAGACTATAAGAGACAACCCAGCCAGACAGGGCTAATTTGGCTCTATCTAAGGGTAGGACCAGGAGCCCTGGGCACAGTGGATTATGGGTCATTGTAGGCACCACCAAGTGTGCCCAGGGCCAGAGAGAATCTGACGAGGCCTCCTTTGCCCTCTTCATCCCAGTGAATGGAATGCCCCCCTTTTTGATTTAGGAAGGGGTGGGATCTGCATTTCAAATAACAACCCACCCCTCCCCGATTTCTGTTTTAGCAACCTCGTTGAACTGAGGTCATGTAGAATGACTGAATTCATGATCCCCTTAGCTTTTGGTTTTTTTCACTGTTCTCCTTCGGTTTCTTCTGTCTCTCCTAGCGAACAGAGGTCCCAGGTGGTCAGAATATCCTGTTGGGCTTTTTTTTTTTTCTTTGAGAGGGAGTCTCGCTCCTCACCCAGGCTGGAGTGCAGTAGTGTGGCCTTGGCTCACTGCAACCTCTGCCTCCCAAGTTCAAGTGATTCTCCCACCTCAGTCTCCCAAGTAGCTGGGACTACAGGTACACACTACCACGTCCGGCTACTTTTTGTATTTTTAGTAGAGACAGGGTTTCGCCATGTTGGCCAGGCTGGTCTCCAACTCCTGACCTCAGGTGATCCACCTGCCTTGGGCTCCCAAAGTGCCGGGAATACAGGCATGAGCGACTGCACCCAGCCTCTGTTGGACTTCCAAGGGAAAATTGGCTTAAAAATCCAAAGGGCAAGAGATTCTGCTTCTGGGTGCATGCCCAAAAGAATTGAAAGCAAGGGCTTGAACAGATACCTGAACACCCATGTTCATAGCAGTATTATTCACAGCAGCCGAAAGATGAGAGCAACCCAAATGTCCACTGACGGATGGATAAGCAGAATGTGGTCTAGCCAAGCAATGAAATAGTATTCAGCCTTACAAAGGAAGGAAATTCTGACCCCTGCTTCAACCTGGATGAACCTTGAGAACATTACGCTAAGTGAAATAAACCAGTCATAAAGGCTCACGCCTGTAATCCCAGCACTTTGGGAGGCCCAAGTCCGAGACCAGCCTGAACATGGCGAAACTGCATCTCTACTAAAAAAAAAAAAAAAAAAAAAGTCAGGCATGGTGGCGCATGCCTGTGATCCCAGCTACTTGGGAGACTGAGGCAGGAGAATCGCTTGAACCCGGGAGGCGGAGGTTGCAGTGAGCTGAGATCACGCCACCGTACTCCAGTCTAGGTGACAGAGTGAAAAAATAAAATAAATAAATGATAGACAAACACTGTCTGATTCCACTGATATGGGGTCCCCAAGAGAAGACAAATCCATAGAGACAGAAAGTAGAATGGGGGTTGCCAGGGGCTGGGGGAATAAGGAGTTCAGGTCTAGTGAACGCAGTTTCAGCTTGGAGATATGAAGAGTTCTACTGGTGGGTGGTGGCGATGGTTGCACGGCAATGTAAACATGCTTAATGTCACTGAACTTTACACTTAAAAATGGTTAAAATGATAAATATTATGTTCTGTGTATTTCACGAGAATAAAGAAAATTCTAAAAGGTAACTGAGGAGGGGAGCTGGGTGGGGTCGGGGGTGGACGACAGATTTGGCCTCGGGCTGGGTCGCAGGCCTCCTCCCCAGGGTGAGGGCGGTGACTTAGGGGAGGGTCTGGCTGCTCCAGGCATGCAATTACTCAGACTCAGCCTTGGCCACACCCAAGGCCACAAGATAGATGGGCCCTCTGGGAGGGAGGCAGCGAGGACCCAGCTCAGCTTTCACAACTGGAGTCTCAAGACCTGGCTGGGAGCCTCGAGCTGGAGCCTTCCTTCCCCTTCCCCCATCTTCTCTTCCATCAAATACAAAGGCAGCAGGGCCTGGGGCTGGGCCGTTCCACCGGCAGGTCAGGTCGGGATCGGGATCGCCAGGCCAGCCTTTCTGTTCACTGGGTGGAAGGGTGTGGCCCGGTTCCATGTGTTTGGGATTTGAGCAGCTAGGGGCCTGGAGAGCTCTTCAAACTGGCCAGTCCCACGGGGCTTGGTGGGTAACATTCCCCAGTCCCTCTCCAAGGAAGAAAAACAAACAGCTGAGCGCAGGAAGCCTAGCTGTGGGACTCCCTCCAAGACTGAAAGGGGAGGAAAAAACGATTCCAGCCCCAAACGCCTAGTTAAATTGAAAGCAATGGACTACAGACGGGAATGGGCACTTTTCCATAAGCCCCAGCTTTATCAAGGAAATTTAAAAATCCATCCTTGAGAGTTCATGCGTTTTGCTTTGTAATTTGCAATGTGGTATTATGGCTGTTTGTGTATATCTATGTATATAGTTTATATTGTAAAAGCAGATATTATAAAAACCCACATGACCAGGCTGAATGAACGAAGCACAAGCGGGTGGAGCCCAAAATTGGCTTGGGGCTAGTACTCTTTGTGGGAAGCCACCCTCCTTGTCCCTCACTTCGGGGTGCCTCAGTTTCCCTATCTACTTCTTGCTCAGAGGCCGGTGGTGTGGTGGACAGAACAGTGAGCTTCAGGGGACCTGAGGCCCAGGCCTGTCTTGATCACACATGAGCAGAGCCCACCTGGCTCAGAGCTTGGCTTTCCAGCTAATCTGTATTTCCTCGGTAGAAGCCAGGTGGCAATCACAGGGGGACAGCGGAGATTAGTGAGACCGAGCTCTTGACCAGGAAACCAGAGTCAGCCCAGCTTTGCCCTTAACCACCAGTGCCCTTTAAATTTAATCAGCACCTATTTATTTTCTCCTATAAGAACTATCAACCTCGTTGGACCTCAGTCTTCTCATCTGTGAATGGGGTTAATAGTGTCTCTCAGAGCAGTGGGTGAGGCTCAAGTAACCTATTGGACGGGAAATATGATTACTACTGTAACTGTAAGGGTGGAGTTGGGTGAGGTTGGCAGCTACCATGTGGGAGCATGGGGGTCTTTGGGACACTATGGATTGAGCAGCTCAGGAATCAGGCCACTGTTGCTGCATAACTCAGCCTAGAAGCAGGGCAGGCAGAGCGGAGAGCAGCAGTAGTGCCTGACTCACCTCCTGTCCTCCTTCCACCCCAACCGTATCCCAGCAAGAGAGCTTTTCCCCGTGGAAACTCACGCCCATGGTACCCGGAGCCAGATGGGAAAAGCCCCTGCCTGGCAGTGTCTTAGGTCTGAGTCCTCCCCTACAGCCTGCCCGGGTGCAGAAGGGGCCAGGGACGTGGGTCTGGCTCCTGAAGAGGCCCTGCAGGTTGCAGTGGGGTGGGACCTGAGGGGAGCCACTGCCCATCCACAGAAAGAAGGGCTGTTGCAGAAAGTTCTGGAGCTGGACTAAGCTGGCCTTGCTGATGGTGCTGCCAAGCATGAACAAGCAGGCTGGCCTTGGGCAGGTCCACCAGGGCCTGAGCAGAGGCCCAGGGAGGCTCAGTAATGTGGCCAGCCCACTGTGGCTCCTTGTGGTGAGAAAGGGGCTGAGAGCCTGGAAACACTGGGGGAATGCCACCCACTGGCCACCTGGGAGTGAGTCCTTGCAGCCAGGGCAGGTGCAGAGCCACCAAGGAGGGGAAGGGGTCTAGCACATCCTCCTGCCAACTGCATGCCAGCCCCAGGGGCTGAGGCAGGGACACCCGCACGCTCTTTGCTATTAAACCACCTATGTCTGCACTTTGATGCGAGCCAGACCTCGGGGTTGCCAGGAATATGCACGACTACCTGGAACCTGGTCCAGATCCCTGCCTTGTAAGGAGACCACCACCCCACACACACCCCCAATCCCATCCTTGAGCAGACCCTTTCCACACAGGTCTCATGCCTGTGCTTGGGGGGCATCCCAGCCTGCACGGCCAACTCTAAACCCCACCTAATGCTGGCAAGCAACCCTCCCTTTGTCACCCTCTGGCCAGCACCGTGGTTTTCCTCTCCCATAAAGTCCAAAGGACCTGGAAGAAAGCTGAGGCTTTGGGGAAGGGAATTCCAGTCCCAGGTCCCCAGAGCATGACCCAGAAGGAAGGACATGTGAGCTCCAGGTGCCACGTTCTCTTAGCCCTAAGGACGCCTCACCTTGTGGGTTGGGAAGCGGCCAGAGGGACAGAGTGGGGCCCTCTAACACATAGGGACCAGGGCAGGTACCTTGGTCTCAGGGTGACACTGACTGAGACACTTAGCAATGCCTCGGAATCCAGTGCCAGCATTTTCCTTGAGCGTATATTAACAGACAGCACCTCTGTACCAATTCAACTGATCGGAACGAGCTCTGTGACAAAACTCCTATTTCAGCACTCAGCTTTATGGAAAAAAAAAAAAAAAGGTCAGTGTGGACTAAGCCATTTATTCCACAGACCTCACCAATAACTGCTGTTGTATTACCATACACTGGGACTCACCCCTTCCCAAGAGGAATGGTAGGTGCTTAATACATCATTTCATCTAAGGGTCTCCACATTACTCAGAGGATGGCCTTAGGATCCCCACTTTACAGATAAGAAAACTGGTGCTCAAAGAGGTTTAGAAATTTGCCCAAACTCATGGAATTTTTAAAAAGAGCAGAATGGGTTTGAAATGCAAGTCCATGTAATTCTAAAATTTAGGCTAGTAAATGATACAGAGGGATTCATGTATGTGTCCCCAGAAAGGTCACAGTTTAGTGTGGAGTCAGACACAGAAAACCAGTATCAATGCCTGAGCAGGACAAGAGCTGTGCTGAGTGGAGCAGGAGAGCACTGTGGGAGCCGGAGCTGTGGTTACTCCCAAGGTCCAAAAACTGATCCAATGGAGCTCTGAAGGTCCAGCCCAGAAATTCTCAACCCAGAGCCTCCAACAGAACCTTTAAAAAGCCCCAAAGTAGACATGGGTTTTCTTGGTGACCAATGAATGACTGGTGACCATTGATGTGTCAAGTGGTCAGGCCCCCGTGGCTCACAGAGGCAAGGCCTCCTGCCCAAGGTCACACAGCCTGTGGCAGTGCCGGGGTCAGGAGACCCAAGGCTGGACCTCCAGTGCAGAGGCCCGTCCCATCCTGCACGGTGCCATCAGTGACTGCCCATGGCCACATGGTAAGGTGGAAGGCAGAGCCCCACCTAGAATGCAAGCGTGCTCCACGCCAGAGAATGTGCCTCCTATACCCAGAGGAGGAAGCCAAATCCTTCCTCTTTCTCATGCAGGGGAGGTTCCCTGAGACACGGCTGGAGAAGAGGAGACCCGGAATCCCTTCTTCCTTTCAACATTTTTCACTGGGAATGACTTCGAGTGAACTCGAATACACCAGGGAATTCCAGTCCCAGGTCCTCAAAGCATGACCCAGAAGGAGGGACATGTGAGCTCCAGGTGACATGCTCTCTTAGCCCTGAGTGCACAGGGTGTTGCTTAGAGCAGGTCACTTTTGCAGGATAGTGTCCCCTGCAAACTCATGTCCACCCAGAACCTATTTGGAAATAAACTCTTGGCAGGTGTAATCAAACTAAGATGAGGTTGTATTGGGTTGAGGTGGTCCTAAACCCAATATGATTAGTGTCCTTAGAAGAACAGGGAGATCTGGACACAGAGACAGACACATAGGGAAGAAGGCTGGGTGTCGATGGGAGCGCAGATTTTAGCGATGCGCCTACAAGCCAAGAAACAAAGGGGTGGCTGGCACCCATAGAAGCTGGAAGAGGCGAAGAAGGATCCTTTCCCACAGCCTCCAGAGGGAGGGCAGCCTTTGCTCATGCCTTTTTTGGACTTCCAGCCTCTGAGCTGTGAGAAAATAAATTGTTGTTTAAAGCCACCCGGTTTGAGGTACTTTGAGCAGTCCTAGGAGATGGACACAGCTGGGCGGTTGTTTTCTGACCATCTGGCAGTTGGAGATCAAGGGTTGGGGTGCAGATCCCAGTCTTTACGGACCAAGTCCTTGCACAGGGAGTGGTCAGGGGGCTTTCTGCCTTCGTTGCCATTGCCCAGAAGCGCAGGCTGCAGACCCTGCAGAGCTACTTCCCTTAGCCCTGTACTCTTCACTCCTCACAGCCAGCAAGACCTTCCTGTGGGCCTGAGAGTAACAAACCATGCAGAGAGGCAGAATAATGAAAAATCCTGTCATTCCCTGCAAATTGGTACAGTCTTTCTATTAAGCCTTAAACATATACCCACTTTGACAGCAATACTCCCAGTAGGGACTTATCCTAAGGAAATCATTGGCCATATGGACAATGGATTGTGTGCAAGCATTATTTATTGTAGCGAAACACTGTGAGACAGAGTGGATTTTTTTCCCACTCTCTCTTCACCCCTTTTCTAGTAGTAACACATAACCAGTTCCTTTTGGAACCAAACACAGGCCAAGCCAGGATAACGGAAGGGAGCCTTTTGTCAAAAGCCAGAAAGAGAAAGAGAGGCAGGAACTCTTTTTTAGCACAAGAGTGCACGGGGTATTGCTTAAAGCAGGTCACTTTTGCAGGATAAATGTCAGATCCATGTGGATGTCAGACCCTGAAGCAGAGCCGGAGAGGGCTGCCCTGAATCCTTGCTCTCTTCCTACAGCCCAATCCAGAGGGAAAGCAGATGGCCCGAAGGCTGACAACCGGGGCCAAAGGCTGAGAGGAAGCCATGGGATGGAAGCACAAGGGAACCCAGGGGGCCAGGACACTGAAGAAACAAGGAGACTCTCAAAAGATCAGGAAAAGGTGGCCTCTCAGGCTGTCTCCAGAGTCCGAAGTCCAGAGGCATGGGTGGTTCTGCTGCGGAAGCCCTTTGCTCTTCCTGCCCACTGAGGATGCGGTGGGCCACCCACTGGGGCCCCAGCTAAGGAACAGTCCTACATCTCCTTCACTTGCCAGCTGTGGGTTTTCATTGACCCACTGCTCTGTCCAGCCTCTCAGGTAGAGAGCTGGGTAGAGGGTCCTACAGTGGAGATTCAGCTTAAACAATGATGGTAACTCCATAAAGTGAATCTTATACCTTAGACGGTTATGTTATTAATTGAAGGGAGAAAGAAGGGAGGCTGCGATGAGAGGGGACAGTAAGTTTGGGTTTGGGACTGTTGAATTGGAAGTCCCCAGTGCCCTTCACATGGAGCTCTCTAGACGGCAGTTGCTGGCACACATAGAAATCAGGACTCAGAGTTATGAGAACACGCATGAGATGCGTGGCGAAGCCCAAAGGCAGACGCAAGCTCCAAGACTCAGATCAAAACCCTGGGGTGTGCCCCTGATGGGAAGGAGGATCGGGCCCATCGGGGGAGTCACCTTAGAAAAACATCGTATGGGAAATTTGGAGCATCTGAATAATGAGTTAACACCCAAAGAAGGTTGAAGATTTTTTTTTTTTTTTAATTGGCAGAGCAAAGCAATAGGCATCGAGAGCCTGGGGGGCTCCAGAAAGTCGAGGTCTGCATCTGAGGAGCAGCTGGGACCCCAGAGGAGGGAGGCAGGGATTCCTGGGAGACTGGAGCCTCCGATGCAGGTCCCACTCTGCCACCCTAAGCAGGACACTTTCCCTCCCTGGGCCTCTGTCCCATTTACAAAGCTGAGGGCAGAACTCATCGTTCCCAGCTCTGACTGTATTGTCACCCTGTCTCTCCTTTGCTTGTGTCCTCAGGGCACTTACCCAGCTTCTGTCCCTGGCTCTTCCCAGGCACCAAGACCCTCTGCTGTCAGGGACCTTAAACCAGGAAAAGGACTAGAAGAGGCCAGCTGGCCCCTCCACCAGGGCAGTCAACACCATGCTGGGGGCTGTGTTCTTGGGGTGACAGAAGATTCCTGTGACCTCTTAAAAGGGTGGTCTTATGAAGAACCCCAACAACATTGAGGAAATTGAGAGAATGTGTACCAGTAAACCTCCCACCCACTCCACCACGGTTTTCATTTCTCTAAATTCCCCTCCATCCTTTGCCCTTTTGTAATATATGTTTGTTTGCACAACAGCATTCACAGTGTATACACACTAAGGGGTGCTTTTTTTTTCCCTTAACGCAATTTCATAAACACTCTCTCATGTATGTCATAGTTACATTTGAAATGGCTGCATAATGCTCCTTTGTGTTAACTGTCTTTTAAACAACGCTCTAAGACTGCACACTTAGGTTCTTTCCAGCTTTGAGTGATTATGAAGAATGTGGTTGAGTTTTATACATATGCCATTTTCTTTCTTTGTACTCATTTCCTGGAGACAAATAGAAGAGGATTTCTGAGCCAAAGCATATAAACTACTTTTATAGATCCTGAAAGGTCATTGACTTCCTCAAGGAACTGGCTTGTTTAGATGTGATAAATGGCCACAGCCAATGGTCAGGGGACAAGTGTTAATTGGTAAATAAGCAATGCCTTTCTTTCCTTGACTCCTCCCAGAAAGATGCCATTTTTCCAAAGCTCTGGCAGACAATAGACTGAAAATGTCTCGCAGAAGACAGCCTGCCAGACTGTTGTTTTTGACAACAAGCAGGAGAAACAAAGTGCTTTGCAGAAGCACTCCATCCAGTGTGACTCAACATGGTGGGGGCTCTGTAGGATCTGCCACTTCCCACCCTCAGAGGTGGCACCTTGGCATCCTACAAGTCACTTCTGACACCATTGTCACTGCCCACCCCATGTTCATCCAGGGGCTCCAGAGACCCCTCTAGAGGTGGAGATCCCTGTGACCAGTGTTACTGGCACCCCCACTGGCTGACAGCTGAGCTCAGATTGGGACTCTTGCCAGACAGAAACACAGCGAGGGACCCTGGGAGAGGTCCTATCATGCTCCCGGAGCTGGTCCTCTTCCAGGGTTTCCCAGCAGAGCAAGACGGGAACACAGCAAGGGGCCACCCTACCCCCAGTTCCCTGCGTCCCTTGGATTGCTCCAAAAAGGGTGTCAGAGAATATGAGGCCTCCAGAAGGAGCGTAGAGAAAGGCTGGCACCCAGGGATGCTGCCAGCTGCCGGGCCACTCTGGGCTGCACACGGGAAGGCCACACGGGCAAAGGAAGACTTGGGATTCCCGTCTCTGAGCTGGAAGCATGGGGTGAAGGTGAACATTGTCCTAACAAAACCAAACACACCATCTGCCTGGAGGTCCCAATGAGGGGCCAGCAGGCTCTGCTAAAAACAGAGACAGACCAGGGATGGCCACTGCCCACCATTCCACCCTCCACCTCCTGAAGACTGGAGACTGGACAGGAATGTAAGAGCCCTTCTGCCTCCCCCTTTTCCCTCCTGGGTGCTTCCACCAAGTATTTGGTACCTACTTTTTCTAGAAAATTACCCATTGCTTATCTAAAATTCAAGTTACTGGGCTTCTGTATTTGTATTGGCTAACACTGGCAACTCTACGTGTCGACGACTGGAGGGGTGCAGGTCAGGGTGCTGGGAGCTCCTCAGGGTTTCTGATGCATGAACATGGGGGGCAGGTAAGATACAGCTGGGAGCATGCGCTGGTTTCAGGTAGATCATGGTGTCATTTACAGAGATGGAAAGGACTGGAGGAGAAGCAGGTTTGGGAGAGAAAAGTCAAGACTTCTGATTACACATTGGGTTTGAGATGATGTTTGTTAAATAACCAAGTGGGGAGACCACGAGAAGGTGGAATTCAGGCGAAGACAGAGACGGAATCTGATGGAACTTGATGGCGGTCACTAGAAAGACAGTTCAGTTAAAGAGAAGAGGAGGAGGGTAAGGGTTGGAAAACTACCTATGGGGTGCAATGTTCAGTACTTGAGTGATGCTATTTGCACTAGAAGCTCACATCACACCATTACGCAATATACCCATGTAACAAACCCGTACATACATCCCTGAACCCACGATAATATATATGCATATATAAAAGGAGAGAAGAGGGACAAGGCCTGAGATTTACAAGTAAAGCAGGTAGAGATGGGCAGCAAAGGACACCTATGATTGCTTCCCTGAATTAAACTGGGACTTCTCAGAAACCTCTATTCTGAGATTTACAGGGAAATGTTTATTGAGGCCCTAGTATAAGCCAGACATTGTGCAAAAGCACTTCATATGTTATCTCACTGAATTTTCATCAAACTGATGATTACTCATTACTATCCCCATTTTACTGGTTTTTAAAAATGAGGTCCAGAGAGGCTTAAACAATTTCCCCAGATGACAGCTCGTAAATGATCAAATACTTGACCTCAGGTTTTCCTAGTTCTCAAGCTTCTGATCTGCCCTGTGCTTGATAGCGTATTTTATGCATATCTGCTCTGCCAGTCAGTACAATCCTCACAGCAGGGGCCTCTCTTTATTTCTCTTCCCATCTCCCTGGGTCTCATTCGGTGCCAGGCTCCTTGTTGGCACCCAGTAAGTGTTTGTTGTTTGGGATTTGATGGGAGAGGGCCCCAAGCCTTGGGCGAGGTCAGCCAAGACACGATGCCTGCAGGACTGTCACAGAAATTCCCAGAACTTATAACTTCTCTCCAAAAGGGTGGAGGACAGGAGCTCATTAGTTGCTCAGCTTCCATGCCAGTCCAAATTCAAAGCCCCCGGTAAATGGCAAAATCTGCCTGGTAGCTCTGGGCACACCCAGCAGAAGATAGTTCCAGAAAGCAAGAGGAGAGGTGGGTTTAGGAGGCACAGAGGCCAAGCCATGGACAGGGAGGTGCAAAGCTGCAGAAGGAAGGGAGAGGTGGACTCAAGCTCACTCCCTTTCTCTTTTTGCTTAAATAGAATAGCTCCTTTCCTTAGCAAGGGTTGGGCACTGCATGATGACTCTCAAGTTTCCTCCAATCCTGGCTCCTGGGATAGAAATCAAAGCACTTGACACGTTTCTCTTGATATTTCCGTACAGCGTGGTGAAACGAAGCTGGATTACTGTGCAGTCTGTGGCACTTACACCCGGTTATAAATCACTTAACAAACACCAATGATACATCCCACCTGCCGAGCACTGTTCTAGGCGGTTAACATGGATGAATTAATTTCATCCTCACCACAACACTTCCAAGTGGGCAGAGTAATCCCTTCTGCTCTGCTCTACAGATGAGGACATTAAGGATCAGGTAGGTTGAAAAACTTGCCTGAAGTCACATAGCAATTGGCAAAGTCACAGTTTGTACCCTGGCAGTCTGACTCCGGTGCCATGCACTTCACCACTGGGTGTTAGATTCTGCCTCAGACCAGGAGGCTCGGGTGGGAGAAGCCCTGAATTCATGCCATTCCCGGCTGCAATCCAGGCGCCCATTCCCCAGCTGTGGGGCCGTGGGCCAGAGCAGGCAATGTGTCTAAGTCTCAGTTTCCTCATTTATAAACTGAGCTATTTTCTGGATTCCTTAGGATTGTTGTAAGAATTAGATGACACAATGTATGCAAAAATCTCTGAAAACTATAACTTGCAATCCAGGGAGGAAGGATTAAAGGGCTAATTTAATCAGTGATCAGTGAAGCCTAGCACAGGGTTGGCAAATGGTTTTCTTGTGAAGGGCCAGGTAGTAAATATTTTAGGCTCTGCAGGCACACAGACTACTGAACCCTATTGCAGCACAAAAGCAGCCAAGCAGTACACAAATGGGTGAGCACGTCTGTGTTCCAGTAAAACTTTATACAAACAGGTGGTGGCTGGATTTGGCTTTTTGCCTAGAAGGATTGCAGTGGGATGGAGCTGAGAGATGGGTGCTCTGCAGTGTCCTGAGTGCTGTAAATAGGGCTTTGGCTGAAGCTCCAGAAAACAGGGAGTACTTGTCAGATTCACAGGCAGTGTTTCAGCAGTCTCTGCCCCCAACTTCTACCCAGCTCAGGCGTGGTCAGAGGCATCACCCTGGGCAGTGGAATCTTCCATGGGAAACTCAGGGTGGCAACTGGCTCTCGATCCCTTCTCCTCCCCCTCTTCCAGGGTCTGAGGTGAGACAGAGGTGCCTTCTGCAGGAGAAGCTCTGATGGCTAGGGCAACCCAACAGAGCTGAGGTGGGGGCAGGGGAAGTACAGTGACCTGCTCAGGTGTGTGCAGTCTAAGTCTAAGGAAGAGGCTCGGGGAACTTCCAACAACCCTGACTCACCTCCCAGAATACAAGGGGTGAAATGCGTGCATGGGCTGGCAAGCCCTGGGTCATGTCCTCTGGGGAACTGCACGCGTGGCAGCAGGCTACAGAATGGGGACTATAGGGACATGTTTGGGACACTGGCTCCAACATGATTGATAGCACAGGCTGATTGTTAAAAATAAATGACAGATGTCCAAGTCCAGAGCCAAACAGATCCAACAGACTGCAATACCTGGCAGAAACCAGTGTGCTGACATCTAACTGGGATCGCTGACAAGATCTGCATTTAACTTAAAGCAACAAGACCAACAAAGCCAGTGGCACTGATACGCAATGGGGGAGCCCCTACTAGGCAATGGTTTCCTTTGAAAGAGATCTGGGGTTGGGGTGAGGAGGAGATCTGACCTGATCATTGAGGGCTGCATGGTATTCCATCATTTGGATGTAGGGTCCTGTATTACTATGAGTCTCACTAGAAAGTCTCATGAGAGGCCGGGCGCAGTGGCTCACGCCTGCAATCCCAGCACGTTGGGAGGCCGAGGCAGGCAGATCACTTGAGGCCAGGAGTTTAAGACCGGCCTGGCCAACATGGCAAAACCCTGTCTCTACTAAAAATACAAAAGTTAGCCGGGCTTAGTGTCATGCATCTGTAATCCCAGCTACTCAGGAGGCTGAGGCAGGAGAATCACTTGAACCCAGAGGCAGAGGTTGCTATGAGTTGAGATTGCACCACTGCACTCTAGCCTGGGTGACAGAGTGAGACACTCTGTCTCAAAAAGAAAAAAAAGTAAGCCTCATGAGAATTTAAACTAATATCAACATCCATGGTCACAGCCTGGCACACTCCCCCCTGGCTAGGCCACCCCAGGAGTGATGTCTAATTCTGTTGACTACTCACACCTGGAGCCTGTTGGAAGGATGGCCATTCTGTTGAGGCATTCAGTTTAGTCCTTCCATTAATTACCTGCTATATGCAACACATGATGGTAGGCAGTGGTAGGACAGCTGTGAACAAGGTGCGGTGCCTTATCATGAAAGAGCTCTCCCGGACTAGAAGGAGAGCCGGCACAGAAACCAATCATTGCAATACAGCATGGTGAGTGTGAAGACTGGGGCCCAAAGACACAAAGGTGGAGGAACTGGGTTCACTTTCCTTGGTGTTACCAACTCACTGATGAGCAATCGTGAGGATGAGGAGAACGCCTTGTTATGATTTGTTCCTGCAAGAAGAACTAGAAACAGTGTATGGGAAAGTCAAGGAGGACAAGGAAGGAGTTTCTGTGACTTGAAGTTGTTTTTTGGGAAAAGCACAACACCGTGTCTGTCTGGGAAGTTGGGAGGGAGGTTGTAGGAGACGCCCACTGAAGCTAAGCATCTCAGTGCCATGGGTGGAGGCATTGCTGGCTCCATCGATCACTCCCTCCCCTAAAGAGCTACAATCCTGGAAATGCTGTTCTGTTCCTCTTTCTTGGCTTACTGAGCCCTGCGCTGTCACGGTACCTCAAGGACCTCTCCAACAATGTCTCCAGGCTTCCCTGTGTGTTTATTGGAAACATGTGCATATGGACACGTACTGCATTGAGCCCAGTTCTGTTTATAGACAAAGTTACTAGGTGCTCAGGCTAAACAAGTAGGTCTCTAATCCTTTGCTATTCTGAAAGCAAATTGTCTCTGATTGTGGGAATAATAATATCAAATATTTCTGGAGCACTTCTTTTTTTTTTTAAGACAGGATCTCACTCTGTCACTGAGGCTGGAGCGCAATGATGCAGTCATGGCTCACTGCAACCTTGAACTCCTGGGCTCAAGTGATCCTCCTACCTCAGCCTCCTGAGTAGCTGAGACTACAGGTGCATATCACTATACTTGGCTCATTTTTTAATTATTTGTAAAGATGAGGTCTCACTATGTTGCCCAAACTCATCTCAAACTTTTAGGCTCAAGCAATCCTCCTGCCTCGGCCTCCCAAGAGCTGCGATTACAGGCACAAGCCACTGTCCCCAGCCTATTGAGTACTTATGTGCCAGGCACTGCAAGAGTTTTAATTTTTCCTGTATTATTTAATTCAATCCTCACAACAGCCCCATGGGGTAGGTACCACGATCAACCCATTGTATAGATGAAAAAACCAAGTCCCTTGGAGGTTAAATAATTTGCCTCAAAATGATAGAGCCATTCCATAGTACAGCCTGGATTTGAACCCAGAAGTCTGGCCTCACAGTCCATATCCTGAAGAGAATATAGCTACTCCCAGAATGCTCGAAAGACACAGAGAACAATAGAAGTATCATTTAGCCCATTGTTTTTCAGACTACAGCTTATATCCTGTTCATGAATTATGAAATAAATGAATGAGTTGTGATCATTTTAAAAAAACATAAATAGAATAGAGTAGAAAGGCATTACAAATTTAAGTATTATCTCAGCTATGCTTATATGTGTGTACTGGTTGTGTAGGTCATGGTAAAAAAATGTTTGAGACCACCAATCTTGCCCAATTTGCTCACTTTACAAATGGGTGAACTCCCATTCTGACAGCAAAGTGATGTTCCCAAGGTTACAGAGCCTTCACAGATAACCTGGGGCTAAACCCTAGGTTATGCTATCAAGGTTAATTGACTGCAAAGAAAATGAAGAAAAAGTAAGAGTGACGATGCTAATAATAGTGGTAATACCAATGCCAGCAATAACAATAACAATAGCTACTACTCCAAATCTCATGTTGAAATTGGATCCCCAGTGTTGGAGGTGAGGCCTAGTGGGAGGTCTTTGGACCATGGGGGAGGATACCCTCATGAATGTCTTGGCATCCCCCTCATGGTAATGAGTTCGTTCTTGCTCCATTAGTTCACACAAGAGCCAGTTGTTTAAAGACGTTGGACCTCCTCCTTTCTGTCTCTTGCCACATGATGTGCCTACTCCCTATTGTCTTCTGCCATGACTGGAAGCTTCCTGAGGCCTTACCAGAGACCAAGGAGATGCTGGTGCCATGCCTGTACAGCCTGCAAAACCGTGAGCCAAATAAACCTCTTTTCTTTATAAGTTATCCCATCTTAGGCATTCCTTTTTAGCAATGCAAAACAGACTAATATAGGGAGTACACTGATTTCCCCCATTTTCAGAGAAGGAAGCTCTTGGCCGAGTGCCTTGGCCAATGTCACATAGCTGGTGATAGAGAAGCCAGGGTTCAAACTCAGACAGGCTGGCTCCAAAGTCCCTACTTGTAACCAGCATGAAGTCTACACAGTCCTGCCTGTCTCAATATTCTTCTTAAATGCTATGATGTCAGTGCAGTGTGTAACACGGTAGATGTGTTAATATAGTTAATCACACACCTGCCACTTCCACTAGCTAAATGTCCCTGGGGAGCTATTCCGTATTCATCTCAATTAGGTGCTTGGTTAAAACTGAAATAATCATATTTTTTTCTACAAATATTTTTAGATTCCCTTGTCTCTGTTATTCTTTCACATATTAAAAACATCATGCATTTGAAGAATCAAGTAGTATAGGCAGAAATATTTGTAAAGATAAAACTGTACATAACACCCTTCCTTGTTCCACAAAGAATTAAGGCAATTCACAAGGATACATTAACTACACTAAGATTCAAGTAGATGAGATCCAGGTAAAGAAGATCAAGCAGAGAGACCCCAAATGAAGCCAGGAATGAGACTAACACAAAAATGCTTTCCTTAAATCTCTATACTTGCTGCAGGTGGACCACAATTCTGTCCCCAGGTTTTTGTTTTAATGACCTTCAAATTCACATATCCCCATACAAGGGATGACAGCTGACTCTTAAGTTTGTGTTAATTACCTCCTTGAAAGTAATTTTAAAGACTTTCAGATTCACAGTCTCCATAAGGTGAAAACAAATTCCTCAAGGAACACATATCTCCTTCTATGACTGACACAGAAAATAATTGGTGCATGGGTCCTCTGAGGACAGCACTGTGTAATGCAACAAATAACATCCTCGACATCATTCTTACAATAAGCACAAGGGATGAAATTTCACAAGGTTGTTTCTGACAGAGTGTCCCAATAAAGGATGATGGCATTACACTTCTATTCCCAAGATGCGTGATAGAATCAGGAAGCTACAGTGTAGATGGACATGGGCTCTGAGCATACTGTTCTTTCCTGCAAAGTCCAAGGGCAGACCTGCTTGAAACAAGGTGATCCAAAAAAGGGATACTCAGTTCAAAGCCAGGTGGACAACTCGCCACAGGCCAAGGTCTCCCCCAACCATTCCAGCCCTCAGGGATTGGGCTCTCCTTTGTATAATTTGGCAACAGCAGAAACTACGTCACATTGCCTGATGGCGGGTATACGTGTTTCTGATTTTAAACCCTCCTGTGCAGGGCCTACATCTCATGACATTTTATTCCTAGGGCTTGTCCCTTTGCCCTGCACTCACCGAACACTCATGCACAAATTCAGCGCTTGTTGAGGATGATGATGACAATGACCGACTGGTGCTGTTAGAAAAGAACTAATTTAAGGTGCAGGAGGAGCCCATGTCTCCCCAGGGACTCTCCCTGTAGACCAGTGGTCTTGCTACATTGCTGTGATGCTGCAGCCTCACCCCACATTCGAATCCCAGATCTTTTCACTTCCCCTTTCTGCTGTTTCATTTCCACAGTGAGAATTCAGACTTGCCTACGGAGCTGTCTCAGGAAAGGGGAAGAAGAGATGGCTCCTGATGACCACACCCAGTCACCACAGTGACTGGCTAGAAGAGTCATAGGTAAGACTGAGCTCCCTCCGACCCTTTAATTCTATTGCAAAGGACATCTTGCCTGAAGTGCTGGATTGAGGACCCCCTGGCCACATGACCAGGCAATCTCAATTCTTTAGTTCATGAACTTAAACCTGATGGTCTGTACTGTTCAAAAATGAACTGGGAACAGAATGAAAACATAATAGGGAAACATCAGCCAAGGTAATAATCAAAATGTGTTGAAGAGATAGAAAAGCTTAGAGGAACTGGAGGTAGGAGGAGGCTCTTGCCATCTCCTTGGGAGATGATGAAAGGCTATGAGCTGAGGGAAGAGAACCCAGTGTCAGCATGGGATTATCGGAGTAAAGCTCCCAGGAGGACACTGGTCAGGTTGGATGATGGGCAGAATCCAATTGACAGAATAATTTGGGTGGTGGCCAGATTAACCTTCAAACAGGTAAACTTCGATAATGCATAAACGTGAGGTACATGTTTGCCTTTTACTTTCAGTATTTGGGCAAGAAGATGAATTGAGAGAAGTCCTATGTGGGGCTTATAAGACTCATATTTTGGTGTAGTTTGATTACAAATTTTTCATACTGGGAAACAGTAAGAGTAAGCATTTGCACACCAAGATGTTGCCAATCCAGTATTCAGATATGGCACTGGGTTGCAGTGGACAATTTTGTCATCCAGTTGTAGGAGCTATGAGATTTGCATTGACAAGGAGGTTTTAAGAATGGTTTAAATGGATCTTCTGTGCAAGGTGACCTCTCTGGGCACAGACAGTGAGTTCTACCCAAGAAGGGGAAGCCCTCTCCCATGGCAGGACACCCAACAGAAGGCCAGGCAAGCTCTTCTTCATGCTGGACCATGGATCTCCCCCAACCCCTGATCTTGGTATCTCTGAGAAGGAGCATCGCCGAGGTCTTCAATCAGGCAATGTAAAGAAACCTCTCTAAGATCAGACAGAGCCTCCTTAAAGAACCTCAGACTTGTCCACCACCTTGCCAAGTCCCTTTCCTATGCTGCCCTCACCAAACCTCCCCCAGAGGCCAGCATGATTCTCCAGACAAGAATCTGGGGAGGTAAGAGCGGCCACACACCCAGGGCCAAGAGATCAGGTACGACACTGTTGCACCAGCTCCGTCCCAATCCACCCCAAATTTTTGTTCAACACAGGCAATGTGGTATCCAGAAACTTCAGGTTCAAAGATAATTATAATGATCAGAAAAATGCTGGAACAATTAAGGAGGTATGGCAACATTTCTATCAGATTGGGAAACCATGTTCCACCCTCCTTTCTGAAGCTTCCAAGACATCATTATAAACCTCATTCAATCTCCAAGCCAGGAGAAAGCCTTTTTTTCCATCATCCTGGACAGCACTACTTGTTAGCAAACTGTCCTTTATTTTGAATGGAAATCTGTCTCCTAATAACATCCACCCGTTGGTCCTAGCTCTGCCTTCTGGGGTCACATAGAGCATGTCTACCCTTTCCACTTGGCAGCCATCCAGACACCAGAAGAGAACCGTCACTCCGCTGCAAGTCTTCTCTTCCCCAAGAGACGATGCCCTTGCAGGACCTCCAGAGGCCTGTCCCAAACCCCCCCACCAGCCTGGTCCCTCTCCTCCAGACCCCTGTCTGTCACCTAAAAGTTCCTGTTCTGCAGAGTTTTTCTGCATCTGTCACCTAAAAGTCCCTGTTCTGGTTTCCTGTTGGGCTGGAATGCTTTCTGAACATTCCAGAAATTTGTTATGGTCCTCGCAGCCAAATCCACAAAACCCAGATCCCAAGCTCTCACCAAGCAGCCCGAGAACATGTTCAAATCCTCCTCTGGCCCACTCAGCCTGCGAGGGACCCTGCTGGTCCCCTGTCCTCTGGTCCCAGGGATGAATCATGAGGTTCTCTTGTTGTTGCTGTTGGCCACCCCTCAGGTTGCTCATTGGTGGGACAGACTCCACCCAGTGTCTTTGCCCTGAGTGTGGAAACCTGAAGGCGCAGGCAGCATTGAACACCCCATTACAACACTCGACTGACTAGTCCCGCTTGATGGAAAGTGAGTCAAGACTGGGGAGGTCCTGGCCATCTGCCTCGAAATTTCCAGCAAAAGATCATCTATCTGTAAGGGCCAGACCTCCAGATTCCTGCCCTGGGCTTCACCCGAGGGCCCCTCCCTCAGTGCTCCAAGTCAGCTCAGCCTGGCCAGCAGCCTCGCTCCCACCAACTCCACCTGCTCCATGCAGCAGCCGCACCTCCCTGTATGTGCCTGCTCTGTCACCATCACATTGGGCTACACCCCATCACAGTGCCCACTGCATTCTGCCTTGACGCAGGGCTCTATCTGCATGACCCTGCCTCGGTTCCTAGGCTGGGAGATCCTTGAGAGAAGCCCCTGGGTCCTATTTAGCTATGCCCCCAATCTTAGCATGGAGCCTGCTGCAAGGCAGGTACTCATGTGAGACATGTCAGGTGGAAATAAACTGATCCCTCAGCCTTACTTGTGTCCAGTCCTACCTACCTCCATTGAGAAAGGTGGGAACTGAGCAGCCCTTCCTTTGAAAGGGAGTGAGGAGAAGACCACTACAGCCATCTGCTTCACCATCTGTCTTCATACAGACTACCTAGAGGTGATGAGCTGGGCTGCTCACAGCCTGGGGCCAACAGGCTCCTGTTCTATCCCTTCTTGAATCCATGAGCTCTCCTCCATGGCTGGAGAACAAGCTAGCCCTAGCCCATCACCTGCCCATCTCAAAAGATAGAAATTGGTAAGGAGAGCCTGGCTGAACTGGGGCAAACCCATTCTACCTACAGTAACTGCAAAGGGCAGCAGGTTTACTGGAAGGAAAGTGCCTCACAACTATTTTCATGGCACCCCAGGACCAGAAGCTAAGACAATACCCGGCCTTAGTGCAAACCATCCCCAGAGGCCCAGGGAGGCTCAGTGTAATGCACAATGTCCCACAATGATGCAGGAAAACTCAGAAGCCACTCCAAGCAGCTAGGTCTCTACTGCTGGACTCTTCGATTCCACAAGCTCACATAGCCTCTGCTGGCTACTCCCAGGCAAAATAAGCAATACTACTGAAGAGCTTCTCCCTTCTTCCTCCGTAGTTTCCATGGTGATAAGGGCAGTGTTTGGGCTCATGACAGTGGGAATGAAGAGTGGAAGCTCCAGGTCTTCCTTCCTCATCCCAAAAGACCAGGACAAAAATGGCCTGCTCTTACCTGCTAAGATGAAGATGCCCACAAGAATCAGGAAGACCAGCAGGTAGAGCCCCAGGACAGCATGCTTCAGGGCCGACAGGGACCCCAGCTGGGTACAGCAGATGCTTGCCCGCCGTTTGTGACATGGACCTGGACAATAAGGGTAAGAGGAGGAAGGAAAGAAGACACTTAAAAACCCCATAAGCTCTTTTCTTTTTTGGTCTCATCTCTCCCTGATGCATGCAGATGTTCATGTTGAACTTCTCACATCCCTTTTGCATGTCTAGAATGCAGCCACCTGATGGGGAGCTTTCCAGGACCATCACATTCAGCCTCTAGCTCTCCTCCCGCTTTCTGTATTCATGACCAAGCCAGATCACATGTCCACAGCTCACATGCTCACACAAACCAACTCTTCTTGAGCTAGTCCAAGCAGCAGAAAGACCTTGATATGCGGCCTTTACAAAGTGTCATTGTCCCATGGGATCCAGGGAACATGAAGAGAAATTAAAACAGGAGTTGCAAACTCAAACTTCTACAGTGGCTGGGGAGATATGGGAATGAGAGAAATGGGCCCAGTGGGACTGTGGGGAGGCCAACGGCACGTGCCTGCTCTGGCAGAGGCTACTATGCAGGGATGAGGGGTGGGTGTGGCCAGATCCAGAATTTTCTACATCTATTTTTAAGTGTTGGCAACTAATTCATCAAACACAAAACACTGGGGAATGTAAACAAAACACATCTGTAAGCCAGCTCTGACCAGCTTGCAACATTGCATTTAAATTTGCTAGAAAACATGGTAACCTCATCCTGAGACACTCCTCAGCTTCTGCTCAAAATGGAAAAGGGAAATATCATTGCTGTAGCGGCCTTTTGGGCCATGTAATTCAACCCCTTTGTTGTACAGATAAAGAATGTCAAATGTCAGTTAGCGGCAAATCCGGCCCCAGGACCCAGGTTGATCTTTTAGCTGAACTTGTCCTTCAAGGCGGCCTTCTCAGACAGCCCGTGCAGAGGCTTACTGACCTCCACCTGCTCTGTTGACTGAAAGTGGAAAGAAGAGATCCTCTCCCCGATGTCAGCAGGGCACGTAGGAATCACTGGGTGGGAGGGGGGTGCATTTTTTTTTTAAATGTGTATCCCTTTAATGCTTGTTCCTTACCCCCTGTGGGTGAGACCCCTCTCCAGAAGGACTGTCCCCACTTCAAGAGTGTCACTAACTAAGGCCAGGCACGGTGGCTCACACCTGTAATCCCAGCACTGTGGGAGGCCAAGGTGGGTGGATCACTTGAGGTCAGGAGTTTGACACCAGCCTGGCCAATATGGTGAAACCCCGTCTCTACTAAAAATACAAAAATTAGCTGGGCGTGGTGTAGTGCGCTTTTTAGCGTGCTTGTAATCCCAGCTACTTGGGAGGCTGAAGCAGGACAATCACTTGAACCCGGGAAGCAGAGGTTGCAGTGAGCTGAGATCATGCCACTGCACTCCAGCCTGGGCATCGCAGTGAGACTGTCAAAGGAAAGGAAAGGAAAGGAAAAAGGAAAGGAAAGGAGAGGAGTGTCACTAACTGGAGTGGGCAGAAAAAGGTTGTCAAGAGAGGCTAAAAGAATTGATATTTAGAAAACATGTTGAAGAATGGTGCCATGTTTGCAATTCCTTCATAGGTTTCCATTTGCAAGGATACCTCAAAGGTTATATATCACCTCCCAGGTATCATTACTACCTCGTTGGCCTCAGGAGGTTTTATGACCACAAGGAAAATGGTGGTGACTACTGGTACCTTAGGATCCACACTGCCCTGGTCCCCCAGAGGTATTGTTATATAAGGAAAATTTTCCCACTCATTGACTTCGTTTTATTACAAATACTGCTGTTAAACCAGCTAAACAGAGCTGTTACATAATATTTCCATAAGACATTGGGTGCAGTGTCGAGCAACTTGTCAAATACAAATCCAGTGACCATTCTCACTCATCCTTGCATTAGCAAGTTTTGAAGAGTTGAGCTGATTTTCCACTAAGACAAAATAGAGCACATCTTTCTAACTCACCCTAAACCTTTTCTGGGATTTTCCATCCCTTACCATACACTAGGCTCTACAAAGTTTTTTGCTCCTAAATATGTAGACTTCTGGTAGCATTTCTTTTATTTTTTTTCCTTCTGGTGAGAGCCACTAGCTGTCTGGTTGCAACTTACCAGAGAAAACTCTGTTCCTCTCAAGAGTCAAAGTGGGAGGTATAGCATTGAATAATATTATACAAATACTTGTTTCGTTCTCATGGTGGTAGTTTCAGCTCTCCTGCTCTGAGCCCTGCTTTCTCCTCAGCCTTATGACAGAATAGGAGGAGGAAAATCACACAGCCATGAACACAGTTAACTTGAAGTTTGCCTTTGTCATCTGCATATGTGTTGCTAGTTCACTGTAGGAGTGGGTCAATGTGCAATGATGTTGTTGCTCTATTTTTTCCCATAAAAAAGAATAGTTCCCTTGCCCTCTACCTGAGGCTTCTATTTAATAGCAAGCACCTACTTGTGACAGGTGCCTTAGTCAACCAACACGCAGAACACCGACCTTCCTTTGAGAGAGTTTAGTTCTTTCAGCAAGACTTGGTTACTTTGTGCATTAAACCAAGTCTATTTTAAATAGAACATAATGAGGGTTTCAAATAGAGGTTTCCCACAAATGGTTAGACAAGCAGAACATGAGTGATCTGGCAAGGCCCTTAGAGAATCTGATTGCAAGGGAAAGAAGACAATTTAAGACAACGACAAGTCACAAAGCCTGCCCAAAACACATTTATGGACTTTTTTTTTCAAGTGGCAGAAGCATGTTAGCTGGGTAAACCCTTCAAATTATTTAAACTTAGCGGAAGATTACAAACACTCCAAAATGATCCTATCAGCAAAGCCAGGGCAAAACGTATGCCTACTTTTTTGTTAAAAACAATTTTTTAAAAATGCACTATCAAGCCATGACAAGACATGGAGGAATGTTAAATGCGTAATTAACTTGGTAAAATCAGCCAATCTAAAAAAGCTACATACCGTGTGATTCTAACTATGTGATATTCTGGGAAAAACAAAACTATGAAGGCTGTAAAAAGATCAGTGGTTGCCAGGGATTGGGAGGGCAGGAGGGATGAACAGGCGGAGCACGGGGGATTTTCAGGGAAGTGAAACTCTTCTGTATGATACTGTAATGGTAGATGCATGCCCTTAGACATTTGGCCAAACCCACAGAATGTTCAACACCAAGAGTGAACCCTAATGTAAACAATGGGCTCTGGGAGATAATATTATGTGTCAACATAGGTTCACTGATAGTAACAAATGCACCATTCTGGTGGGGACGTTGACAGCGGGGGAGGCTGTGCATGGGAAGGGTGGCAGGCAGGGTATATGGGAATGTTCTGTACTTTCCATTTGCCTTTGCTATAAATCTGACACTACTATTAAAAAACAAAGTCTAGTAAAAATAAACGTAGAGCTTTTGACTTAAGGATTGTAGGGGTAAAAACTTTAACAGGTATTTATGGAACATCCACTGTGGAAAAGCCCCACTCTGGTAGCCAGCCTTCAAAATAGCCCCCATGATCCCAGCACCTTCTGCAATCAACCCCCTTCCACGTTGTACCAGGATTGGTCTGTGTGACCAATAGAATATGGCAGAAGTAATGGTGTGTCACTTCTGAACTGAGACAAAAGACACGCAGCGTCCTTCTGGCTCACCCTTTCTCTCTTGGAACCTTTGTTTGAGGGGAAGCCAGCTGCCATGTCATGAGCGCCCACAGAGAGGCTTATGTGGTGAGGAACTGAGGGCTTTGGCTGACAGCCATGTAGGTGAGTGAGCCTCTAAGGAGATCCTCCTGCCAGGTCAAGCCTTCGGATGATGGCAGCCTGGCCAATATCTTTACTGCAACCGAGGTAGGAGACAAGATTCGACTCCAGAGGCAGAGCTCAGACACCAGACCAACCTGAGGACTAGCTAAAAAAAGGGACGAGGCAGGAGCAGCTTTTCATAAGACACACCCACCCACCAAAGTGCCATGTTGTTTACCATTGCCATGGCAACACCCAGACATTACCACCCCTTTCTATGGCAATAACCTGATAACACAGAAGTTCCCACCCTTTTTCTAGAAGTTTCTGCATAAACTGCCCAAAATTTGCATATAATTAAAAATGGGCATAAACAGGACTGCAGAACTGCCTCTGAGCTGCTGTTCTGGCCACACTGCCTATGGGGTAGCCCTGCTCTGCAGGGAGCAGCACATCTGCTACTGCCGTGCACTGCCACTTCAATAAAAGTTACTAACATCACCGGCTCACCCTGGAATTCTTTCCTGGGCAAAGCCAAGAACCCTCCAATTTTGGGGCTTGCTCCTCCTGCATCACAACCTCTTGAGAAAGCCTGAGCCAGGGCTACTCTGCTAAATTGTCCCTGGATTCCTCCCAGATTATACAGACATATGTGTGTGCAAAATTTATCTGAAAAAATTAACAAAATTTTGGCTTTTTTAAAAAAAACACCCATGACTTCCTCAGAGACTGCATGAGGAATACATTTGTTTTATGCTGCTCAGTATTGGGGTAATTTGTTATGCAGCAATAGATAACTAACACACTTATGATAGACGCTGGGAAATACAAAGATGACACACTGTGGGAGGGAGAGACTGTCAGCGTCATTCACTTCCAACTGCCCAGCTCCCAGGCCAGTGCCTGGCACATAGCAGATGCTCAAAATATTTGTTGAGAGATTAAGATGCGGCCACTGCCTTTCAGACGCAGCCATGGGAGGGGAAGACGATGCATAAAAGGGTAACTGCAATACAGGGAAGAATGAGGTCGGTGCGGAAGGGAGCGGTGACACAAGCAAAGTGCTGCCTGCACAGGTGGCGATGCATTCAGTGCCAGAGGTAGTCACAGAGTCTGCATGGAGGAGGCCGCGATTCACCAGGGTGTGAAGGACAGCCCTTCGTAGATGGGCTGAACTCTGTTCTCTTTCTCTTCACTTCATAGTCCAATGTACAGGACTTAAAATTTTGAAAACAGTGACTTTAAAGAGCAAACAGTCTTCCTCTCTGTGTGAACCATCTGCAAGAAGTACCAGACAAAGCTGTTCATGATTAACAGGTTGTCTGCAGACACAGGCACACACAAGACCAGAGCGCTGGAGAAAATGGTCAACCACCACCACGACAACAACCAGAATAAGAAAAACTCTCCCAAGCTCAAACAGAATCACGGGAAAGATTTTTCCATTTTGCAGTGGCCTCCAGAAGTGAGGGTAGCATCTGGAGGTCAGGAAGCCAAGAGGTCTGGAAAGGGCAAGGCCAGTGGCTCTGAGCAAGTAAATAGAAACGAACAGTGACTTGCCAGAAGAGCCCAGAATGCCAGGCTGGGAGACGTTGTTCATCTCAGTGTGGAGCACATGGCTACTTGATGATTGCTGGGAGCAGCAGGTAGATGGTTTCTCCTCTGTAGGCACCCTCCCCTGCATACAGCCTGCACAATCTTGCCATAGCTGAGTGTCCCTGGGCTATTACTTTCTTAACATCACTCCACTTAAATACATTTAAACTCAAATTTCTTTGGAAGAAAACTTCATCACCCTAAGTGGAAAATTAGTATCTTCCTATTATACATTAAAATAGATACCTGGCGGGGCCTGGTGGCTCACGCCTGTAATCCCAGCACTTTGGGAGGCCGAGGCAGGTGGATGACCTGAGGTCAGGAGTTCAAGACCAGCCTGGCCAACATGGTGAAACCCCGTCTCTACTAAAAATACAAAAATTAGCTGGGCATGGTGGCAGGCGCCTGTAACCCCAGCTACCCAGGAGGCCGAAGCAGGAGAATCATTGGAACCTGGGAGGCAGAGGCTGCAGTGAACCAAAATCCTGCCACTGCACTCTCCAGTCTGGGCAACAGAGTGAGACTCTGTCTAAAAAAAAAAAAAACCCAAAAAAGTAGATACCTTAACAGCTTTATACGTGTGTATCAAAGGCATCTTGAACACCACTACGCTATATGTAGCCACATCCTAGGAAACACTGACTTTAATGAAAGTAACTAAGTCACAATTCAGTGACATATTGCAAGAAGAAAGTTGGTACACACCCAGGAAATTTCATTTATAGAGAAGCAAAACCAAATTTTAGATGTTCAAGTTTTAAAATGGTCCAGGCCAGGCAGTGGCTCATGACTTAATCCCAGCACTTCAGGATGCTGAGATGGGAGGATTGCTTGAGCTCAGGAATTTAAAACCAGCCTGGACAACATAATCTGACCCTATCTCTACAAAAAATTTTTTTAATTAGCCAGGGATGGTGGTATGTGCCTGTATCCTAGCTACTAAAGAGACTGAGGCGGGAGGATCACTTGAGCCTAGGAGTTCAAGGCTGTAGTGAGCTGTGTCACCACTGCACTCTAGCCTGGGTGGCAGAGCAAGACCCTGACTCCAAAAAGAGAAAAAGTTCTAGAAGGTAGTATGTTAAGAATTAAGTACCACTGAAAGAACCATGTCAGAACCTTGCACACATCTTTCACACCATCCTCATTATCAACCATTATCTCTTTACCTCTCTGGCGACCCCACTAGTCTCTAAGGTTCTCTGAGGCAAGGTGTATCTCCCTGTCAGCCAGCGAAAAACAAAGCAAACACATGTGAACAGTTATTTTTGTGGCAAAGACTGTCTCTTACATTCGCCGTACGCAAATAATTGACAAACTCTAATTGGCTGGAAAAACACATTTTTGGAGCAAACTTTTGGTCTGAAAAAATAAAAGCTGGGGCCGGGTATGGTGGCTCATGCTTGTAATCCCAGCACTTTGGGAGGCCAAGGTGGGCAGATCACTTGAGGTCAGGAGTTCAAGACCAGCCTGGCCAACATGACAAAACCCCATCTCTACTAAAAATACAAAAATTAGCCAGGCTTGGTGGTGCAGGCCTATAATCCCAGCTACTCAGGAGGCTGAGGCAGGACAATTGCTTGAACCTGGGAGGCGGAGGTTGCAGTGAGCCGAGATCACGCCACTACACTCCAGCCTGGGTGACAGAGTGAGACTCTGTCTCAAATAAATAAATTAATTAATTAATAGCTGGGCTTTCTTTGCATATCCAGGGCCTCTGATTGCTTCTTTGTGCCCATGCAGGTAAACTGTAGAAGTTAATCACTGGAACAGAATAGATACTTTACCCCTGGTTGAAAGTCAAAATCACACGTGGAGCTTCTTAGTCATACCAAGGCCTGAGCCTGCCCTTGGATGCTCACTCTGATTCAGTGGTGAAATCACAGTTCCACGGCACGGAGGCCACAGCTCTGCAGCAAGGCATTTGTCATATAAAAAGGGAAGGTGAAGACACATTCTTGGAAAGCAAATGAAAAGTTTTACTATTATTAAGAGCTTGACTTATGGGGTAAAAAAAATTCCTTGATTTCTTTTCAATAGGACACGTTGAAAATGGGGTTGTATCAAAAGATTGTATTATTCCTAGAGGTAAACATTGTGAAGACTTCCTCCTAAAACTGGGAGCAAGAATACCCCAAAGTGTTTTTGCTAAGATACTGTATCCTGGGGGTAGGGAGATGTTTGGCAGCGGACATTAAAGAATAGGAAAGTTTATACAAAAACACAACCCTGGCACCCTGAGCTGAGGTTGAGTAGGGAGAGGGTCCCCCAATGTCAGGCTACATTGTGGAGAGAACCTTGAAACTCTACAGCCCTCTTTCCCTGTGTTAAGCAGGTAGCATCTCTCACAGCGCTTCGGGGGAAAAGCATGGGTTTGGGGCTCTGTGGAGGTCAACGCAAAGCCTGCCTCTGTCATGCATTAACTGTGAGACCATGAGCGAGTATTCCAGCAGTCGCCTTCATCAAAATGTCCTTTCCTTGAAAAACTAATATTTCAGTTTCTTAGTCATAATTTTAGAGCATTTTGGAGTTATCCAAATTTACTTGCCCCCTCCCATTTTAAAAGAAACTCACAAATTGGATGTGATAAAAAATGAGTGTTTATTTCCAAAGAAACTGGCTCTAAACATAGAAAAAAAAAAACAGAAGGCAATGATTCCATTGTTACCTACTTGAGTTTTAACAGCAGCAAACAGTTACTTTCTTCTTGTTGTCTTTGGTCCCCCAGCTCATAAACAGCAGGTAGAGATAGGGTTTTATTGCTGGGAGGAACCTCAGAGCTCAGCTCATCCAAGGAGCTTCGTGAAACCCACCCAAGTCTGACTTCACGATGGTTACTCATCACTCACATTGTTCACTGTAACAGGCAGCCACAAACAACCTCTGTCTTTGAAGCTGCCACCACTCTCTGGCTTTCATGGGGACTCCATAAGGGAGGGAAGGAAAATGTGAAGCAGGGGCACTGCCACCGAGAGCCACCCACCTGAGTCCTGTCTGGTGTCACAGAGGACCCAGGGAAACAAGTCTCCCTGGAGCCTGGAAGGGTCCTCAATAACCGTGATGTTGTGAAGTCTATATCATCCTGGTCATCATCCTGAATCCTGGCAAAAAAAATTCTTCTAAAGCTTTTGGGATTTCCAGAGTGATCACTCAAGAGTGATTTTTGTATATTCATGAGATGACTGGGTCTGGGGACCCCTAGATCGCCTCAGGATGGAGGCTGGCCACTGGAATGACCAAGGCAGGATTAGAGAGTTGGGACTTTCAGCCTTACTCCCAACCTCCAGGAAAAGAGAGAGGCTGAAGGTTGAGTTGATTATCAATAGCCAGTGATTTAATCAATCATGCCTACATAATGAAGCTTCCATAAAAACCCAAAAGGACTGGGTTTGGAGAGCTGGACGTGCAGAGGTTCCTGGAGGGCAGAACAGCTGGGGAAGGCATGGAAGGTCTGCACCCCTCCTCCCAGACCCACCCTGTGCACCTCTTCCCTCTGTTGTTCATCTACACATCCTTTGTAATATCCTTTTCAATAAACCTGTAAATATGAGTAAAGTGTTTCCCTGAGTTCTAGGAGCCACTCTAGCAAATTAATCAAACCCAACGTGGGGGTCCTGGGAACCCTGATTTATAGCCAAAGGAAGTGGGTGCAGGGTGGGAGCAGTCTTGTGGGACTGGGCCCTCAACCTGTGGGATCTAAGGCTACCACCAGGTGCATCGCATCAGGATTGAATTGAACCAGAAGACACCCAGCTGGCATCCATTAGCGAACCCACTGCAGAATTGGCTGTTGATGGAGAGAAATCCTCATCAATTTTGGTAACCTGAAGTGAAGCATTCTGCGTTGAGAGAACAGAAAAAAACATTTTGTTTTTTTTCCTCTCTCCAGAACAACCAACTGGGGTAGAGTGAACACCAGTGACCTCTGCCCTGCTGCATCCCAGGCCTGAGTCCTCCGGGCAGACGGCTCAGCGAGGGCACCCCGGGGTAGGAGCCTGGTCTTCCGCAGGGCCAGATGCACCCAAGCCTTTCACACCCACTTCTAAGTACAGGAGAGCAGGGGAAGGACAGACAGCCAGGGCTAATTCCATGCAGATTTCACGATGGTCTGGGACAGTTTCTCTTAGTACTTTCAGAGATCTCTCCATCTTGCCACTTTCACACAATGTTATTTTTCCTCCACTCCATCTATGTCCCAAGTTACTCTGCATAAAAATTCTTGAGAACAATCAAGGGTGTGTGTGCTTGTTTTCAGGAAGGGATGCCGGTGTGCCTCTTCTGCAGCCAGGGCTGAGGGGTGGAGAGAGGAAGCTGGGGAAGGGGAGGGCAGGGTGGCCAAGGTGAGCGGGTACACCACTGCAGCCACGCGAGAGAGAGCCTGAGAGCTCCCCAGGAAGAACAAGGGGTTCCTGGGGCTGGTGGAAGATGCCACTATTCACACCGCAAATGCACAGTACATGGATTAGAAGCTATGCGGCATCAATGCAATGAGACTCAAGCAGCAGGCTCAGGGTTCTGCCTAATTTCAGGCCAAAAGACCCTCCCCCTGCAGAGTGGCCCCAGCTCCTTGTTCAGAAGATTCCCAGTTCCCCTCCTGGCCCTTTGTCAATGACAATAAGTCACTTAAAGATGTCTGCAAGTTGGAAGCCAGGTCTCAGCTAGTTCCATTTTTAAATCACTCCTCTTTCTGGGATGCTAATGCAACCTTCCACCCACCTCCTGGGTCCACTTTGGTTTGATGAACTGGTTTCTTCTCTGGGCAGAAACAAATGAGTTGAATACACCTGTCTCATTCTCCCAGTTCCTACCACCATGCATTGGGAAGGGTGTCTGGCTTGGGAAACAGAAATGCTGAGAGCCTCCCCTGCCACTTGGAGGGGACTGAGTCATCCATGTCCCTGAAGCCTCCAGCTCTGCTACCTATGCACAAAAAACACAGCAGGCCATGCCAGAGGAGGGAGCTCAGCAGATCCGGGCAAAGAGGATGGGGATGAGGCGCCCTAGGACTTTGGGTGCTCCTCAAAAAACTCCTCCCCACAAAACCTCACAGCCTCACCAGCAGTTTCTGCCCTGAGGCCACCCAGCAGGCTTGCTTGAGCCCTCAGTCCTGGCTTAGCAAGGCCCCCGCCTTAGTCCAGGCTGCCACAGCAAAGTACCACAGCCAGGATGGCTCATAAACACAAATGTACTGCTCACAGTTCTGGAGGCTGGAAGTCCAAGACCAAGGCACCGGCAGATCAGGTGTCTACACAGCCACCCCCACTCCTCACAGTATCCTCCCATGGCGGCAAGCGAGTGAGGGAGCCACTGGGGTCCCTTTTATAAGGGCACTTATCCCACCCACGTGGGCTCCACCCCCATGACCTAATCACCTCCCAGAGACCCCACCTCCTAATCCCATCACTTTGGGGTTAGGATTTCAACATAGGAATTTGGAGGGGACACAAACATTCAGTCCATTGCACCCACAGAAAACCCAGGACTCCCAAGGCCCCCCATCACCCACTGTTAATCCCAAACAGCTGTGTTTATCCTCCTTTCATGCCATCTCCCTCCCTGACCCCTGAAACCTTCCTGCATTGGCCACTGGACTCCCAGCAGATCAGCCGTGAAACCTCTCATTCCCTCAGCCTCTGCTGTAGGCGTTTCTTCTACTTTCTTGTTCTAAATGAGACCTGCTTCCTGCCTGCCTAACCTTTCCCATGAGGACTTTTCTTTTCCCATTCTCCTCATACACCAGTCATATGCCAGGGTGGTAGACGGTTCTCTTTGCTTCTTTCTAGAACTTTCCTTCTCCTTCCTCCCTAAAAACCCCCAGCACTTGGGTTCACTGTCATAAGACTTGACACTGCACCTCACGGTTAAGAGCCACCTGCTTCTCCCCTCCCAGGGTCCCTATCACTGCCCTGGCTCTCCTGATCCCCAGGTATCACTCCTTCTGGCCTCCTTACCTAATTTCAGCCTTGCTGGCCTGGGCCATTTGCTTGGAGCACAGGAAACATGGCTGGCCCAAGCAGGGATGGGCTCCCACTGTAAAAAACGCACTGGATTTTGAAGACTCAGCATGAGAGAAAAAATACATAAATACCTCAATAAACTTTATAGCAATTACACATCAAAATGATAATATATTGGATATACTGGATTCACTAAAGTGCACTAGTGTATTTCAGTTAGTTTCTTGTGTCTTTTTTTTTTTTTTTTTGAGACGGAGTCTTGCTCTGTCTCCCAGACTGGAGTGCAGTGGCGCAATCTTGGTTCACTGCAACCTCTGCCTCCCAGGTTCAAGCAATTATCCTGCCTCAGCCTCCTGAGTAGCTGGGATTACAGGTGCCCACCACCGCACTGGCTAAATTTTTTTTTTTTTTTTTTTTTTTTTTTTAGGAGAGAAAAGGTTTCACCATGTTGGCCAGGTTGGTTTCAAACTCCTGACCTCAGGTGATCTGCCCACCTCGGCCTCCCAAAGTACTGGGATTACAGGTGTGAGCCACCACGCCTGGCCAGATTCTTGTGTCTTTTCACCTTCTAAGGTGGCTGCTAAGAACTTTAAAATTGCATGTGTGGCTCAACTTTCATTTCTAGTGGATTCTGCTGCTCTAGAAAGGCTCTTCACCAGTCACTGAAATCTAAATCCCACGTTCAAATGTCCCACTTTATAAGTGCCATGGCTCATCTTATTTATTTATTTATTTATTTATTTATTTATTTATTTTGAGACAGGCTGTCACTCTGTCACCCAGGCTGAAGTGCAGTGGTGTGATCACAGCTCACTGCAGCCTTGACCGCCTGGGCCCAAGAGATCCTCTGGCCTCAGCCTCCCGAGTAGCTAGGGCTACAGGTGTGCACCACCACATCTGGCTAATTTTTAAAATTTTTTGTAGGTTAGGGGTCTCTCCGTGTTGCCCAGGCTGGTCTTGAACTCCTGGCCTCAAGCAATCCTCCCATCTCGGCCTCCCAAAGCCCTGGGACTACAGACTTGAGCCACGGTGCCCGCCCTCATCTTCTTAATGCAGTCCCTCAGGTCTCTGACTCTGGGGTGCCCCAGCCTCCCACAGACCAGGCATCCCACTGCCTTTCCACCCTCTCACACCCTCCTATCCTTGCTTGCCCTCTTATCCTACTCCACTCCAGGATCCACGTTATCAGGTAACACACTCCCACTCCTCGCTCTTGTCTTGCTTCCTCACACTTGCACAGGGAAACTCTAACCCCGGTCAGGTCTAACTCCACCCACACAGTCGAGCACAGGTGGAAAAAAAACCACGCCCCTATGCCAATGGGGCTGATTTAAACTCGGAGCCTAAAGACCCAGGGGCGCTGGCTATCCCTGGGCTCCCGCCTTTCCTTCATCCCATCATCTCTCTCTCCCTCTCCCAGATGTGACTTCCCACTCACTCCTCCTCTTCACTCTAGGTTTCCTATTTGACAGAGAAAACGGAAGAACTGCTCAGAGCGCCATGGGAAGGCCCAGGAGCAGAAGCAGACACACTGAAGGGACGCCAGGGTACTCACCCTAGGACCTCACATTTTTGGGGTGTGCTGTATGTAACCATTTGGAAGGACTCAATGTGGAATAACTCACGTAGCCCTTGCAAAAGCATATGAGCCGGGGTCTACGGGCTTCTCATTTCTTAGAGGAGGGGAAGATGAGGATAAGAGCTTGTTCAAGTTTTCCCAGCCAGCACTCAGCAGAGATGGGGTCTGAGCCCAACCTGTCCAATTGCAGAGCCTGTCTTTTTTTTTTTTTTTTTTTTTTTTTTTGAGACGGATTGCACTCTGTCGCCCAGGCTGGAGTGCAATGGCGTGATCTTGGCTCACTGCAACCTCTGCCTCCCGGGTTCAAGCAATTCTCCTGCCTCAGCCTCCCAAGTAGCTGGGATTACAGGCGCACACCACCATGCCACGCAGGGCTAATTTTTTTTGTATTTTAGTAGAGACGGGGTTCCACCATGTTGCCCAGGCTGGTCTCAAACTCCTGAGTTCAGGCAATCCACCTGCCTCAGCCTCCCAAAGTGCCAGAATTACAGGTGTGAGCCACCATGCCTGGCCCCAGAGCCTGTCTTTTTAAGCACCACACAAAGCCATCCCCACAACAGAGAAGGTGAGACTTCAGACTTTAGACTCAGGTATCAGAGCCGAGTGAGGCTGTGTGCGGGTCTGCACCAATGACACATCCACACTCTGAATTTCCTTCCCACTGAGTCACATTTAGGTAACCTTACACTTGAGCCAGCCTTGTGCTGGTCTGCAGTGGGAGGGAGGAGGGAGGGGAGGACAGACCAGCTAGAGCGATGGTAAATTACACAAGTCATGGAGCCCTGTCTCAGGCCTCTTTTTGCCCCTTGCTGCACACAGCACCTGCAGGATCCCTAAATATATTTTGCTGAAAGATGAAGATGAAGAAATGAATGAGTGAGCAAGCAAGGAAGCAGAGGCCAGGAGCTATGACAGCAAGGTCCGTGGGCCGGAGGACTGGGGGATGCCATGAGGAATAACTGCCCTGGCCACTCATCACCCCCTCTACTCCAGGGATTACCAGAAGCCCACTTGCCCACCCAGGGCTCTGTCCTCACTGCAGGCCTCCTTCAAGCCCATCCACTCCAGACTGTACCACGCTAGTGGGACAGGCCGGTGGCATCCCCTTCAGACCCTCCTCACTGCCCCCATCCCTAGAGTAATGCCACGTAGGAGATGGCATGGCCCAGGGCAGGGGCTTTGGCTGAAGACAGAGAGGGGAGGCTCCAGTCTATGCCCATCTGCATGGGAAGGAGCCCCTGGTGCCTCTGTGCCCCCTCCCTCCTCTTCCCAACGCCTCCTGGAAACAGCAGCCTCCACCCTGAGACAAGGAAACACATCCCTTGGCTCTTCTGGTAGCAAACTTCAGGGGGCCCCTGGGAGCAAAGTGCCTCCCCAATCAGGATGACGAAGGGACAGACACACATATGCCATAGAACCAGGAGCCCTCAGGGCCCAGTATTTCTAATATTCGAGAAACAGGACTAAAGGAACATGCTCAATTTCCTGGAGTATCTAGGCCTCATGAGAATCCCACTAGTAACCAGAATGCTGCTTTCTTCAGCAGAAGGCCAGGATCAGCCCAAAAACACTCTCCAGGCCAGGGTCCCTGAGAAGGGGCATGGGTGTTTCCTGGGAGGCCCTGGGTGGCAGCAGCTCCTTCCACCTCCTCATCTCTCCCTCTCCTTCTTCCCCACCTCCGCAAGATTTGCAGGGGACTCCCAAAGACCAGGGAGGGAAATAAATGTGGATCGAGGGGCTACTGTGTGCAAGGCGCTTTACCCGGGTTATATCACGTAATCCTCCCACAATGCCTGTGGGGTTAGTAACATTATTCTCACTTTGCAGACAAGGACACTGAAGATTAGCGGGTCAGGGCCCTGGCAGAAACAGAAGGCTCCCTCAGATTAGGACACATCACAGGGTTTCATAAAAGGAATGTCTCAAAGGTGTGGCCAGGGTGTGACACCCACAAGGACAGAGCAGCATTCGTGGGCTATAACCACCCTTGGGCCCAAAGGGTCAGGGATGGGAGCAGTTGCCAGAACCTGGAAGGGGAAAAGCCCAGGTGGACAGGGCAGCTTTCAAGGAGCTGCGGCCTTTGGTGGAGGGACAGGAGCAGCCCTGGGTGACTCCATAGAGCAGAAGCTGGAGGAGTAAGTGCTCCAGCTTCCCTGTCTCCCCTCACCCACTTCCTGCCGGGGCTCCCCAGTGAGTTAGGGTAAAGAACAGTGTACGGCATGTGGGGATGGCGGGACAAAGAGAACCCCCTGCACTGGGCTGAGTTCACGCCTGCAAGGACAACACAACTTGTGTGTGCACTATGGGTTCACACCCAGCCCTGACACACTGCAACATGTGTCACCAAGCCACTCCCATCTTATAGAGGGACAGCCCATTGGGCAGGAGAGGCCTGGAGCACGCCTGGACACTGGCTCCCCCGGGGACCACAGACCTGTCTAACAGAGCCATGCTCTCTGCTAGGCATGGGCTGTAGCTCTGAACTGGGTTAATAGTCCCCTCTCCTGCACCAGAGCCTGACGCGGCAACCTGTAAAGGGCAGTGACTCTTCCAGAGGCCCCAGCCAGCCCCTCCCAGGAAATCCATTCCCATCTTTGGGCAGCAGCCCAGCAGCCCTCAGCTGCGCCAAGTGAACCAGGGAGATCTGACGGATAAGATGGTAGATGAGGAGGATAATTTCATTTTATGGGGAAGGAACACAGGAATGGGGAGGCTGGGCCTGGAGGCAGCGAGCGGCCCGGCTGCAGGCATCGGCAGCTGCCAGGAGCATGTGTAACTCATTACCCCCAGGTCCCATTTGCGGCCATGGATGACGCCACGAGTGGAGGGGGCTGGGGCCGTGGGGGCGAATGGGACTGCAGTATTTTTCTGACACTAACACCTCTCTCTGGCCCTCAGAAAGTGCTGTGGAGGAACCAGGCCCAGCCAGTCCCCACCCACTCCCAGATTGGCCTCCTCCTCCACCTCCTGGCACCAGACTGGAGAGGCCCCGGCTGCATATCGGGGAAACCAAGGTGGGAAAAAGGAAGGTGGGAGGGGAGGGAGGAGGGAGGCCAGATCACCGGTGCCTGGGGTTCTGTTCAGAGGGTGGTGTGAGTGAGCATCCATCAGAGGCCGCCAGAGGCAGCTTGGCTCAGGAACCTTCCAGGTCCTATTTGGGCTTGGCCCTTCCAAGCAGTTCCAGCCCCACAGGAGGATGCTCGGCTATTGCCCAGGATCCACGAGGTGAGGAGGATGGGGCCTTCCATCAACAGTGGGCCCCGAGGAGGACAGCAATGGCCAAGACGCAAGGGAGGAGGCAGATTCCAGAGGTGGCCCCGCCCAGGCATGCAGAGAAGGGAGGCCCTAAAGGCATCAGAGAGCAAGAGGTGCCTGCAGGGCCTTGAAGGATGCAGGGACAGACGAGCCGGAGAAGCTGGGCAAGGTGGCTGCTCAGGGAGGGGACAGAGAACCATGGCACCCAACAGTCCCTCCTCTTCCCATCTCACCTGGCAAGTGAAGAAAGGGAAGGGATAAAGGCAGGGAGGGTGAAGAGAGATGAGGGGCGAGAACGAAAGAGAAAAAAACAGCAGGTCCTGTGCAGAAGTGGAATGGTGCCTGCAGGAGCTGCTCTGCTAGGGGAGGGTCCCTTCCTCTGCGCTGAGGAAGCTCCCTGGGCATTGAGCCCCCGCTCAGCCCATATCCCGAGGGTGTCCCCTCACCTCCTCCCTTGCTTTTCCTGCTCTCACCTCTGGTGGTTTCTGCAGGGAGCTCCTTTCATCTCTGGACCGACCACCTGCCCAAGCCCATAAAAGAGGGACTCCTCAGCACTTCTGCCTCCAGGAAGTGCTACCTTGTCCAATGGGTGAGCTGTCTGTAACCTGGCATTTCTTGTCCCTGTTTCTCAGGTGGATGGGCAGGAGAGTGCGTGTGGGTGAACCAGGTGAAGGCTGGTGCCTGGACAGGGGCACTCACACTTGCTGGCGGGGTGAGTGTCTGTTGGGGGTGCCAGCAGCCACATCGTGAACAGAGCTTTTCCAGGCTTAAGGCAGATTCTGCACTTGGATTCCCATGTGCCTCCTTGTCTATTTCCCAATTGGTTCCAAATCCAGAGGTGAAGGGAGTCACAACTTGGCATCATCAGCCCAACCCCATGAAATCCCCATCCTGGGAAGGAGCCTGTATCCCAGGTAAGGAGACTCAGAGTCCAGTTCCAGCTCCACCACTAATGACTTGAGTGGACTTACCACATCACTGACCAACAATCACAAAGACTTCCTGGACACCTGCCACCTACAAGGTCCCAGAAGAATTCCAAGAGGAGCAAAACACAGTCCTGACCTCGCGGGTCTCAGTGAAGATGAGACCTGCACTCCACAGCACACGGGCCATGAGAGTGGGGCAGCTCATCACACCCAGCAGGAACACTGGGGAGCCTGCTGGGGACCGGACCCGGGACTCAGCATGTCCCACTGCCAGGGAAGGCTGCATCTTACCTTCATGTCGGGGCTGTACTTTTGGGACTTTGCCTCCCCTGATCCCACTATCCCCATGGCCAGCCTCCAACAAGAAGTGCCATCTCTCTTCCCCTCTTCCCACCTCTCACCCTCCATTGAAGGAGGAAGACCTGTAAGGGACTTGGAGCTTGTCCTGGGCCTCACACTTCACCATCTTCATTTACTAAATAAAGGCTCAAGGGCAGCCCTGATTGGGTTCGGGGTGCTAGCTCTCTCTTCCTTTCCCATCTCTTTCCACCTTCCCCCTCCTCCCTCCCTGCCTGGCCCCACCCCTTCCTCTTCCTCTCCCATTTCACTCCGCAGAGATAAGGATCAAAGATGCAGCAAAACCCTTTAGAAACAGATCAAATCTGGCTTGAATTTCCCCAAGTCAAGCTCATCATTTTCCTCTTTGAAATGAAAGGAAAAGGGGAAAAAATCAAACTGGAAGCCCACAAGCTTTGAAGTCACTGGCTTCATCTCAATACTCTACTCTGCCTGGGTTCCCCATATTCCAGTCCCCAATCTGGCAGCCAGGAATGAAGATGGACCCAGAGAATTCGGCAATCAGGTGTAGATGGTGAATGCTTTGCCACATATAGACTTCAAGGACCCCTCTGTTTATCCATGCATTCATTCATTCATCTATTTATTCATTCATCTATCCATTCATTCATCCATCCATCCATTCATTCATCCATCCATCCATTCATTCATCCATCCATCCATTCATCCATCCATCCATTCATCCATCCAGCTATCCATCCATCCATTCATTATTCATCCATTTATTCATTCATTCATATATCCATTCATTCATCCATCCATCCATTCATTCATCCATCCATTCACCCATCCATCCATTCATCCATCCTTTCATCCATCCATCTATTCATCCATCCATCCCTTCATTCATTCAACCATTCAGCCATCCATCCATCCATCCATCCATCCATTCATTCATCTGTCTATCCATTCATTCATCCATCCATCCATTCATCCATCCATCCATCCATCTATTCCCTTCATTCATCCATCCATCCATTCATCCATTCATTCAAAAAATGCCTAGTGAGCACCTACTGTATGCTGGGCTTGAGAGACATCAGTAAACAAAACAGAGATGCCTGCTGTGGTCCAGCCTATATTCATGCCGTGGGGAATGGATAATAAATGATACATGTAACTAAGGAGACTACAGTGTCATGAGGAAGTCAGACCATGGAAGAATGGAAAAAAGAGTCAGGGAAAGGGGGATGGAAACTCAGGCCTTGGAGAAGGTGGGAGCTGACCTAAGTCCTGGAGGAGGTGAGAGCACGGACCAAGTGGGAGGGGGCAGTAATGCATGCTGGAGGATGCCAGGGGAGCACCCTTCTAAGGGCAGAAGCCCCAAGTGAGTGAGTCAGAGATTCCCTGCCAAGGTTGGGGCAGCACAGAGGGGAGAGGCACAGGAGCTCTTGGGCACATTGTCAGCACCCGAGTTTTCACTCCTGCTGAAGTGGGAGCCACAGCCATGCTTTGCCCAGCATGGTGTCATACTCTGACTTGGGGTTGAAAAGAGCCACACTCCTAATTCAATGGCCAGGTCCAATTTTACACACAGAATTCTAGAACCAGATAGGACCTCAGAGATACCCTCCTGCATCCCCATTTGGCAGATAAGTACACTGAGGCCCACATAGGGTCACATGCCCAGGAGGCACGAGTCAGCCTGAGATGAGTACACTGAGGCCCACAGAGGCCCAGCAGGTGCGAGCCAGCCTGGACTCCACACCTCTCAACCTCTGCTGTCTGCCCTGCACCTGGGCCCTAGCCTCAGGGAACCCTGGGACAGGACATGGCTAGCATGGCTCTCAAAGTGCCCTCTGACAGAGCTCCCCACAGCGGAGGGGCCCAGAAGGCGCAGTGACTAGGGTTGCTGTTAATTTCCAGTCGTTCTGGTCCAAATGAGCTTTTTTAGAAAACAATCTGGGGTTCAGAAAAAAGGAGAGTAAGATGAGGTACTGGGAAGAGGGTATGGTGGTCCCAGGGACATCTGACCCCTCCCACCCCTGAGGCCCCCCAGGCTGGCCATGATGGTCCTCTCCAATCACCCCACTGTGCTGTACCCAGTCTTTCTTGCCAAACCAAGCCCCTTTGCCGATGTGCCAGTGGATATGGACGCCACCTTCCCCTTTGCTGATGGACTGATGGGAGCTCTGCATGGGACCAGAACCCCAGGCCTTCTCCTCCGCCCGAGTGGCATGAGCCTTCCAGAAACCCTAACCCAGCTTGGTGTCACACAAGTAGGAATATCTTTCCCACCTCTTCTCTTAGACAATCTTATTCAGTCTTCCAGCCCTTTTCCAGAAAGCCCTCTGCTCGCCTGACTTCATTATTCACACACATTTTGGCCTACTTTATATTATAGGCAGTTGTTCCCATGCCAGCCTCTTCTACTGGGATCATAAGCCGTTTGAGGACAGAGACTGGTTTAATTTGTCTTTGGAGAATCCCCGGCTGCTCACCCTGGCCTGACACATCGTGGATCCTCAGAATATGTTTGTCGATTGGAATCTGGAAGAAAAGCCACCATGGTGGACAATCCTAGGGTTGGGTGAGCAGGTTCATTGGTCAGAAGCCCAGATCTCCTTGTGTCCTCTGCCTGCAGAGACCCTCCCCACTCCCTGCCTCTCTAAGCCACCATGGTTCTTTCCCTACACTCAGCGCCTGGTGGGAGGAATGCAGGGTTGGAGGAAGAGAAGAGTGGAGTCATTGCTCTTGAGTAATTTCAAGAGGCAGTTGGCAGAGTGGAGCAAAACAAGAGAGGAAAAGGTCTGTCTCTCCTTGGCTGGAAGTCTTTGCAAGGCTCTTCAGTAAGCTTAATTCTATTTCTCTTTGACATGGGGACGATGTTCTCCTCTCTGACATGTGCTGCATGCAGCAAGAATTTACCAGTCATCTACTGGGTGCACAGGAGCCAAGCTGGTGGAAAAGCGCTGTGGGCTCCTCCAAAGGAAGCTGCATCACTTGGATCTCCGGGGTTTTAGCAAATAAGCAGCCCCTGAGATGCAAGTCCTTCTGGGTCACTGGCCTGGGGACCCCTTTCTGTGGCAAGACCAGGGCCTTGCACCCAGGGGCAGGATGAGCACCTTGGAGAGCTGTTTGCCCCTCACGAGTGCTTCAGGAAGCGGGTGGGAGGCCCCCCTCCTCACCTGAGAGGGTCTGCACTGACTGGCTCAGAGGCCCTTGCCTGACCCCAGTCTCACTCTCTCAGGAGCAGAAGCATGGCCCTCGGAGTCAGAAGGCTTCATGCTGGACCACCATAAGACTGATGGGCTGTGTAATCTTTCCATATGTAAAATGAGTACTCATCTTGCTGACAGGTTTGTTGAAGTGAATGAATGAGAAAACCCACGGAGAAGACCTTTTAAAGCATAAAGTTCAATATATGCACTATTACATGAGGAGGTCACAAGCACTTAAAGGCAATGGCAAGGTCGGGTGGGGGTAGGGCTCCTTCCCCACCCCCAGGCCAGATCTTGTGCCCCAAGTCTGAGCCAGCTGCACTCACCATCCTCACACAGGTTCAGCTTGGACAGGCTCCTGCCATCAAAGGAATCCTCACAGATGGAGCTGGTGTCACAGTTGCTGACGGTGTGTAGGTACATAGCTTTGTTCTCCATCACGCCCTGCAACAGCTGCAGAGAAGGCAAGAGGGGAGGAGAGGGAGGACGAAGGCAGGGAGAGAGACAGAGAATCAACTGTGGTGGAAACAGAAGCAAATGGATAGAACAAGGTGCCCACCCCTGACCCTGAGCCTGAACACCAGGACTCTCTGCTCATCACCAGGACCCAGGTGCCATCCTCCAGGTCTTTGGGGCCATGATGCCTCCACCCCCAGCTTCCTCAGGGCTTCAGAAGACCAAGGCCCTTGGGCCTTTCTGATGGTGGGATGTGTCTGTTCCTTTCAACAACTCTCAGTGGGACTGGAATCCTGAGCTGGGGCCACTGTGGGTTACACTGGGTGGGGCCAGGAGGAGGGAACCCTGATGACTCAAAAGGTGACCTGGGAGCAGGCTCTGAGCCCTCAGAAGCCCGGGGCATGCCAGAGAGACTTGAGCTTCTGTTCTGTGTTGGAAATGAAGGAAGGAAACAAGACACGAAGGGGCATTCAAAGAGGGTACAGGCACCACTTGCAAACAAAGCTGAGCAGACCAGGACTGCTCCCAAATCCAACGGGGCTGGCATGTTGGAAGGAGCTTGGCTCAGTAGGACCACAGCAGGGATTCCTCTACTGTGGTGGGGCCCAAGGAGCAGGGAGCCTCTGCAGGAACCCCCAGGCACTAAGCATCTGGGCAGCTTTAGGCCAGGGGAGGGCTTCTGTCTGCATGGCCCCCAGAGGCTGACTCACAGGGTCTCTGGGTCTACACCATGATGGTCCAGGAGCATATATATTGACTTAGGAGAATCCTATGCTCTTTGAAAGGAAACAGCCTGTTGACGCAACAATGTGTACAACACGATCCCATTTTGTAAGAGATGCACGCGTAAGGTGTGTGTGGATGTAAGACACTGTGATGGCTCCGGGTGAGAAATGTATTACAGAACTCTGGCTGGAAGGGATTGTGGGGATTTAATATTTCTTTTTGCTTTCAGATTTTCTGGGTTTTCTATGACGCATTTGCATTCCTTACGTAATGAGAATAATCTGTTTTTTAAGCCAAATTACAAAGTATTTACATCAATTACTTGATATTGTTTTTGTCACATAAATGCTCAGTGACTTTACAAATTATTCTCTACTTTCATCAAGGTTCCAGCCACGAGTTTATCTTGACCTTTGCTTCTGATTCTCTTTAACTATCTGGACATTTAACCAAAGAACAGCTTTTTTTGTTTGTTTAAATAATAAATCCTTTAGAAGGTAAAAGCCCCATGAGGATGGGTCCCAGGCCCAGTATGGAGCAAACTCAACCCTTCGACCCAGAGGAAGCTGGGAGGAGAGGATGCAGGGCTGGCAGGTGGCAGTGGGGGGACAATGCCTGTTGATTGAGAGATCAGTCAATCAGTTTCTCTTCAGAGGGAGGGTAGGCAAGGAGGCGTGGCAACTCTCATAAATAGACATAATCAGGGAAGGAGGCTGGCAGGGTTGCTCTGCAGCAGAGCAAAACATGAATTCCGTATTTTCTTTCTTCTTTTTTTTTTTTTTTTTTTTTGAGACAGGGTCTCACTCCGTTGCCCAGGCTGGATGGCAGTGGTGCAGTCTTGGCTCACTGCAACCTCCACCTCCTGGGCTCAAGTGATCCTCCCAACCCAGCCTCCTGAATAGCTGGGATTACAGGCACAAGCCACCACGTCCAGCTAGTTTTTTGCAGAGATGGGGTTTTACCATGTTGGCCAGGCTGGTCTGGAACTCTTGGAGTCAAGCGCTCCACTGGCCTCAGCCTCCCAAAGTGCTGAGATTACAGGTGTGAGCCACTTCACCCAGCTGAACCCCCTGTTTTCATGACTTGAGCTTGGCCTCCAGAGACCTCTGACATTTGGGATGAGAAGAGACCAGAACTGACCAGTCACTGTATACATGTCCTTCCAACGACCCAGGAGGGCTGGAGGCCTCTGCTGTTAGCCCTTCTGTACATCCCCACAATGGGCACACACACGCATGTGCACACGCACAGCCTTGGGGCTCCCAGTATCTGTGGGCCTCTCCTCCAGCCTATGGGAGGGATGGAACAGGGGGTGGTCCTCGGCTCTGCCAGGATCTCTCCTCCCTGCCCCAGACACCACCCACTCTGGCTTCCCTGTGCTGCAGTGGTGTCCAGTTCACTGGGCTCCCAATTCCGGCCCTCCACCCAATGCCTCCACCCAGGCAGGGCCTCTAGGTGGGGCCCCAGGCAGCTCCAGCACTGCTAAGCTGCAAGGGACCCTCCCTCGTTTCACGAGCACTGTGTGTGGCACCCCTCCCTCTGGCTTCGCTCCTTGGGGGGCTGTGAAGCAGGAGGCCAATGTCTCTTTTGCCTGCAATAATCCTCCCTCTGCCAAAGGCAATAGCCTCTACTTCCCAGAGGCCACACAGAGCTAGACAGGGCGCTGCCCCTGGGGAGTGGAGGTGTGAGGCCCCACTGCCATTTCCACCTTCCTCCTCTTCTGGTCAGCTCCTGGGACGGGGCTGGAATGCACGGCTTGTTAGCCAGAATGTGTGTGAAAGGCGGCTATCTCCTTCCTCCTCCCCACCCCTCAGCTGGTCCAGCAGGAGCCCAGGGGAGCTGCTGGGGAGAAGGGCTGGGGCCGAGCGGGGCCAGATGTGAGTGCACAGGGCTTGGAAAAGCTCAGACAACTCTATTCTTGTTTGTTACTTGGAAATGAAACCTACGCATGTTCTGTCTGCCCAGGGTTTCTTGGGGACTGTTTTTCTTTCTTGGGGAAGGGGGTAGGCATTGGGACCCTCAGATCATGGATCTTACTGTCTTTGGACCAAGTCTGTGCTCTAGAAGATGAAACTGATGGCAAGTGCTCCTCCCAGGAGCACTGTGATGGGAGCAGGCTGATGGCATTTGCATTCCGACCCTCCCATTTTAAAGCTAAGCCATCCCAGACCAAAGAGGCAAAGGAAGGAATGGATATCAGAGCGGGAAGAGGCCCCGAGCACAGTTTTCCCACACAGGGCACTGGCTCAGCTGCAGGGTTGCTTTGTTTGGGAATTGCATGTCAGCCCCTTTTGGTGACCACTTTCTGGGCCCCAGATCAGGCAGAGAAGAGAATCCCACCTCAGACTGCTAGCCAGTGTACTCCAGCAGGTGGGGATCCTGGGACTGAGGCAGGGCTCTGAGAGCTTGAAGCACATGGGTGAGATGTGGAAGCCACAGTGACCTGTGGATGAAGCCCAAGGAGACTGGACTTCAACTTGCAACTCAAAGAGGGAGGTCTTGTTCTAACAGGGAGGGGTCACCCTCTCCACTAACCTCTTGGCAGTCATGATTTACTTCCAGACAATTTCACCCAAGGCACTTAGAAGGTCAGGTTCAGAGCCAGGGATCTGCTTCTAGATTCTGCATTTTAGAGCTGGAAAAGCCCTCAGCCATCTGTGCCCTGCAGCCCTGTGCCCTGGGGCCATCTGCGCCCTGCAGGCCTGGCTCTCTGCAGGAATGCAGGGAACACAGAAGCCAAGGGCTCCCATCCTAGCTCCTCTGCGTATTGGTTTCTTGGGGGAACTTGGCTCAATCACCTGACCTCATTCAGCCTCAGGTACATCACCTCTAAGATGGGAAGGTGGGTAGCTGCTGGTCACCCAGGGTCACTGTGAGCCTCCCGTGAGATAATGCATGTGGCATGACTTTATGAACAAGGTCACTCAGGGGAGCTGGTGGCAGTCTGATGAGAAAAAGCACGCCCCAGCATCTTCTGACTCTGCCTGGCAGCCAGGTAAGGGGGTACCCAGGTTCCCAAGGCCTCCCTCCTACCTAGCCAGTCCCAGAAACAAAGCTGTTTGAAGTTCCCTTTGCAAAAGGCAATTGCAAATGCAATCTAGGGCTGATATCAGGACCCTGGGTCTTCAATCCTCCTCTGGAGATCAAAAGGACTCCGTTAATTCCTCCTCTGAGTGGGTAGCACGAGCCTCACTTGCTGCTCCCAAGTCAGTTTCTCTGGGTACCAGCATCTAACTCTGCAGGCTTTATGGCTTTTCTTTGGATTACCTCACTTTAAACTCATCAAAACCAAGGAGAAAAATCACATGAGTGTGGCCCTTCTCCAGAGAATCGCTAAGGAGGTTTTAAATGTTTTCCTCCTCTAACTGTACTTAGTTAAGCTAAATCATAACCCAAAGCTGGACAGAGACAGATGTTTTAGAAATAACCTCTCCCCACATATATCCCACCACTGGCACATGCACACGCACACACATGCATACACACACATGCACACACACACATGCACACACACGAAGCCATGGAGAGGAGCTGTCACCTGAGCCATCTGCACCCTGAGTAGGCTCTTGGGCTGTGACATGAGTCAGGTGGAGTAGCCACCAAGGCAATAGCTTCCCTCTGGCACCCCAAATGCAGGCTCACACTCTCCAGCCCGGGCAGTTGGATGAGGGCCCAGCTAGCGGGGACCTTCCCACCTGGAGAAGGCACCTCCAGGCTCTAGGTCTGAAGTTTCCCAAACTCTGTACTCCTCTCCATCCAGTTCATTCCAGTCTCCTCCAGCTGTCTTTGAGACAGCATGCCCAGGAGATAGGACAAAATTAGTACCAAGACTCACCTGAGTGCCCCTGGCTGAGGCTGTAGAGCCTTGTCCCCTCAGATCCCGGCATTCGCCATGGTGGCCAGAGAGCTGGCTGCCACCACGCTGAGACCCAGGCCGCCCCTCGGACCGCGTCCCCACAGCCAGCCAAATCCAGATGGAGTCATAGAAAGGGGCTGCAGGGGCGCCCAGGGACGAGTCTCAGCGCAGGACCACAGGGGCCACTTCTGCAGGAGGACCAGGTCAAGATGCAACCTGTGGCAGAGCGGGGGTCTGGGCCTGGCGGACCCAGAATGGGGGGTATGCGCCTGGGACTCCCTGTCCTTGGTGCCTGGTCCTGGGTAGCGATCAGGAGATGTTCTGAGGAGGCACCGGCAGCTCCTCTAGGTACTGCCTGAGATGCGAACTGCAGCTGCTCTCGCCGCCAGTCTGTATAAAATAAAGTTCTTGGAGCAGTTGCGGAGGCTTCTGCAGTGGGGTCTGGAATACGGCCCCCCTCCTGCGGCCAATCGTGGCATTACAGCCCCAAGTGGGAACGCCCGCCGGGCCCAGAGCAGCGCGGTCGGCCTTGGCCTTGGGACTCTACCACCCCGGTCTAAAGGCCCTGCTCAAAATACTTTTTGGAAGACTTCTGGGAGAGTGGCAGCTAGACCTGGCTTATGAGCCACGCAAGAAAACCAGTCTTGTAAATTTATTTATAGGACAGAATTGGCATGGCTCAATTCATTCACCAAACTTGGCACAGAGTTACTTCATGTATTGTCCTGGAGTCACATTCATCCCCAGTGGACACGGATTGGCCACACTGGGGGTAGTCAGGAAAATGCCCCAGGGGGTTCCACGGAACTCAGCGGCAAAATCAGCGTTTCTGGCTCATTAACACTGCACAGGGGCTGGGGGTTGCAGGACGAAGACTAGCTGGCTGTCCATAGCAATTCAGTATGGGAGGGGGACCGAGGCACGAATAACCCTAAACCTGAGCATGATTGCTTACGTTTGAAAAAGGAGATCCAGGCCGGGTGCAGTAACCCACACCTGTGATCCCAGCACTTTGGGAGGCTGAGGTGGGAGGATTGCTTGAGCCCACCCGCAAGTTCAAGACCAGCCTGGGCAACATAGTGAGACCCCATCTCTAAAAAAAAAATTCTTTTTAAAGGCGATCTAACCAGATGTGAAGGGAGCTGCTAAATTCAGATTGAGGTGGTAGTATCAGGGACATCAGAGAAATCCCCATAATGGTCCGAGCCAGGGTGGCATAGTTAGGCTATGCAGATGGCTTCCAGAGGACAGCACTCAGAGGTAACGTTCATGAATGCATTCCTGTTTGTTGGTGAAAAGTTCAGCCTCAAGACTCCAGGGTCAGGCTTCGTACATGAAAAGTGTTTGCCAAGACTCAGCTGTGTCACTGCAGCTGCCCGCCCACAGCTGAGTCAGAAACGCCTTCCTCATTCTCAGTAACTGCCCTGCCTGACTGCCTGGGAAGCAGCTCCAACATCAAACTCCATTTTACAGAAAGAACAAGTGATAATTGTATCATTATGATAATAATACCAGGGAGCGGAGGAGGAGAAGGAAAAGAAGAAGACAACACTTTATAGCATATACCATGTGTTTCTTATATATTAGCTCATTGAACCTATTCAACAATCCCCTGGGGCAGGTACTGCTATTATGCTCATTTACAGAGACAGAGAGGAAGTGACTTGTCCAGGGTCTTGTAGCCAGTAAGTGGCAGAGCTAGGATTCAACCCTAGGCAGTGTGACTCTAGGGTCTATGCCCTTAACCCCTCCCCTGTACCACTGCCTCTCAAGGGGAAACAAATATTTTTGTCCACCATCAATTCACCAATATTCCTAGGAATGTAATCTTAAAAACAGCCAGAAATGTGCTCAAAATATGATGTCCAATCAGCCTGGGCAACATGACAAAACCCTGCCTCTACAAAAAATAATAATACAAACAATAGCTGGGCATGGTGATGCACACCTGTAGTCCCAGGTGCTTGGGAGGCTGAGATGGGAGGATCAACTGAGCCCAGGAGTTTGAGGCTGCAGTGAGCTGTGATCGCACCACTGCACCTCAGACTGGGTAACAGAACAAGACTCTGTCTTAAAAAAAAAAAGTGATGTCCAAAGACCTTCCCTAAATAGATGTGTATATTAGCAAGAAATGTGGTAGTTAGTGCTATGGACTAAATGTGCCCCCCAAAATTCATGCATTGGAAACGTAATCTCCATTGCAACAGTGTTGGGAGGTGGGGCCTTTGTGGGGGTATTTGAGTCATGAATGTATTCGGGATGCGGTAGAAAGGGCTTGCAGGAGTGAGCTTGCTTGATCCTCTGCCTTTCTGCCATGTGAGGACTCCATGCTCGTCCTTGCTTATCTTCCCACCTCCTGCACTGTTAGCAGCACTGAGTCCTATTGCTTGATAGGCACATACCACACACAATGTGTATATCGGTCTCCTGCTGACGGGGATTTGAGATGTTTCCAATCTGTGTCTATTATGAACAGGCAAAGGGAGATTTGACAGTGAAGTATAGGAATGACCTGGAGGGCTGGTTTTCTCATGAGTGAGAGTCCTCCCGGCAGCTCTTAGCTCAGATACCTCCTTGCCACTAAAATCAGAATTGTCCCCAAAATGATTCGCTTCCATTCAATCATGGATGGCATTTGTAGTAGGCATTTTCCCCCCAAGAAGCTGAATGAAAATGTGATTGCCTTGATAGAGGAGGGTTGAATAGACTTCTGAAGTAGTTTCATCTATGAAATCTCAGTATTTAAAATGGAGGGACCAAGCTTTTTCAGTTTGTTTTTTCTATAGGTAGGATGTCACTTTGTCACCCAGGTCGGAATACAGTGGCGCAATCATAGCTCACTGCAGCCTCGACCTCCCAGGCTCAAGTGATCCTCCCACCTCAAACTCCTGAGTAGCTGTGGCTACAAGCACGCACCACCACACCCAGCTAACTTTTAAAAATCCTTTGTAGAGATGAGGTCTTGCTATCTTGCCCAGGCTGGTCTCAAACTTCTGACCTCGAGCGATCCTCCCGCCTCCACCTGCCAAAGTGCTGGGATTATAGGTGTGAGCCACCATGTCCGGCCTCCATTTTTGACTCTTATAAATGGTGCTGCTGTGAGCATTCTTGTGTGTGTCTTCTGGGGAACATATGGATGCCATTCTCTTGGGCATATACCTGGGCATGGAATCGCCAGGGCATAGGGTGGCCCTGTGTTCAGCTTTGGTGGACACTGCCGAAGAGTTTCCCATGGTGGTTGTACTAGTTTATATCCAGCAGGGGATGAAACTACACTTATTCCTTGTCCTCATCAGTGTCAGTGATGTTTATTCCATTTTCCCTGCTCTGGTGCGTTGTAGAGGTGCCATATTGTGGTTTTAATTTGCATTTTCCTGATGACTCATGAAGTTGAGCGCCTTTAATTATTTAATTAAGTCTGATTGTTGACTTGAACTCTGGGCCCGTTACACCAGCAGGTCCTGCCCTATGGCTTGGGGTTGGCTGTTCCATCTGCCTGGAGTGGTTCCACCAGATGTTTGCACAACTAACTTCTTTGCCTCATTCCTATCTTTTCTCAAATGTCACCTTCTTCATGCTGCTGAGCCTAATGACTCCTACCCACAGGCCAGGCATGGTGGCTCATGCCTGCAACCCCAGCACTTTGGGAGGCCAAAGTGGGAGGATCACTTAAGGTCAGGAGTTTGAGACCAGCCTGGTCAACATGGTGAAACCCCGTCTCTACCAAAAATACAAAAATTAGCTGGGTGCAGTAGCAGGCACCTGTAGTCCCAGCTACTCAGGAGGCCGAGGTGGGAGAATCACTTGAACCAGGCAGGCCGAAGCTGCAGTGAGCCGAGATTGTGCCACTGCACTCCAGCCTGGGTGATAAAGTGAGACCCCATCTCAAATAAATAAATAAATAGAATTGCTACACACCCCTTGCCACTCTCAGTTCCCCTCACCCTGCTTGGTTTTGCTTACTGTCTGCTAGAACAGCAGCTCCAGGAAAGCAGCTCACTTGAGTGCTTCAAAATGCCTAGCAGGGTGCCTGGCACACAGTACATGCTCAAGAAATATTGGTTGTGTGACAATCTGAGGAAACAGCATCAGGCACAGGGAACAGAAGGCTCAGAGGCCTCAGTATGGAAACCCACTGGACATGCCGGAGGGGCAGAGAAAGGCCCAGTGGCCGGAGCACAGAGGATGCAGTGGCCAGAGAGATGAGGTCAGGGGAGAGGGAAGCCTGGGTCTCACCCTGAGCACAGAGTGGGGCTGAGGCCACACCCTTCTTTTTTGTCTCTGTCTTCTCCCAGGGAACACATCGATCCTGTACTGTTCATATTTTTGCTTCTTTTTTTTTTTTTTTTTACGTATTTCTTAATTATAGTTTGCTATTTCTTGTTTAAACTTTTTAAAAAATTCATTGTGGTAAAATACACATTGCATAAAATTTGCCATCCTAACCCTCATTTATTTATTTATTTATTTATTTATTTATTTATTTATTTATTGAGACAGAGTCTTACTCTGTGGCCCAGGCTGGAGTGCAGTGGCGTGATCTCGGCTTGCTGCAACCTCCACCTCCTGGGCTTAAGCAATTCTCCAGCCTCAGCCTCCCAAGTAGCTGGGATTACAGGGGTGCACCACCATGCCCAGCTAATTTTAAGGTATTTTTAGTAGAGACGGGGGGTTCGCCTTGTTGGCCAGGCTGGTCTCAAACTGAAATGATCCACCCGCCTCGGCCTCCTAAAGTGCTGGGATCACAGGTATGAGCCACCATGCTCAGCCCTAACTGTTTTTAAATACATAGTTCAGTAGTGTTAAGTACATTTGCATTGATGTTCAACCAGTCTCCAGAACTCTTTTCATCTTTCAATACTGAAACTCCACTCATTCAACAACTCCCTGTCCCCTGTCCTCCAGCCACTGGCACCACTCATTCTCCTTTCTGTCTCTTTGAATTTAACTACCCCAGGGACCTTGCTATTTCTTTATCTGCGGCACACTCTACAAAAATACACTCTAAAATGTTTACCTTTAGTATTTTCTTTTCGGTTACTTTTTAACCTGGTTCACATGAAATATAAGTGCTTTTCAAAAGCAATTTTTGTCCATTGTTTACAAACCAGTGTTTATCTTTCATTATTGTTCAGCTTTGTAAAAATATCTTGGTGAGAAGTATGTAATCAGCTGGGTGCGGTGGCTCCCGCCTGTAATCCCAGCACTTTGGGAGTCCGAAGCAGGCGGATCACTTGAGGCCAGGAGTTGGAGACCAGCCATGGCCAAGATGGTGAAACCCTGACTCTACTAAAAATACAAAAATCAGCTGGACATGGTGGCATGCATCTGTAATCCCAGCTACTTGGGAGGCTGAGGCAGGAGAATCACTTGAACTCTGGAAGCAGAGGTTGCAGTGAGCTGAGATTATGCCACTGCACTCCAGCCTGGGTGACAGAGTGAGACTCTGTCTTTAAAAAAAAAGTATGTAATCTTTCAAAACTCAGAATTTGTATTTATCATTTTTAAAAAGTAACATTTAATCATATAATGAACATGATCTTGTTTAGGAGTTCATTTTGGTAAAAATAATTGTACACATGAAATAAGAATTTAGCCTTCGTAAAATTGTATTCAATCAATAACATAAATGTTTTCTGATTTGTCGTCTTATTGTTTATCTCAAAGTATCCATCCAGTCTGAACTGAAGTCTGTTCATCCAGTCTGAACTGAAATCCGTCAACCACCCAGACCCACAAGGTCCCTAACCCCAGCCAGCAGTAGCTAGATCTCAGGGAGGAAAAACAGATCTGAGAAAAGCAGCCTCCAAGTCAGAAAGCAGCCCAGCTTTTAACATTTTTATTTGGATTTCCTCCTCTATAATTTTCTGTATTCCCCTCTCCCCTCAAAATTATGAGTACTTTATTAATTAGAAAAAATGGCCAGGCACGGTGGCTCATGCCTGTAATCCCAACAGTTTGAGAGGCTGAGGTGGGAGGATCACTTGAGGCCAGGAGTTCAAAATCAGCCTCGCCAACATGACAAAACCCCATCTTTACTAAAAATACAAAATCAGCTGGGCGTAGTGGCAGGTGCCTGTAATCCCGCTTCTCAGGAGGCTGAGGCAGGAGAATTGCTTGAATCTGGGAGGCAGAGGTTGCAGTAAGCTGAGATCACACCATTGCACTCCAACCTGGGTGACAGAGTGAGACTCTGCCCCCCCCCCCAAAAAAAAGAAAAAAGAAAAAAAATACAGTAACTTCATAAAAAGATAACTCAGATTATTTATCCTCAGCACACTAATTTATATGCTTAGCTAGGAAAGCAGGCATGTCAGCAACAAATGCCACTGTCACAAAATGCTGAATTAGGGGTAAATCCCTACACTTACAGTGTCAAGTCTTGGACTTCAATCTGATCATTCCTAAATGCACATCACTGGACAATCACTAAGCTTCTTGGTCTCTGTGTTGTCAAGGGACATAAAAATAATAACTCCATATCACAGAATAGACAGTGGGATTAGACAGTGGCTGAGAGGCCACTGACAAACCTCATGAGATGGTCCTAGGAGTCCCTTGAAAAAGGATTCTCTGGTGAAAGCCAAAAGCTTGCCTTTATTGCAGGACTTATCAGAGCCTTTAAGGTGCTCTTGAGCCTGGTAATCCTCCAAGAGGGGGATGTAGTGTTAAGGCTTCTCCATTCTCACTTGAACAGAGAATAAGGCTAGTGTTCCACAGCATGCACTGAGGGAAATTCTGAGCTGACATTGGTAGTAGAGACGACTTTCTCAATCATTGAAAATAATTTTAGAAAAATGTTAAGGCCTACTGCTCCAAGTGCCACATCGTAAAAGACGCCCACACTAGTGGAGTGTGAGGAGGAGCCATCAGTCCCGAAAGGACAGTAAGACCATCTTACCTGTCCCCTTCCTGAGGAAGGGGTCACGTCCCATTTGTCATTGTCTCCCATCCTGCACCTCAGCCCTATAAATGCAAGTGGCCTGAACACCTTGCTCAAGGCAAGGGGCCACCCCTGCCCGCTAGCCTCCTCCATCCTGTCCTCTGCCACCATGATACCCACACTCCTTCTCTTATCCCTCTCACTCCCATGCCCACCTACTGAGCCTCTGGCACTACCTGCCCTTCACCACCACCTTCCAGACTCCCCAGCACAGCTCCCCTTCAAGGCCAACTCAGACTTTGCCTCTCCTCTGGAGCCTCGTCTTCCAGCTGGGCCTCAGCTTCCCTAGATAATTCCAGTGCTAAGGGCTGACCACCTGCTCAAGGGCCTGAACAACACACCTCTGGTTGCGCTGAGCTCATTAAGGGCCTGGTCCGTATGTTCTACCCTTGCGGGTCCTTCTTCAGCATCTAGCCCAGTGACAGGCCCAGAGCAGATAATAAGCTCACTCTGACCAGTTGGTGTGGAGACTGAAGGAACTCCATCTTGGATGCTGACCTGCCATGTTGACTTCCGATTCACCCCAGTTCCATGAATGTCTCTAAGAGTTCTACTTTCACATACTTACCGTGAATCCTGCCGTTGGGTCAAAACAACCTTGACGTAAATCCTGCCCTTAGCAAATCCACATTATAACCCTTCCCTATGGTATATAAGCCCTGAGATAGGGGGTGTTGGTGTGGGGTTCCACCATCTCATCTTGTGCCTACCTAGGACATGGCAGTAGGTTTGCATAGACCTGCTCACCACAGAACGGTTGGTGATATGGATGGTAGACCTCAGAGAAGCTTCGTGGAGCAAACACTGGATTCTGAGCCATGAAGCCTGGTCTTGACTCCCATCTCCACCCTCCTCAGCCCTGTGAGGTAGGCAAGTCACAAAACTTCTTTGAACCTGAGTTCAAAAGAATCTGCAATACCGGGTTACTATTTTCCGGCCTTACCATCCATCTCAAGGGTGGTTATGAGGGAAAGGAGCTTTGAAAACGCTGAAGCACTTCTCCAATGTCAGCCTTACTGTTATTTTTCAGAGTTAGCAGCCCCTGACAAATGGAGTATTAATCACGATGATGGGGCTCTCTCTCCAGAGTCCAGCTGCTGACAGCTGGCACTGAGTCCAAGACAGCAGGAGCAAGGTTCTCTGCCTTGTGGAGTTCCCTGCGCTGTCATGGAATCCACCCAACCATCTGCTTCATCTTGATGTGCTTGGCTCATTCTAATTCTTTTCCCAGAGTGTGGGAATGATGGATTCCGTGAGACAGCCCAGGTTTTCTGACACCGGTCCAGGGTTGTAGACAGCAAAGTCGATGAGCTTCCTCCGTGTCACGTTCATACCCCAGAGACCCAAGAGCCAGCCTTAACTGGAGCTGCTTATTTTGTCAGACTCAACGACCCAGGGTACCCTTTAAGGGATCTCTCTTGGAGCTGAGATGATGTAAAATTTGAGAATTAGATTATGATATCATTTTAATGGGGGTAATTTGTAATTGGTAGCCAAACATGTTTATTCAAATGAATCATAAGAAACTTCTCAAAACAGGGTAAGATTTGGGGCCAAAACTTGTAAGAAGGAATTTAGTGGGATGGAGCAAAATAGACACCCATGTTGGGAAAAAGCACCTCTCACATACAGGATATGGAACACCAGGCTTCTCCAGGCACATAAGAAAGAATCTTACATTGGAGATGGCTTTGAGGTTGATGGAAGTCAGAAACAGTTGGGGAAAACAGCTACCAGTTGAGTAAACTTTATCGAAAATGCTTGAGACCGGAAGTGTTTTAGATTTCAGGGTGTTTGTTTGTTTGTTTGTTTTTCTGAGAAAGGGTCTTGCTCTGTTGCCCAGGCTAGAATACAGTGGCCTGATCACAGTTCCCTGAAGCCTTGACCTCTCGGGCTTAAGTGGTCCACTCACCTCAGCCTGGGACTACAGGCACACAACACCACGCCCGGCTAATTATTTTATCTTTTGTAGAGACAGGGTCTTGCTATGATGCTTAGGCTGGTCTCAGACTCCTGGGCTCAAACAATCCTCCCACCTCAGCCTCCCAAAGTGCTGGGATTGTGGGCCTGGACCACCATGCCTGGCCTGGATTTCAGATTTTTTTAGATTCCAGCTCAACATCCCTAATTTGAAAATTCTAAATCCTACATACTGCAATGAGCATTTCATTTTAAGTGTCATGTTGACACTCAAAACTTTCGAATTTTGGAGCATTTCAGATTTTGGATTTTCAGATTCGGATACTCAACTTGCATTCAAAACTTAAGCTGCATTAGTAAAAGCAGGATGAGCAAAAGATTGAGGATGCAGAGCCTTTGAGCCCTGCATTAATGAGCTCACAGTTGGTGTAGTATGTTTAGTTCTAGGTGCTTCTGAAAGATTTAATCAAAACTTAGAGGGTGCCCACCAGGGTGACTAGGTTGGTGAAGGGTCCAGAGACCAACAGTAAAATGCAGTGCTTAACCCAGAGAAGAAACTATGCAAGGGGACATGACTGTGTTCTCAGATACATGAAGGGCTGTCATGCAGAGATGTAAGTTTTCTCTGAACTATCCTAGAGGGAGAGGGAATGCAACCAAATATACAGAAGTTCTTATTCACCACTGAGCTGTCTGGACCCCAGAACCCTGACTGATGCCTGGAAATTCCCTACCAATGGAATTGCTTAATCAGAGCTTGGGTAATCTGTACTGCATGGAAGTCTCACAGAGTAGTTTCCCGCACTGGGTGGCTGCCTGCACCCACTAACCCCTGATACCTCTCCCAGGTCAAAGAAAGCCATTAGAAGAAAACTTTTTCCACCTTGATAAAAAGTAGCTTACAACTGACTTTGTGTTTAGTTTGCTTTGGTTGGGGAAAAGAAAGAACATTTCATGCATGTTTTTAATAGTAAGAACTAAAAACAGGAAATATTGTATTCAATAAACCTAATAAGTAATACTAACAAATATATTTCAGCTGCATATTATACCAGAAAGAGAAAAAATGAGAAAAAAAAGAAATGAAGGTGAAGAAAAATTGAGAAGGAATGATGGAGATAAAAGAGAGGAAAATAAGGCAAATAAATGGAAAAAGAGAGAAAGAGAGAGAGGGAGAGACGAAAGAGGAAATGGAGGAAAAGAGTGAGGAATCAGAATATAAAGTGATATAATTTATTTCCTTCTCTTCCTTCCTGAAACATAACACATATCACGGCTAGTGCAAAGTGAAGGTTTTCTTTGTTTAATTTAGATCTTATATTTATCAAAGATACGCATGTATTTTTAATAATTTAAAAAATAACCATAGCTGAGTGGGGTGGCTCGCGCCTGTAGTCCTAGCTACTAGAAAGGCTGAGGCAGCAGGATCACTTGAGCCCGGGAGTTCAAGGCTGCAATGAGCTATGATTGCACCACTGCACTCCAGCAAGATCCCATCTGTAATCATCATCATTATCATCATCGTCATCGTCATGATCATCATCATCATATAGTTCTATGAGGCTTATCATGAAAGCAACAGCTCCCCAGCCTCTCAAACCCATATCCTGTTTCCCATAGGCACCAATTTCCCACCCTTCAAGTCTTACTTTTTATATTTATCTCCACTTTTCTAAATAACATAATTATACTGCTATTTCTTTTTCTTTTTTTCAGTCTTATGATTATCCATTCCAACTGTAAGGAAAAGACTTATCTCTCTTTTACTCTATTTCCCACCCATATACATGCCTTCCCCCATCCTCCTCATAGAGTTAGATCATCCTTTTGTTTAGATCATTTTTCAGCTATGACGTGAAGGCTGGACTCAGCTGGGACTGTCTACTGGACCACCTGCACATGGGCTTTCCATGTGGCTGGATTTCTCCAGGCAGGATGGTGGGGATCTGAGAGGGAGCATCCTCAGAGCAAGCATTTCTGGACCACCGGGCAGAGGATGCGTGGCCTCTTCTGAACTAGCTCCAGAAGTTCTACAGCATCCTTCCCACTGCACTCTATGGATGGTGGAAGTCCCAGGCATGCCCACATCCAAGGGGAGAAGACATAGATGTCATCTATTACTGGGGGGGGGTGTCAAAGAATTGGGGGGCTATGTTTTACAACTGTCAGATTCGTTTTCAAATTAGATTGTTCTCCAGTCTCTCCGCTTTGCCAACTCCCAAATTAGGATTCAATTTTTCTTGAGTCTGCCAAGTCAGTTAGCACTTGTTTTTCTGCTTTTCAGCTTCTAGAATTTTGTTGCCTTGTCTCAACCATTCTCTTTGACCAAGTTTACAGTTGTTTTAGTGGGATTCTAAAGGCAGAAGAGATAACTGGTTGTATTTGACTTTCATATTTAACCCAAAGTTCCATTTACTTCTTTAATTTTAAAAATGTTTCGGTCATATAATTTTACACTAATTCGTTACTGTGATTGTGTCATCCATGATTGTTTTTAATTAATTTTTATATCATTCTGTATATGGCTGTATCTAGACCCTTCACCAGGCTGGCCACCCTTTTCTGGACAGCCTATTCTCTTTTAAAAAACTTGTTAAAATGGACCACTTGACATTGAACCCAGGTCCATGGATATATGGCACTGTGAGGTAATTGCCCCCTTGTTTTGGAGGAAATTCTTTGCTGTCACAGCCTGAGGCCAAATGCATTGCTTAACTGCAACTCCACACTGTTGACTTATACTGAGCCTGTTACCCAAGCCACCTTTACCCACAGGCCACTAGTAAACCAGGTGGATTTTTGTTATTGTTATTCCAATCTTGCTCTTGTGCAGGTAGCTTTTGGACCCTGAATGGAATACTTTACATTTATCCCCAGTTACATTTCATCTTGTTAGCTTCCGATACAGTTAGGCTTTGTATCCGCACCCAAATCTTATCTTGAATTATTATCCCCATAATCCCCACATATCAGGGGAGAGACCAGGTGCAGGTAACTGAATCATGGGGGCAGCTTCCCCAAGCTGGTCTCATGATAGCGAGTGGGTTCTCGCGAGATGTGATGGTTTTATAAGGGGCTCTTCCCCCTTTGCTCTGCACTTCTCCTTCCTGCCACCTTGTGAAGAAGTTGCCTTGCTTCCCCTTCACCTTCCACCATAATTGTAAGTTTCCTGAGGCCTCCTCAGCCATGCTGAGCTATGAGTCAATTAAACCTCTTTCCTTTATAAATTGCCCAATCTCAGGCAGTTCTTCATAGCAGTATGAAAACACACTAATACAGCTTCCATTCATGACTCTAGCCTGTTGATATCATTTGAATTCTGATTGTGCTTTCTTAGTATTAGCTAATCTCAGCTTTGTGTCATTTACAACTCGTATCAGCCTGCAATCTGCTAAAACCAAACCACTGGCGATACCCTGTAAAGCTCAGGACTGAAGATCTGGGCAACCCCACCAGCCCCCTCTCCCCAGCTGGATGCTGATTCCCTGGGCACTGTGCCCAGCTCTTATAATCCCACTTGTAGCTATTTGGCATTCAGCCTGTATTTCTTCATCATGACCACAGGAATGGCATGAGTCTTTTTGCTTCTCTGTGTGTATGGAAATTGTTTCAAAACATACTATATTAATAGAAAATGTGAGCTATAGTGAAGCCAATAGATCAGGAGACAACTTCTATTGAAAAGGTAGTTTGTTACTCACAGTTCCCTAGAGAAGGGAGCATGTCATACCACAGGGGACCACACAGGAAAGCACCAGAGCTGGTCAGGAGGCAGAGGGAGATGGGGGAGCTACAGTCAAGAGCCAGAAAGAATGGATGAGGCAGGGTGAGCAGCTTTGGAGTTGGCTGGTATTAAATGAAGTTCAGCCTAATGCTGCCTCCTTACATATTTTAAGTTCAGCCTAAAGCTTTCACTGTACAAAGCAAACTATAACCTAAATGGAGATGTAAACAAACTGTAACCTACTCTTGTGCCAATCACTGAGTTTTGGCCAATCAAAGGGGGTGAACTGCTCAAACCATGTTCAAATAAGGCGAACACTGAGCTGTAACCAAACTGGCTGTTTCTGAACCTCACTCCCATTTTCTGTACATCACTTTCATCTTTCTGTCCATAAATCTTCTTCCACCACGTGGCTATGCTGGGGTCTCCCTGAGCCTACTCTGGCTGGAAAGGTTAATTTACATTTGAAAAGCATGCTTTTTTTTTTTTTTTTTTTGGCTTGAGAGAAAGTTACTGTCTCTAGGAATTGGTTAGCCCTATCAGGGGCTGTCCTTTCAGGGTTAGCAAGGCCCTAGATGTCAAGGCATCAAAACCCATAAGATAAAAGGCATGGTTAAAACACAAATACAGCGTACTTATCCTTCAGCTAATGTTGATTCAAGGCAGGCCTGTGAGACTCTCAGAGAAGTCCTGCCTCACTGTTCATGACACTGCAGGTCTGATCTCTCGCTCGCCCAAAAGAAGAAGAGAAGAAAGTGTCAGAATAATCTGGCCATGGCCAGGCATGGTGACTCGCACCTGTAACCTCAGAACATTGGGAGGCTGAAGTGAAAGGGTTGCTTGAGCCCAGGAGTTGGAGATCAGCCTGGGCAACATAGACAAAATACAAAAATAAATTATCCAGGCATGGTGGCACACACCTGTGGTTTCAGCTACTGGAGAGGCTGAGGTGGGAGGATCACTTGAGCCCAGGAGGTTGAAGGTGCAATGAGCCATGATTGTACCACTATACTCCAGCCTGGGTGACACAGTGAGACCCTGTCTCAAAAAAAAAAAAAAAAAAAAAGGAAAGAAAAGAAAAAGTGTGGCTACTGTTTCCACAGGTCACTCCTATAAGCCCTGTCTGCTCATGAGCTCTGGAGATTCCCCTGGGGAGGCAGTAGGAGTTCAGCACAGAGGGGATGGTCAACATTAAAGTATTGTATCCCTGTATTCCTCGGTATGTTCCTTGGGAAGGGTGTGCATGTGTGTATACTTCTCAGGGTAGATCCGTTCCTAGAGCAATAGCTTCCCTAGTCTTCTAATTCCTATTGCAATTTCTTATGCGTGAAAACCTCAAATCAAAGTTCATGACTGAGTTAGAATGAAGAACTGCTGGAATTAAGTGTCTGTTTCCTACGAACCGCTGAGATAAGCTAAAAGGGGCCACTGGCAAGAGTGAGTGACCATCTTGTACTGTAGGTCATATTTCTCTCTCTCTGGGTGGGTACATTTGGCCGCCTCCTCAGCAGGCACTGGCTGTCTGCCACACACATGCCAACACGGGCCTGACAGAGCAGCTGCATGCACCGGGATTTTAGCACGTGTCAGGAGCAGGCTCGTGAATCTCATTGTCGCTCCCTGGAAACTGCCAGTTCCTTGAATGAGTACAGGGCAGCTGCCAGGGACCCAGCAACCAGATCTCAGCTGGAGGCAGGGGCTGAGTCCCGAAAACTGCACCTGAGTAACAATGGCCCTTCTGCCCTAGTGTCCCCACGTCCCCGTGTGTCTCCAATGCAGCCAGCGGGTACCATGAGCATGGGAGCACTGCTGAATCTCCAGTTGGTCCCCTTCCTTGGGTGGTCATCCACTGCCGCAGCAGATGGAAAGAGAAAGCCCCTCCAGGCTCCTCTCCCTCCACAGCCCTCCACACATGCTGTGATCCCAGCATGCGCATTCTGGATCAGTAAGAGCCAGTAAGAAAAACTCTCCGGTTCCTTCCAACTCTTATGTGTCCCCGCCCGCAGGCTGATGGATGGACCCCTCCTTTGGAAACCATCCTCCCTGGAAGTAAGGCCTGTTTTCCTGTTTTCTTCTCTGAGGGGACTTCTCCCCACCACATCTCCTAAAATTGGGCATGCACGGAGTCCATTCCAGGGCACGGTTGATCTGCAGGCTGACGGCAGAATCTTGGGAGACCACAGGCCTGCTGCTGACGGCTGAACCCAAGCATCCAGGTGCCAACATGCCAAGCCCACACCCTTGGCCTCCCTGAGCCCTGCAGGCTTCCCAGGCCTCTTTGGAGCTAATGTTCCAGCATTCAGACCAGCACACCCGAGCTTGCAGTCTCATGTTACTAAAATAGCTTGGCAAGCTATTTTACTCATGTTACTAAATAGCTCTCTCATGTTACTAAATAGCTCCCAAGCTTCCCCTTCCAGGCACCAGGCCTTCTTTATGCCTCACGCTTCTTGATGAAGCAGATAGAGCACTTCTCAGGGAGTCAGGGGACCTGTCATTAGCAGGATGTTGGAGGAACAGCGAATCCTTCAAGTACACAGCAGTTTTCCTAAGAATTGTCGATGTATTCTACATGGGAAGGAGCTTTTGCAGGAAGTCAAGAGCTAAAGGAATGAACAGAGTTAAGAAGGTTTGCCTGGTAACCCAGGGACGCTCCATCACACAAATCCAGGGGGCGCCACTCACACTGTTTGCTGGGAACTGCTCCCCCTAGGGCTGCACAGCTTTCTACCTGCTCTTTCCTTCCCATTTCTTCATCCAGTTCCGTGGTCATTTGGGACACTGTGCCCTATGCTTTTGGAGAATTTCAAGTTAGTCTCTTAGAATGTGAGAGCCAGAGGGACTATTGGGTTTATGGCATCCATTCCTCCACTTTGGAGATAGGGAGGCTGTGGCCTGAAAAGGTAACTTATCTGGGCATCCTAGGCGGAGGCAGGGCCCAGATCCGGCGCTCCTGACTTCTTCTTCCACAGCACTACCCTGTGTGTGGCTGCAGACCTGGGAGCCTGCTGGAAACACAGCTTCTCCAGCTCCAGCCCCAGACCTGCTGAATCAGAACCAGCCTTTGATCAAGACACCCTGGTGACTTGCATGTAAAAGTTCTAGAAGGACCGATCCTTAACCACACCCAGGAAGAAAGGATACACCCTTGTTTCTAAAATAACCCGCCTTTCTTGCACTCTGGAAGGAAAAGGACATATGATGTATGGGGAGGAGAGGGAGGACTAAGGCGTGTTCATTTTGCAAAGCTGCTCATATGGAGAACCCTGCCCTCCAGGTGGACGGGCTCAGAAGGAACGTCTGTGGGACGGGCTCACGAAAACCTGGGGAAACGTGACTCTGCAGTCCCCTCTCTGACTTATGCAATTGTTTGTTTGGACACTTGACTGACACAAACACAGCCTCTTCACTCCTCACCCACTTGACGTCAAGAATACGACCCTTTGCAGAGAGGGGAGACCTCAGAAGAGTCAGAAGAGCCTTGAAGAGGCCTTGAACTTCAACCCCGCAGAGCCAACAACTGGACTCCCTCCCTGCCTCCCAGAGGCATGGTTCTGCAGGAAGAGGCTCAGCTCCCAGGCAACCAGACCCTCTCCCCACAGACGCCCCTTTGCTCTTCATGCTGCTCTTGGTTTGGCTTTGGCTGACAGATATCATTTCCTCATCCCTGCTAGAGTGCAGGCTGCTGCTTCTTCCCAGGGGCCAGCAGCAGGGCCTTGTCCACCTCTACCCTGGGCCTCCCTTGGTTCTAGGAACAGCAAGCAGTTGTTAGGGGCTGAATTTTCTACCCCCAAAAGTCATATGTTGAAGTTCCCCCCAGTTCCTCAGACTATGACTGTATTTGGAAACAGTGTCTTTGAAGAGGTAATTAGGGTAAACTGAAGCCATTTGGGTAGACCTTAATCAATAGGATTGGTGTCCTCATAACAAGAGATTAGGACACACAGAAGCTCACCCAGGGGCACACACACACACACACACATACATGTGGAGTCATGACCATGTGAGGACAGGGAGAAGGCGGCCGTCCACAAACCAAGGACGGAGGACACAGGAGAAACCAACCCTGCCGACACTTCGACCTCATACTTCCAGCCTCCAGAACTGTGAGAAAACCAATTTCTGTTACTGAAGCCTCCCAGCCTGTGGCACTTGGTCACAGCAGCTGAGCTGACTAACGCACCCATGAGCATGCGTGATGAACCCAATTCTGACTTCACAGCAGCTCCTTCTCTGGGAGTTACCCATTGTTATCCATTCCTGTGAGGAACTGGATGGAAAGACTTCTTTTGATTTATTATAAACAAGTGATAGAAGGATGTAGGAGTTTGTGCACAAAACCTAAGTAGTTTTTTCCCCACTGGAAAAGAATCTGCGATGCATCCAATTGTCTTATGATTGAGGTCTTTTTGTTTTTTTAATTTTACTTTAAGTTCTGGGATACATGTGCAGAACGTGCAGGTTTGTTACATAGGTATACATGTGTCATGGTGGTTTGCTGCACCTATCAACCCATTATCTAGGTTTTAAGCCCCACATGCATTAGGTATTTATCCTAATGCTCTCCCTCCCCTTGTGCCCCACCCCCTGTCATGCCCTGGTATGTGTCCCCTTCCTGTGTCCATGTGTTGAGCTCTTTATTAGCGTATTTTTCAATCAAGAGTATTGTAAACTCCTTCTCTCAGGCATAATTAGATTTCCTTTACAGCTAGAGAACCTAGTCTAGGGTCTGATTTGGTCTGTTGCCCATCAGCCCACTGCCAATATTTCTAAAGCTCTACACCCAAGAGAACAGCACTTTTCACCAAAACAAACAAACAAACAAACAAAACGAAACAAAAAAAATGGCAGTCATTGTGCCTATAATCACCATGTGCATGGCTATGCTCAACTGTAAGGGTCTTGTTTGTATTACCAAGTTATTACTCTGTTTTGTGGCCCCTTCTTATTTCTCTGCATGCCCCTCCCTAGTTTTGTTTTTGTTTTTTAATCATGATCCATGTTAGTCAAGGGATGGCCTGTCCCTGTCCTGGGCAATCTGCCCCTGCTCCCCTGTAGCTGGTGGTAAGCACATTCATGGCCCCTCCCTAACTATCTCTTTTAGAGATCAGGTGTGATTCTAAGGAAATGGGGGGTTACCTTTTGTTTCTTTCCAGATCTGAGGTTCTAAGTTTCCCCTCTTCTCCTCCCAATGTCCCCAAATGGGGCAGGCTTAGACTGAGCCTCAGCCTTCATCAGTCTGTCACCAAGGGGTAGAACCCTCACCCACACACATGGGTAAGCAGGATTAAAACTGCCTTTGCAAAATTATAGCAGTGAGAGAAATCTTATCTAGCCAAACCCCATCTCTTGCCTTTAGCTTTCAAGCTGCCTTAATTACTCCTGGGCTTAGGCCAAGCTAACTTCGGAAGACATTTAGGTTATAGTTTAAATAATAGCCCTAAATAATAGCTCTCCTCCCAAACTAGACAGTCTTTGAAAAACTAACGAGAGATCACCAAGCTAGGGTGAAGAGATGAGCCTGAATTATGCCTAGGTGTAGACATAAATGATTCCCAACCATTATTCCAGAGGTGCTATGGATAGTTTCACTCCTGTAGATTGGCCTTTTGAGATATCTTTTCAGGTTTTTTATGTGTCTGACACCCATGGTTCTACTTGGACCCACCAACCAATCGCTTCTGTGACCCCACCCAGGAGCAATTCAGCTCAAGAGGACAGCTTCGACCCCCTGTGATTTCACCTCTGTCCCAACCAATCAGCAGCAAGCACCCATTGCCTAGCCACCCCCACTCCTACACTCAAACAGTCCTTAAAAACTCCTAAACTACTAGCCTTCCATGAGATGAGATTCATTTGAGTAATAATGCCATCTCCCATGTGGCATGCCCAGCCTCGTGTCAATTAACTCTTTTTCTACTGCAATGCTGTGGTCTTTGTTTGCGCAGCAGGCAGGAAGAATCCACCAGGTGGTTACAGGGTGTCTTCCCATCAGGCCATGGGGGTAGGGCCACGCCCATCAACCTCCCTCCTATGCCAAATCTCCTGCCTGCCCCAGTTACCCAAGGAATCAGTCAGTGTCACTGGGCAGCCATAAATCTCACCAGTTATTTTAACAGAGAGAATTTAAATGAAAGGTTTGCTGACTAGGTATGAAGTTGGTAATTAGGTAAGAGGAAGGGAAAAGAGGAGGCCTCTTGCCAGTGGCTAGTGATGGAGGAGGGATGGGCAGGGGCACCAAGGATGCCCCACTTCTCTGAAGGTCTGTGGGGCAGAGCAAAGGCCTCCCTGTCCCCTCTCTGCTTCCACTTCAATCTCTAAGAAAGCCTGAGCCAAGCCTGGCCTCTGCCCCCATCACCAGAAACTGCTTCAGGGTTAACCTTTGAGGAGAGATTTTGAACTTAACCACCCAATGTGTTCACCTTGCCCACTGCCTAGACAGAACCAGTTTATCAAGACAGGGGAACTGCAATAAAGAAAGAGTAATTCACACAGAGCCGGCTGTGTGGGAGACCGAAGTTTTATTATTACTCAAATCAGTCTCCCTGAGCATTCAGGGGTCAGAGTTTTTAAAGATAATTTAGTGGGTAGGGGCTTGGGAAGTGGGGAGTGCTGATTGGTCAGGTTGGAAATGGAACCACAGAGGGTGGAAGTGAGGTTTTCTTAATGTCTTCTGTTCCTGGGTGCGATGGCAGAACTGGTTGGGCCAGATTACTGGTCTGGGTGGTGTCAACTGATCCATCCAGTGCAGGGTTTGCAAAATATCTCAGGCACTGATCTTAGGTTTTTACAATAGTGATGTTATCCCCAGGAGCAATTTGGGGAGGTTCAGACTCTTGGAGCCAGAGGCTGCATGACCCCCACATTGTAATTTCTAATCTTGTAGCTAATGTGTTAGTCCTGCAAAGGCAGACTGGACCCCAGGCAAGAAGAGGGTCTTTTCAGGAAAGGGCTGTTATCAATTTTGTTTCACAGTGAAACCATGAACTAAATTCCTTCCCAAAGTTAGTTCAGCCTATGCCCAGGAATGAACAAGGACAGCTTAAGAGTTAGAAGCAAGAAAGAGTTGGTTATGTCTGATTTCTTTCACTGTCATAATTTCCTCAGTTATAATTTTGCAAAGGCAGTTTCAGAACCAGTGAAAGGTGAGTGCTGGGTTAAGGTGGCTTGAGGGAAATTCTCCAACTGGGTGTTTCTCTTTTGTCCCATTTTCCTTCTTCCCACCTCTCCATTCTCTCTGCTTTTATGCCCCGCCCTGCCTGGGCACCGACTGCTCTCTCTTCTCTCGTGGTCTGAAAGGTTACCCATAAGTATGGAAGCACTCAGTGTCTCTCTGTTCTCAGTGGGCTGTTAAAAACGTAACTGCACATCCCTGATCCACATACACAGTCTGCTGCTTACAGGAGAACTTCTCAAGTTTTAGGGTACTGAATTATAAGGTCTCCAAAGCATACAATGCATGGGGTTCTAGAACTTGAATTTATGTTTCAATAAAGCAGTGATTAAAAAAAAAATACTCTAAGTCTGAGCTCTACTCCCAGAGATTCTGATATTGGTGTCTGGAGTGGGATCCACTTGGGCATGAGGATTTCAAAAAGCTTCCCAACTGCTTTAAAAGTGCAACCGAGGTTGAGAACTATGCCCTAAGATACACACAAGTACAGCAAATAAATGCCATTATCAAAATTATAAGAATGGAGCAGTCTCAGTGAAGTGTAAAGAAACATGTGGCTAAGCACAATCCTCCATTGTCATCAATCCCCGCTTTCTGATGCTGGCTCCACCCAACTGGGCTTCAGTAGGAATCTTTAACTCATCTTGAACTCTTTCTAAGACACTAGTAGTTCCAGAGTTTTCAACAATTCTACCAGGTTTTTATAAACTTCTTTCTTTTACCACAGGTTTTGATTTCTCTGAGACAGACAGAGAGAGAGAGAAAGTGAGAGAGGGAGGGAGGGATGGAGAAGGAAAAGAGAAAGAGAGGAAGGGAAGAGAGAGGGCAAAGAGAGAGACAGGAGAGAGAGGGAGAGAAAGAGAAAGGATGGGAGGAGAGAGAAGGAAGAAAAGAGAAAGAAGGAGAGAGAAAAGGGCAAGAGAGAGGGCTAAGAGGGAAGAGAGAGTGAGAGAGAAAGGGAGAGATGGGGAAGAGAGAGGGAGAAAGATAGAGAAAGAAGGCAGGAAAAGAGAGGGAAGAGAGGGAGCATGGAGAGAGGGAAAGAGACAGACAGGGAGGGAGAGGGGGGAAAAGAGAGGGCAAAGAGGGAAGAAAGAGGGAGAGGGAGAGATGGGGAAGGAGAGGGAGAAAGAGAAATGGGGGAAAGAGGAGGAAGAGAGGGAGCAAGGACAGAAGGAAAGAGAGACAGGGAGGGAGAGAGGGGGAAGAGAGAGGGAGAGAGCAAGGACAGAGGGAAAGAGAGAGACAGGGAGAGAGAGGGGGAAGAGAGAGGGCAAAGAGGGAAGAGAGAGAGGGAGAGAGAAAGGGAGAGATGGGGAAGAGAGAGGGGGAGGGAGAATGAGAAGGAAGGAAAAAATGGGAGGGGGAAAGGGGCAAGGAGAGAGAGAGAGTGAGAGAGAGAAAGCAGTTGCCTTGGGCCCTGAGTCTCAGGCAGCAGTGACAGCTTCCTCCCTACCAGCTAAACAGGGCCTTTTCTTGTCTTCTAGCTCGAGGCAACATCTGCCTTTCCTCCCCAGTGGTGCCATAACAAAAGCTTATGGCCATATAACCTGTCAACTTCTCTGTCCTCTTTCCAGCATCAAGAATCCACATGTTTCTTCCAGAGGGAAAAATAAAAGAAAGAACTTTTGTAGACACAATGCAGCAAGATTTGAAAATATAGACTTAACATGGTTTTGATCATAGAGGGTATCTAGAATGCAGTCCCATCCAGATTTCAGGGATCATTATCAATTTTCTCTTTGTCCCTAATCAGATCACAGTATGTGGTTGAGATAAGGGGGGTGTATTGAATTATGGGGTGGTATTCAGACAGAAGAAAATAAATACACACAAACTCATCTTATTCTGGGTAATTCGATTGGAATGGAAAGAAAGGGAAAAGGAATGAAGGAAGAACCCAAGGTCAGCTGATAACGCTGCCTGCACACAGTGGGACACCTTCAGAGCAAATGAAAACATGGCTCCCTTTTCAACGCTCTCCTTGGCATGGAGATGCTGATGTTGTATTTTAATAATATGATAACATTTCAATTAACCAGCCTTGCAGCCGTGCTCCACAGACAACACATTCCTTCATGTCATCTGGCGCTTTTTATTATTACACTTTGGATGATGTGTCCTCAACAAGGATCATTTCTCTCCTTCTTAAGCAGAGCTTATTGGTTATAATTTAATATTGGAAATGAGCAAGAGTCACCATTTATGATGATTGTAAGGTACTTGTGCAGGATGAAAGTGGCATCTACCAAGGGAAAGACCGGGGATCAGAAAGGAGCTACTCTAAGCTGTTATTTATCTAAGCTGCACCACCCCATGGAGATGGATAAGACAGGGCCCATCTCTGTTTAAGTGGTGGCTTTAGTGATATCAGCCCAGAACAGAGTGGAGAAGAGGCTCCTTAGCAGGATCATGCTGAGAAACAGGGTCCAAGAGTAAGCCCTCCTCATACAGGACAAGGCAGTGTTGTGTCTTAAATGATAATAATAATTGCTTTGGAGAGATGTGCTTGCCCACAGATAATCTGCAAAGCCACAGTTCTTGCTGGAGACGCTGAAGCCATGGGATTAGAATCCATTTCTCCCTTGTCAGAGTTGACAAACCCGGACAGAGGAGGGTCTCCATTGACTTTTGGCCAAAGCCTGAGCTCTGGAGTTTTCCACTGACAGATGGAAAAGGGTAGAGTCCCCAAAGCAAGGGGCATGGGGGTCCTGGGCAGGAGACCTGCAGAGGGGCTGTTAGGAGCAGAGACAGTGAGAGGTCAGCAGAAAGATAGCCTTGGAAGGTCTCAGCCTGGGAGATTCCTCTCCTTAGCCACAAAGGCCCAGGATCTTGTCCTCCCCTGCTGTGCAGGGAAACAGCCACCTGGCCCTTCGGTGGTTCAGCCAGACTAGGGAGACAGAGAAGCTTGAGATGGGAAGGTATCTGCTTCCTGATTGCCACAGGCTGAAATGCAGTTAAGAGTCAACCCCCATTTCTCCCCTCTTCCACCCACACTTAAAAAATATCTTTGGTCGTGCCACCCTGATCCCTGAAAGCCATAAACAGGTGATATTCCAGGCCAAATGGCTGAGAGACTTGTCACTGATTGTCCTCAACCTCCCTGCCCTGCATACTCACCTCCTGGGCTACAAAAGATCACCCCTCAGGGCAGAAAGTGAGGGACTCTTCTCTGCACCCACGATAGACTGTGTCAGTCTTTAGTTTCTAGTTTCCTCCCTCATTGTCAAGCTGTCAGTGTTTTTTATTATTATTATTATGAAAAAGGGACAGGGGGCACTGATGTGGTTGTTTTAGCCAAAGATGCATATTCTAAGCCCAATCATGAAAAGACATCAGACAAACCCACATATTATAAAACAGCTGGCTTGTACCTCTCAAAAATGTCCATGTTATGAAAGGTAAGGAAAGGCTGAGGAAATGTTCTAGATTAAAGGAATCAAAGAGACGTGATAAATACATGTAACACAGCATCCTGGGCTGGATACTGTACTGGAAAATGTTGGCATACCGGCTATAACTAGGGCAACTGATGATACTTGAATGCAGATTATAGATAAAAATGATAGTATCTTACCCATAATCAATGTTGAATTTTCTGAATTTGATCACCATACTGGGGTTATGTGAGAAAGTGTACTTCTTTTTGGGGAATACCCAAAAATGTTAAGGGATAAAGGAACACGACATATGCAACCTACTTTGAAATCATTCAGAAAAAGTATGCACAAATAGACACACGGACAGGCAAAGAATGATACAGCAAAGCAAATGTAGCAAAATGTCAACAAGTTGATACAGTGCCTATAGGAGTTCTTTGTACTATTATTGCAACTTTTCTGTAAGTTTGAAATTCTTTTGAAGAAAAAAGAAAAGTATCAAAAGAATGTGATGGGGAGCTCCAAAAGAAAAGATCATGGAAGGACCATTTAAATAAAAGCAATTCATACAGCAACTAGAGGAGTTAAAAAAAAAAAAAAGAAAGAAGTAAATAGAAGCAATTCAAATAAACACGAAAAATGTTCAACATCACCAACAACCCAAGTAGTGCAAGGTGGTACTTTTTAAAATCTCATCCTATTAACCTCTGCAGAAAAGGATAACAATCACTTTTGGTGAGGAATCAGTGACACAGGAACTCTTGTCCCTGCTTGTAAATGGACAGTGTTTCTGAAAAACAACTTGAGAGACTTTAAAATGCTTTTAGACTCAGACCTTGTAATAGAATTCTTAAAAACTTATCCAAAAGAAAATAAAATCAGAGCTAGGGACAGAGATTTATATCTAAGCATATTCTCTATGATGTTATTTACAATGGAGAAGAACAGCATGGTTTAAGTGTCCAAAAATAGCACAAATGATAAATAAATAATACGTGTATATAGGAAAATACTGTGTAGTCATTTAGAGCTGTGTTTCAAAAACACATTGTTTTCCCTGGCACAATCCTGCCCACCTCCCAACCTTCTCTCATTCTAGTCAGTCCCCTCCTCTTTCCTGGTGAGATGAACCTGCTAGGACTTCAAACTCACCACGGAGCCCTTGGGGCACATTAAGGATCACGACAAAAGACTTTTGCACGCAATTTTAACCTATTGATCCAGCAGCCCTTTTTTCTGAATCTCCTGCTTCTGGTTCCTGAATCCTCTTGATTCTACCCTTGGCTTTTGAGGTTTTTCTTCTTTTATTGCATTGGTCTGAATTTCTGTCCTGGATTTATGTCAGTATCAACCTGAAGCCTCTTACCAGGACTCAAGATGTTGCCCCAGGTTCTTCCCCTTTTGTTCCACTCTGCCAGTTCAGCCTTCCTGACTGACAGCTCTTTGTTGCATTCTTCAGGCAGTTAACACACAGCCCCACTGCCAGTGCCAGCTCTGACTTTCTAAGCTCTGGCTGGAGTTAACTCCTTGGCTTCTGATACCAAGAAGGTAATTTTATTTGGTGAAAACTAAGATTTGGAGCAGAGAGATATAAATCTAACACGATCTTAGTCCACAGTCCTCACTTGTCTCACGGGTTATTTAGAAGTGTGCTGTTTGGTTTCCAAATATTTGAAGACTTTTCCAGATTTCTTTTTGTTATTGACTTCTAATTTAATTCCACTGTGGTCAGAGAACATGCTCTGTATGAGTTCCATATTTTAAAATTTATTCAGACTTATTTTATGACTCAGGATATGGTCTATCTTGGTAAATGTTCCATGTACATTAGAAATTAATGTGCACTCTGATGTTGATTACAGAGTATTCTATAAATCTCAATTAGGTGAAGTTGGTTGATATGCTGTTCAAGTCTTTAATATCCTTACTGAGTTTTTCTACTTGTTCTATCAGTTATCAAGAGGGGGTATTGAGATTTCCAACTGTAATTGTGGATTTGGCTATTTCTCCTTTGAGTTTTATTAGCTTTTGCTTTGTGCATTTTAAAACTTATTAGGTGCATAACTAGGATTATTATGTCCTCTTGATGAATTAACCACTTTATCACTATGCAGTGATGAACCTCCTTACCATTAGTAATATTCCTCGCTCTGAAATTTACTTTGTCTAATATTGATATAGAAACTCTGTCTTTAGATTAGTATTTACAAATATCTATCTTCCATCCTTTTACTTTTAATATATTTGTGTCTTTATATTTAAAGTGAATTTCTACTAGATAACATATACTGAGGGCTTATTTTTAAAAAATCTAACTTGGTAACCTCTGCCTTATTTAATTAGTGTTTAAGACCGTTTACATTTAATGTGTTTATATGATTGGATTTAAATCTACTATCTGGCTATTTGTTTTCTGTTCGTAGCTTCTATCATTTGTTTATTTCCTATTCTTTCCTTTCTTGGATTATTTGAGCATTTTAAATATACATTTTATCTCTTTAAGTTGTTTGCTAGATATAACTCTCTTGTTTTACTAGTGGTTGCTCTAGGGTTTCTAGTATATATCTTTAGCTTACCACAGTTTACCTTATACATTATATAACTGTGTATATTGTATAAAAATCTTTCAACAACAATCTCCCTTCCTGCTCTTTGTGCTTTTGTCATACATTTAAATTCCACGTTATAAACTCCACAATGCCTTGTTATTGGTTTTGTTTTAAACTATCTTTTAAATAGATTTGAGAAAAATAAGAAAAAGTATTTTATATTTGCCCACATATTTACTATTTTTGGTACTTGCTTTGGAATGTCTGAAAAGTCTATTTCACTTCATTTTTGGAAAATATTTTTGCTAGATGAACATTTTTTTCCTGCAATTTTTAAAACGATCGGCCCACTGACTTTTGGCCTACATTGTTTCTGCTGCCATTGTTTTTATTCCTTTGGATGTATTATCCACTTGTCATCTGCTGACAAGTCTGCTGTCATTGTTTTTATTCCTTTGGATGTATTATCCACCACTGCCTTTGCAGCCTCCCCCTCATCCCCCACACACCCAGCTGGTTTTAAGATTTTCTTTTCATCACTGGTTTTCAGCAATTTGATTATGATGTGTCTTGGTGTATTTTTTCTTATTTTTCTTTTGCTTCAGAGTCATTGAGCATTTTGGATCTGTGGGTTTATAATTTTTATCAACTTTGGAAAAACCTCAGACATTATTCTCTTAAATATTTTTTCCTATATCCCCACATCTTAACTGTTCTTCTGTGGTTCTAGTAATGTATATTTTAGGGTGCTCGACGTTTTATTGATGCACTGTTCATTTTTTTCCTCCTTGTATTTCATTTTGGGTAAGTTCTATTGCTCTGTCTTCTAGTTTACTTATCCTTTCTTCTACCCTACCTAGTCTGCTGTTAATCCCATACAGACACTAAGACTTTTTAAATCTCTCCAAGTTCTATTTGAGTCTTACATTTCTTCCATGTCTCTTCTCATTGTGTTTATGCTTTATTCTATCTTCTTGAGCATCTGGAGTAAATTTCTTATAGCAATTTTAATAACTTTGTCTACTAACTCTATCACCTGAGTTATTTCTGGGTCTATTTCTATTGATTTTTCTCATTATTGTTCATATTTTCCTGCTTCTTCATATGCCTGGAAGTTTTTGTTTTGATGCCATACATTGTCAATTTTCCATTGTTGAGTGCTGGAATTTTTTATTCCTAAATGTTTTCATGTTTTCTTCTGGGATGCAGTTAAGTTACTTGGAAACAGTATGATTCTTCTGAAGTTTTTTTTAAAACCTTTATTAGGTGGATGCCTAACAGCCTTTCATTGAGGACTATTTTGACCCCACTGCTAAGGCAATACTCTTCTGATCAGTCTACTTGATGCCTCAGGTGTAAGGTCTTCCACTATGGCTAATCTAGCTTGAACTGAGCTTTGGGGACTTTTCTGCCTGCTTCATTCCAGGGGTTCTTTCCTCATTTTTGGTAGTTTCCTCACAGGCATATGCTAATCAGTACTCAGATAAAGAATCAAAGGAGACCCACTTCACATCTCTGGAGCTGTCTGTCTGGCTCTCTTCTCCATGGTAATCTTCCCTGTGAATTCTAATCACCTTGGACTCTTCAAACTCTGATCTCTGTCCCCTCAACTCAGGGAGACCACTCAGTTCCTTTGAGGCTTCCCCTCCCTGTGCTGTGGTCTGGAAACTCAACCAAGTCATAAGATAGAGCATTGTAGGCCTCACCTTATCTCCCTCCCTTCTTTCAGGGATGACTGTGTTGCACTATTTTCCCGTATCTAAAAATTGTTGCTTCATCATTTTTGTTTGTTTGTTGTTGTTGTTGTTGTTTAACCAGAGGGTAAATCTAGTCCTGTTACTCCACCATGGCTAGAGGTGGAAGTCCTCTACATCCCTCTCATGAAATATGAAAAGTGAACTATACAAACTGCAATAGAACGCTACGTGTTTAGAAGTTTAATATGAAAATGAACCACTGAGACATAACTACATGGCTAAATCCCTTTTTCTCCTACTTAGGCAAAAGATATTACAACAAAAAGAAAGGAATTTAAAATCCTAGAATTTCAAAGGAGCAAAAGATGTTTTAATCATCCAGTTCCTCTCTTTCCTTTTGTATATGAGGATATAAAATCTCAGAGGTATTAAGGAATTGTGATATTAGTATTGGTCAGAGCTGGGATCAGAACCCAAGTTTCCCAACAGACAAGCCACTAAACCATGTTATTTCCATTCTGCCCATAAACAATAGTGACCATTTATCAAGTACTATTAAGTACAATGTGTCCATATTTTGTAAGCATTATCCTAAACTTCCTGACAACCCTAGTAGTATCAGGGTAGGTACTATCATTGCCACCATTTTACAGATAGATTACCTGAAGTTCAGGGGGTTTAAATGATTTGTCTAAGACAGCTGTTCTCAAATATGGTCCCTGAAACTCTTCTGTGGGGTCTGCTGAGTTAAACTATTTTTACAATAATACTAAGATGTTATTTGCCTTTTCTACCATGTTGACACTTGTACTAAAGGTGTAAAAGCAAAGGTGGGTAAAACCACTTGCACCTTGGCATGAACCAAAGCAGTGGCACCAAACTACATTCAAAACTCTTGTATTTTTCACCATCATGAACTTTCAGGGCTTTTAAAAAGTCAGTTGGACTTTAAAATGTTCTAAATGAAACAGTATGTTATTAATTGTATTAATTATGGACATCTATGTAGATGTCACTTTATTATTCTGTGGGACAAAATGGGAAATACACTTAAAGCACTTCTGCAAAGAAAAGCATTTCCTTGAGTGTCTGAGTTTCAGGCTGAACTTGACACTTTTTTCTTGGAACATCATTTTTATTTGAAATAATGACTGACAAACTATGGTTCATCATACGCAGTTATATAGTAAACATTTTCCCCAAAACGAAGAAAGTGAATCTATCACTTCAAAGAAAACAACTGACAATATTTGTCATCAATGATAAGATGAGCTTTTGGGGGAGAAACGGAATTTTGTAAAACTTATATTTTTCACTGTGAGCTTGACAGCTTTCCAATACTTCAAGACTTTCCTGATGAGATTGGTGAAGACACTAACAAAATGATTTCATGGTATTATACGATAAAATGCATCAGCATTTGGAATATCTGCTTAACTCGGTGAATAAATATTTTCAAAATGAGCAATACCTGGTATCACAAAATCATGCATTAGTAAAAAAATTCATTCAAAGTACAAAACCAACCAGTGCACTTTAATGTAATAGCATTTGAAAAATGTTCACTGATAATGCTTTCAGATTCCACACTGCAATTAACTTTTAAGAAACTGCCATCTGCCTTTGTAGAATCAAAATATATCCCAAAATTACCTGAAAAAGCTGTTAAAATACTTCCTTGTATTCCAACTGTATATCTGTGTGAGACTGAATTTTTTTCATATACATCAACCAAAACAACATATTGCAACAGAGTGGATGAAGAAACTGATATGAGAATCCAGCTGTGTTCTATTAAGCCAGGGAATAAAGAGATTTGCAAAAGTGTAAAACAATGTTACTCTTCTCAGTACATTTTTTTTTTGAAAATAGCTTTTTACATAATAATGTGTTATTTTTGTTAACATGTAATGGGTTTATTATTGTTACTTCTAAAAAAGTTAGTAAATAATTACTTACATTTTCTCCTATTTAATTTTGAATAGTCAATATCAACAGACATAACCCACATAAACAAAGGCTCCTCAGTGTCCTTTAAAAGTGAAGAGTCCTGAGATCAAAATGTTTAGGAAGTGCTGGTCTTAGATAACACATCTGAGAAGTGGTGAAGCTAGGTCTGTGTTCATCTGGCTCCCAAACCCATTTTGTTTCCAGGATACAATGTTGCCTCCTTAAGCAAAGTCTCATCAGTATTAAAATGAAAAACAGAATTGGATTCCTAAAAGCTTTATTTTGCAATGTTTTCCATAATACTTAAGTTTTTCAATGTTTAGATATTTTTCTTCATTGAAGGATGAATTTCTTTTTATGGCTTGTTTTATATCTTGCAACGTTTTTTCTATAATGTTTAAGTTTTTTTATGTATGTGTGTGTGTGTGTGTGTGTGTGTGTATATATATATATATATATATATAATTTTTTTTTTTGAGATATAGTCCCACTCTGCTGTCCAGGCTGGAGTGCAGTGGTGCGACCTTGGCTCACTGCAACCTCTGCCTCCTGAGTTCAAGCGATCCTCCTGCCTCAGCCTCCCAAGTAGGTGGGACTACAGGCACATGCTACCACACCTGGCTAATTTTTTGTATTTTTAGTAGAGATGGGGTTTCACTGTGTTAGCCAGGATGGTCTCAATCTCCTGACCTCATGATCCACCCGCCTTGGCCTCCCAAAGTGCTGGGATTACGGGAGTGAGCCACCATGCCCAGTGATGTTTCAATATTTTTGCGGAAGCAAAAGTTTCTTGTCCTAAAGCTTTAGAACTCCATTAGGTATTGAAGATGACTCTTTTGGGGCTATAAAATAAAATGCAGTAAACATACTAGTTTTATATTGCATACAAAGTCCAAATAGTTGAGAGATGTCCTCTATTAGATTTCACAAAACAGAAAAAATTATGAGCCAGGCACAATGGCTCATGCCTGCAATCCTAGCACAAGAGACTGAGGTGGGAGAGAATCACTTGAGGCCAGGAGTTTGAGACCACCCTGGGCAACAGAGCAAGATGCCATCTCCGCAAAAAATTTAAAAATTACCCAGGCGTGGGCCGGGCACGGTGGCTCATGCCTGTAATTCCAGCACTTTGGGAGGCAGAGGCGGATGGATCACGAGGTCAGGAGTTCAAGACCAGCCTGGCCAAGATAGTGAAACCCCGTCCCTACTAAAAATACAAAAATTAGCCAGGTGTGGTGGCAGGCACCTATAATCCCAGCTACTTGGGAGGCTGAGGCAGAGAATTTCTTGAACCCGGGAGGTGGAGGTTGCAGTGAGCCGAGATCGCACCACTGCATTCCAGCCTGGACGACAGAGCGAGTCTCTGTCTCAAAAAAAAAAAAAAAAAAAAAAAAAAAAAAATTACCCAGGCGTGGTGGCCTGTACCTGTAGCCCCAGCTGCTCTGGAGGCTGAGGCTGGAGGATCACTTGAGCCTAGGAGTTCGAGGCTGCAGTGAGCTGTGATGGTGCCACTGCACTCCAGCCTGGGCAACAGAGGTAGACCCTGTCTCTTAAGAACAAAAAAAGTAATTCTAATTCTCCGGCTCTGGGCTTATTTTTCATCCACTGGGACTAAGCCCCAGGAGTTACAGTGATGTCCTGGGGGGGCCAGCCTTGCTGGGGGATGCCCTTAGGAGGAATTCTTGCATGCCCTTCCTCAGCCGTGCATTCTCCGCGACCTCCCTCAGGCTTCTGTGCAGCTTCTCCATGTCCTTGTACTCACTCCTGACATCTACAGGAGAGCAGAAAGCTCACATCAGGACTTGGTGTCCATTGCAGAAACATCTCCAGAAAGCAAATCCCCCAACAATCCTGTCACTTGTCCCAGAATTTGAGATCTGGAGTGGTGCTTACAGATCAGACATCAAAGCAGGTATTCCTCCTCTTACCAGAAAGCTGTCTCAGCATGAGGTCACCCTCAAAAGAAACACAAACCTACCCATAAGAAAAACCCTGAGAAGTCACTGGGTCTGTATTAAGGCTTCACAGGCGTGTGATATACAAAGCACGTTGCACAATAACACCTCCCCTAACTCCTCTCCAGGCAGCTCCCCGTATTCCCCCCACCCCAATCCCAATCCTCCCAGCACAACCCATTCTCAGTGAATGTTCTCTTTCTGGCATCTCAGGTTTTCATCCCATGATCTGTAATCAAACCAGGTTCTCACAATGGTTAGTTTCATGTGTCAACTTGTTTAGGTCACAGGGCCCAGATACCAGATTAAACGTGAGTCTGGATGCCTCTGGGAGGGTGTTTTTGGATGAGATTTACATTTAACTCAGTAGACCTCAAGTAAAGCAGATGGCCCTCCCCAGTGTGGGTGGACCTCAACCAGCCAGCTGAAGGCATACATGGAGCCAAAGGCCAGCCTCCCCCAAGCAGGAAGGGATGCTCCAGTGACAGCCTTGGGCCTTTGAGATGGAGTTTTGCTCTTGTCACCAAGCCTGCAGTGCAATGGCATGATCTTGACTCACTGCAACCTCCGCCTCCCAGGCTCAAGTGCTTCTCCTGCCTCAGACACCCAACTAGTTGGGATTACAGGCACCCATCACCTCGCCTAGCTAATTTTTTTTTTTTTTTTTTTGTATTTTTAGTAGAGACAGGGTTTCACCACGTTGAAACCCTGGTCTTGAACCCTTGACCTCGGTGATACACCTGCCTCGGCTTCCCAAAGTGTTGGGATTACAGGCATGAGCCACCATGCCTGGCCAAGCCTTGGTTGGGCCTTTGTCTGCAACATCGACTCTGCCTGGTTCTGCAGGGATGGCCTCTGGACTCGAACTGCCTCTCTTTCTGGAGTCTCTGTCCTGTGGGCCTCCCTGCATCAAATTTTGGGCTCACCAAGCCTCCACCATCGTGTGGACCGACTTCTTAAAATAAATCTCTTCCTCTATCTATCCACACATCCTACTGGTTCTGTTTATCTGGAGGACGCTGACTAATGCAGTCCCCTTTGAAGGGACACTTCAGACTGAGGCCTGAATGCCTTTCTAATCCCCCTTGGCTTTCTGTGCCCCAGAGGGTGACTCAGGCTAGCTGGCCCTGAGCCTGGCCAGGGATGGGACTCATGAGCAGAGGGGAGTTAGGACCCAGAGTCTTTTTGTTCTGTCCCGTATCTGGAAGGCCTCCCTTCTCCCCACTGCCTGTGAAATCAACCTAACCTTTGAGGCTTCCCCCAGGACCCAGCTTCAGTGAAGCTTCCCTGCGTCCCAGCCCTGAATAACCACTCTGTCTCTGAACTTCAAGAATAATGATCTGAAGTCTGAGTGGGTTCCCTCCCTCAGGGCTTTGCTTAAGTGTCACATTCCCAGGGAGACCTTCCTTTACCACCCTATCCCCTACCCCAGCATCCCTTCTTCCCTTTCTCTGTTTCGCTTCCTTGCCACATATTTCACTTATTAGTTTGCTTACTGCCTGCCTTCCACCCACTGGGCTGTGAGATCTGTGAAGGTGGGGAATCTTGCCTGTATTGGTCACCACTGTGTCCTCAGCACCCAGAACACTGCCTGGCACCCAGGAGGTGATCAGAATCGCTTGCTGAGTGAATGCAAACTCCCCAGTCTTACGATGCACATTCTTACACATCTTGTCTTACCAACCAGGTAAGGCCCTGACAACAGGGACTGCCTTTTAGATTTCTTTATAAAGCATGACGCCCTGACATGATGTATATTTGCTGTCGACGGTGAAGAGAAGGAAATAGGCTTAAATTATAGCAGGTGCACTTGACATCAAACTGAGGGGAGCACCATCTGTCAAGTGCACCTGCTATAATTCTTGAAGTTCAGAGACAGAGTGGTTATTCAGGGCTGGGATGCGGGGAAGCTTCACTGAAGCTGGTCAAGATCTCTGGCAAGTGGAAGTTCTTTAAAGAAGGCACATTGGAATGACTATCATCTTAAAACTTAGATTCCTATAAAGGCCTGGACAGAAGGTTGTGAGAGCCCAGTACATTATAGTGTGAGGGTGTTTTATCTCCTTCCCTGGAGTCTGTTAGGATCAGGTTAGAGGTCCATCTAACCAGCCATAAATGGGTCATAAAGATTCCCAGAGAGATGGAGAAGTGCAGAACGGATTGTTAGAAGCAGCCATTGTGGCTTTGACTTTGGGAACCACTCTGTCTACTTTCACCCTGGCAAACTCAATGGCATCAGATCTATTCATTTCAGCAGGCAACTACGGATGTGGTATAAAATATAAAAGGCACAAAATATACAGGGTGCAGAGCAAGGCTCCCACCCTCTCCTACCCTCTAGAGTTCCAGTTCCCCTCCTTAGAGGCAACAAGTACTGCCAGTGTTCTATATAGCCCATGGAGATTTTCATGCACATACAAACATATACATATGTATTTCCTTTTTTCCCCTCTCACAAATGGCAATATATCATATACATTTACTCACTTTGCTGTTTTCCACTTTGTAATATATTTTGGAGATCATTTCATACCACTACCTAAAAAGCTGCTTTATTTTTTCTAACAGTTGCACAGTCCTCCACTCGTTGTGTATCTAATTTGATTTGAGCAGTGCTTTACTTACAGATATTTGAGTTGTCCCCATTTTTGACGCTGGAATGTTACCCTGAATAACCTTGTCTATATGCCACCCTCCCCCCATATAAGGATATCTGTAGGGTTGCTGTGCCAAATGATATGTGCATTTTAAATTTGGCTGGAAATTACTTAATTGCTGTTTGTACCAGGTTACCCTCTCCAGTTTATACCGGGGGCCTGATGGGGCCCATGGCCTGAAAGGGACATGGTTGCCTACACCAAGGTCCACAGCTGGGGCCGCATCCCCAGGCTATAGGTGGATTAAGAGAAGCCTTTCTCCACCATCACCAGACCACGAAGTTTTTCTTAAGGAGGCATCAACTTAAAAGAAAGGCTTTATGGAGACCACAGGGCAGAGCTGTGGATTTAAATTAGCCGCTTTCCAGCTATGGGACCTTGGGCACATTTCCTAATATGAGTCTGTATTTCTGCATCTGCAAAATGGAGCAACAACATCTATCCCTAGGAGCTAATATGAGAATTCAGTGAAACCATGAGCACAAAGCCTGAGTATAATGCTTGCTGTCAGTTGGGTGCTGGGCAAAGGATAGGGCTGTTGTTTTCATCATCGTCATCATCATCATCATCATCATCATCATCATCATCATCATCATCATCATCTCCATTCCTTGCCCTGCTAATTCTTCCTAACTTAAATTCCTAAAATTTAAACTTTAATACCTTTAAATTCAGGAAGGAGCAACCACAGCCAGGGCTGTCTGCACAATCACCCTGTATGCAAAGCTTTGGCATATTTACCTGCAAGCTCCTTGTAGAGGCCATCCCCCTGGGATGAAGCAAGCGCCAGCATTGTGGCGATGCTGCCCTTCACCTTCTCCACGATCCCAGTCTACGCAACAAGGACATTCAGTCTGTTAGGATGGTGCAGCCCAAGGAAAAGTGGATCTTATAAAAGGGACCCCACCCAGTCCCCCAGCCACAGAAGGTACAGACTGGGGTTGCCAAAGTCAGGCTTTGCAACCCAGCTGCAAAACGGTGAAACACTTTCAAGGACACCAAATGGCCTAGGAGGCAGCAAGATAACATTTCTGTGGGCTCCCATCTGTACAGCCTCTCCCTCCCCGCCTGCAGACTCGTGGGGGACTGAAGCTCTGGTGCCAGCTGATCAAATCAGGAGCTAATGGGGAAGCATGACGGCATGGCGGAGAGAATGGCGATCGCAGAGATGGAAAAGGAGGGAAAGAGCTGGTCACTTTCCCACCATCCTCTCCTCCATGCATCTGCTCACTGGGAAGATGTTTGCTGGACACTTGCTCTGTGCCACTCACCTTACCGTACATGTCTGATTCTTCCCAACTGCCTGAGAAGTGTCTTCTTGCTACTCTTAGTCCTTTTATCAACTAAAACCCCTTTCTTCCCTCTTCTGTTTCTTGCCTCCCTTTGAAAAAAATGTCAGGCTCCTTCCTCTAGCCTGGCAGAATCTAGTTTTGAAGCTGGATCTCCTATGTTTTTTCTTTAACATTCTAGATTCTAGATCAAGAGCCCTAAGCATACATCTCAGCTCTAGCCATGGGCCTGGAACCTGTAACTCAAGGCCTCTAGGTTCCAGCTTCCTCATCTTTAAGATCAGGGAATGAGAGATTCACAGCTCCTAAACCAGGAGAAGGAGTCACCTCACACTAGAGTGAAAATGAAGCAGCAAGCCACATTATCGATCAATATATCAGAGACTAATCTGTATATTCAACCAAATACTATTTCATTCTTTAATTTACAGGACTATTGCGAAGAGGTAATTAAAAAAACAGTAAATCTTCAAACATTACGTGTAAAAAGAAATTTCATCCATTGTGTAGAACTAAAATATTTTTAAAAACTAAAAGTTAACTGGCATTCTTTAAAAAAAAAAAATCACAGAATGTCAACACTCTATGGTCTTGCCCAGTTTTAACTTCCTGTGTTTCTGTCATTTCAGATACATTTGTACATGGTCAACATACACATTTTTTAAGTGACATTGTTTCCCGGGTGTCTTAAGATCCGGTGTCTATGTACACAATGGGGAAATGGGAACTGGCTTTATGGAGTTCGGCCAATTTCTTGTCCATGAATTTTTAGACGGTGATAAAATGTTAAAGGATTGAAACCAAACTGCTGCTGGTGAACAAGATGCCTCTTAGCCTACTCCAAGGGGAATTACATGCTTTGAATTGTAAAGAAGGATATTTTCCAAAACTGCAGTCCTGGTGGAGGAGAAGAGATTGGAGATGTTTCAAGAAGGCTGGTTCTGAGGCAGACTGATAGCAATTGGCCAGCTTCCTTGAGGGCTTGGGAGACAGGATCAGCCAGCCTGGGTTGAGGCAGAAAATGTGGAGCCTCACGTGGCCAGGGAGGAAGCCCACAGTGGCATGGACTTCAAAGATCTCTACTACTTGGGGGAGACAGGGTGGCAAGCCATGAGGCCCAGAGCAGAGGCAAGATGGTCCAGGTAGACTTGGCAGAAGCATTTAGGTCCAAGGCAACCATCAAGAACTGTCTTCAGGGGTAGATAAAATTAAAGCTGAATGTGTGCTGATACCATAACTGACTGGCCTTGAGTAGTGTATCGATATTTACTTACTAACATTTTATGTAGACAAGACATTTCCCTATTTAAACAATCTGTTTTCAGATCATGCTATTGTTGGACATGCTGGAGCCAGGCTTCCCAATCCCAAATCCCAGCTGTGCATCTCCCTGGCTGCGTGGCTGGTTGATACACCTCTCGCTGCCGGAAGTTTCTTCTCTATAAAATGAGAACAATGACAGTACCTACCTCACAGACTTGCTGGGGATTGAATGAGCTAACATCTGTAAGTAGCTGAGCACATGTCTAGCTATTACAGTCGCTGTGGTACTAGTGACTCAGGAAAGAGGTGGGGCACAAGAGAGTGTTGGAAGAGCTGCAGCTCTCAAGTCGAAGCCCCAGAAAGCGTCTGTTCCATTTGGACCCAAATGCCTACTATGTCTTCTACCTTCTGCGCCCGCTTCCTCACCTCCCCCAGAGCCTCTCGGGGTCTAGGATCCAGGCTGTGGGCATAGAGTACCTTCAGCTGCTGAAACTGGTGCTGCATCCTTTCCTGGGCCCTTTCAAACATGCCCTCAGCCACCTGCCAGTCCACTCCTCTTCTGATGGCATCTTTCATCCGTTCACATGCTTTTTTGCCTGTGATCTGAGCTGCCTCTGGCAAAAATGATAGCCACAGTCACACCACGACAAGGACCTGCTTAGAAATCTTTGGCATCATGGCCGGGCATGGTGTCTCACACCTGTAATCCCAGCACTTTGGGAGGTTGAGGCGGGCAGATCACCTGAGGTCAGGAGTTCAAGGCCAGCCTGCCCAACATGGTGAAACCCCCATCTCTACTAAAAATACAAAAATTAGCTGGGCACAGTGTGCACGCCTGTAATCCCAGCTACTTGGGAGGCTGAGGCACGAGAATCGCTTCAACCCAGGAGACGGAGGTTGGAGTGAGCTGAGATCACTGCACTCCGGCCTGGGTGACAGAGCGAGACTCCATCTCAAAAAAAAAAAAAAAGAAAAAGAAAAAAAGAAGTCTTTGGCATTACAAAGAAAAGCAAGCCAAGCAAACAAACAAACAAACAACAAAAAAGTATATATATATATGCACTTATATAAAAATAACACTTTCAATATTTAGATAATAACCAGCATTCAGAAAACCTACTGACTGAATTAAGGCGAAGCTCGCAAAATCACTCCCTACCCCTCAAACAATGGAGCCACCAAAACAGGAAAGAGCCTGAAAGTGAGTTCACAAGCGAGTGAGTTTAAGTATTTGTGAATACTTGGAAACAAGAATGAGAACCTGGACACTGGATTCTACAGCTAAATCAGCTGGGATGTTGTATGGAAAAAAGCAGGGTGTCTGGACCAAGGTGGACAGAAAGAGCTGGAAAACACACAGAAAAGGGTTCTCACACCCTGCAGTCATGTGGTTGCAATGTGTGGACTGAGAGTGCTGCAAAGACTTAGGGTGCAAAAGAACAGGGCCTTTGAGGGAGCCACAGAAAAGGATGCGAAAGGTGCTGACAGAAAGTCCCAGAGCAGGTGGAAATGCTGTCCCCTGCGGCCCCCACCTTCATAACACAGTTTCAGGTCACTCTGGACAGAGGCAGTGAGGGACTCATAGATCCTCCTCTTCCTTCTGAGGATGTGGTCCTCCAGGCCCCCGAGGATGGCGCTTATCTGTGAAGATGTGGCAAAAAAGGCCGTTGGTGACAATTCCTTCAATGGAAGCCGGTCAGGTGTCCCAGTGCGTGGCCACCTTTCCCTCCACCTTATATGATACCTGGCTGTTTGTCTGTCATCTCCACAACTAGGCTGTGAGCTTCTCATAGGCAGGAACTTTGTTCTAAGCATCTTCATACCCCAAGTGCTTCCCATGGTGCCTGGCACCTACAAACTACTCAATAAATATTTGCTGAGTTGAACTCAGGCACAGGCAAGGTCCTGGAATGGGCCCTTTCCAGGGGGCAGAGGAGATACAAGCTCTTTCCCTAGCATTGCCATGTAATTTGAGGTGGCACTGGAAGAAAGTGAGTCACAGACAAGTCTTAAGGCCTCAAAACTAAAAATTGACCTAAAATTGAACAACAACAAAAAAGATTGACTTCTTTAAGTTTCACTGCATTGGATGCTACTTTGTAACTCTGGCAAAAATGATAGGTTAGCGAAAATGGTTTCAGTTGCAAATTTTCATACAATTAAGGCTTCTTTAAAGATTCTTCCTGGAAACTGAGTCAACTTTGCAATCTTGGCGTGCACTCTTGGTTGCCTCACAGTGGAACAAAGTGTCCCACACCTCCTCCGAGGCAGTCAGGCCTGCTGCTCTCCCCACATCCCACTGGGTTCTGTATTTCACAGCACCTCCTAGGAGGTACTCCCAGACCCTGGACACTCCAGGGAACAAGGGAACAGACAGGCAACCTACAAAACCAGCCTGGGAAGAAAGCCATGCCCAACCTCACTGCTCTCCTCACTTTATAAGGAACTTACCTCCTGGATCAGGAAATTTTTTTTGCAGCTATCGTATTTCCAGCCACTTCTTATCCCAATTTCTGTCATTTTCTCCTGCAGGGAGTGCTTAAAAGCATCGATGTGAGGCATCAGAGCTGAACCAGTGGGCTTCCCCATCCTGCAGAAGAAAGTGACAAAAAAGTTTAAGAGAACGGTGGCTGCTGTGAGGCTGAAACAAACATGAAACTAGCTGGTGTCCTTTTATTCATTTCAGAGAAGGAAGATGAGATCTAACAGTTATCAAATCCCTGTAATGTGCCAGGCACTGTGCTGTGCTAGGCCTTTGACATAAAAACCTATGAAGTTCGTGAGATAATGCCCACTTAACAAGTGAGAAAATTGAGGTTCAGAGAGGATTGCTGATGTGTCCAAGGTCACACAGCTAGAAGAGGCAGAGCCATGCTTGGAACACTGCTTTAACTACAGGACGCACAGTCTTTCCACTGCCAACGTGTGTCCATTTGAAAGGGTGGAACTTGAACTATACCTAAAAGTTGGGTAAGATCTGAGGAAGTGGAAAGAAGAAATTATTCCCCATGGGACAACATGGTAAGCACAGCGGTTTCAGAATATCCCAGAAATAGGAAGTGAGAGGTTGCAGAGGAGAGAGCACAAGCTTTAAATCCTAGCTCTCTGCTCATGAGTTGGGTGCCATTGGGAAAGATGCACAGTTTTCTGAATCTCAGTTTGTTCAGATGTAAAAAGACAGAAGCCACTCCCTAGAGTTGCTGGGAGCATCTGATGAGCTAATGCCAAGTGCTTAGCATTGGTGCCTGGGACAGGTAGCTGCTCTCTCTTTGCCACCTGCTGGGTGGGCTACAGCAGAAGGCTGCAACCAGGCGGTGGTGCAGGCAGAGGTTGGAAAGGCAAGCTGGAGGCATGTGGAATGTCTTGAATGCGTTCTAAGGAATTTGAAGTTTAGCCCACAGAATTGTAAACAGGGTGGGGGTGCAATTGGTGGAATGGCATAATCCAAGACGTGCTTAAAGAAAGGTGGGGCAGGGACGGGGGCTCTGAGTAAGACACAAGCAAAGGCTGGACAATGGTTCAAGCAGCCACCAATGGGCAACCACGTGAAATGCCAGGGGGAAGGACGGAGACTATGGGTGGCTGTACTTGGGGACTGGGAGATTCTGTTTCTGTTGATGGAGTAAAGAATTAGAGGTTGGCCGGGCGCGGTGGCTCACGCCTGTAATCCCAGCACTTTGGGAGGCCGAGGCAGGCGGATCACGAGGTCAGGAGATCGAGACCATCCTGGCTAACATGGTGAAACCCCGTCTCTACTAAAAATACAAAAAATTAGCCGGGCGTGGTGGCGGGTGCCTGTAGTCCCAGCTACTCGGGAGGCTGAGGCAGGAGAATGGTATGAACCCAGGAGGCAGAGCTTCCAATGAGCTGAGATCACACCACTGCACCACTCCAGCCTGGGCCACAGAGCAAGACTCCATCTCAAAAAAAAAAAAAAAAAAAGAATTAGAGGTCAAGGAAGGAGGGAAGGCGGGAAGGAGGGAGCACCAGGGAGGTACAGTCCCCAAATCCACACCATGTATGTGAGCAGGCAGAGTGTGTCAGAAACAGACACAGCATCTTCAGTGCATTCAGGGAAAGCTCTGAGGCTGGGTGTGGTGGCTCACGCCAGTAATCCCAGCACTTTGGGAGGACGATGGGGGAGGATCACTTAAGGTCAGGATTTCAAGACCAAACTGGTCAACACAGCAAAACTCTGTCTCTACAAAAAATATTTTTTAAAAGTTAGCCAGGCATGGTGGCATATGCCTGTGGTCTCAGCTACTTGGGAGGCTGAGATGGGAGGATTGCCTGAGTCTAGGAGTTTGAGGCTGCAGTGAGCTAGGATAGTGCCATTGCACTCCAGCCTAGGCAACAGAGCAAGACCCTGTCTCATTTTTTTAAAAAAAGGAAGAAAGAAAGTTCTAAAGGCCGTGTGTTTGCTTAATTCCACTCTCTCCAATCAAAATACCCTGTCCTGGGCTCAGATCCCTAAGAAAATGTATCCCCTGCTGCATGTATGAGATATTTGAAAAATAATGGGAATCGTAATATTAGTCTGAAAGCAGCATCTCAATCTGTGTCCAGGTCATCATGGGAAATTTTTAAGTAAACCAAACCAAGAAGGCTTTTGTGTTTTGCCAAAGACTAAGCTTTCCTTCTCCAGTTACAAGCTACTCTTTACACTTACAGATCCAAAGTCTAAATTCTTAAAGACTGGCTCAACATTCTTCCAATGTTTGTTCCCGAAGGTGCAAGATGAGAGATCCTTTACCTAAAAATGCTTCCAAAAACAGGGTCGATCTGGTCATAGATGGGCTGAGTGAGGGCTTCATTTAGATCAATTCTCGCCAGAGTCCTGGAGGCATAGATGCCATTTTTCAGGCAAACAGCTTTCAGGGTCTGATGAAAACCTTGGTTTCCTTTACTCCTCTAGATAATCAACAATAAATTAGCAGAGTTAGCAGGCATTAACTGGAAGGTCACTGGATTAGAATTGCATTGCCCTGGCCAAAGATCATTACCCAAGAATCACAGGAAAGTGTAGAGACAACATGCTCTTTAAACATATGTTTAAACTAAACGAGGGAGGACAGTGGTCACGCCTCTAGGTCGTTTGGGTGCCCCTGCCATGGGCTTCCTAAGGTCCCTGTGCTCACTTTGATCACAACCCTTCTGAAGTGATTCTGTTTGTGTTAGTTTACTCATTTGTCCAGCTCCTGTACTCGGCCATCAATTCATTGAAATCAGGCACAGTGTCTCATCCATCTTTATGTCCTCAACATCTGGCAATAACTTAAGTAGTGTTTGAGAAATATTTGCTAAATGAGCAGTTATCGAATGAATAAATAAATGAATGAATGACAACGTGCTATGACCGGACAATAAGTATATGTCTTGAATTTTCTAAGGATAGTCCAGATTTCATAAACTTTTTGTTAAACTTTTAATGAAATACAATTTGATTTGTAATGTCTTGGCGATGTTTTTTTCCCAGGGAAATAAATACATAAATGAGAGGAAAGAAAAATATAAAGCTAGACCTATGAGAGACATTAATCAATTTCAGCCAGATGGTAATCATTAGTAAAGAGAGTAAAAATATGTTTGCTAAAATTTCAGTAGAGAGGTCTGTGATTTTTTAATCAATGATATATGTTTTAAGGGAATGGCCACATAGCATTGTACAATTGGTATAATTCTCTGTTTTTTCTCTGCTCTTTTTACTTAGTATTACAACATGAGAATATCCCCAAATCATTGTAAATATGTTCCAGGCCAGATGCAGTGGCTCACACCGGTAATCTCAGCACTTCGGGAGGCCAAGGCAGGTGGATCATCTGAGGTCAGGAGTTCAAGACCCATCCTGGCCAACATGGTAAAACCCCCATCTCTACTAAAAATACAAAAATTAGCTGGGCATGGTGGCGCATGGCCTGTAATCCCAGCTACTCAGGAGGCTGCGGCAGGAGAATCACTTGAACCTGGGAGGCAGAGGTTGCGGTGAGCCAAGATCGCAGCACTGCACTCCAACCTGGGCAACAAGAGCGAAACTCCATCTCAAAAAAAAAAGTTCCAAAAATTGTACTAATAACCATTTAACATAGTATCATATGGATGAAAAATAATTCATTTTACCTCTCTCTTGTTCTTAGACATTTCGGTTATTTTCCTATGTTAAATAATGATACGATGTTAGTATATAACTGTCTTCCCAAATTTCTGATCTCAGAGATACATTATTTATTTGATAGGAGCACCTTGGGCATGTTTGTAGTCACAGAGGAAGAAGTCATTAAAGGGCTGATGAGATGGGACAGTTGATGGGGTAAAGTCCTGGAGACGCTCGAAAATGTCTGTAGTTGCTTCTTCCGCTCACAGTAAACTCTCAACAGGGTGATCTGTGCCTCATGCCTTCGTCCTCTCAGCTCCCACTCACTCATTCACTTTCTGTGATCTGGGTTCTTCAATCATGGGATAGAAACAGCTCTATCTAAGGTCACTTCTTTATCTATTGCTATGAAACAAATTACCCTGAACATAGCGGTGCAGTGGCTTAAAAACAAAGAGTAAAGGCCTGTCGTCTCTCAGGGATTCTGTGGGTCAGGACTGGGATGGCTGGGCTGGCCACTCTGGCTCAGGATTCTCCTGAGGTTTGGTCAGGTGTGGCTGGGGGCGTAGTCATCTGAGTGAGGCTGGAGGATCTGCTTCCAAAGATACCTGGCTGCACGCTGGTGCTGGCTCCTGGCCTCAGGCAGGGGCCTTAGCTGCTCTCCGTGTGACCTCTGCACGCAGTGGCTCAATTTCAGTACACAAAGGCGTCCCCCTGAGAAAGTGACCCAAGAGCCACCATGGAAGCTTCCATGGTCCTTGATGGCCTAGCCTCAGAAGCCACACACACTGTCACCTCTGCAGCATTCTCCTGCTCAGAAATCAGCCCTGATTCAACGTGGGGGAGACTCCATGAGGGCATAAATACCCAGAGGTGAGGACCCTTGGGGCCACTGTGGTGGCTGCCTAGCACAGTCACCAATGAAACCCTCAGTGGCCAAATCCAATGGCTCTGGTTTGCTTTTGTTTGTTTGTTTGTTTTTTACTTCTCAGGAGCATGTGATATTCTTCTTAACGAACTTTTTTTTCTTTTTTAAGAGACAGGGCCTCTCTCTGTCACCCAGGCTGGAGTGCAGTGGCACGACCATAGCTCACTGCAGCCTCCAACACCTGGGCTCAGGTGATCCTCCTGCCTCAGCTTCCTGAGAAGCTGGGACTACAGGGGTATGCCACCATGCCCAACTTTTTTTTTAAGAGATAGGTTCTTGCTATGTTGCCTGGTTGGTCTTGAACTCCTGGCCTCAAGCAATCCTTCTGCCTCAGCCTCCCAAAGTGCTGGGATTACAGGCATGAGCCACTGCACTCAGCCTTAACAAACTTTATTACTTTAGTTTTCTGGTTGGAAAACAAGAAATTAAGCATTACACTAAAAATAAGCATAAGAATAAGAAAATAGGCATTACACGATTTCCTTCTTCTGCTACCTCTCAGGCTTTTCCTTCTCTGCTCCTCCCCTGCCCCTCTTTATTCTTTTGCTTCCTTAACGTGGCCTTCGTATGAAGCGATGTCTATCACCGTCCTTCCCTCCACTCCTCCTCAATCCCATTCACTGGGATATGCTCATCAACTCCATGCAAGTGACAGCTACATCCTCCAGCCCCACCTGTCTCCAGGCTTCAGTTCCACATTTCCAACATTGCATTAGATATTCCACCTCCATGAAACACTAAATACATGATCTTCAGTAGTGAACATATTGCTTCCCCAACCAAGGTATAAGTTCCTCCCTCCCAAATCTCCTTAGATCTTTTTTAAATCGAAGCAATTTGCTTTCTCTTGGGTGCAAATCTTTCCCAAAATGTTTCCACCTTGCTTTCCCACAACCCCCTCATGTCTGAACTATTGTTAATCCTGATTGAGATGTCCTTCAGATTTGCTCTCCCAGCCACCTGTTCCTTCCTATTCTGTCTGCCACAACCTTTGTTGAGATCTTGCTGTGTCTCATCTTAACAAAGTACCTACCGTAAGGGAAATGGCTGCGTTTTAGTCAGGAGTAGGCCGAGGCGGTCTTCTGGAACATCATGACTCAGCGGGTTTGGAGTACAGGTGCACAACCCTGCACATTATGTAACCACGCCACATGAAGTGCATTAGAGGATCACCCACATGAGCTTGTGCATGGCTCGGAACCACTATTGTCTATAAAAGGTATGATTGTCCTGCTAATGCTGTACATACAGCTCGCTCATGCCCAGAGAAAGAGTACAGCCATGTCAAAACTGTCTACGATTCCTCGTTTATCCAGCTACCCACCACTCGCCCACCAACTCCCCTCAGACCTCAGTTAGACCCTGACACCTCCTAACCAGGCTCTCTGCCTCCAGTTTTTCCCCAAGCATTATGCTTTCCAAAGCATTAGTTCTGATGAAGCTATTCTCCTGCTCAAAACTTCACTATGTTCCAACTCTTCAACCTGGTCTAAAGTCTGCAGCAAGCTGACTGTCAGCCTAATCCCCCAAAACTCTGCCCTGTGTACTTGCGCTGCAGTTAGATGGCAGTTTCTGGCTCCCACATGAGCTCTGGCCCTCCTCCCATGAAATGCCTTCCCTGCCCCTCCACTCCTCTGCCCAAAGACATACCACCATCCTCCAGGGCCAGGCTCCAACAACCTCCTCTCTGGAAGGTTTATTGGACTGTCTTCTAACCTGGCCTGCGATTTCTTTTCCAATATCCATCCCTCCTTCTTCACTGTCGCCTCCCTGGTCCTTCTGTTCTGGAGAAAATGAACTCTACTCCTGCGTCCAGGATGGGACAAACACACAGACCTGAGCTATTCAGCACAAGGCATTCTCTTTTCTCAGGGATCGGTTTATAAATAGGCATGTGACCCACTTAAAGCCAAAGAAACACCGTGAGAGCTTTGCTGAGGTTTCTAAAAAAGGTTCACTCTTCTGAAAGCGGGCCCGGAAATGGCCATCCCCCTGTTCCTCTAGACCAGTGATTCTCAACCGGGAGTGATTTTGTCACAACTGAAGAGTGGGGGCTGCTACAAGCACCTGGGGGCTAGAGTCCAGGGACGAAACAACCTGCAATTCACAGGACAGCCCCTCACAACAAAGCATGATCCGGTCCCAGCTGTCAATCATGCTGAGGTTAACAAACCCTGCTCCAGAGCTCACGGTGTTCAGATGTGACTGCAAGAACAGCTGCAGCCATGTTGTCATCATGAGAGAAGCAGCCTGAGAATGGGGCCCACGGAGGCCCTGGATTCAGCTCATCCCCCAGGCCCTCTCTTCCCTTGGCTCTCCGGCACATGGGCCAATATACTTCCTCATGGCTAAGAATGGCTTCAGTTAGGGACTCTTGATTTGCAGCCAAAAGATTCTGGCCTGCCACAGTCCCTACCAGAATGCTTTCCTTCTCTAAACATTTAGAGAACTTTCTGACTGTCCTGTGGTCCTCATCAGCATGCTACCTTTTATTATAGTTCTCCAAATGCTCTCTTAACTCTTCTGAGCAGGGATGTATCTTTCTATCCCTGAAACCTAACAAGAAGAACAGTTGATTTGTTAGACACTCTCTTTATGCTGAGTGCGTTGGTCAACCCAGCATTATCACTTTACGTTCATTCTTTCAACTTATCTTTACAGCAACCCTATAACATAGGTACCATGGTCCTCAATTTACACAGAGGAACCTGAGGCACAGAGAGGTTGAGTAACTTGTCCCCGGTCACACAGCTGGCAGATGGGGAAAGTGAGGTACGAACCACAGCCCATGTGGGATACGAAGCCTCTTGGCAACCATGCCTTGTATTCCAAAGTCCTTGTTACATGCAGAAATGAATGAATGAACGAATGCAGCAAAATTTACTTTTATGAGGATTTATAGATGTTAAACTATATAACTGGTTGGCAACTACAAGTTGCTGCAATCGTTTGCTGAGTAGTTTAGGGATGCAACAGGTGAGTGCAGCAGGAGTTGGGTGTCCAATTATGAAGTTAGGCCAGCCTGGGTTAGATGTGGAGTCCATGCATGGCCATGGAAAAGGTATTTAGTCTCTCTAAGGCTGTAAAATTAAAATAATAATAAGGGTGTTTGCCTCACAGAATGGCTGTGAGGATGGGATAAGGTAATGTGCAATATCTGGTTCCACAGTCAGCATCTTGCTCACATTTGCTGACTGAGTGCATGCATGCATACATACTACATGCATGGATACTTGGCTACCCATGCCCAACCGCATGGAAGACACTCCAGCTGTCATCTTCCTGTGTCCACACACTGACACTTTCCCCAGTGACCCCAGAATCACCCCAACTTATCTCCTCCTTTACTCTTGGTTCTTTCGGCATTTATTCTTTGTCTTGTGCTAGAGAATCTCCTCCTTTCCTTTCATCCAAATTGCAGCACATGCATCTACTTATCTAGACATTTTTTTTTTGAGACGGAGTCTCACTCTATCACCTCAGCTGGACTGCAATGGCACCATCTCGGCTCACTGCAAGCTCTGCCTCTCAGGTTCAAGTGATTCTCCTGTCTCAGCCTCCCCAGTAGCTGCAATTACAGGTGCCACCACCACACCCGACTAGTTTTTGTATTTTTAGTAGAGACTGGGTTACACCATGTTGGCCAGGCTGGTCTCAAACTCCTGACCTCAGGTGATCTACCCGCCTCAGCCTCCCAAAGTGCTGGGAATACAGGCATGAGCCACCACACTCAGGCTCATCTAGACATTTAAACAAGCTTTTACACAAAGCACACAGATAACAACACCCAGAAGAGGCCAGGTGCTAGAAAGCCGGTGCACATAGAAAAGCCTCCAGGAAGCTAACTACCCCATCACACTCACCTTTTCACACATTTTCCACTGCTCACATTCCAACTTTCCAAGGCCCATTAAAAACTACAACCACACACCATCCATGCACTTCTCCCAGCACGGGTGGACACCAAGTCATCTTTGCTACATGAGCAGTGTTGTCCATCACATCTTCCCCTTAATGGGTGCTATGGACTAAAGTGTGATCCTTGAGGTTCACATGCAAAGCCCTAACCCCCAGGGTGACTGTGTTTGGAGACACAGCTGGTAAGGAGGTAATTAAGGTTAAATGGGGTCATAAGGGTGGGGCCCTGATTTGACAGGTGTGGTGTCCCTCTGGGAAGAGAAAGAGATCCCAGGAGTGTGCGTGCTCAGTGAAGAGGCCACATGAGGACGCAGCAAGAAGGTGGCCATCTACCTTCTCCAGAAGAGGAGAGAGGCTTCAGAACTCACCCTGTTGACACCTTGATCTTGGACTTACAGCCTTCAGAACTATGGGAAAATGGATGTCTGTGGTTCAGGCCACCCAGTCTATAGGATTTTGTTATGACAGCCCAAGCAGACTAATACAATGGGCCTCTTTTTTCATCCCTTAGTCTTAGATAAATACTGCCTTGCACTTACATTTTCATCCTTCAGAAACTCTATACAACTAATTAAGAAATAAAACCACAATTTGTATGCCAAGTGAGAGGTTACAAGATGTTTCCTTATTGTGTAAGCTCATTGTTACTGATATCAACACTACCAGATAGGTAAGGCAAGCATTGAGCATCCTCATTTTATAGAAGAAACCCAATAAATTTTTTAAAAATGGGTCTAGGGCTTTGCCCAGGGCTACAAGGTGGATGTTTGGTGGAGCTGGTACTCCAACCAAGACCCTCAGATCCCAGATTCCCACTCTGTCTTTGCTGAACTGTGTACCTTCCTTGGTCCTTTCAAGACACAGATGAACAACTGTTACATGCAATTTTCACTCTCTCCTACCCTCCTCTAGCTCTCTCTCTTTTTTTTTTTTTTTTTTTTTTGAGATGGAGTCTCACTCTCTTACCAGGCTGGAGCGCAGCAGTGCGATCTAGGCTCACTACAATTTCTGCCTCCCTGGTTCAAGCAATTCTCCTGCCTCAGCCTCCCGAGCAGCAGGGATGACAGGCACATGCCACCACACCTGGCTCATTTTTGTATTTTTAATAGAGATGGGGTTTCACCATGTTGGCCAGGACGGTCTTGATCTCCTGACCTTGTGATCCGCTCACCTCGGCCTCCCAAAGTGCTGGGATTACAGGCATGAGCCACCGTGCCCGGCCCTCTAGCTCTTTATCTCTTTTGAAGGGAATGGGATGATGCAAAAGAAGCTTGGGGATCAGGCAGGTCTCCTGGAATATCCGAGTATTCCCTGGAAGGGTCACTCACCACCAAGCATGACCTGAGGATGCAGCAGTAAGAAGTCCTGGCAGTCCTGACCCCTTCTTGCAGAGGCTGCTCCATGCAGGCGAAGCACTGTGCAATGGCCTTCTCCAGCAGCTCAACCTTCTCTTCCGCAAATCTCCGCAGGACACTCATGTGTAAGTGTTCATTCTAGGGACAAGGACCACAAAAGCATCAGGCCACCCCCTCCCTAAGGGCACCTTCTCCTCAAGCTTTGCTTTCTTTAAGCTTGTCACCAGCTCAAGATTCAGCTTATCACTCAGAGCTGACTTCTCTTTATTGTCCCCATAAGACCTCACTCAGTGCACAGACCCCTTTAGGCTTTGTGGGGTTAGAGAATAGAACAAATACCTGCCTGGTGTAACTTATTTTATTTCTTAAAAATCACAGTCTCTGCTTATTCACCAACTTATTTCAGATGTATAATCCATCAGGCTAATTGGGGAAGTAGCTATCCACATAGAAATCCAATTGTTATTAAAACAGATTTTTCCAATGACATCTGATTCAACAAACATTTCACGAGCTTTGACTCTGCATGAAGCAGTTTTTCAGGATAATACTTCTTAAATTTTAACATGCATACAAATCAACAGGAGATCTTAAAATCTGAAATCCAAGGTCCTGGGATTCTGCATTTCTAGCCAGTCCTCAGGTAATTCTGGTCTTCCAAGCTATGGACCACATTTTGCATAGCAAAGCTACAGGACCACAAAAATAAATCCATGCTTCCTTCTTCAAAGAATACAATCTAATCAGGGAGAAAATATATATTCAAATAATACAAGGAAGTGACCACCAGAGAAAGCCTTGACCCCTAGGTGCCTGATATGGTTTGCTGTGTACCCACCCAAATATCATTTTGAATTGTAGCTCCCATAATTCCACGTGTTGTGGGGGGGGACCTGGTGGGAGATAATTGAATCATGGGATTGGCTTACCCCCTACTGTTCTCATGGTAGTGAATGAGTCTCATGAGATCTGATGGTTTTATAAGGAGAAACCCCCTCTGCTTGACTCTCATTTCTGTCTTGTCTGCCACCATGTAAGACATGCCTTTTGCCCACCATGATTGTGAGGCCTCCCCAGCCACGTGGAACTGTGAGTCCATTAAACCTCATTTTCTCTATAAATTACCCAGTCTCGGGTATGTCTTTATCAGCAGCATGAAAATGGACTAATACAGTGCCAAACTGGGAACTCATAGTGTTGTTCCCCACATGGGAACCTTGGTGGGCCCCACAGTGCCTGCAGCAGACAGAGCCACACTCCCCAGCTTGGCCTTTAAGGCACCTCATAGCCAGAACTCACTCCACCTCTCTAGCACCACCATCTCTGTTTGCCCGACACATCCTGCCAAGTGGCTACCCCTGGACTTACTGCTATTCCCCAAATGTGCTGTCCATCTTGTGCCCTCTGGGCCTTGCTGATTTCGTCTTTGTTACTTTCCGAGACAAAGCTCAAAGTTCCTTCCCATGAGACACCTTCCCTGAGTCCCCAGGTAGAGGTGGGGCTCTCTGTCCTGTGCTCCCACGGCACTTCCCACAGTCCTGCACCACAGCACGTCTCCTGCTATATGACATCTCTCTCATTCCCTGTGTCTCCTTCCCTGGATAGGAACTTGCCAAAGGAACAGGCTCTTAGTCATGCTTTTATTCCAGGGCACAGCACAGAGAGCAAAACCCATAGACATTTGTGGATTGAACGAGTGGCCCAGAGAAACTGCAAGATAATTTGGGCTTTTAAATTCTATTCCAAATAGACAAAATAGCTGTCGAATCGTTGTGTGACCTGATACAGGTGATTTAACTTCTCTGATTCTCAATGGTATCATCTTTAAAGTAAGTGAATTGGGTTGAATGATCTTGAAAACAACCTCACACTCTAAAATTCTGTGAATCTTGGAGTAAATACGTTTTAGAGTTTATGGAGACTGTTTAGCATTTGGTGCACCCTGGGAATTTCTCTCATTTTCACCATTAAGAATTCTACAAAGCATTTTTCCCAGGACATCCTTTAGATTCTTTTGAATTTGTGGTGTCACCAGTGATGAAAATGAAAGAAGAAAGAAATCATGGAAAGAAAAGCTATGGGCATGATTCTCACAATGCCTCACTCTCAATAAATCCTTGTTGAATAAACAAAAGAATGATAAGAAAGGGAAGAGCGGAGAATAAAAGAACAATAAGAAACAGAGAAGCTGGCACTTAGTATGAATAAACGCAGACTTCATTTGACATTGAGATGTGATCATCAACTTCCTATGGATTCTTAAAAATAATGATTGCTCATTTAAAATCACTACTCAAACTCTAAATTTTTGGTTTCGGTGATCATCTTTGAAAAAAAATCAATCACACACATATTTAGATTTGATTTTTCAGAATTCAAAGGAACCGACAGATTCTTGCCTTCCAACTTTCTATCAAAGAGCTAAGAGTAAGACCTATATCTAAGGCCAAGGAATTTTGAGCAAAGTTGCCAGCAACTCCCTAACATAGCTATTGCAGAACTGCCAGTCAGCCCCCTTCTCCTCTATGTTTTCCACTGCTTGGAGTCTGGCTGCAAGGGTGAATCTGAGCCCCTCTGAGCGCTGCACTTCCATATTAGCAAAGAAAACACGTGGGGTGGGCACTTCTGGCCTTGATGGCAAAATGCCTTGTCCTAATGTTTGTAAAATACACCAACCTCACACAGCCCACATCGGATTCATTTTCCATCAGCACTTCCAAAAGCAATCTTGTGCTGGGCAGAGAGACAAATTTCACCCTGAAGAACTGTTTTGGGAAATTGGAAGGTCAAACCCTTCCCCAACGATTTCAGCGGACAAAAGTCAAATGAGAAAATCTCAGATTCCAAGAGTTTTGTTTTGTTTTTGTCTTGTACAACTAGACCAAAACAAGTCATAAGAAATGCGATTTTAAAAAGATTGAATTTTGCTCTATATGCCCCTTTTATGCAGAAGAAAGACCCCACACCACTAAAGACTTTTTACAAGCATTTATACACAACCAAAGGCTCCAGGTGGCACTGCTTACTCCCACGTGGAAGTCAGGTCTCGAGTGTCTGCCTCCCCTTGCTACCCCACAGGGTCATCATTGGCCTACCTTTCCCGTCCTCAGGACCAGCTCCTCGACCACTCACAGAGCCCTATTCATGTACTTCCTCTGCCCCTTCCCTGTTCCAGCATAACAAGAAGACAAACACCTTGACTGTGCACATCTGACGGGTGAAGGCAAGTGTGGAAATAAGTGAAAACCAACCAAATGAGGACAAGCAGAGGCTGTTTATTCAGAGCTCACTACAGCAAGGGAGTCGGCCACCATCATTTGAGTTTAGCAGAGACTCAAAAGCAGGCAGGGGAGTGGAAAATCTCCATGGTGGAGAGAAGGAAAGGCTTCGGGGTGCCCTGATTGGAGGCTGTTGGCCTGGGGACACTAGAGACGGGCTAGCTAAAAGCAGAGCAGCCAATGTGGTTGGTTAGGCATAGACATTTGGCTTTCCCGGTTGGTAGTAAGTTGGAAGCAGGAACAGAGATTAGGGAAGTTATTCATCAATTCCTGGCCATCTGGTGCTGACTGTTACAGAGTTATTCTTTAGCCTCCTGGGTTGTTATTACAGATAGCAGTTTGACTTCCTGCAAGTCTGACTTACAGACAGAAGGCTTCCTGGGCTGTTTATTGTAGATAAGAGGTTGGTTTCTGGGCAGGTTGCTGCAGGTTGTGGTCAGAGATCTATTTTTACACATGGTCCAGCAATTGTCTTTGCATATTCCGTCTCTCATAAGGAGACAACACAGCTGGTGACTGACGACAGTAAGAGGTTTTTCTCCAAAACCCCCCAAGTCTCTAATCTAGTAGCTTATCCCTCTTATTTTAGGGTTAAAAAGAAATCATCCATGAAAGAGATAAATATGTCAATTACTATGAGAAAAGTAATTTTAACTAGTTTTTCAGAAGGCCTGCATTCTTGCCAGTGAAGATAACTATCGAAACTCTACTGAAATTCCCTCCAAGCGTCCATCCTCTCACATTATTTTCCTATGCTCTTCCAAGCTTGAGATTCTGACAGCACCAGAGACAGATGATATATTTTTGGACTGTATACATAAACACGCCTCTCCAGGATAACCAAGAAGTGTCTGTATTCCACTAGAAGCAAGCCAAATCACGCCTGCCATTGCTTAAACACATTCCGCCTCGTTCGAGTCTCAGGAGAGATGGAAAATAGCTACTATTTTGACATTTTTCTCTCAGCCCATCTGTCCCAGGTAAAATATTACTCCTTTCTCTTTTACCCAAATGTTATGATTTTAACCCTCTAATTATCTTTTTGTCCTTTTAGACTCTCTGAACTTCATATCTTCCTTTAATATGAAAAGAAAAAATATCATAAGTTAATTTTCTAACTTGGTAAAAGGAAATGTCCTGCCCAGGAGGGGGGAGAAGATGAAAACTCAGTGTCTTCCATACCGGCAGGTTTTGTGTGGAGTTGAAACTATCTGTGAGGAGCAACAGGCCAAAGGCTTCAGTCACATACTTGGTCACCGTCCTCCTCTTCTTGTCCAAGAGCCTCTTCCTGATGTATTCTCTTAACTTAGGGATTTCTGGAATTCACAGGCAGCACAAATAATTGTTAAAGGCCAGAAGTTTGTGGTCAATAGAATTCATAAAAGTTGAAAGACCAAGGTGGCGATCTGAATGAACTAGAGTTGAGATCCCACGTGGGCTGGATGCCTACAGAACCAACCTTTCTGAAAAGCACTTTTCCCATGTCTAGGATCAATGACAGTGATGAATTGTAGATCAGCAATACTGCATATTCATTTTATTTAGCCATATAAAAAAAACTACATGGAAAAGTACAGGCTGGTTGAAAACATGAGCTCTTTCCTTTGAACAGCTATCACCTGCAGAGGTAAACCAAAGTGCTCACAATTCTAGAGTCTCAGCCCTTCGGTCCCCCTAGACTTTTCTATCTATATCAACTAACCCTTAACACCAGAATAGCCCATGCTTGCTGTAGAAAGGAACAAGAACCTCTGACATGCAGGATTCTAGATGTGACAGGATTCCTGTCACATCCTAACCCATTGTCGGTCAGAAGATAATAGATGCCACACTACCCTTTTCCCCATTATTCCCATATGTGGCAATTTCTCTATATTATTCCTTCCATATACCACGCTAATTTTGTCTTTTATACCTTTAATCAAGCAGTTCCCCCATCTCTGGGAACATTTCACACCTTCTGCTCCTTAACCTCCATTCACATACCTACACGTCTAGTAAAATGCATGCACGTTGCAAGCCATATCAAGTTCAGATGAGAATGCAGTCCTGACCCTGCCTGCCCACCCACTTTCCACTGAGTATCTAGTGCACACAGAGCTCTAGGTTCCCTGGGCTTCTATTGCACTCATGGTCAGCAACAACTAAGCCTTATTTTTACTTCAGTTTTTGCATTTGGGTTAGTATTAGCTCCTCATCCAGATTTCAAGTTCTGTGAAGAAAGAGCCATGCCTTATGCTTTCACTGCCTCACAGACAAAATATACAATAGTCACTCAGGAAACAATTCTAATGCCTGAAGCTGGGTCGGGGGGGACTAAGGAAATGATAACCCAATTTTTTTTTTTTTTTTTGAGACGAAGTTCCGCTCCTGTCACCCAGGCTGGAGTTCAATGGTACAATCTCGGCTCACTGCAACCTCCACCTCCCAGATTCAAGCAATTCTCCTGCCTTAGCCTCCCGAGTAGCTGGCACCACCATGCCCGGCTAATTTTTGTATTTTTTAGTAGAAACGGGGTTTCACCATATTGGTCAGGTTGGTCTTGAACTCCTGACCTTAGGGGATCCACCCACCTCGACCTCCCAAAGTGCTTGGATTACTGGCATGAGCCACATGCCTGGCTTTTTTTGTTGTTGTTTTTTGAGACAGAGTTTCACTCTTGTTGTCCAGGCTGTAGTGCAATGGCGCAATCTCAGCTCACTGCAAACTCTGCCTCCCGGGTTCAAGCAATTCTCCTGCCTCAGCCTCCCAAGTAGCTGAGATTATAGGCATGCACTACCACACCTGGCAAATTTTGTATTTTTAGTAGAGATGGGGTTTCGCCATGTTTGTCAGGCTGGTCTCGTACTCCTGACCTCAGGTGATGTATTCACTTTGGCCTCCCAAAGTGCTGGAATTACAGGTGTGAGCCACTGCGCCCAGCAACCCAATTATTTGACCTTTACCAACCCACGGTAAGATTTGGAGGCAAGAGGAATTGTGGTCTCAGGCACCACAACAATGCAGAGAGGAAAATATCCTTATTTGCAATTGGTATTGAAACCATGGCAAGCTGGAAAAAAATTGTGTGGCACAAAAAGTTCTAGAGCAGGAAATTCGAAGTGCCAGGCTTGATCTTGAGAATTTTAGTGATGGAGATTTAAAAAACATAAATTACCCGTTTCCTCCTCGGTGAGGAGAGCCTGCTGCCAGTACTCCTGGGCGCTGACTGTATACACCAGATCTGAGGCTTCCAGAACCTTGAAGTCAGCTGGCAGTTTTCTCTGAAGTGAGAGAGTCACACAGAAAACAGAATAACTCAAACCATGGCAAAGGCAATCATGCACAGGACCCACAATAGCCTTCAGCCAATTTCAGCTCACTCACTTTCAGTTCTCCACCACCCTCTCTGGGAACAGACAATGTTCTCAATGTCTGGTGCTGCCATCTGTCCACTCCTAACAGGGTCAGAAGTTATGAGGAAACTGCTGCATAGAAACTATTCTCTTGGGAGTTAATATCAATTCTAGAAAAAAATGTGTAGAGAAAATAGTTCAAAGGCGTATTGAAATGTTCCGAGGGGGAATAATACCAGGATCCTTTCTCAAAAAAGAAACACATGTCTGGAATGGGCAGTGATGTGCTGCAGCCAGCTCGTACCAGCTCCTGAAAGCCAACAGCACACATCACTTTCCTACGCTGTATTCAGTGACGTCACACTGGTAGCTTGAAATTGACAATGTTGGGACTGTTTCTGTCCTGAATCTCAAACTGATAACCCAAATCCATAACCACATTGTGATCCCCAATCTTCAACCAAATAATTCCAGCTGACATGTGACCACAGCTTATCAATACTAAGAGGCACATCATTTCCCTGTTTAATATTTCTGAAATTGAGATGCATCTTGCAACTGCTGTAGACCAGGTGACAGTCACAAGGTGGTTGTCACTGCCTGCATGTTATGGGCTGAAATGTATCCCCCTCCAAAATTCCCATGTTGAGGTCCCAATCTCCACTAACTCCTATTTACACCACAGGAATTGGCAAATGGTACACATCAGCCTTTTGTGTTTTGTTTGTTCGTTTGTTTTGGGGGATTTTTTTGTTTTTAAACAAAGAGCTAGTTCTTAAACATTTACAAGTGCAACGCAACACAAACCTGGCTAAGGTCCTATAAAAGCGACAGTTTCTTAAGTAGTTAGTGAGTAATCATACACATTTTAATGCAGACTAATGTTGAAACAAGTGATGGTGTTAAATGTCAAGCATTTAACACCATCATTTGGCTGGGTGCAGTGGTTCACACCTGTAATCCTAGCACTTTGGGAGGCCAAGGCAGGCGGATCACGAGGTCAGGAGTTCGAGACCAGCCTGGCCAATATGGTGAAACTCCATCTCTACTAAAAAATACAAAAATTAGCCAGGTGTGGTGGTGTGCACCTGTAGTCACAGCTACGCGGGAGACTGAGACAAGAGAATTGTTTGAACCCGGGAGGTGGAGGTTGCAGTGAGCCAAGATCATGCCACTGCACTCCAGCCTGAGGGAGAGAGAGAGACTCCATCTCAAAAAAAAAAAAAACCAAAAAAAACAAAAACAAAAGTCAAGCAATTAAGAATTATTTGAGAGAGTCTTTTTTTGTGCTTAGAAAAACATTGTCATGGAGAAGTCATACTAGAATCATACAGAAATAGAATTCCATATTCTTTCATTCTTCTTACTTAAAACAAAAGAGAAAAACATTCACCTATAGAATGTGCATGTGCGTGTGTGGGTATTTGAGGGAGGTAGAAAGCAGTGAAGAGTTGTCAATCTCTTTCTGATGCAAAGGTATAAAAGAACTGAGTGAGTAGACGCCTTGCAGTCCACTGGGACTGGTGAGAAGCCGTGTCCCTGGCAAGCTATAAGCACATGTAGTTAAGGCTGGAATACGGATATCTGTGTAGACTGCCAGAAGCCCACCCCCACCAACCCCCTTATAGAGTGAGCTGAAGTTGCATAAAGAATCTATCTGCTGAGATTTTGCTTTGATAGAGTTTTCACTCTAGGAAAAAGTTTAGGGAAAGCTGAAACTATTTTCTATGGGGAGATGAAATTAATGTAGAATTAAGTTTAAGTAGGGTTTTAAAACAGTTCCAAGAAAGGCATGTGCTTAGCTGTGTCCAGATGTTTGCATTATTTAAAATCTGGACCTAAATCTTGTATAACTTTTCTAAAAATTATTGAAGATTAGTTAACATTTATGCTTTTTATTGGAGTAAAAAGAAATGTTTTTATAGTGTCAATGAAGTGACTCTAGCATAAAGGGTTCATATTATTGTAAAAGAGAAGTAGAAACAGCTATAGCTAGAGGTAGGATCCAAGATGTTAGTAGATATTCATTAAATTATGCAACAGAAATATTACACACTGTTCTAATTTAAACACATGGCTTGTCATAATAAAATGTAACACAATATATTAAAGTTTGTAAAAAGATGTTGTATATGAGAGAGGAGAAAACGTGGAAGCTCAAACCAGAAGGGAGGCTAGGTGTGGTGGCTCACACCTGTAATCCCAGCACTTTGGGAAGCCGAGGCAGGTGGATTGCCTAAGCTCAGGAATTCAGGACCAGCCTGGCCAACATGGTGAAACCCCGTCTCTACTAAAAATACAAAAAATTAGCCGGGCATAGAGGCACACGCCTGTAGTCCCAACTACTCAGGAGGCTGAGGCAGGAGAATTTCTTGAGCCTGGGAGGCAGAGGCTGCAGTGAGCCATGATCATGCCATTGAACTCCAGGCAGGACAACAGAGGAAGACACGATCTTAAAAAAATAAAATAAAAGGCTGGGCACGGTGGCTCATGCCTGTAATCCCAGCACTTTGGGAGGCCGAGGCAGGCAAATCACCTGAGGTCTGGAGTTTGAGACCAGCCTGATCAACATGGAGAAACCCCGTCTCTACTAAAAATACAAAATTAGCCAGGCATGGTGGTGGGTGCCTGTAATCCCGGCTACTCAGGAGGCTGAGACAGGAGAATTACTTGAACCTGGGAGGCAGAGGTTGCGGTGAGCCGAGATAGCGCCATTGCACTCCAGCCTGGGCAGCAGGAGCGAAACAAAACAAAACAAAACAAAACAAAAAAACAAAAACAAACAAACCAAAAAACCAAACTGGGTCAAGGCAAAATTTAAGGGAAGGTCAAGTGAACCATAACATACCAGGTAATAAGAAAAAATGTGGAGCTAGAAAGCCGCGTTACTATAGGATGGGGCCCAAATCAGGCATCTTGGAAAGATCTGTGTGCCTGTGTCTCAGCCTTGAATCTCAAACTAATAACTCAAATCCATAACTACATTGTGATCCCCAATCTTCAACCACTTAACTTCAGCTGATATGTGACTACAGCTTATCAATACTAAGAGGCACATTGTTTCCCCGTTTAATATTTTTGAAATTGAGATGCATCTTGCAACTGCTGTAGGCCAGGTGGCAGTCACAAGGTGGTTGTCACTGCCTGCGTGTTATGGGCTGAAATGTATCCCCCTCCAAAATTCACATGTTGAGGTCCTAATCTCCACTACCTAAAAATGTGACCTTATATGGAAATTGGGTCATTGAGGTTGAAATGTATTAAGATGAAGTCATACTGGAGTAGGGTGGGCCCCTAATCCAATAACTGGTGTCTTTAAAAAAAGAGGAAATTTGGATACAGAGACACACACATGAGGAGAATGGCATATGAAGACTGGAGTTGTGCTGCCACAAGCCAGGAATTACCAGAAGCAAGGAGAGAGAACTGGACCAGATCCTTCCCGCAGCTTCAGAGGGAGCATGACTCTGCTAATACCTTGATTTTGGACTTCCAACCTCCAGAACTGGGAGATAATAATTTTCTGTCGTTCCAAGCTACCCAGCTGTGGTGATTAGGAGGTTCATACATTGCACATGGGTGAACTTGGTCACAGCTGTTCACGTTGCCCTTCCTTCTAATGAGTTGTGTGCATTACTTAACTGCCATTTAATATGTCTTTTAAAAGATTATGTTATGATTCAGCATTGAAAGGTCAGCATTTTCCAGGCCGTTACATCGAAAGGCCTGGAAATGGAAACGTGGGGCATATACTTGATGTTAGTGGAAAAAATGCTCATGGTTGGTGGAGTACAAAGTAATCCCAGATTTTCTTGCAAAGCAACACCTAGGTGCTTCATGGGACCTAGGAAAGGGAGACATCCACATGTAGATGAAGGTGGGTTGTGTTTTGATACTGAGGTACATGCAAAGTGACTGCCTATCCCACACCCAGCCAAAAAAAAAAAAAAAAAAGTGACGGAAACTCAAAGAATGCCTTATAAAGAACTTCCGTGTCATGTTTTCTGTAATTAAAACTAAATTTGCTCCAAGGCCAGGCACTGTGGCTCACATCTGTAATCCCAGTGCTTTGGGAGGCCCAAGCAGGAGAATTGCTTGAGCCCAGGAATTAGAGACCAGCCTGGGCAACATACCCTGTCTCTACAAAAAATTTAAAAATTAGCTGGATGTGTTGGTGCATACTGGTATACCGGTAGTCCTAGCTCCTTGGGGGGCTGGTGGGGGTCAGGGGGAGTGGAGCGCGGGCAGGAAGATAGCTTGAGCCCAGAAATTCAAGGTTGCAGTGAGTTATCATTGTGCCCCCACACTCCAGCCTGGGTAACAGAGTGAGACCCGTCTGGAAAAAAAAAAAGTTCCAAACGACGGCATGTAGCACAAGTAAAGGTTTCACAATAATTGAAACTGAAATAAAGTGGTTGGAGAATGAACGCATCACCTTGCCATCAGAGATGTGGATTGGAGGCCTCAGAAGAACTTGCACCATAGCAGTGACAGCTATAGTCACCCTGCAAACGGATGTATTGCTGCCCAGGCCCTAACTCATACAAACCAATTCGGCATGTTTACTGGCATAGTTGTAAATTGTGTATTGAAGTATTCTATGTTTCCATTTCCAGGGATAATATGATCAGGCACTCATACAATGCATATTTCTTTAATACCGACAAGAACAATTCAGGAGACCAAGACCAGCTGTACTAAGTTTTGCCTCATTAAAACTGTCATTCAAGAATTGCCTGGTAGAATATTTTGGCTTAAGTATGAGGCCTAATGATATTGCGCTAGAAACAAAAGCTTTGAAATTTTCAATTCCATGTTGCACAACAGACGTTTTCTGTATCAATATTATTGAAGGCAAAATACAGAAAGAAATTGAATATAGAGCTGGTCATCGGCCAAATGTTTTTACTATTGAATCCAATACTGAAGATTTTGTTTCAGCCAAACATATCATCTGTCACATTGTACTTACTCTGATATATCCCTTATGTTGTGTTGTTTATATTTTATCTTAAACTTGGTTTTAGTTTTATAGTTGTATAAGACTATTTATTATAAGCCAGACGCAGTGGCTCACGTTGGTAATCCCAGCACTTTGGGAGGCCGAGGCGGGCAGATCACCAGAGGTCAGGAGTTCGAGACCAGCCTGGCTAACATGGTGAAACATCATCTCCACTAAAAATACAAAAATTAGCTGGGCATAGTGGCGGGCATTTGTAATCCCAGCTACTCGGGAGGCTGAGGCAGGAAAATCGCTTGAACCCGGGGGTTGGAGGTTGCAGTGAGCCGAGATTGCACCACTGCACTCCAGCCTGGGCAACGGAGCGCAACTCTGTCTCAAAATAAAAAATTTAAAAAAAAAGACTATGATAATAAGAAGTTGTATGTTTGTACCTATTTTAGTGATAAAATAATAAAAATAAGAGAACACTAAGTACAGCTCAGGCCTTATCCCTGTCCACTCCCTCTCACACTCTCCCTCTGAGCCTTTCCAAGCTACTCGCCTGTCATTCGCCAAACACAGCAGCCTGTGTCAATGGTGTTCTTGCTTCTGCCTCAAAAGTGCCTTCTCGACTTTTTCACCTTACTAAAGACTACAGGTCTTTAAAATTCTGCTCTGCAGAGCACTGTGGTGCCTGTCGAGCTGTAGTCCCAGCTACGTGGGAGGCTGAGGCAGGAGGATCACTTCAGCCCAGGAGTTTAAGACCAGTCTGGGCAACATAGTGAAAACCCCATCTTTAAAAATAATAATAATAAAATTGGCCAGGGGCAGTGGCTCATGCCTGTAATCCCAGCATTTTGGGAGGCCAAGGCAGGCAGATCACCTGAGGTCAGGAGTTCAAGACCAGCCTGGTCAACATGGTAAAACCCTGTCTCTACTAAAAGTACAAAAATTAACCAGGCATGGTGACATGCACCTGTAATCCCAGCTACTCAGGAGGCTGAGGCAGGAGAATCGCTTGAACCCAGGAGACGGAGGTTGCAGTGAGCCGAGTTTTTCCCACTGCACTCCAGCCTGGGTGACAGAGTGAGACTAAGTCTCAAAAAATAATAATAATAAAATAAAATTCTGCTCAGAGGCTGAGTTTTCCTTGAACACCACCCCAGTCCCACCTCCCCTGCCACTAGTGTGACCTGGCATCTTTCCTCCGTGCCCCATAGCACTCCACAATTCCTCCACTGTATGGAGATCCCAGACTCACCTGGGCCTACTCCTCTGTGGACAACATGCTCATTCGACTCACCCAAGAATCACAGGAGATAGATATCATTATCTCTCCACTTTAAAGATGAGAAAATGGTGCCTCAGAGAGGTAACTGAAGCAGTAGGACTGAGTTAAATCCAAACTGTCTCCTCTAGGTCAGTAATCCCAGCACTTTGGGAGGTCAAGGCAGGTGGATCACTTGAGCCCAGGAGTTTGAGACCAGCCTGGACAACATGGTGCAATCCCATCTCTACAAAAAAATACAAAAATTAGCCAGACATGGTGGTGCATGCCTATAGCCCCAGCTACTTGAGAGGCTGAGGTGGGAGGATCTCTTGAGCCTGGGAGGCAGAGGTTTTAGTGAGTCGAGATCACACTGCTGCACTCCAGCCTGGCCAACAGAGTGAGACTCCTGTCTCAAAACAAAACAAATAAACAGTCTATTCCAAAGCTTTTGCCCTTGCAACTACACAATACCAGGCATACATTTGTTTCTCAAAATCTAGTTGCTGCGATACAGAAAAACACACAGGGAAACCTATCAACTCACCTTCAGTTTTTCCTTGAGAATTCTAGTCCTTTGTAGTTTTATCATTTCATTTCTTTCTAAAACAGCCTCTCGCTGACTCTGAATAGCTTGCTAGGTTGTGAAAGGAAATAGAAGCATGCAGAGAGCAGTGTTATCAACAGTGATGAGGCGGCAAGACGCACATTTTTTTGGCAGATTTTCATTTGGTCCAGACAGTCAAATATGCACGCACTGTATTAGAATTATACACAGTTGCCGGGCACGGTGGCTCATGCCTGTAATCCTAGCACTTTGGGAGGCCAAGGTAGGCAGATCACAAGGTCAGGAGATCGAGACCATCCTGGCTAATCCAGTGAAACCCCATCTCTACTAAGAATACAAAAAAATTAGCCAGGTGTGGCGGCACGTGCCTGTAGTTCCAGCTACTCGGGAGGCTGAGGCAGGAGAATTGCTTGAACACAGGAGGCAGAGGTTGCAGTGAGTCGAGATCATGCCACTGCACTCCAGCCTGGGCGACAGAGTGAGACTCTGTCTCAAAAAAAAAAAAATACACAGTTGACCCTTGGACTACATGGGTTTGAACTGCATAGGTCCACTTATACGTGGATTCTTTTTCAATAATTGAAAAAGATTTTGAAGATTTGCGACAATCTGAAAAAACTCACAGACAAACCCTGTAGCCTAGAAATATCAAAAAATTAACAAAAAGGTGTCATGAATGCATAAAATACATGTAGATCCCAGTTTATATTTGATAATGTACTACCATGAAATGCACACGATTCCATCATGAAAAGTTAAAATTTATCAAAACTTCTGTAAACACCTATAGACTACATGGTACCATTTGCTGTCAAGAGAAATGTAAACAAACATTAAGATGCAGTATTAAATCATAACTACATAAAATTAACTGTAGTACACACTATACTACTGTAATAACTTCAGAGCCACCTCCTGTTGCTGTTGTGGTGAGCTCAAGTGTTGCAAATATCCACTTAAAACGCCAAACACCATGTGATACTAATCATCTCCACGTGAGCAGTTCATCACTCCAGTAAATTGCATATGGCCATAAAAAGTGATCTCTTGCAGTTCTCATGTATTTTTCAGCCTGTTTAGTGCAATACCCTAAATCTTGAATAGGGACCCATGTGAAGTCCAGTGATCCTGGAGGGGCTCCCAAGTAGCAGAGAAAAGTCATGATATTACAAGAAAAAGTTGAATCGCTTCGTATGTGCCGTAGATTGAGGTCTGCAGCTGCTGTTGCCTGTCATTTCAGATGTACGATTCATCTTATAAACAGATGAAGTAAACTTATGCTGTTGATAAATACAGCGCCGTATTGTAAATGTATTTTCTCTTCCTTATGATTTTCTTTCTTTTTTTTGTTGTTGTTGTTGTTTTTTGAGATGGAGTCTCGCTGTTGCTCAGGCTGGAATGAAGTGGCGCGATCTCGGCTCACTGCAACCTCCGCCTCCCAGGTTCAAGTGATTGTCCTGCCTCAGCCTACTGAGTAGCTGGGATTACAGGTGCACACCACCAGGCCCAGCTGATTTTTGCATTTTTAGTAGAAACGGGGTTTCACCATGTTGGTTGGGCTGGTCTTAACGCCTGACCTCGTGATCCACCCACCTCGGCCTTCCAAAGTGCTGGGATTACAGGCATGAGTCACCACGCCCGGCCATGATTTTCTTAATGACATTTTCTTTTCTCTAGCTTACTTATTGTAAGAATACAGAACATAATACATACACAAAATATGTATTAATCGACTGTTTATGCTATCGGTAAGACTGCCAATCAACGGTGGCTATTAGTAGTTAAGTTTTTGGGAAATCAAAAATTATGTGTGGATTTTCGATTGAGCAGGGAGTTGGCACACTAATCTCTACGTTGTTCAAGAGCCAATTGTAATATCAATCATAAAAAGCATTATTTAAAAAGAACTAGTTCGGGCTGGGCGCGGTGGCTCACGCCTGTAATCCCAGCACTTTGGGAGGCCGAAGCAGGCGGATCACCTGAGGTCAGGGGTTTGAAACCAGCCTGGCCAACATGGTGAAACCCCATCTCTACTAAAAATACAAAAATTAGCCAGGCATGGTGGTGGGTACCTGTAATCCCAGCTACTCCGGAGGCTGAGTTAGGAGAATTGCTTGAACCTGGGAGGCAGAGATTGCTGTGAGCGGAGATCGCACCACTGCACTCCAGCCTGGGTGACAGAGCGAGACTCTGTCCCAAAAAAAAAAAAATAAATAAATAATAATTTAAAAATAAAAATAAAAATAAACTAGTTCATACTTACATTTCCCGCCTTTCTTTCCCTGAAATAAAATTAGAAAAATTTAACAATTACTTAACTTTTACGATGTGTCACTGCAGTCTTTCGACTTTCCCCAAAAGCAGCACACACTCCCGTGTCTGTGCCTTTTCATAAGCTCTTTCTTTGACCCGATGCTCTCTCTTCTGACCCATCTCCAGTGTCAACTTGAAAAAAGTGCCTTCATTTCTCAACGGCCAGCCAGCGTTTTGTCAGCTGTGAACATTTTCTGTGACCTCACTCCCTGTCCCAGTCAAAAATGCAGCCCTCTCACCCTGGGTTCCCATAGCACCTGTCTTGTCCCTTTATGTATAACCTTTAACCCTCTTTTAGACGATGAGCTCAAAGACTGTGCAACGTGCCTCTGAATCCACAGCCCCTACCCGTGTTCAATAAATGCTTACCATTAATAAATTAGATTTAATTATGTTAATTTTTTTTTTTTTTTTTGAGACGGAGTCTCGCTCTGTTGCCCAGGCTGGAGTGCAGTGGTACGATCTCAGCTCACTGCAACCTCCACATCCCAGGTCCAAGCGATTCCCCTGCCTCAGCCTCCTGAGTAGCTGGGACTACAGGTGCACACCACCACGCCCAGCTAATTTATTTTGTATTTTTTAGTACAGATGGGGTTTCACCATGTTGGCCAGGATGGTCTCAATCTCCTGACCTTGTGATCTGCCCACCTCGGCCTCCCAAAGTGCTGGGATTACAGGTGTGAGCCACCACACCCAGCCTAATTGTGTTAATTTTAGTGTTGGCATTGGAAAGGGAGGGCTGGAGATGTTCTCTGCTGGGGTGAGATGGGGAGAAATGCAGGAGGAAAAAAATGCAGCTGTAATTCCAACCCGGACCGTGAGAGCAAGTGAATTCCTAGAGATGGCAGTCAGACCTAAGCTTCAGTGGGCGTGGAGGAAATGGTGGAGGAGCAGTAAAGGAGCTCTTGTTGGAGGTGAGACGCATCCGTGACATCACATCCCGTGAGCACACACCCCATGGATCCAGGAAAGCCCAGTATATACCCGCTGATCCCCTCTAAGGACTAATCACACCCCCTCTCACTATCCAAATCGTCCCAATATGGAAGGTTAGTTATAGTCTTCCTAACTATAGGGACAACAGGGCTCTCCGTGGAAATCAACATCTATTAAGCCCTAAAATGCGTACCTTTCATTGTTATTTGTTAGAATACAAATCTTAGAGAATGCAACCACCTTCGCCCAAAGTTCTAAAACTTTCGAGAACGTGTTCCAAGTGAGTTAAAAAGTTCAGGAGTCTCTGGCTGGGGATGCTGGGCTTAATACCTAGGTGACGGGTGGATCTGTGCATCAAACCACCATGGCACTTGTTTACCTGTGTAACAAACCTGCACATCCTGCACATGTACCCTGGAACTTAAAATAAAAATAAAAATAAAAATTTAATGATTTTTAAAAAGCTCAGGAGTACAAAAACCTGAAACATCAAAGCTGTACCCTGGGCTGGGTGCAGTGGCTCACACCTGTAATCCCAGCACTTTGGGAGGCCAAGGAGGGCAGATCACCTGAGGTCTGGAGTTCAAGACCACCCCGGCCAACATGGTGAAACCCCATCTCTACTAAAATCTACTAAAATACAAAAATTAGCTGGGCATACCGGCCGGCACCTGTAATCCCAGCTACTCGGGAGGCTGAGGCAGGAGAATTGCTTCAACCCAGGAGACAGAGGTTGCAGTGAGCTGAGATCGTGCCATTGCACTCCAGCCTGGGCAGCACAGCAAGACTCTGTCTCAAAAAAAAAAAAAGCTGTACCCTACCAGGTAGGATTATAGGCTGTACCTCCTAGTTATGGGGGCGTCTACACTTTCTACATCTGTGGAGCAGGTGGGATCATCACATCGCACAGTGCAGGAGGTACCATCTGCATCTGGTACATGTGAGTGGCACCCCCGGAGCTGTGTAGCGGACACCAGCTTAGCACTAAGCAGCTACCCTGGAAGGTTCGGATTCCTGAGACAACCCAACCAAGGGTCCTGATGTCCCAGGAAGTCCCCCAGCCTTTTCTTTCCTCCCCAACAGTCACTTCCTGAAGCCCTCTAACCACGTTACAAAGTCAAGCTCCATGCTACCGTAGTCAGGACCCACAGAGGAAAGCCCCTGACTGGAGCCCACATTCCTGTGAGCTCAGCACAATACCTTAGGTATTCTGGCAAGTGGAGTTTGTCCGTCTTGGTGACCACCAGGGCCACTTCCCTACAGAAGCCCCGCTGGCAGGCTTTGATGCTCTCATTCAGAAGGTCTTCGTAGGCTCGCCCCCCAGAAACTCGCTCTATGTCGCTGATCACCCAGATCACTGAGCACTTGTCAATGGTCTGCAAAACATGACCACGGCATGTGTCAGCACAGGAATGGAGTCACAGTTCCTGAGGACCGATTCCCTAATGTATCCCTTAAGCCTCTCCCTCCAGTCCCACCCCTCACCGCTCCCCACCGCACTCTGCACTAGCTGGACTGAGCTATGGGTCATTTCTCATATGTGCCTTGTTCTGTTAATTCCCTGGCCACAGCCTCTGCCTAGCCCCCATTTGTCCCTCAAGATTGTGGAGGACCTCTCGGGCACTGGGCTGGCCTCTGCATCCTGTAACACCTGGACTTACCTCCCGCAGCGCCTCTGAGACACAGTGACTGCACCGTGTCTGCTGTCTGCCCCCTGATGGGAAGCGACTGTCTGCACCTTTCCTCTTGGGATCCACCTCACCTCAAGCCCAGTGCTTAGCACACAGGAGAGGCTTCACAGAAGTTTGTGGCATTAGAGATTGACAGAATTCCCTAAATCAGTCCTCCAGTCCCAGTCCCCCATCCATCACTGGTTTGCTTTATCTCAGTTGTTCCCTGGGGAAAATTCTTGTTTTTCCAGAACTAGGTTTGGTGGTGCACCTACCCTCAAGCTGTCACCTGACGGCAGCATTTTGATGTTTGACTGCCCCTGCAGTTTCAGGGCAAAGCCACCAGATGGCAGCAGGGAGCCAGAAACCATATGACAAGGTGCAAAGGCCAATGAACATGAAACAACATATTAATGGCATGAATGTTGCTTTATTAAATATGCAACTTTCACATGACGATCATGTGTAGCCTTGTGACATGTCTCTAATTGTATTGTTACTCTTGTCTTACCTCCACATAATGAAAATCTGGTTCAACTCAGGGATTGAGTTTGTGTTTCCTCAGTGCTTTGCATACAAAGGGGTGACATGTTTGTGACTTGAAAATTAAATCATCATTTTGCTTTATACCAGTAGTTTTTAACTAGTAGAGATTTTGTGCCCCAGAATATATAAACAGTCTCCAATTTGTGATGATTCAGCTTACAATTTTTCTTTTCAACTTTACAATGGGTTTACTGAACAATTGGTAAGTCCGGTACAATTGGGGCTAATGATGGTTATGATTCCAGCTTACAGTGGGCTTATCAGGATGCAGTTCTATGGTACATCAATGAGAATCTGTATTTGGCAAAAAATGTCTGGAGACATTTTTAATTGTGACAACCTTGCGGAGGTACTTGCAGGTAAAGGCTAAGGATGCTGCTAAACATTCTTCAGTGCCCAGGACAGCCCCACCCCAGCTCCCATCCCACAAAGAATTATCTGGCAGCCCAAAATGTCAAGAGATTGAGAAACTTTATCCAGGGCAGTGGGTTTCAGCTTGCTTTTAGCAAGAGAGGCTTTTCCAAATGAAATCTTAGTTAGAATTCCAACATATAAACTTGATTTTTAAAAAGCAGAACTGCTCTGGTTGAATTGGGAGTGCAGGACCCAGAACCATCATCAGCTCAATGCCCTCTACTCTCTGTCCATGAACCTTTTGGCTCCATACATCATTGCTTAAAAAGCATCAGTTTCTCAAGTTAGAGAAACCCCTTGGATTATAGGGAAGTAATGAGGCCCAAGTGGTAAAGAGACTCGTGTAGGGCCACACGACGATGGATCCTGTCTCTCCTCTATACGTGAATGGACTTTGATTTAGGCAAGAAAATAAAAATCATTACGGCCCTTCTGCTTCCCAAACTATAATCAACTTAGAAAAGCTTTGGACTCTGGGCCAGATGTGGTGGCTCAAGCCTGTAATCCCAACATTTTGGGAGGCTAAAGCAGGCAGATCACTTGAGCTCAGGAGTTCACCAGCCTGGGCAATATGGTAAAATCTCATCTCTACAAAAAAAAAAAAAAAATTAGCTAAGTGTGGTTGTGTGCAGCTGTAGCCCCAGCTACTCGGGAGGCTGGGACAGCAGGATTGCTCAAGCCCAGGAGGTCGAGGTTGCAGTCAGCCATGATTATGCCACTGCACTCCAGTCTGGGCAACAGAGCAAGACGCTGTCGCAAACAAAACAAAACAAAACAAAAGTAGAAGCAGCTTCCAACTCTGTAGTGCCAACAGTGGGCAGAGAATGGTCCAGCCAGCGGAAGGCCATAAGGATGCCAGGCTGGGTGCTCCTCAAGGGCAGAGCCCCCGTCACCTTCATATTCCCTATGGTCCTGGTAAGCCACAAGTGCCTAAGTTTACTAACATGAGAAAAGGACAGCAACCATAAAAGGTGCAGTGGTTAAATTTCAGACCGACCCCACACAAAGCTCCCACTGCCAGGGTTTGGTAAAGTTAGTGTCGCAGAAGATACAAAAAAGCATTTCGATAAAACCAGAACTGCCAGATTTAGGAGTAGATGAGGTGGCACTCCACCACCCCCAACCTGCATCTCCCCAGGCCCCTGCGATGAGAATGGGACTCAGAGGGGTTCAGAGACATGCCTCAAGTCACATGACTTCTAAGTGGCAGATCAGATTCAGGGACATCTGAATTCATAACGGGTTTTAGGGAAGGCAAGACTGGCAGCCTGAGAGACATAGGGAGGGCGACTGTGTTGTTCTCCCTGCAAAGAGGGGGGTCTTGAGTAACTTCTTGCGAGAGGAGGTCAAAAAAACCCACAAGAATGCAGGGGAGCCGGGCCAGGCAGAGCACGGTGGGAACCATCCCTTGCTTCAGCCTGACCTCCTCAGAGCACATTTTCTAAGCCAGATCTGCCGTCTTTGATAAGCTGCCCAGTGTATCTGAACTGGCTGCAGCCACAGCTCCATCCAGCCAGAGGCCCTGGCAGCCTTCCTGGGCTGTCACTCTCTTGGCTGGGCCTGGAACTAGCCAAGATTCGCAATGTCCACCCCAGGATCCGAGGTCTTGCAGAAACTAAGGCTCACAAGGCCAGGCCTGAGCCACTGACCAAGGGGAAGGACACAGAGACTGCCTTCCTCCTGCAGGAGGTGGATAATACAGAGCGTGCCCTGGGGGAGGTGGGGTAGATAGAGCCCCAGCAGGGAAGTTAGGAAACCTGCTCTCCAGTTCAAGGCTGTGTGGTCCTGGACAAGTGACTTTCCCTCTCTGAGCCTTCATGTCTTCATCTGTACAATCAGGGCAGAGGCTAGAGCTTGCTCTAGATTGTGACTGGAAGCCATGGTCACCAAGCTCCCCTGGCGCAGTCATTCATCTAAACAAACCTGCAGAGTTTAAAGAACTGGATTCTTCAGCAGCTGCTGTGCTGCTCACAAGTCACTGATGCTGGTCCCCCACTCCCAGTCCCCTTCCAGCTCCTGGGCTCCTGTGTTCCTCCCACCCTGTGCTCCAGAGCGCCTCTGTTTACCATGCCCTTTCTCAGTCACATGTCCCAGTCCCTCTCTACCTGCAAGTTTTCCCAGGAAGCCAAACTCTGGAGCAGTAGTACTAAAGACCCCGGAACTTTTCCAGGCATGTCTTCCACAGTCTCCCTCCTCCACGGACCCCATGCTCCTTCTCCCATTCACCCAGGAAGACTCGCCCTGCCCCTGCCACGCCAGCTTCCTCAGCCCTCCAGCTCTATGCTGATGCTGCTTACAGCCAACGCAGTTGCAGTCTCTTGGTTCTTGGTGACTGGCTGCAGCTTCTCTGCTTTGTCCCTAACACTTGGCCTCCCAATTCCATTCTGTCCTTGGTCACTCTGTTTCCTCTTAAGCCACTCTATTGCTGGTCTTTCTCATACATCACACACACTTGTCCCAGCTCCAATAGTCATGTCCTATGATTCCTCCCTCCCCACTTTCTCTGGCTACCCATATCCTGCCAGGGCCCTGAGACTTAGAACATAGAAATTAGAAGAATTTAATTCCAATGAACTCATAAAATCCCTGACGCTGAAACCTGAGCATTCTTTGTTGCTTGAGAAACGGTAGAGGAGTTTAGGGAAGAGAGAACTAAACCTACGAAAGACAGTCACCTTTTTCCACATCTCGTCCCTCTTGCTGTTGAAGTCGCCTGTGCCTGGGATGTCCACCAGCACGACCCCTTCTGGGATCAGGTCAGATTTGGGAAGTGTCACTTCCACATGTTTGATCAAGGGCCAGATGTGCATCTCAGCAGCCTCTCCATCCCAATCTCTCCTCTGTGTGCGGATGTAGGGGTCCAGCTTGATGGACAGCTCTTCTGCCTGAAGAAGGAGGACAGAGTCACACACACCAGCCATGCACCCAGCTCTGTTCACCCTGGTTGGCTGTGATGCAGGTTCATGGTAAGTATGCTGAGTAAGGGTAAGAAGTGCATCCGACAGGAGGCCTGCAATCAGGTCTGTAGGACCTAGAACCTGAGAGCCAGGAAGGACCCTGGAGAGGAGGAAGTTCAAGATCCTTACCTTACAGATGAAACAAAACCAATGCCAGCTAAAATGGGACTTTAGGGAAGTTATAGTATTGCTGAATAGTAAGTTTATCTTCTAAACTGCATTCAATTCTAAAATTAACGTAATATGTAATTGACATTTTCATTACCAGAGAGCTAGCAATGACTATAGAAAATTAACAGTGATATGGTAACCATATTTTCCAAACTGAAAATTGATCTGAAATTGGATCTTTTTTTTTTTTTTTTTTTTTTTTTTGAGACAGAGTCTTGCTCTGTTGCCCAGGCTGGAGTGCAGTGGTGCGATCTCGGCTCACTACAAGCTCCACCTCCCAGGTTCACGCCATTCTCCTGCCTCAGACTCCCCAGTAGCTGGGACTACAGGCGCCCGCCACCACGCCTGGCTAATTTTTGTTGTATTTTTAGTAGAGACAGGGTTTCACCATGTTAGCCAGGATGGGCTGGATCTCCTGACCTCGTGATCTGCCCGCCTCGGCCTCCCAAAGTGCTGGGATTACAGGCGTGAGCCACCGCGCCCGGCTGAAATTGGATCTTAAAAAGAGTTTTTAAAATTTATCTTCTGATTACAAAAAATACCTTGATATGTAGGCATTTCTAGAATATTTTAATGATGGTGGGTGAGAGAGGGAATAGTTCTTACACCACGGTTCCTACTTAAACATGTCTTGGGACAATGACACATCCATGCCAGCAACTATGACAGTAAATCTCAACTGGGGTACTTCAGAGGACAGGGGATTTGGGATGTATGGTGGTCATTGTTAAATAAATTTCTATAGAATAGTCCTGAAAGAAAGATAAGAATGTCAGTTCTTAAGAGAGTTTAAATTAAATCGCTGGATTTGTTGCAATCTGGGTAAGGAGTAAGTGATTTCATCAATTTCAACCAAATGATAAACCGCGAAAGAGGAGATAATAAAAGCTCTTTAAGATATTGTAATTTTAAAGTAGAGCAGATACCGTAAGAGAGAAGTCCAGGAAAAGGTATGGGCTTGAAAAGCCCCTTTCTACAAGAGGGCTCAGCCCCATAAACTGGTTCTGGGCAAACATCATTACAGAAGGCCAACTCAGATTCTAGGATCTCCAGTGGAAACCCTGAGTTTGTAAGCCCACTCATTGAGATGGTAATTCTGTTCACCTTGTTTCCGTGGGTAAATTTATGACGCTGGGAAGCAGTATTTCTAAATATAGAGTTGGCAAAGACATTGATACCCTTGTGTAAGTTGCGTGTATTCAGATAAAACAACTAGTTTTGTAATCATTGTGTTTCTTAGACATGCTCAGTCTATGTTTTAGATATTAGAAGTGTTATGATTTTAATAGTAATATTCATCTTAAAACTTTAAGAAATGGTCACTGTATTTGTTTGAGTTTCCAGATATGCAAGAGATAGCAACATGCTTGGAAAAGGTTTCATTCATTTGATTTTTAAGTTGCCTAGTCAAGTATTTAAACATTTTAAGAGGCTCCAGTATATTGAACTTTAACTGCAACGCAAAAAGCCTAAGGAAATGTGATTAATTATGTAAGTATCATTAAATATTTAAGGAAGATTTGCTTTGTTAATCAGGAGATCATTGAACATTAAACTTTACGACATGTATAAAAATTGTACCCATTTTACCAATAATCACTAGATTTATAAATAGAATAGCAATATTTTAAAGGTATATTTAAAGGTGAGAGATACAAGAAAAACTAGGTTTTTAAATATATAGTCTTCCTAAATTGAATGTTGATTCCACAAATATTTTGTTTTAATTCAGAAATTGAATTTTAACTTAAACAATGTTTATAAAAGCAAGAATATCATTCTACTAGTTGCCTATCGAATGTCCATCCTGTCCCTCTTTTATGCCAGCAGAATCCTGATTTTCTGTCTGATTGGGGAGGCAGTGGAGTGAAACTGGTCTAAATAAATCATGACAAGTCTGCTTTTCACTTTCTCTGGACTCCCTTTCAGCCAGGAAGGGCCATGTGGCTCAGTTCAAAACTCTGAAATCTACACAGAAATTTGTCAGAGGTATTTCTGGGAAAGTTTTTACTTTCTGATGAAAGGGGAGATGTGGCTGATGCCAACCTTTTCTCCACTTCTTCCTTCCAGGAGGCTAGCATGAAGTCTAGCACTCCAGGAGCCATCTCACGGCAATGGGGGTGACGGAAGGCAAAGGGAACCAGAGATGCTGATATTGGCATTGCTGAGCCACTAAACCAACCCCACCCCTACTGCCCCCAAACCTCTTACAGGAGAAAAGGAATAAATCCCTGTTTGTTTAAGCCACTGTAAGTCTTCTTAAAAAATCAATGGCAGCCCAAACTATCCCTAATTATTCTCAAGTAACTGTAAATAGTCTTTTTTTGTGCACAAGAGCTCCTCCATTCACATACTAAAAATTCCCATTTGATAGCCATAAATAATGAGGATAACTTGGGCTGTGGATACTTCTGATTTGGGTAGCAACTTATTTCTTATTTCACACAAACACTGTACCACAAGCCCATCCCCTGAAACAGATTCAACTGTTAGACTTGAGACCCAGGATGAAATCAAGGAAAAAACGAACTTGACGCTACCTCTTCCGCCTTGAGGGTGATGACTCTGGAGGTGGGGATCTTCCTTTTGGGCTTCGCCCTCAGTAACTCCTCATAGTTCTTACTCTCTGCCCCATTTCCATAAATCATTTGTAGCTTCCAGGTGGCTTCCTCCACTGCCTCATCCCTGTTCCACGCATCTGCCTCTTCTCTGCCCAGCTCCTCCGTCCTATGCAGGAGTTTGGTCAGGTTCTTCAGCTCCTCCCTCCACTCCTGCCAAGGCAAAGTAGGGCCAAGCCCCTCTTGACGCAGACACAGAGAACACCGACAAACAGAGGGACCCATTGCCGCCTGTGGAGGGCCAGGGGGCTGCATATTCAGAAAATCTAGGTCATCTATCTGGGGTCTTGAAGAGGGGAATGGCTTGCCCAAAGTCTCATAAAAATGCAAGGACCAGGCTAGACCCCCTCCCCAGCTCACTTGATGGGCTCTTTTCATTCAACAAAGGCATGAGCTGTATTTGCCAGGAATATAATGTTATCTCTGACAGACAGTGAGAAGGAAAGAAACAAAACGAAGAAAAAAAGGAAGGGAAGGAAGAAGGAAAGGAGGGAGAGATGGAAGGAAGAGGAAGGAAGGAAGAAAGAAAGGAAGGAAGGAAGGAAAAAGGAAGGAAGGGAAGGAAGGAGGGAGGAAGGGAACACTTACCTGGTCAGACAGAAGGTGGATTTTGGCCTCATACTGCACACAGCAGCCAGAGCTCACTTGTACAATGCAGGAAGTACATATGCTTTCTCCAGACACTGGTAGAAACATTGCTTGCTGGATGATGGCATTGATCAGGGAGCTCTTCCCAGCCCCGGTGCTTCCAAATAATCCAATATAGATTGGGTCCACTGTCGGCTTTTCAATCAAGGCAAGAAGCCTATTTCTGGATGAATTTTAAAATGCACATTGTCATGATCATCAAAGTTTAGACTGAAGAGCATTGAAACAGAATGCAAAGGAACTGAATTCTAATCCTGGGCACGTCACTGCAAACTGAGTCTCTGTTCTCTCCTCTGTCAAAGGAGAATATCAATCCCTGTTTACTACACAGAGTTGGCCTGGGGATCTAATGAGACTATCTAAAAATATTTGGTAATGATAATTCTACACAATCCCTGTAATGTCTATATAGATGTGAGGTGTCTTTATTTGTATTCACTGGAAATTGCATATTCTTTTTGTTTGTTTATTTATGTGTCTGAGACAGGATCTCACTTTGTCACTCAGGCTGGAGTGCAGTGGTGCAATCATGGCTCACTGCAGCCTTAACCTCCTGGGCTCAAGTGACTCTCTCGCCTCAGCCTCTGAAGTAGCTGGAACTACAGGCATGCTCCATGATGCCTGCCTGGCTAATTTTTTTGTATTTTGTATAGAGACAGGGTTTTGCCATATTGCTCAGGCTGGTCTCAAGTGGTCCACCTGCCTCGGCCTCCCAAAGTGCTGAGATTACAGGTGTCAGCCACTGCACCTGGACAGAAATTGCATATTCTTGACCCTAGAAATACAATGTATACAGACATGAAGTATTAATAGTGTTAGGAGCAACACAGAGTCTTACTGAGCAGGAGAAATTGTAGCCTCAGCACCACTCAAGTCCTTCAAGTCAGCAGAGCACAAATAGTTGGGGACATGAGCTCAGAGTCACACAGCCTGGGGTGAATTCTGGACCCTCTCACTGACTACTGATGTGACTTCGTTCAAGTCTGGGCCTCTCTGAGCCTCAATTTCAGTAAAATGGAAGCAATCATAATAGCTCCTACTTTATAGGAGTGTTGAATGGATTAAATGATATTTGATATATATAAAGCACTTAGCAGATTACCTAACAGTGACAGCTCAATGAATGGCAACTATCCCATAGCTACAGAAATTTGTATCCCTCTTTTCTTAGTTTCTAATTAAATAGTCCCTTTCCTTGTTGGGGGAAAGCACCTGTAATCGCCTAAGGAAAGACACTGACATAAAATTTTAGGGTTGCGGATTTCAGACTCACATGAGATACTTGACTCCATTAGGGATGCTGTCATCCAGGAAGACAGACTGAATAAGTTTCTGATAAGTGTTGCTCAAAACCCTTCTGGTCCTTGATTCCAATTTTTCATCTGGAATTAACAGAGAGATGTCACCTGTAGGTACCTGGCAGGGATAAAGTACTAGGTCTCCAAAGGAGGTGTCTGTTGAACATCGCAGAGAAGGGGAAAAAAAATGAAATGAAAAGCCGATTAAACAAGATAGTGGGTTATCTCACACTAGGGATGGTGGCTCACTGGAGACAGCAATCACTGGTTCTGAAAATCTCCAAAGAGCCAGGCTGCTCTGAAACTCTGGTAATAGAAGTTATGGTATGCTTTGCCATGGACTTCAGCCCCTTCTAGATTTTTCCCTCCTGTGGTCATAAAAAGAAAAAAAAAATGCAAGGACACCATGCTGACACCCACAGAAGTACCAACCTAATCATTTTCACCAGCTTTGTTCTAATCTGGAAGAAGTTGTTTTGATAACAACCCTCCTGCCCAGAGATGCCTGGAGACAAATTGCCTAACTGCATACCGCTACAGAGACTTTGAGCCCTCTCTTTCCAAAACAGGTTCATTTGATGTTTCATCCAGCTTCAGAATTTAACCTCCTCTTCCTTTGACCATTTTAACATACTTAGAACAGAACAGAACCATGTTAAAACAACAGTTCCAGGACACTCACATTCCTTAAGAGCACTCTGCTCCATGGAGGGAAATGCTCGGAACCGCTGGTCTCGATCTGATTTCCTTCTTTTTCTTGTTGGTTCTTTATATAAATCATCTTCAACTAGAGATAAACAAAGGATATATAAGATTATAGGTGTTGGGGTATGGTATTCTTGCCTCACCTCTATGAGCATACAAACCCAAAGGGTCTAACAGACTGGCTGGGTGCAGTGGCTCATGTCTGTAATCCGAAGTGTGAGGGATTACATGCCTGGGAGGCCAAGGTGGGAGGATTGCTTGAGGTCAGAAGTTCGAGACACGCCTGGGCAACACAGCACGACCCCTTGTCTCAAAAAAAATTTTTTTTTGGTAAAGACAGGGATCTTACTGTGTTGCCTAGCAGGCCAGAGTGCTGCGGCATGATCACGACTCACTACAACCTCAACCTCCCAGGCTCATGTGATCCTCCCACCTCAGCCTCTAGAGTACCTGGGACTACAGGCACACACCATTACACCTGGCAAATTTTTGTAGAGACAGTGTTTCAGCATGTTGCCCAGGCTGGTCTCGAACTTATCAAAAAATATATATATATTTTTTTGATTAGCCAGGTGTGGTAGTGTGCACCCGTAGTCCTAGCTACTCAGAAGGCTGAAGTGGGAGGGTCACTTGAGCCCAGGAGTTGTAGGCTGCAGTGGGCTATGATTTTGCCACTGCACTCCAACCTGGGTCATACAAGACCCTGTCTCAATAAAAAATAAAAAAAGAGGAACTGCTTCCAGCTCTATCTTCCCATAAACTCATTTGGGAAAAAACACGGTTGGATCATTCCAGCTTGGTTCCTACTTCTCAGAGTCACAAGACTGTCTGCATTTAGTGCCAAAATGTAGAGTTCAATCTATCTCCCCAGATAAAAAGTTTCTATTTGCAACTTCTCAGAAGCCAAAGTGGCTGTACATTCTTCACCAAATGCCAAGTCTTAGGAAATCAACCACCTGTGTAGAGAAAAGCTGAAGATGGGGTTAAGTGTGCGGTGAGGAAAGGCCTCTGGGAGGTCTTTTCAGACTAGGAAAGAAAGCGACTAGAAGCAGAATGCAAAGGAAAACAGGGGCCAGGTGACCAGAAAAAATTACATCTTCTTGAGCCTCAATTTATTCATCTTGAAAATGAGAGAACTGACAAAAAAAATACACATGCATTACAAGAGTTTGGATGGATGCCCTTCAGAGATCCTTCAAAATTTGGGGAAATTTTTTTCCTTCTTCGCTTGGAGACATCAGCAGCTGCTTCCTTGCATAATAAGCAAGAATAGAAATCACCTAGAAGCAGATCTTTGTAGCTCTGCGGAGATTCATTCACTTAAGTGGTTTCCCTTGGTTATGAAGTGAAGGGCTTGTTGGGCCCATCATCCTAAAGAAGGGGTATAACCAAAATGTTGTGTTTTAGATGGATTTTAGAAAACACCCCTTGGTCGTGTTTACCTGGCTAGAAAGGGGCAAGAGGTGGATCTTTTGGGGTGAAGGTTGTTGAAAATGGTTCTAACCCAGGGCTCCTGGGGCTGGCCTGTGCCTTAGAAAATGGCCATGAGGTGAGCCGAAAGAGTAGATCCCCAAGAATCACAGGGAGGCCATGAGGCTCCAAAACTGAGTGTGACATTCTGAGGTCATTCCCTGCAGAATCACAGAGAAGAAATGTCACATGGCACCCAAGAATGGCAGCCCACACAGAAGGCCCAGTCTCTGCCTGAGGGCTCCAGACACAGATCTCCCAGGCAATTCAGGCAGCCCTCCCTCTCTGTTCAACCTTGCATCTTCCAGTACAAATGGAAGCCAATGCACACCCCGTAGAATATTCTAGTGCAAGCCATGCTATTTGCCAAGGCCTGAATCTCTGCCACCTCATGCTCCATGCTCATGCCACAACTGAGAGTTGAGAGAGGTTACACTTCAACCCTTCCCTCTCAGACATTCTAACTGATGATTGAGCTCAAATTCAAGAATTTGCCTTGGCTCAGTTTGAGGACTGCCTTAGAACTAAATACCAAGTGGTTGCTGGCTCGGCGGCTGGAGCTGGAGAGGAAGAGGCAAAGAAAGAAGTCTGCTGGTCAGGCCCCTAGGCCAGCTACCGGCTGAAGAACACTTTAATCTGTGCTCCAAAAAGCATCTCAGAACTCCAGGATGTGTCCACAACCTGTCTGTGGAAAGAGTGGAAAGGGATGTAGACTTTGTAACTCAGGAACTCTTTTGGGTAAACAGTGTTTGCCTAATCTGTTAGCCATGTGTATAAAACAAGGGCCAAGTCCACACATCCAGGGCCCTTATTTCAACATTGTAAGGACTGGCAACAAATCTGATAAGAGTTTGGAAACTTATTTCTCAACTAAAGCAAAGGCTAGGAAGTCCAATACAGCAGGGTTTAAAACTTTTTCTTCAATTTCTAAAATGCAAAACTATCTGGAAAGGAGAAAGTATTCCATCTTGGATTTATACCATGTAAGGATAGTATTTTTATATTAGATTGTAACCAAAATAAACTTGTCTGAATTTAGATCACAGATCTTATTATTCTTATCCATCGCTCAAGCCCTTCCTTGCCCTTTCCAGCATTCTCCACCGAATCCTCCTAGGAAACCAGCTGTTGGGGTGGATAGCGGCAGTCCAAAAAGCGTAGTATACTGCTGCTGTTTCTTCTTGCCGCCACAAGGTGTCACTTTTGAAAACTGATCCCCCAACAGCCTGAGCTGAGATGCGGTTTCATTGTTGACTGTTGAAATTTTTTTTTCCCGAGACGGGGTCTCCTCTCTCGCCCAGGCTGGAGTGCAATGGCAGGGTCACGGCTCACTGCAGCCTCAACCTCCTTGGCTGAAGCAATCTTCCGACCTCAGTTCCCAAGTAGCTGGAACTACAGGCACTCACCATCACGCCTGGCTAATTTTTTTTCTTTGTTTTTTTTGTTTGTTTGTTTTGTTTTGTTTTGTTTTTCAGCGATGAGGTCTTGCTGTGTTGCCTAGGCTGGTCTTGAACTCCTGGGCTCAAGAGATCCTCCTGCCTTGGCCTCCCAAAGTCCTGGGATTACAGACATGATTCAGACCATTGCCAGAAACTGCCAGAAATCTTCCAAGTAAAACAATCCCATTCCTCTAGGCTAAGCTCAACTGAGGGGACCCCAAAGTGGCAACTCTTCCTATATGCCTGCTCAGGCTTGCTTCAGATGCTAGCATCACCCCACTAACTCAGAAACACTGCTTCACCTTGCCCCTAAGGAAATCCATCCCCTTGGAGTGAGGAAATGTTCCCTCTTCAGTCCTCAAAACACAAAGGATATGATACGCCACTGTTTTCTGCAACTGGGGGTTACATCCCTGTCATTGTCCTATAGGGAAGGCTCCCTCATTGGCTCCAGGGACCCAACACCAGCCTTCTGAGGGAGGGAAGCCACCTGCACTGACTCCAATGTGAGTCACCCTTCCAGGAGCCACTCCAAGGCACCTACATCTCTCCTTCTAAGGAAAGCCACCTAATGTCATTCCAGGGGTCTTGTAAGAGAGGCTACCTTCAGAGAGTCCAAGGCAAGGTGACTTTCTGGAACATTATTATTATTGAGATGGAGTCTCACTCTGTCGCCTAGGCTGGAGTGCAGTGGCACAATCTTCGCTCACTGCGACCTCCGTCTCCCGGGTTCAAGTGATTCTCCTGCCTCAGCCTCCCAAGTAGCTGGGACTACAGGCACACACCACCACACCCAGCTAATTTTTGTATTTTTAGTAGAAATGGGGTTTCACCATGTTGGTCAGGCTGGTCACGAACTCCTGACCTCATGTGATCCACCTGCCTCGGCCTCCCAAATTGCTGGGATTACAGGTGTGAGCCACCGTGCCCAGCCTGGAACATTATTTTTTTTTTTTTTTTAAGGAAAAAGCTGCACTTATTTAACTGCTGGCCAAACAGTTCACTTCATTATGAACAGGCTATTTCAGTTACCGTTGAAATATCTGATCTTCATTCACTATTTAAACTTGTCATGAGAAAGCACCTTCTGAATAAAGAGTAAGGAACAACGACAACAGTGAAATATAGTCCCAACCTATTTGCCTTTTATCCTATAACAGTAATCAGTTCCTATATCCTCCATCAGAAGATACTGCAGAGATGTTACCTGGATGTGGTTCCTGGCCAAAAACATCCTTTGTTTCTGCCATTCCTTGTTACGTGAACTCCTGCTCTTCTCAGCTTAGGAGAACCAGCCTGTGAAGACAAAGTACAAAGACAGGTGGGGCAGCGGAATTTGAAAATACAGAAAGCAAAACCTAAGGATGTGTCAATCTGCTTATGTGGTATTTCTGCCCATTCCAACTTATCTCTGAATCCCTCACAACACCTAGTACACTACTTGATGGAAATATAACAAAGACTAGTGTTTGAACACTGGTTTCCAATGATACTTAGGCCAGGCGGGGTGGCTCACGCCTGTAATCCTAGCACTTTGGGAGGCCAAGGCAGGAGGACCACTTGAGGTCAGGAGTTCAAGACCAGCCTGACCAACATGGTGAAATGCCGTCTCTACCAAAAACACAAAAATTAGCCAGGCGTGGTGGTGGGTGCCTGTAATCCCAGCTACTCGGGAGGCTGAGGCAGGAGAATCTCTTGAACCTGGGAGGCGGAGGTTGCAGTGAGCCGAGATGGAACCACTGCACTCCAGCCTGGATGACAAAGCGAGACTCTGCCTTGAGAAAAAAAAAAAAAAAGAATCTAAACCAGTATTACCTGAGAGCTTTAGAGTAACTCACGCTAAAATGAGAATAAGCCTCTGGTGACCAGAGCTGTGAAGGTGAATTTATATAGCTTCGCTGCTTTGGGTGGTATCGGTGCTCCATTGGGGCAAGCCTTGAACCCTATGCCAGTGATATTTAGTTCCAGTAAGTCTCAGCAGGGATCTGGGAAGTGGATGGAACATTAAATATTCCTAGAGTTCCCTGGAGTTGCTTTCGGGGGCTGCTGACTGGGGAAGGAGATGCAGTGACTTGGTTCCCTGGACCTTCCTCACCAAGCGCAACTTCCACCAGGAGGACACCCCTCCTGGGCTCTCCTTGCAGCTTGCAGCATGGAGCATCTGCAGGAGGGAGAGGAGAGGCACATCCAAAAGAAAAAGGGACAGATCCAGTTGGTCTCCAGTCCACCAGCAGATAGGGCTTGGACATAGAGGGAGAACTGGACCCGTGGAGGCTCAGCACAGAGGGCATTGCCCAGACAAGGTAGAATCTGCTAGCCTGGAGCTGCTTCATCTCCACCCATAGAGAAGAACTTGAGGAACATGAGTGGGGAATACCCAACATGCTTACTTGCCGTTACCTGATGTTTCTGTTTGGATCACTCAGCCGTGTATTTCAAAAGCAGAGTCACCAGCCCTCCTGAAATATGCAAAATCACCTTTGATCTGTCCTACTAGACCCACAGGCTGTTATTTAGGGAAACTATGTCTCATTTACACATTAACCCCAAATTAAAATCACCATTCATCAGTTACTCTTAGTTTGGTTTGCAGATATTAACTGACTAAACGGCTTCTGTATTCGGTGGGTGTTGGGTGAATGGGGTGACAGCCCCTATTAAGTGCAAGATTCTGAGTCTTAGGTAGAGCTCTTTCCCTCTCCCTTCCTCCTCTCTGCAGCCCATTTTCAGACCATCCCACACTCCTTACAGTTCTCCAAAGCAGGGTATCCTATTGAACTGTTGAGCATTTTAGCACATGTGGGGTGCCCTTCCCTTCTTCTCACAGGTGAATTCCTGCTTTTGCTTCAAAATCCTGTTTTAGTGTTTCCTCTGTGAAATGGTGTCTGATTCCCACTCATTCCCCCTCCGTGTCCCCGCTGCTCCATACACACCTGTGTTATAACACTGACTGTGCTGTGCTGTGCTTACGTCTCTTCCTCCTGGTTGAACCACTCGAGGTCAGAGGACTGCATTTTTTTCAGTGGTGCATTTCTATCAAGAAGGGCAATGACTAACTAAATGTTAGCTGAATGAATAGATAACATAATGGATGGGAAGCTTTTGATGAGATTCCACACCGAAGGATGTTTAAAAGCTAAATTTGTTGTTTTGGTCTGGTGGTTTGTTTGCTTGTGACAGTCTTGCTCTGTTGCCCAGGCTGGAGTGCAGTGGCACAATCTCAGTTTACTGCAACCTCCACCTCCTGGGTTCAAGCGATTTTCCTGCCTCAGCCTCCAGAGTAACTGGGATTAGAGGCATTGCACCATCATGCCTGGCTAATTTTTGTAATTCTAGTAGAGATGGGGTTTCGCCATGTTGGCCAGTCTGGTCTTGAACTCCTGGACTCAAGTGATCCACCTGCTTCAGCCTCCCAAAGTGCTGGGGTTACAGGTGTGAGCCACCATGCCTGGCCCTGAATTCACTTTTGGTATGTAAGAGTCCTTGATTGAAGAGTAAAGCAAAGAGTAGAAATAAATAGTCAAGTATGCAAATGAAGCAGCACTCACAGTGAGGACTGCTCCACGGGGATGAGGAATATTTGATGTGAGGAAGGGAAGACACAGGTAAAGGCAGAAGATGGGGTGGGGGGGCGGCGCTTCACGGTGGTCTTTAAATGCATTACCTTACAGCTGCAAATAAAAGAGACATCTTGTATATTTTCTAGGGTTCCCAGAGGGTAGAAATATATCCACTAGGTGGAAGGTACAAGAAAGCATTTTGGCTTAACATTCTCAAGTAATCAGGGTTGTCCAAAATAGAATGAGCTCCCTTAGGAAGCCATGAGTTTTCTGCCTCCAGAGGTGTCTGAACCTATGTTGATATGACCACCTAGTAACGACATTGGAATAGATAAATTTTAAGCCTTCTTCAAATCCCAAGATTCCATGTTCTTACTTGAAATTTTCACCAGGAAAGCTGGTGGTAGAAGTGTTCTATGAGGTCACCAAGTTTCACAAGAGGCACAAGCAATTTCTGGTTTGGAATACTGAGTCAGAAATGCTGACACACATCAAAACCTAGGTGAGTTACGAGAAAAAAAAGGTAGATGTGCTATATAACGTGGGTAAATATACCACAATGCATGTCAATAATTTTAGGTAGGCTGTGATGACTCATATCTATAATCCCAGCACTTTGTGAGGCTGAGGAGAGAGGATTGATTGAGCCCTGGAGTTTGAGACCAGCCTGGGCAACCAAGTGAGACCTTGACACTACCAGAGAAAAAAAAATTAGCCGGTTGTGGTGACACACACCTGTAATACCCACTATTTGAGAGGTTAAGGTGGGAGGATCCCTCAAGCCCAGGAGTTCAAGGTTGCAGTGAGCTATGATTGCATCACTGCACTCCAGCCTGGGTGACAGCAAGACACTGTCTCAAAGAAAAAAAAATTAGATACAGAACTAGGATTACCCCTAGGAAAAAGATCTGTTGTTTTCTGAAGACCGCAGCTCAAGGAGTGATTCATATGAAATGTTAGGCATCATATTATCACAGCGAGCACTGGAAGCAAAACAAAATGTATGATCCAACCAGTGGACAAATCCATGGTCGACCTCCAGGACAGCTGGTGTGCTGGAATTCAAATTCTAGGAGGAAACAGTGGAGCCAGACAAAGTATAAAAGAACTGATAGACCAAGTTGATAAGAGTCGTGGATCATACAGACACTAAGATTAGGGCCCTTTAATTGAGAGAGCTGTGGATTAAAGGGCACAAAATCAAAAGGCTTTGAGTTTAGAGCAGAAGCAGCTGTGGTCACTGAATTTTGGAATATGGGTAGTGGTTTTGGCTTCTTTCAGAATCACAGGAACTTTAGTTCATTTGACTTCATTTACTAAATCAACAGTACACAGTGTCCAGCAAGGGCCATTAGCATGTAACTAGCTGGGGTTGGGTTGGGTTTAGCTGCATGCAATGAAGACAGAAAATCACACACCTTCCTCCGTAGCAGCATCTATGGTTTCCGTACACAAGTAATTTGTGAACTCTAACTGAAATTTGGAATAATTGGAAATTATGTGGTTGTGGTGGATTGAGCTTCAAATTCCTTTAGCCAATGTTCAAAGACTGGCGGGAAGGGATCATTTGATGACCAAACAGAAACACTGGCAAATGGAAAGGGATCATTTGCAAAAAGGCTAAGAGGACAGAAGAAAATAAACACCAAGTACATAAAAAGGGAAAGCGATAAACAAATGGGGGTAGTTTGGTACAGACATTCAGTATATAGTCATTGGGTTGAACTAAATGATGAGGTGGGAAGAACATTAGGCTGGAAATCCGGTGTGGAAGCTTCCAGCTCCAGCTTTCCCACCAATCAATAAAGCTGGAGGGCTTCAGACAAGTCGTTTTATCACCCTGGCCTCAGGTTTCCCATATGTAAGGCAGAGACTGAATTAGTCCTTAAAGTGTGAGTGTTCTCTGATTTAGATTGGTGCTAAAAAGATGAAAATTCTCATTTTGAAAATGTTACTTGTCATTGAAACTGAGACCGTACCAATGATTAGGGCTTCCATGTGGCCAAGAGCAGTACACTGAGAGCACTGTGATTTCAAGTGCACTGTATTAACGAGAAAATGAGCCACAGGGGTATAGTCCTTCTTCGAATCATCCTGCAGTCTATTTCCCCCCAAAGGGAAGGAATAGTGGTGTTCATCGTGAAAATTTGGTTTCTGTGGAGAAGCAATTGATAACAGTCCAAATTTATTGCTCAGATAAGCAAGGTTCTGCCTGTGTGTTTTATTTTGCTTGTATTTCAGCTATGTGGTTAGCACTGAAGTTTTGCTTTTAGTGCTTATTTACATTCATGTGCACTGAACCTAAGAATAGCATCTTTTAAATAAGACTGTGCACATTCAGCTAGATATAGGAAGGCCGCACAGAACTGGTTTCCTGATAAATAATTGTAACTTTTCACAGTTATTCTTGCTTCTCTCCCTCTCCTTTTCTTCTGTTTGTGTTTGCTTATCGTCCTTTTTCTTACAGGAAAATCACCGAGGCAACACAAATGCAGGTCATTCCTCTACTAGAACAGCGCATATCATGGCATTGAATAAAGAATGTGGGCCGGGTGCGGTGGCTCTCGCCTGTAATCCCAGCACTTTGGGAGGCTGAGGCAGGTGGATCACAAGGTCAGGAGTTCGAGACCAGCCTGACCAGCACGGTGAAACCCCATCTCTACTAAAAATACAAAAATTAGCCAGGTGTGGTGGCACGCGCCTGTAATCCCAGCTACTCAGGAGGCTGATGCAGGAGAATTGCTTGAACCCAGGAAGTGGAGGTTGCAGTGAGCCGAGATCACACCACTGCCAGCCTAGGCAACAAAGCGAGACTCCGTTTCTAAAAAAAAAGAATGCTAGGGCCCCTTCTTCTACAGATCCAGACCCTGAGGACCAGGAAGGGGAAGAAACTTGTCCAAGGTCACATAGTAAGGTTATGGCAATGAGGGCTGAAACTCAGTTTTCCTGACTCCAAGTTCAATGTTCTTTTCATCACATTCAGCAGCCTCTAATAGGCACTATTTAAACAAGCACCCTGGAGCTCAGGCAAAGGGCAATGGAAGGAGTAGTGCCCACAAAGGAGGGTTCCCTCAAATGCATGGCAAAGGCATTTCATGAGAAGGAAGGCTGTTGAGTGGGGAGAGAGAGTAGCAACTTGATAGAATTGTATGCAGGAACTGAAGCTGAAGCTACTGCCTGCAAACTGCTTTTTTGTTTTTGTTTTTGTTGTTCTTTGTTTTGTTTTGTTGTTTTTTTTTTTTTTTTGAGATGGAGTTTTTGCTCTATCGCCCAGGCTGGAGTGCAGTGGCACATGATCTCAGCTCACTGCAACCTGTGCCTCCCAGGTTCAAGCGATTCTCCTGCCTCAGCCTCCCGAGTAGCTGGGATTACAGGCACCTGCCACCATGCCCGGCTACTTTTTGTATCTTTAGTAGAGACGAGGTTTCACTATGTTGGCCAGGCTGGTCTCGAACTCCTGACCTCAGGTGATATGCCTACCTTGGTCTCTCAAAGTGCTGGGATTACAGGCGTGAGCCACCACGCCCAACCTTACTGCCTGCAAACTCGAAGACACCCTCAGAAGTAAAACAAGCCAGAGAGAGAGAGACTATCAGAGGAGTACATTTTCACTGCATTTTTTCTGTGTTCAATGCAAAATTCAATGTGTTTATTACAAATGACAAATGTCCTTTTCTTTTCCCCTAGTTATTCTCCTTAGGCAGAATCTCATTTCACCCTACCTTGCCTCGCATCATTAACCCTTGCCAACACTATTTACTTACTTAAATTTAAATGCTTAAATTAGCAAAGTTTCTCAAAGGGGCATTTTGGTCATTAACATTGGTTTACTGTCTACTTTTAATAAATATGGGAAGTGCTTGGTACACAGCAAGCACTAAATAATTTGTTGAATGAATGATGATAGATATAATTTTTTTGTATTTATATATAGGTAGATCTATCTATATAGATGTATATCTTAGATGGTAAGATCAAGAATAGCAGGAATTATATTTATTATTGTATTTATTCATCCATTCATTCAACAAATATTTGTAAGTACCTATGATGCACCAGGCACTGTTCTAGATACTGGGGGTACAGCAGGGAACAATATGGTCACAGTATCTGCAAACAAAGGGCTTCCATATTCCAGATGTGAATGGTGGAGTGAAAATTACTAGGGATTTGGAGTCAGAATGCCTGGATTTTTGCTCCTGCTCCTAATCTTCAATGCAACACAGAACAAATCACCTGATCTCTCTGAGCCTCTATTTCTCCACATATAGGATAGAATTGGTTTTAAAAAATACCTGTATCAAGAATTCATTGGCCAGGCATGGTGGCTCATGCCTGTAATCCTAGCACCTTGGGAGGCCAAGGTGGGCAGATCACTTGAGGCCAGGAGTTCCAGACCAGCCTGGCCAACATGGTGAAACCCTGTCTCTACTAAAAATACAAAAATTACCTGGGCATGGTGCTGCATGCCTGTAATCCCAGCTGCTTGGGAGGCTGAGGCAGGAGAGTTGCTTGAAGCCAGGAAACAGAGGTTGCAGCGAGTCGAGATCGCACCACTGCACTCCAGCCTGGGCAACAGAGCGAGACTCCATGTCAAAAAAATAAAAAAATAAAAAAGAGTTCGTTGTGAGAATTAAATGTGATAATGAATGCAAAATTTCTCTGCAGGCACTTATGCATCTGTACAAACGTTATTTTTCGAATATTTTGTGAAGGTAGTTAAACTAGAAATCAGTACTAGTGTCATCCAGGCCACGTCTGTTAGTCTTTGGGGAACAGATGCCACCTTAGCTGAGATCCTGACTCCCGTTCTTGTCCCTATTGATCAAACACATTGAGGATGCTCTACCATCTTCCTTAAAGAATCTTTGATCAGCTGGGTGCAGTGGATCATGCCTATAATCCCAACATTTTGGGAGGCTGAGCTGGGCAGATCATGAGGTCAGGAGTTTGAGACCATCCTGGCTAACATGGTGAAACTCTGTCTCCACTAAAAATACAAAAAATTAGCCAGGCGTTGTGGCACACGCCTGTAGTCCCAGCTACTCAGGAGGCTAAGGCAGAGGAATCGCTTGAATCCAGGAGGCGGAGGTTGCAGCGAGCTGAGATCATGCCACTGCACTCCAGCCTGGGCGACAGAGTGAGACTCCGTCTCAAAAAAAAAAAACAATCGTTGGTCAAGTTTCTTCTTGCTCTCACAAGAAGGCGAGCTGAAGAATGAAAGAAGGAAGAGGAGGAGACTGTTAATGAAATGATAGAATGTTGATGAAATTTAGAATTTATTTCCTTTCTCTTTGAGTTTGGGTTTAGGTTTAAGTAACTTTGGTGTTGGCAACATTTCCTAACCACCTCGTTGGCCACTGCACCACTCTTCCAAACTAGGGATGTCCCAAGGGAGCAATTTAAACACATTAGCTCAGAAGCAAAAGTGAAACAAGGGCCTCCAAATCTCTAAAGGAGAAGAGGTATGTTTTCAGCATTGACACATCGGCTAATGTGTTCAGCATTAGAAATATGGCCACCAGAAACAGTCATAGTAGAAGGGAGGCTTTAGGATGACATGTTTTTCTCCATCTTTCTTCCCTAGGTAAAGAGGTAAGCAAAATAAGCAGATATTTTCATAACGTACTTTAGCAGATTCTAGCGAAACGAATTTGAATCTTCTCATATTGCTCTCCCAAGCTTGTTAAAGCTAATGAGGCATAAGATGACACTTCCCTCCTTATCAGGAATTCATACACCTGCCAGCAATCTCTGCAATAGCTGTTTTCTTTTGGGAGGAATGATTAATGACTTGCCTAAGATCACACTGTTCTGTAAAATTCAAACTAAAACCTGATTCTCCCCATTTCTAGCCCACTGGCCTTTTTACATAGCCTTAAAATTCACTTAAACAGCCTGGGCATGGTGGCTCATGCCTGTAATCCCAGCACTTTGGGAGGCTGAGATGAGAGGGGATCCCTTGGGCCCAGGAGCTTGAGACCAGTCTTGGCAATAAAGTGAGACTCTCATCTCTACAAATTTTTTTTTTTAATTAGCTGGGCGTGGCTCCCAGCTATTCAGGAGGCTGAGGCAGGAGGATTACTTGAGTCCAGAAGGTCAAAATTGCAGTGAGCCATGTTCATACCACTGTACTCCAGCCTGGGTAACAGAGCAAGGCCTCAAAAACAAACAAACCAAACCCCTAAAATTCACTTAAGCAAACGGAAAAGTAAAATTCACTTTCCCTCAAGAAATAACTTGCTTTAAGAAAATCAAATGAGAGAGAAGAGACAAATGTCCCATATACAGAAGAATTCCAAATAATTTACATAGCTACTCCATCCTCAAGAAGGTAGAATAAAACTCCCTGCTCCTTAAGCGTGTGCTGGGCATAGCAGCTTCTTTCCAAAGAGAACAGGGCAGAGATTGGAGCGGGGAAAGGATCACTTTATAGCAGAGAAACCAGACAAGCACTGCCTCTGCCAGGTGCTCAGGGTCAATACCAACAGTCCTAAATCATGTTGATGATATTGTCCCTTGATATGATGTGATGAGAACAGCACTTTAACTCTGGGACTCCTTCCCCAAAACCCATAACTCCAGTCTAATCATGAGAAAAACATCAGACAAATGCCAATAAGAGAAGCCTACAAAATACCCAACCAGTACTCCTCAAAACTGCCATATTCATCAAAAACAAGGAAAGTCTGAGAAACAACGCTACAGCTAAGAGGAGCCTAAGGGAACATAACTAAATATAATGTGCTATCCTGAATAGGATGCCACAGTAGAAAGCAGACGTTAGATAAAAACCAAGAATCTGAATCAAGTACAGACTTTAGTTTAACAATAACATATCGGTATCGGTTCATCAGTTGTAACAAATGTACCACACTAATACAAGATAATGGGGAAGTTGGGTGGGAATTACATGGGAATGCTCTAAACTATCTTCTCAATATTCCTGTAAACTCAAAACTGTTCTAAAAATTAAGGTCCATTTTTAAAAAATCAACCACAAGTTACAGTATAAATTACATAAAAGAAACAACTTACCAGATGTCACTGAACAGGAAAAAAAAAAAAAAGTTCTGGTTTGGTTACAGGAGTCCACAGAGGAGATGGTGGCAGCTTCTCCTTGGTTCCGGTATTTGGAACTAGCTGGGGTACGTAGCCCTTTGGGCCACAATCACAAAGCCACGTTTACACAGCAGAAGTGAAACTGACTTGCCATCAGGGAGCTATTTACCATGGTCTCCTCCCACAGATACTGATTTATGCTGTCTTCTTTCACTTAAATCTAAATTCGCCAGGTGCGGTGGCTCACTCCTGTAATCCCAGCACTTTGGGAGGCCGAGGCAGGCAGATCACTTGAGGTCAGGAGTACAACAGCAGCCTGGCCAACACGGTGAAACCTCGACTCTGCTAAAAATACAAAAAAAAAAAAAAAAAAAATTAGCCAGGCGTGGTGGCAGGACCCTGTAGTCCCAGCTACTCAGGAGGCTGAAGCAAGAGAATCACTTGAGCCTGGGAGGTAGAGGTTGCAGTGAGCCAAGATCGTGCCACTGCACTCCAGCCTGGGTGACGGAGCAAGACTCCATCTCAAAAAAAAAAAAAAAAAAATCTAAATGGTACATGAAACGGGCATCTTGCATCCTTCTCTGCCATGTTCCTACAAGTAGGCAGATCTGTCTTTTTTCCTTTCCAAATGCATCACTGCATCCTTCCACAGCATCTTTTCTCTGAGGGTGAACAGTATTCAGATGACTGGTTCACTGGAGCAGATAGGAAAAATGCCCCAATTCCAAGAGAAACAAAGCACTGGCTCCCCAACACCCAACTATAAGACATGACTGGGAGAGATGGAGGATATGAGATAATAAATATAAAGTTATTCTTGACCCAAAGTCTTAAAATTCACTAAAAATAACATTTGCCAAAAATAAAACAACATTGGATTGTTTGAGTGTAGATGCTTTACATCTTTCTGGAACTTAAATTTTAAATCAGTATTTTTTTTGTCTTTATTTATTTAGAGACAAGGTCTTGCTCTGTCACCCAGCCTGGAGTGCAGTGGCATGATCATAGCTCACTGTAGCCTCGACCTCCCAGGCTCAAGCCATCCTCCCACCTCAGCCTCCTGGGTAGCTGGGACCACAGCCATGCACCATCACGCTCATCTAATTTTAAATTCATATTTTTAATAAACCCAGAAAACAAAAATTTGAAAGTGCTGTCCAGGAGAGAAGAAAATAAAACCCACTCCACTTTGCTGTGTCTGGAAACCCAAACCATCACATGACATACAGGGAAAAAGTTGTCCCTTGAACCCTCAGCTTCAGGGTGTGGGTTACCTTTTTTTTTTTTTTTTTTTTTTTTTGTGAGACAGAGTCTTGCTCTGTCGTCCAGGCTAGAGTGCAGTGGCACCGTCTCAGCTCACTGCAACCTCCGCCTTCTGGGTTCAAGCGATTCTATTGCCTCAGCCTCCTGAGTAGCTGGGACTACAAGGGTGTGTCATCATGCCTGGCTTTTTTTTTTTTTTTTTTAATTTTAGTAGAGATAGGGTTTCACCATGTTGGCTAGGCTGGTCTCGAACTCCTGACCTCATGTGATCCACCCACCTCAGCCTCCCAAAGTGCTGGGATTACAGGCGTGAGCTACCGTGCTGGGCCAAGGGTGTATGTTACCTTTAAAGGCCAACTCAGTCATTACCAAGACAACCCTCAGTACTCTAGGTATGTATTTAGTCAAAAGAGGGGATTCAGAAGGTAAAGAGGTCAGAACAGGGAAAGAATTGAAGATAAATGTTTAGACTGTGGTCTTAAAAACTGCTATGAACTTTTGGCAAGATGACGTCCCTCCTCCATAAGAAAACCATAGAAACACCAGGCTAAAGTTCAGAACAAAGGAAGTCAGCACGAATGCCATCCTGGGTGCTGAGTCTTATACTGATCTCTCTAGGCAAAATCACACCTTACGCTTACATTCATGTCACGCATGCTCAGCTCTCCCTCTACTGGCTATTTCTTAGCTTCAACAATTAACCACAAATGCTACTAAATTACTTAATTACTAAAATTAATTTTGAGCATTTTTAAAGCTTCCTGGGGCCAGGCCCAGTGGCTCACACCTGTAATCCCTGCATTTTGGGAGGCCGAGGTGGACAGATCACCTGAAGTCAGGAGCTTGAGACCAGCCTAGCCAACATGGTGAAACCCTGTCTCTACTAAAAATACAAAAACTAGCCGGGCATGGCAGCGTGCGCCTGTAGTCCCAGCTACTCAGGAGGCTGAGGCAGGAGAGTTGCTTGAACCTGGGAGGCAGAGGTTGCAGTGAGCCAAGATCAGGCCACTGCACTCCAGCCTGGGCGACAAAGGGAGACTCCATCTCAAAAAATAAAAAAATAAAGCTTCCTGAGTTCCTTTGTTTGTTTTTGTTTGTTTGTTTTAGACAGGGTCTCACTCTGTCACCCAGGCTGAAGTGTAGTGCCGTTATCACGGCTCACTGCAACCTCAACCTCCTGGGCTCAAGTGATCCTCCCACCTCAGCCTCCCAAGCAGCTGGGACTACAGGCATGTGCCACCACACTTAGCTTAAAGAAACAAAAAACAAACAAAAAAAAAACAACAAAAACAAAACAAAACTTTAGTAGAGATGAGGTCTCCTTATGTTACCCAGGCTGAACTCAAACTCCTGAGCTCAAGCGATCCTCCCATCTCAGCCTCCCAAAGTGTTGGGATTACAGGTGTAAGCCACTGGGTCCAGCCTCTGGGGTTCTTTATGGTAGTCCTTGGCACCTGCTATTGGACACCTGAATGCTAGGCCTGTTAGATGTTTCTCCATTCTCTCAGGCTGAATTTCCATTGAGCTCACTCAAAACACTGAAGCAATGAGAACGTCCACAGAGCCTCATAATCACCCCCAAACACCTATCCGGTGCTCTGCCCTCCGGCCTGTTACTAGATGAACTATCCATGCACCCATTAAAGGCCAATCCCTTCTCTGTGCACCAGATTCCGTCCCTCTCTCTAACTGAAGAACCACGTAGAGTACTTCCTCCTCTTCTCTAATTCACCAAACTTTCACTCTCCACTGGATTATTCCCACCTGTGAACAGATTTGATGTCATTCATTCCACCTTAACAAACACTCCCTGGACCTCCATTTCCCTGCCAGGTATTAGTATATTTCTCTGCACTTCTTTATGACAAAGCTCCTAGGTTGGGCATGGTGTCAGCACTTTGGGAGGCTGAGGCGGGAGGATCACTTGAACCCAGGAGTTCAAGACCAGTCTGGGCAATATAAGGAGACCCCCGTTTCTAGAAAAAATAAAAATAAAAATAAAAATTAGCCAGGCATGGTGGCGCATGCCTGTAGTCCCAGCTACTTGAGGGGCTGAGATGGAAGGATCACTTGAGCCTGGGAGGTCGAGGCTGCAGTGAGCTGTGATTGCACCACTGTACTCCAGCCTGGGTGACAGAGCAAGACTTTGTCTCCCAAAAAACAAACAAAACCCCACAACTCCTCAAAAGAGTTGTCTCTACTTACTGTCTCAAATTCCTTTCCTCTCAAGCTAATATAAACCTATTCCAGTCAAGCCTTTACCCTTCCCATTCCATTAAAACTGTTCTTGTCAAAGTCCACAATGATCCTGGTCAATTTTCAACCTTTATCTTTCTTGAGCCATCAGGAGCATTTGACCTGGTTGATTTGACCTGTTTGACAAACTTCCTACACTTGGCTTTCAGATAACCACTCCCCTAGTTTTCATCCCATCTCCCTGGAAGTGCTCCTCAGTCTCCTTCACTGGCTATTCCCTTGTTCCTTAACCTGTTAATAATAAAATACCCCAAGGCTTCATCTTCGGTCTCTTTCTTTTCCACAGCCACCCTGTTTCGTAGCTTTCAATTTCGTTCACATGCCAATGGCTCTCGACTGATATCCAGTGTCAACCTCTTTCGTGTCTTCCTGTTCACTAGTCATCCGAAAATACAACAAGTTTAAACCAATCCCCGCCAGTCCCTTGAAACACCTCTCCACCTAATTTTCTCCATTTCATCTAATGATAACTACAATTTTCCAGTCCCTTGGTCCAAAAGCTTTGGTGTCAAACTTGATGTTGCTGTCTGCCTTTCATATTCCACATCTGATCTGTCAAAAAGTCTTATTGAAATCTTCAAATTATATTCAGAATCTGAATACTTCTCACCACCTTCACTGCTGACTACCCCGATTTGAGTCACAATAATCTCTGGCCTCATTCAGTGGTTCCTAAATTTTGCTGCACGTTGGAATAACCCAGGATCTTTTAAACATGCTAATGCCCGGCTCCCACCCCTTGATATTCTGATTTAATAGGTGTGGGATGTGATCTGGGCACTGGGAATTCTTCACCGCTCTCCAGGTGATTCCAATTGCAGCAAAGTTTGGGAATCATTGGCCTGGCTATGGTAATCACCACCCACCTGATCTCCCCACTTCCACACCAACCCCCTCCCACAGTCTATTCTCAATGCAGCAAATAGATATGCTTTTAAATTACAGATCAGATCCATTCAATTCTCTGCTAAAAACGCCAGTGGCTCCCCATCTCACTTAGGGTAAAAGCCAAAGGCTTTTCAATGGCCCACAAGGTGTTACATGAGCTGCACTGCCCCCTGCCCCATGTGCCACTCCTCTGACCTCTTTTTCACATTGCCTCACCCACTGCTCCCGTGATGTCAGCCTCCTCAGTCTCCTTGAACACCCCAGGCATCCTCTCACCTAGGACTTTTTTTTTTTTTTTTTTTTTTTTGAGATGGAGTCTCACTCTGTCACCAGGCTAGATTGCAGTGGTGTGAGATCTCGGCTGACTGCAACCGCCACCTCCCAGGTTCAAGCAATTCTCCTGCCTCAGCCTCCCGCGTAGCTGGGAGTGCAGGCGCATGCCACCATGCCCAGCTAATTTTTGTATTTTCAGTAGAAACAGGGTTTTACCATGTTGGCCAGGATGGTCTTGATCTCTTGACCTTGTGATCTGCCCGCCTCAGCCTCCCAAAGTACTGGGATTACAGGCGTGAGCCACTGCACCTGGCCTTCACCTAGGACCTTTGCACTAACCATTATCTTAGCCAGAAATGCTCTTTCCCACATATCTAGACATCAAGTATTAGCTCAAATATCACATTGTCAATAAGGCCTACTGTAACCTCTATTTAAAATTATACCTATAACCACCTATCTCCCTCCCCTCTCTCTGAGATAAAATAGGGAAGAGGTAGAGGATGGTGCCGTTAGATAAGGAAGAGCAGATCTGGAGTAATAATAAGAGTTCTGTTTGGGACATGTTAAGTTTGAGGTGCCTATTAGACACCCAAATCTAACAAGATATAAAATAGGGGAAAAGTTCGGGTTGGACTGGAAACCTGGGAGCAAACACGTGGTGCTCCGGGGATCACCTTGGAGAGACAAGGCTGAGTGACCCCCATGGAACACTAGTATTCTGAGGTGAGGCAGAGACAGAGTTCACAAAAGAAAGAGAAGAAAAACCAAGAGAGTGGAGGGCCCCGTCATAAAAGATGTTCATGGAAGTGTTGACAAAAAGAGTCAAACTCTGTAAAATACTTGAAGAGATTTATTCTGAGCCATGAATGACCAACTGAGGCAAGACAGGCAAGCTCCAAAATTGGGGCTTCGCCCAGGAAACAATTCAAGGGTGAGCTGGTGGTGTTAAATAGCAACTTGCATTGAAGCAGCAGTGCACAGCTGCAGCAGAGGGACTGCTCCTTGCGGAGCAGGGCTACTCACAGGCAGTGCCCAGAATAGCAGCTCAGAGGCAGTTCTGCAGTCATATTTATACCCACTTTTAACTATATACAAATTAAGGGGCGATTTACGCAGAAATGTCGAGAATGAGGATGGTAACTTCCAGGTCATCAGGTCATTGCCATGGAAAGGGGAAGGGTAATGTTCAGGTGTTGCCATAGCAATAGTAAACTGACATGGCATACTGGTGGGCATCTTATGGAAAGTTGCTTCCACCCCTGCCCTGTTTCAGCTAGTCCTCAACTTGATCCAGTGTCCAAACTCTGCCTCCAGAACAGAGTCCCACTTCCTATCTCACAATGGTCCGTGACAGAGCCCCAGGGGATCCTGAGAACATGTGTCCAAGGTGGTCAGGTTACAGCTTGATTTTATACATTTTAGGGAGTTATAAGACATTACTACATGTAAGATGTATAGTGGTTTGGTCCAGCATGGAGGAAAAGTTAAATATTAAATCTGAATTCAATTGAACCTGGACACAAACAATAGTCACCAAGTCCTGGAACAGGTTTTGTGAGTCCCTTGAGGCTTTCATCCATCGCTGTTTCAGAGAAATCTCTATTTCAATCTATTCCTATACATTAGTTATTGAAAAACAATAGACAATAGCAAAAACAAGTTGACCTTTTTGTGGTCCTTGAGCCTGGTTGTGAAGGGCCCTTGTGACTGGGCCTCATGCCAAACAACCTGTTACAAAAAGAGCTAGGGTCCCAGGCCCAGCCGAAGCTTCAGGAGACCTCTCCTCATCTGTGCAAGGAGGAGTGGCCAACTCTGGAGACCAGGCTGTTGCTTCCCAGTCTCGTGGCGAATCCTCCATAGTCTGGTGAGTGTAGTGTCCGAGTCTGGAACCCAGGCTGTTACTTCTTGGTCTTGTGATAAATCCTCCATAGTCTGATGGGGATATATATATATGTGTGTGTGTATATATATATATATATATACACACACACACATATATATACTTTCCCTTCTACTCTTCTTATTGCAATTTGCTTATTATATCTGCATTGCCATTTACATGGGATAAAGGTCATTTACCCTTAAAGGTATTGTGTATGTGTCTTTTCTTCTCCCCTCACGCATATCCCACACAGAACATCCAGAAAGGTGGGACAACTCAAAGCATTGATGTGGGGTCAGGGGGCAACACTTTCAGGTCACAGGCAGATTCAGTTTTCTCTGACTGGCAATTGGTTGAAAGAGTTATTATCTATAGACCTGAAATGAACAGAAAGGAATGTCTGGGTTAAGATACAGAGCTGTGGAGACTAAGGTTTTATCATGCAGAGGAAGCCTCCAGAGAGAATAGATTGTAAATGTTTCTTTTTTTTTTTTTTTTTTGAGCCGGAGTCTCGCTCTGTCGCCCAGGCTGGAGTGCAGGGGTGCAATCTCGGCTCACTGCAAGCTCCGCCTCCCGGGTTCACGCCATTCTCCTGCCTCAGCCTCCCAAGTAGCTGGGACTACAGGGGCCCGCCACCACACCTGGCTAATTTTTTGTATTTTTAGTGGAGACGGGGTTTCACCATGTTAGCCAGGATGGTCTCGATCTCCTGACCTCGTGATCTGCCCGCCTCGGCCTCCCAAAGTGCTGGGATTACAGGCATGAGCCACTGCACCTGGCCATAAATGTTTCTTATCAGACTTTAAGAGTCGGTTCTGTGCTCTATCAGCCTTAAGGTCTCTGTGTTGATGTTAATACTGGTTAGCAGCTTCTGAATTCTAAAAAGGAGGAGGGAATAAGGAGGCATGTCCACTCCCACTTCCCATCATGGCCTGAACTAGTTTTTCAGTTTAACTTTGGAATGCCCTGGGCTGAGAATTATTTTTAGTTTACAGAGGAGAATTTATGTTCATTGGTATAGGATGACAACGAGGTCAGACAAATACCACTGAACTTGGCAGGCTGGGAAGTTACAAAGCTTAGCAAGGCCAGTTTCAGTGTCATAGTGGGGTCAAAGCCTCGTTGTTACCTCAATTCTAGTAGGGTACATATTCCTGTCTTTATTAATGGGAGAGGTTCTTAATCTCCAGCCCATGGACAAAGGAGATCATAGATGGGTTTCAGGAAGACATCCCAAGTCCTGCCTTCAAATTTTGCAAAATTTTGTGCCTGTGTATTTTTCTGGAGAATGTAAACCAAACAGTGTCTGAGACAGGTCTCAGTCTGGAGGTTTATTCTGCCAAGGTTGAGGACACACCCAGGAAAAAGAGACATAAGTTATCATGGAATCTGTGGCCTGTTGTTTTTCCAAAGAGGGTTTTGAGGACTTCAATATTTAAAGGGGAAAGAGCAGGCAGAAGGGGAAAGAGGAACAACTATGCATTCATTTCACACAGTAAATCTGCCTTTTACAGAAGACAAAGTAAACATAGAGGAAGGAGTCAAATATGCATTTTTCTTGGGATGGACTGAAGGGTGATTTCTAGTCTTGTCCTTGTCCCTTACCTACTGTAAATTTGCATGGTCAGGGTGGAATTCAACAGAAGTGTTGTAAGGTAAAGACTCTGCCACTCACAAGGAATTTCCCTGTGAGCAACTTCTCTGGGAGGCCACCTAGGGAGATACGTGGGCTTCTGTCTTTGCAGCTGTTTAGGAACAGAAGGAAGGCAGTTTTTGCGTGACTCAGTTCACAAACTTAACTTTTTATTATTGTTGTTGTTGAGACAGGGTCTTGCTCTGTCGTCCAGGCTGGAGTGCACTGGACAACAGAGCATGATCTCCACTCACTGCAACCTCCACTTCCGGGTTCAAGAGAGTCTCCTGCCTTAGCCTCCCAAGTAGCTGGGATTACAGGCGTGCACCACCACGCCTGGCTAATTTTTGTATTTTTAGTAGAGACAGGGTTTCACCATGTTGGCCAGGGTGGTCTTGAATGCCTCACCTCAGATGATCTGCTGGCCTTGGCCTCCTGAGATGGGCATAGCGCTAGTATTACAGGTGTGAGCCACTGCGCCCGGCCCTAAGCTTAACTTTTTTCTTTGGCAGAGTTTAGGGTCCCGAGATGTTATTTTCCTTCCACAAGAGGCATCCACAGCTTTCATGATGGTTACCGATCATATGTGCCATTCATCCAAGACCAAGATGACCACCTGATCCCAAAGCCTGCACCTCGGATTGTTACTCGATTCTCGCCTGGTCTTTTCCAGGCCCTCAGTTAGTTTCCACAACATGGGAGGGTTCCTCCTCCGTGGTCTCGCCCATTCACGTTCCCACCCACCCTCCCCGGATGTGACGACCCTGGGCTCCCACACCCCCCCATGACAGACCATCCACTTCCACCCTTTCACTTAGGCTTCCTGGCGCAGCCTCTATCCAGGAACTCTGTCCCATAGCTGTACTACCCAGGTCGAGCTTTGTAACCCCAAGATGCCACTCTGTTCAGACGTTCCCATCCTCCATCCCTGAGACCCGGGGCAGGATCGCAGCCTAGGGCCCTCACGCGCCGCCTGCTACCCTGCTAGTTGCAACAAGGGGCGGGGCGTGGCTTTGCGCACGTCGGCTTCCGGGAAGAGCTTTACGATACATTGACCGACATTTTACGACAGGCGGGATTGCTTTGTGGCTGTCAGCTTTCCCCGTGGTCTGAGTTTGTGGCTGCATTTTTATCCCTGGTGGCTCTGCTACGGCGGCGCAGAAATGAGGCAGAAGCGGAAAGGTGCGAAAGGGGAAGGAGATGGGGGAAAGGGGTGGTCCGAAAGGGGCGAACGCCCAGGCAATCAAATGCTGAACCGAACTTTTCCCGCGAGAATCCGCTACCCAGTCCAGTCGCCCCCGCCACCTAGGGTCAGTCTGTCCATTCTGGTCCCCCAGCCTTCTCGTTTTTTCTGTTTTGCTTTTTGAAGCACCCTACCCTTCCTCTCTTCGTCTTTGGCAGTCACGTGGTGTCTTTTGTTTGAATGGCAGGGAAACCTTTATTCCAAGATACGCCCTCCGAGGAGTTAACGTCGATTTAACGGGTTGTGGGACTTTTCATTTGTTAAGATTTGTTTCACGACACATTTGACGTGTTAGTTTGAGAGTTTCTTTTAAAGTCTTATTTTAAGATATGAAAAAAACCTTAATTATCCTTGGATTCAGTGTAAGAGTTGTGCATGCAATTATTCCTATTTTTATTACCTCGTGAGTTAGCAATGAACAATTCCACCTTTGGTTTTTCAACAGGACGGATTCAAATTTGAAATATTCTCTCACAGGTCCTGTTCCTATTTCTATACACTCATTTGACCAGCTGATCTAATCATGGTAATTGTCAGAATAATAGCTACCATTTATTGAGCCTGTATTTTGAAGTCGGTGTCATTTCCATTTTACAGATGAAGAAGCTGAGATTCAAAGAGTTAAGTAACTTTCCCAGACCAAAATTATACTTAGGTGTGGAGCTGGCTGGTCAGGCTGTATCTGTGACCTCAAAAAACATAAAATGAAAAATAAATACATCGTTTATCACTATGCTTCTTGACATTAACTTATTTTTCTTTCTTCCAAGCAACAATTCTAAGTGTCCAAGTTACCTTAGATTAAGTCTTGTCATATTTGCATGCCCTAAATTAATTTGTTATCTCACTCTAACTTGCTCCTTCTCAATCTGTCAGGATTCTTTTAGCTTCTTATGTCACCAAGTCATGTTGATTCTTAGAAATTACTTCTTGATATAGTTTATTCCTCTTCATTCTAGCCGCCAACCTCCTAACCCACCTTCATCACTAATATTTGAATGATATTTTAGCTTTCATATACATTATTTGAGTCTTAGAATGGTTTTGTGAAATTTGGATGTATTACCCCAATTTTACAGACAAGGAAATGGGCGCTCAAAAGTTGTTGATCTTGGCCAGGCACGGTTGCTCATGCCGGTAATGCCAGCACTTTGGGAGGCCAAGGCGGGTGGATCCCTTGAGGTCAGGAATTGGAGACCAGCCTGACCAACATGGTGAAACCCTGACTCAACATGGTGAAACCCTGACTCTACTAAAAATACAAAAATTAGCCGGTCGTGGTGGCAGGTGCCTGTAATCCCAGCTACTTGGGAGGCTGAGGCTGAGGCAGGAGAATCACTTGAACCTGGGAGGTGGAAGTTGCAGTGAGCCGAGATCGCACCACTGCAGTCCAGCCTGGGTGACCGAGCAAGACTCTGTCTCAAAAAAAAAAAAATTGTCAATCTTTTCCTTTACCACACAGCCAGTAGGCATTGGGACTGGATCCTGTCTTACATTTTGTGGGTTTTTTAAAACAATGTTGCCTTTCAAGAGCCATTTGAGTAGTATCCATATTATATGTATTCTTTTTCACTTTCTGAATCATTCTTTGTACCGATAATATTCTTACCTTCCTTAAACATTACTTTCATCTTTTTATTTCCAAAGTTGAGAATATGCAATTCTTCACTGTTTATTGCATTCCATTTCAATGCCTTTGCCTATTGGCCAGGGTCCCCTGTAATCTATTCGTTATGAAACCCTGTTAGAAAGCTGGATTTTAGTTAGGCTGTGCTGTTTCACACAAAGATAGGTAATTCCTATGCCTGACATTATTTCTTTTGGGTTACCTTCTGTTTTGCATGTCCAAATCTTGCCCTGTCTTTAAAGATCCCTGTGCCATTTCCTTCACGAAGCCTTTTCCTACTCATTTACTCTTCCAGTTCTTGATACACTCAAGAGCTATACAAGTGGTTTCCAAATCTTATCTCTTCTTATCAGCTGATCCCCTTTTACCCTCCAAATAAATTCTTACACAGAACCTCAATATATAAACAGCTGAAAGTAGAGCTGCTGTGGTGGAAATAAAGAGACCCCCTCCTTTTTTTCCCCCATGCCTTATTTTCCTCTTCCCTTCTCCCTTCCTCTGCCATGACCACCAGCAGTCCTACCTGTGTTACATGGCCCCTGAGGCACCTTTGTAGAACTCTGGAAGTGCTGAGTTACATGGTTTGGAAAGCATTTAGCCTTTGAGTATAGATGGGCTTTATTTCTCTCAAAAATTGTTCTGTATATGTTAGCCTTGCCTCATTAAATTAGATGCAGTGTGCTACAGTGAAAAAAGCATGGAAGTTGTGGTGAAAAGAGCTGGATTTGAGTCTTGGCTCTGCTATTTACGATGGCTTGTTGACTTGCCTTAGCCTCATTTTTCACATTTCTAAAATGGGATAACAGTACCTACCCTCCGTGTTACTGTAAGGGTTCAAATGAGATAAAGTAAATGTGAGGGCTCCATAACTGCCAGGGCCTTCCGTCTATACTTTCATTATCTTTTAGCTTTCTCTACAGTATGAGTCCTCAACCCCCTGGGCCACGTACTGGTTCATGACCTGTTAGGAGCTGAGCCACACAGAAGAAGGTGAGCAGCAGGCGAGCAAGTGAAGCTTCATCAGTATTTGCAGCCACTTCCCATCACTCATGTTACTGCCTAAGCTCTGCCTCCTGTCACATCAGCAGTGGCATTAGATTCTCAAAGGAGCCTGAACCCTGTTGTGAACCGTGCGTGTGGTGGGTCTAGGTTGTGTGCTCCTTACGAGAATCTAATGCCTGATGATCTGTCAGTGTCTCCCATCACCCCCAGATGGGACTGTGTAGTTGCAGGAAAACAAGCTCGGGGTTCCCACTGATTCTATGGGAATAGAATTCGTTATGGTGAATTGTATAATTATTTCATTACGTATAACAATGCAGTAATAATAATAAAGTGCGCAATAAATGTAATGCACTTGAATCATCCTAAAACCACCCTGTTCCCCTGATCTGCGGAAAAATCGTCTTCCACAAAACCAGTCCCTTTTATCAAGAAGATTGGGAATCACTGCTCTACAGGCGAGAAGCTTGCTTGCCGACAGCTTCCAAGCTGATATCCCACAGCTTTTGTCCCTGGAAAAAGACTGGCATTTTCTACCTTGAAGAAAAGAGCTCAGATTGGCCTGGCTTAGAGATATGCCCATCCTTGAACCAATCCTTGAACTGTGCTTGAGTGGATGGGGTCATACAAGAACCTGTAAGCTTCTGCTGTTGCCTTTGGATGAGAGCGAGAGCCCCAGTTGCCAGAAGTTCATGATGGTGGACAGACAATATTTTAGAAATGCATTAAGATTCTTAGGCACATGCCTGGGTTTGAGTTTCAACTTTACTCCTTGATAGCATCTTCATGTAATAGGCACATATTCTTGTTCTGTCTACCTCTGTTCTGAGAATTACCTGAATTCATACATCTAAATGTTCTTTATGAACTCTAAAGTATTATGCAAATATTAGTAATTACAACTCTGGAGATAAAGGGAAGAGAATTACTTTGGTCCTTTCCTGTATGATTAGGTTCTTTCTCCTCACATTGTTTCTACTCCTGTATCCTTTCCTGTATTTATTTTTAATAATCTCATAGAGTATGTGCTTCTAAAGGGAGATTTTCCCATATATATGTAAAGCCACGTTTGTTTTAAAGATATGATCAAATTGTAAACAGTAGAAGTTTAGCATGTTCTGAACTTGAGCTATTCATTTGGCATGTTTGTATGGTTTTGGAGGAGAAACTGCTACTAAATCAGATTTTAAAATCTTGATTGAATGATACGATTTTTGACATTGTCGACTATTAACTTTCCAGGAGATCTCAGCCCTGCTGAGCTGATGATGCTGACTATAGGAGATGTTATTAAACAACTGATTGAAGCCCACGAGCAGGGGAAAGACATCGATCTAAATAAGTAAGTGGATATAAAGAGAGAGCAAGCTTGTTCTTAGGTAGCAGATCTCTTTTATGAAATTATCTAGTACTACTTGTTTTCCAGCTCAAGTTTTATTTTAGTTGAGAATTTTAGCTTTCTGCCTTGCCTTGTCATTCATTTCTTTTTTTTTCTGCAAGCTCTGCCTCCCAGGTTAACACCATTCTCCTGCCTCAGCCTCCGGAGTAGCTGGGACTACAGGTGCCCGCCACCACGCCCAGCTACTTTTTTGTATTTTTAGTAGAGACGGGGTGTCACCGTGTTAGCCAGGACGGTCTCGATCTCCTGACCTCGTGATCTGCCCTCCTTGGCCTCCCAGAGTGCTGGGATTACAGGCGTGAGCCACCGCACCCGGCCGTCATTCATTTCTTAATGGCAAAATTGTCTCAGCTTAAGAATACTAATAGCTTCTAACATTTATTGGGCACTTAACTGTATTCCAGACACTGTTGCTAGTGCATTGTATGTATTAGCTCAGTTAATCCCCTCAAAATTCTGTGAGATAGGTGCTGATACCAGCCACACTTGACAGGTGGGTAATCTGAGCCAGAGAGCAGTTAAATAATTTGTCCAGGGGTAAGTAACTAGTAATTGGCAGAGCTGGAATTTGGAATTAGGTCAGCCGTCTCCAGAGCCCATGTTCTTCTGTGCTGCATTGCTGCACATCCTACTTTCCTTCCCTACTGTCTTAGCTGAAACAACAGCTTTCTGTCAGGAAAACCCTCCCTTTGGGGCCCCTGATCTAATCCAACCCTCCCCTGCTGTAGAACCTCTTTGACACATTCATCCACTTTCTCTCCATAATCATTTTCAGCTTGGACTTTTCTACAGTCTCAAATAGGAGTTGTCTTTCATCTCTGCATCTATTTTTTTTTAAAACTATAATGTATATTCACTCTATGTAGCTCTTCCCTAATGAAAGAGTTCTGTCCCCAACCCCAGGTCGTCTAATAATCATCACATACAGGAATGACCTTTTCTTAGATTCTCTTCTCTGATAGTTGAGATGCTGCAATATTTTACCCCTTCCTTGAATCCTCATGCATAGTAAATATTTGCTACAGGAATAAATAAGTAAATATCCTCTTTTGACTATAAAGTTATTGTATTTTACTGATTTTTCTACCATGTCTTTAGCAGTTTTTCTTCCTTTTTTTGTTGGTTATACCCCTGATTATACAAATCTTTAATTTCTAGTGAACATTTCTACATCTTATATATATTTGTTGTTCTCTTTAATTTAGCACATCTAAAGCTAAAGCTGCCATCGTCCTTAAAACTCGTCCCTCCTCAGATGTCACCAGCCTATTATTGGAAGATCTCTCAGTCTGGCTTCAACCTGCTTTTCCAAGTTTTTAAACCTCTGCACCTTTACATTGAAAATCTTCTGCTTTCTGTCAAGTTGGTCTACTTGTATTTCTTAAAATATATGCATTCCTGTTTTTGCATCTGCACATAAATCAGCCTGTCTGCCCTCCATGTCATCTTTGTGTCTTTACTGACTGAGACCTACTCTTTCTTCTGTGCTCATTTCCATGAATATCTCCCCAGCACACATCAGATTCCTCCCTGAACTCTGGAACCATTCATTGTTGCTGTGTGTGTGTGTTTTATGACATATGTTTTAATCATTTATACATTTTTTTGGCACGCCTCTCTGCAAACATGTAAACATAGAACATGAAAGGACTGTGCCTTGCATATTTAAACATACCAAGTATTCAGGCAGCCTCTTGTACATGTTAGGTACTCAGTTAATATTTGTTGACAACGATGTGAGCACTTCACAGATATTTCTAGATGGATTAAAGTTAGAAGACAGGGTGACAGAGTTTGGCTAGCAGGCACAAAGAAAAGCTGGTAAAAGTTTTTTTAAAACTTTCAAAAATATGTACTTTATTTCCTATTTGGTTCTGCATAGCCAACCTTGATTTTTTTTTTTTTTAATTGTTGTTATTGTTTTGTCTAAGACAGTAGTTGTCAACCAGGGGTGATTTCCTGCTCAGGACATTTGGCAATGTCTAGGGACATTTTTGAGGGTTACAACAGGAAGACAGGAAGAAGGCTGGTAGTACGTAGAGACCAAGGATGCTGCTAAACATCCCTCAATTCGCTGGCCACCTGCCACAGCAAAGAACTGTGTGGTCCCAAACATCAGTAGTGCTGAGGTTGAGAAAGGTGGAGTCAGAATCGTCCTTTGAAGCTGCAGCACTATTCTGAACTAGATCTATATTGTGTCATCGTCCGGGGACCTTTCACCCTCCACAGTCCTCTGGTTTTCTTTCTGGTACTCGAGGGTGGGAAGTAGTCATTCACTCATGAATTTTATTCATCTATTTCCCTGATAGTCACAGATCTTAAAACAATTCTTGTCACATGGTGAAGGGATTGGAGAGTGACAGTTGTTAATGATATTATTTATAGATTATCCTCTTGGTAACTTGACCTTAAAATACCATGATCTTGATAATGTGAGATGCTTTACTTTCAGGGTGAAAACCAAGACAGCCGCCAAATATGGCCTTTCCGCCCAGCCCCGCCTGGTGGATATCATTGCTGCCGTCCCTCCTCAGTATCGCAAGGTCTTGGTTCCCAAGTTAAAAGCGAAACCCATCAGAACTGCCAGTGGGGTGAGTGATTCGACTCATGAGGTATTGACACACTGGGTATCTGTTCTGGCGGAAGTCCCTGCCCCATGTAACACCCGTGTAGTGAGGTAGAGGTTGGGGATTCTGACTAATGAAGTCCCCATATTAGGATATGTGCTGGAGTGGAGACCTGTGCTGAATGCAAGGAGAGCAGAGAGAGAAAAAAAATATAATTGTGATTAAAGGAGTAGATGATGTTTTGACCTCTTTAAAAATATAGATTTAGGCTTGGTGACAATCACAACAGGATAAATGTTGGCCATCTTAAGCTGGTAGGTTTCAATATAGTTGATGCTTATGAAAGGTACTTTTGAAAGGTAGTTAATGGTGCAAAGTAGTTCTATATACGGTCATTATGAGCACTGTGGAAGTCCAGAGGACAGCGATGTCCCTGCAGCAAAAGGGGCTGGGGTAGGCCCAGTAGAAAGCACAGAGCTTGCTTGACCCATAAGCCAAGAAGAGCAGGCTTGAAGCGTCATGGGAGCAAGGACACAGGGGCTAAGGCACAGAGGTAGAAATGACAGGAAGGGTGTGGTGCACACAGGGAATAGTGAGTATGCCAGACCGAAGGGCGTTAACAGTTCAGGGGAGTAGGACTGCGCATTGAACAGGTAGTTTGGGATCAGCTTGTAAAAATCTTAAGTGTCTGGCAAAGCAGCTAGATAATAGGAAACAAAAGTTTTGAAAAAGGTAGTAATATGAACAAAGTAGATTTTCAGAAAATTAATTTGGATACAACATGCAGGGTAGTTTGGAGACAAAAAGACTAGACACTCTTGGTATGATCTCAGTATGCAGTGTTAAGGATTGAGTTAGGATGGAGACTCTAGGATGAAAAAAGATGAGTGTGAGATACATGCACGGAAATGGATAGAATTAAGACCCTCCTAACATATGGTCCCCAGCACCAAATTTTGTTCCTTAATGTGATCCCACGAGTTCATTCTGTTATTTGAATTGGGATATTATATTCCAAGCAGCTTGTGTTGACTTGGTGACCGTATCTCCTGGATCACCTTACGTTTGTGGCTAATTAAACCCTAAAACTTTTACGTACAATGTACCACCAAACCTCATATCCTCTTCTTTGTATTTAAATGTTTTTGTTTTGTTTTGTTTGTTTGTATCTAGTGTAAAAAGCTTGTTGGCCAGGCACGGTGGCTCATGCCTGTAATCCCTGCACTTTGGGAGGCCGAGGTGGGCGGATCACGAGGTCAGATCGAGACCATCCTGACTAACACGATGAAATCCCGTCTCTATTAAAAATACAAAAAAAAAAAATTAGCTGGGCAGGGTGGCGAGTGCCTGTAGTCCCAGCTACTCGGGAGGCTGAGGCAGAAGAATGGTGTGAACCCGGGAGGTGGAGCTTGCAGTAAGCTGAGATTGCGCCACTGCACTCCAGCCTGGGCAACAGAGCGAGACTCCTTCTCAAAAAAAAAAGAAAAAAAAAAGCGTGTTAAGAAAAACTGATAGTCCATGCCCCTCACCTCCCTTTTTCTACCCTAGGGCAACCATTTTTAACTCTTAGCCAATTTCTTTAGCATTAACTTCCATATCCTTAAGTAAAATAACATTTTTTATATAATAGATAAGTCTTGACTTTTTCTTTTTTTTCCCTGAGACAGAGTCTTGTTCTGTCGCCCAGGCTGGAGTGCAGTGGCATGATCTTGGCTCACCGCAACCTCTGCCTCCCAGGTTCAAGTGATTCTTCTTCCTCAGCCTCCCAAGGAGCTGGGATTACAGGCATGCGCCACAATGTCCAGCTGATTTTTGTATTTTTAGTAGAGACAGGGTTTCACCATGTTAGCCAGGCTGGTCTCGGACTCTTGACCTCAAGTGATCTGCCTGCCTCAACCTCCGAAAGTGCTGGGATTACAGACGTGAGCCATTGTGCCTGGCCGACTTTTTACGGTTAAGCATTATGTGTGGGTTTGCCACTAAAGAAGACAGAAACTTAGCAACCTTTCAGCCTGGTAAACCGAGGCTTCTGCGATACCACCCTCTCTGTTTCTCCTTCTGTCTTTGATCATTTCTGTCCTTTCTTGGAGGGCTACCCTTGTGCTTGCCTCTAAAAGTTGGTGTTTTCTGTCATCCTGGGCCCATTGTGTTGGGTGCTTTACATGCTTTCTTTGGTAACCTCATCCATTTGACAATTTTAGTATTGCTGTATGCTGACTCCCAGCATGAACCATTCCCTGAGCTTCAGACTCCTGGCAGATTGTCAGTTAGGCATCTGTCCTTTGACTGCCTAAGAACCTCCTGAAGTGTAACATAACCAAAACTAATACCAGACTTGCTTATTCACCTTTCCTGTCCATGTTAGTTCATAGTACCACCGTGCACTCAGTTTCCAAAAAATGTGAAATGCATTCTCCGTTCCTACTGCCACTGGTAGGAATGCTTTGGCCTTTATTATTTCTTGTTTAGATTATTTCAGTAATTTCCTTACTCGTCTACTTTGTCCTACCTGCATGAAATTCATCTTTAACAGAGTCACAAGAGTGATCTATCGAAAGTATCAGAAACACACAGCTGGTGGCCATCCCCTATCTACTGCCATTCTCACCTCTGTGCTTTTATTCTTGCTGTTTCTCTGATGGTGCTTTGTTTATTTTATACAGTAGTTTTAGGTTTACAGAGACAGAAAATTTTATATACTTCCTCTGGTGCCTTCATCCCTACTCCAGTTTCCCTATTATTAATATCTTGCATTGTTTGGTACATTTGTTATAATTGATGAACCAATATTGCTGCATTATTATTAACCAAAAGCCTGTAGTTACGTTAGAATACACTCTGTGTTCTACATTCTATAGGTTTTGCCAATGCATAATGTCATGTATCCACTATTACAGTGTCATATGAAATAGTTTCACTGCCCTAAAATCTCCTATTTGTGGCCGGGCGCGTTGGCTCATGCCTGTAATCCTAGCACTTTGGGAGGCTGAGGCGGGCAGATCAGCTGAAGTCAGGAGTTTGAGACCAGCCTGGCCAACATGGTGAAACCCCGTCTCTACTAAAAATACAAAAATTAGCCGGGCGTGGTGGCGGGCGCCTGTAATCCCAGCTACTGGGGAGGCTGAGGCAGGAGAATAGTTTGAACCCAGGAGGCAGAGGTTGCAGTGAGCCGAGATAATGCCATTGCACACCAGCCTGGGTGACAGAGCGAGATTCTGTCTCAAACAAACAAACAAAAAGCTCCTATTTGTCCCTCTCTCCATGTTCTAGATGTAACCTGACTACCACTGATTGTTTTATTGTCTTTAATAAAGTTTGCTTTTTCCAGAGTGTCATGTACAGTAATTGGAATCATACAGCCTTTCCACTTAGCAATATGCATTGAAGTCTGCCATGTCTTTTTGTGACTTGGCAGCTCATTCTTTTTTTTTAATTGCCGAATGATATTCCATTGTATGGATGTACCATTATTTGCTTATTCATTCACCTATTGAAGGACATCTTGGTTGCTTCCAGTTTTTGGCAGTTTTAAACAAAGCTGTGTGAAAGTTTTTGTGTCCACCTACATTTTCAGCTTACTTGAGTAACTGTCAAGAAGTGCAACTGGTGGATCATATAGTAAAACTATGTTTCACTTTGTGAAAAACTGCAAACTCTTCCAGCGTGGCTGCACCATTTTGCATTCCCACCAGCAATGAGTGAGCGCTCTGATGCTCCACATCCTTGCTAACACTTGGAGATGTCGGTGTTTTGGATTTTATTTAATTAATTTATTTATTTTGAGGCAGGGTTTTGTCCTGTCACTGAGGCTAGAGTGTGGTGGCATGATCACAGCTCACTGCAGCCTCAACCTCCCAGGTTCAAGCTATCCTCCCACCTCAGCCTCCCAAGTAACTGGGACAACAGGCATGCACCACCACACCAGCTAATTTTTGTGTTTTTTGTAGAGACAGGGTTTCACCACGTTACCTAGGATGGTCTTGAACTCCTAGGCTCAAGGGATCCTCCCACCTTGGTCTCCCAAAGTGCTGTGATTGTAGGCGTGAGCTATGGTGCCCAGCCAGTGTTTTGGATTTTAGCCATTCTCGTAGTCGAACAGTGGTATCTCCTTGTTGTTTAGTTTGTAATTCCCTAATGACATGATGTTGAGCATCTTCGCGTATACTTATTTGCCACTGTATATCTTCTTTAGTGAGATACCTATTCACATCTTTTGCCCTGTTCTTAATTGGGTGTTTTCTTACTAGGTTTTAAGAGTTCTTTGTATATTTTTAGCTGGAAATGCTTTATCAGGTACCTGTTATTTAGATATTTTCTCCCAGTCTGTGGCTTGTCTTTTCATTGTCTTTCTCAGAGCACAACTTTTAAATATAGACAATTAGGTCCGTAACCCATCTTGAGTTTGTATTTGAGTTCGTGTTTGTGTTTTCCTTGAAACACCATGGTTGTTAACTTGGATACATTACTGTCATCTAAGCCTCAGACCTCACTTAAATTTCACCAGCTGTTTCAATAACGTCCCACAGAACCTAGTTCAGAATCACCTGTTGCATTTAGTTGTCATATCTCGTTAGTTTGGACATTTCCTTTGTCTTTTTTGGACTCCATTATCTTAACACTTTTGAAGATTTCAGGCAAGTTATTTTGTAGCACGCCCCTCAATGTGGGTTCATCAGCTGTTTCCTCATTATGAGATTCAGGTTACGCGTCTTCAGCCTGTGCATCACAGAAGCGGCACTGCGTTCTTCTCGTCGTCTCCCATCCAGTGGTGCGTAGGTTCGGCTTTCCTATCACCGATGTTTCTCATTTTGATCAAGGTGCTGTCCACCAGACTTACTCTCTGTCAAGTTATTTTTTTCCACTTTGTATTAAGAAGTGTTGTATGGAGAAATACTTAGAAACTAGGTAAATATCCTGTTTCTCATCACATACCCAGTTCACTCCTTTATTTGTGTGAAGGAATTAATGGTGTCCTATTTGATGGGTTGTTATATTTGGTGGGTTGTTATCTGTTACTATCACTATTTATTTTGATGCACAAATTATTGCAGATTTGACCGATGGGAGTCTTTTCAAGGTGATTTCTATGTCTTTTTAAAAGTCCTCATCATTCTTTTAGCAGTTTCTAGCTTTCTGGCACAATTATATGTTCCAGGCTTGGCCAGACATGGTGGCTCATGCCTGTAATCCCAGCACTTTGGGAGGCCGAGCTGGGTGGATCACCTAAGGTCAGGAGTTCGAGACCAGTCTGGCCAACAGGGCGAAACTCTGTCTCTACTAAAAAGAAATACAAAAAATTATCCGGGCGTGGTGGCACATGCCTGCAATCCCAGCTACTTGGGAGGCTGAGGCAGGGGAATTGCTTGAATCCAGGAGGTGGAGGTTGCAATGAGCTGAGCTGAGATCATGCCATTGCACTCCAGCCTGGGCAACAGAGTGAGACTCTCTCTCAAAAAAAAAAAAAGAAAGAAAGAAAGAAAAGGAAGAAAAATGTCCCAGGCTCATCTTAGATTTTCTTTGCTCCAGCCCTGGAATCAGCCATTTCCCCAAGGAGCCCTGGTTCCTTTTAGTGGAGAAGGATATTTAGAAACTAAGACCTGAGTCCTAGGTGTGCTTACTGCTGTTAGGGTGTTGCTGCTGCCAGACTCTCTCAGTGGTCCAAGCGAGGACATATATATGTATAGCTGCATACATACATGCTGACATACATGTAACACATTTCCATTTGTATTTATTTATCAGTCTACCATATGTTGAACACTTTGATTAACCACAATACCTTTAATTCCACCCAGCCCACAGAGTTCATTCTGCTTCTCTCTCTTTCCATGTTTATAGCTACTTCTCTGATAGTGAGAAGCCTGGCTTGCGTAAATGGCCAGATTTGACCAAGTGCCCTGGATGTAACCAGTCTTGCATCTCTGCCACTGCCTCCTGTCCTCACCTCGCTGAGGCTCTGTCAGACCCCTCTGAGGTTATTTACACCCAGACCCTGAAACATGAAGCTGTTAGTTTAATAGTCCCTGCTGCAAATATTGAGATCCAGTGTGTTCATGAGGCGTTTGAGTCACAAACGTTGGGTTTATATATAATTTCATAGAATTGCATGAAGTAATTTTTTTTCTTACAGGCTATTTAGTAAGACAATCAGAGAGAGAAAGACTAAGAATCGCTGTGGCTTTAACAATTAATTTATTATTTTGTACTTAATTTATTGTAAAATGGAATATAAATTCACATATATAATACATATGGACAATTTAAAGATGATTAATATTGAACAGAGATCGCTCTCGTACCCAGTGCCCAGCTTAAGAAATACAGCCTCGTCAATACCTTTGAAGCCCCTTCTTGCCACTCTCTGGTTGCATTCCTCTCTTTCCTTCTGAGGGATAACCACTCTGTGGAGTTTTGTATGAATTATCCTATAATAGCTGTTTTATTCATCTTTCTTTTATAGATTGCTGTTGTGGCTGTGATGTGCAAACCCCACAGATGTCCACACATCAGTTTTACAGGAAATATATGTGTGTAAGTATGGTGATTTTTTAAATTGTATGTGTGTGTGTTTTAATTAAACTAAATATGCTCCCTTGAGCCCTTAGTCAGTACATGCTGGTAATATTTAAAACTTCGACTTAATAGATTTATAGATTACTCCTTTCAAACAAGCAACCATTGGTAGATATTTTAGTGCTTTAAAATTGGAATATATGAGGCCGGGTGCAGTGGCTCACGCCTGTAATCCCAGCATTTTGGGAGGCTGAGGCAGGTGGATCATCTGAGGTCAGGAGTTTAAGACCAGCCTGGCCAGCACCGTGAGACCCCGTCTCTACTAAAAATACAAAAATTAGCTGAGCATGGTGGCATGCGCTTCTAGTCCCAGCTACTTGAGAGGCTGAGGCAGGAGAATCGCTTGAACCTGGGAGGTGGAGGTTGCAATGAGCTGAGATCATGCCACTGCACTCCAGCCTGGGCGACAGAGTGAGACTCCATATCAAAATAAATAAAATTGGAACATATGAATATTTTAATTTGTTGCAATATACAATTTTAAAAATGTAGGTTATGGAACTCAAAACAGTAGACATAGGGATATGCAGCTCAAAACAGCACATTCTGTTAAACTCATAAATGAAACATGGGAATATGAGCTGCCTAAATTCCACGTCAGAAATTTAAAATGAATTTGGATCAGAAACTTATCAAAATAAAAAATTATCCTTATACGTAACCTTTAGATTTCTCAAACTCACCTATTTGAGAGAATTAGCAGAAGAGTTTGCATGATTCAGGGTAGGAAGATAAAAAGGGGGAAAGATTTTCTTGAGTGTGGTTCCCAAGAGAACACTGAGTATTGATTCAAACTTAGGAAAACTTCATTTCTGTTATTTGCCCCTAAAAGCTTAAACCTCTGAAATAATCACAACTGCAGTATTTTGAAAATGGGTGTAATAGTGTCCCTTTACATATTTATCTTATTTACTTCTTGGTAGAAAATACGTTATTTACAGATACTGCAGAGGTAGATTCTTCTGTTAGGATTTGAAAAGGAAGCTCGTTTGTTATCAGGATTCTTTGGAGATGATAGATGCTTGGAACTAGCTGGTTGAACTCAGTTTTGCATCTGACATTCTTGTTCTTTTGTTGTACTGGCAGATACTGCCCTGGTGGACCTGATTCTGATTTTGAGTATTCTACCCAGTCTTACACTGGCTATGAGGTACAGTAACTTTGAGGCTGTCCTGATGAAATGTTGCATCATGCTTTACCTGTAGTATGGTTTTACCAGTACTGACTTTCTGACAATTTTTTGTTTTTGTTTTTTTCTGATTATAAAAGCTGTTCATTCACCAAATATTTGCCAGTGTCTACTAGTGCCCTATATTGTTCTAGCCGCTAGAGAAATACTTACATAAGCACTTCTTATCCTAAACGCTGTTCTAAGTGCTTTACAACTGTAAACCTTATTGCAGTGTTTTGAAGATAGACACTATCATGATCGCAGTTTGCCAATCAGGAAACTGGGGCATAGCAGGCTTAAACAGCTGGCCCAAAGACACACTATTAGTAAGTGGCAAGCAGGTTTCGAACTCTGTGCTGCTCACCACTACATTGTACTGTCACTTTAGCAGTGGAAAATGGACAGGATCCCTTTGTCTTGTGGAATTTACATTTTTTTTTTTTTTTGAGATGGAATCTCACTCTGTTACCCAGGCTGGAGTGCAGTGGCATGATCTCCTTCACTGCAATCTCCACCTCCCAGGTTCAAGTGATTCTCCTGCCTCAGCCTCCCAAGTCGCTGGGACTACAGGCAAGCACCACCACGCCCAGCTAATTTTTATATTTTTAGTAGAGACAAGGTTTCATCTTGTTGGCCAGCCTGGTCTCGAACTGCTGACCTTAAGTGACCCGCCTGCCTCGGCTTCCCAAAATGCTGGGATTACAGGCATTAGCTACTGTACCCAGCCTGGAATTTATATTTTAATAATGGAAGGTAGACAGTAAAGAAACAAGAAAAAGTATCAGGCACTCAAAAAATGCTAAGTAGAGATGTGAAATCAAGTAAGGTGATGGCAGCTGAGATGGTTTAGCTGTGGTCGTTAGGAAGGGATTCTGTGAAGTGAGATTGAAGTTGAGTCTGAATGACAAGAAGGACCTAGTCCTAAGAATATGTGGAAGGGGCATTCCTAGCAGAGAAGTCACTAGAATAAGGCCCAAGGAAGGAAAGACATGGGGGTGTTGTGCAGTGCAACAGGTGAGGGAAGCATGAGGCTGGGAGTGCAAATGAGCTGGGGTTTGTAAGCAAAGGTAAGGAGTTTCCATTTTAGTGTAGGAGTCATGAGAAGCTATCAGGATTTAAGGCAGGGGAATGATACAATCCGATTTAGGTTTTTTGAAAGATCGTTTTGATGGCCATGTAGAGAAAGGGTTAGAGTGGAGACCAGAAAGAAGGCAGGAGGCCAGTGAGGTGCTTTTGAAGGAGTCACCCTCCTCAGAACATCTCAGAAGCCAGGAAACCTTGTGACTTTTTTCTCATATATGTTTTCATTTTTTTTTCCTGTTTTCTAGGGTTCATATTTTTTAAAATACAAGAGGAATGATTTCGTGAAAAGGATTCCTCTCATTCCTATCCCCTAGCCACTCTTTTTTACTCCTCCCCCTACCAGTTAGTGTTGTTTGTTATTTCCTCCCCATCCTTCAGGGATATTTTAGGGAATACAGCATACACAGGTTGCCTATCCCTTATGTGAAATGCTTGGGACCAGAAGTGTTTCAGATTTTGGATTTTTCTGGATTTTGGAATATTTGCATATACATAATGAGAAATCTTGAGAGTGGAACCCGAGTCTGAACATGAGATTCATTTTGGGTTTATGTACACCTGATACACCTAGCCTGAATTAATTTTATACAATATTTTTAATAATTTTGTGCATGAAACAAGGTTTGTGTTAAATATTTATATGTGGAATTTTCCACTTATGGCATCATGTTGGCACTCAAAAAATTTTGAGGTTTGTAGCATTTTTGATTTTTGGATTAGGGATGCTCAACCTGGACATATTCTTTATTCGACTGATTCTATATAAGGTAGCATATCAGAGTCCTCTTTCACTTTGCCTTTTATTTTACAATATCTTAGTGAACATTTTATGTCAGTACATTGTTTCGTGGCTGTAGAGTATTCCACTGTATGATGATAGCCATTACAAACTGTGTGGTATTTTAGAAGCTTATTTAAAAGTTACTTTATTATGTTATTCTGGTATATGTATGCACATCTGTGTCTGTGAGCAGAACACTTTGGTGCTCTGGGATTCCAGAAGTGTTTATACAAAAGACAGATGTGATCCAAGGAGACACCCTGCTGTTGAGGTGTTTATGACAGCGTGGGTGGACACCTGCCAGATGCGATTCAGGACATTATTTTGAACCCTGACAAGACTGAGAAAAATTAATGGGGGTACAAGCCATGTTTTCAGTGTTTGGAACCATGGAGAGTTTTTTTTTTAAATACAGTCCTTTTGAAACTACTTTTTATTTTTAATTCAATGTGGGCATAATGATATTTTTCTCTTCTAGCCAACCTCCATGAGAGCTATCCGTGCGAGATATGACCCTTTCCTACAGACAAGACACCGAATAGAACAGGTACATTTTTAAAAAACATGTTTCTTAAAAATTAGGTGTTTATACTTAGTAAGAAGCCATTGTTGCTTGATTCAAATTGAACCTGAAATAAGAACAAAAAAGGTGTTTTTCCTCTTTGTAAGTTTTCAATATCCATTTGAGGGAGGGAGAATTTGCCATGCCTAGCAAGGTCAAAAACACTACTTTCTTTAAAGACTGTATTTATTGTTTAAGGGTTTTATATTCTCTAAGTTTTTTTGAATTTGTAGAAACTCATTTGTAGTATGAAATTTGTGGAATAAAGATGTATGAAAGTTCTTAGACAATGGGTGGGTGTGTTGACTTTTGATTTCCAAAAGTCAGATTAAGAAGTATTTTGACTGGCCATGCGCAATGGCTCATGCCTGCAATCTCAACCCTTTGGAAGGCTATGACAGCAGGTCACTTGAGCCTAAGAGTTCGAGACCAGCCTGGGCAACATAGCTAAACCCCATCTACAAAAAATACAAAAATTAGCATGGTGTGGTGGTGTGCACCTGAAGTCTTAGCTACTTGGAAGGCTGAGGTGGAAGGATCCCTTGAGCCCAGAAGCTCAAGGCTGCAGTGAGCTGTGATCATCCCACTGCACTTCAGCCTGGGTGACACAGCAAGAACCTGTCTCAAAAAGAAGTATTGTGACAGATTTGTTGGGTGGAAATAGGAAATTTCCTACAAAGGAGTACAAAGAACTAGTCGGGGTATGGCATTGTTCTATATCATGGTCATGGTGGTGGTTACGTAACTCTAAATATCTATCAGCTCTCATCCATTGTACACTTAAAGTTAGCGGATTTTATCGTATTTAAATTATACCTCAGTATGGTTGACTAAAAACAAGTACTATGTACATGACCTTGCAGTGTTCAAGAAATCTGAACGTTAATACAGATTTCCTCTATTTACAAGTTTATTTTAAACTTGTCCAATTTAAAAAATGTAAAGCACTGTCCATAGTTGTAGTAGTAATGTATAGTAGGCACATCCAAGTCTAAAGTAGATAGTGATACATAACCATAGTGGATAAGTTGTCTCTGGATTTGTTTATTGGCTTATTGGTGAATACTGTTCAGTTTTAATATCCACTTTGCTGTCACCCAAGCGTATGAGGAACAGGATTGTCGGTGACAGGAGAGGACCCCATCTGGGGGAGCCCACATTTTTCCAAACAGTGGGTTCTAAACTGACCTTTGCTTCAATTTCTTTTTGAGCTATGATAGTTAATTTATTTAAAATGTAAAACTATTGAGCATGAAATGCTTATGTTTACCAAAAAAGGAGCATAGTTTACAAGATTTAGAAACGAACATAGAGCAGTGATTCTTTTCTTAAATGCAGTAGAATTACCTGAGTAACTTCTCCAAAACGTGTCAGATCTTCACCTCGGAGTTTCTGATTAAGTCTGCTTTGAGGTCCTAGCAAGATATTTTTAAAAACTACTAGGGTAATTTTGATGAGTATCTCTTGTAAAGAACCATAGATATAGAAATAGAGTATTCTTTTAGTGTTGATATATGTACACACATGCATATATATAGTTTTTCTGTATACATTTTTTGCCATTTTCAGAAATTAGTGTTAATTTCAATACCTATTGTTAAAAATTAGAATCTTGGCTTATTGTAGTCAACAAAATGAAAGATTTGTATCATTCTCTCCCCTAATAGAGGAGACCTAATTTTTTTTTTTTTTTTTTTTTTTTTTTTTAAAACAGTGTCACTCTTGTTGCCCAGGCTGGAGTGCAGTGGCACAATCTTGGGTCGCTGCAACCTCCACCTCCTGGTTCAAGTGATTCTCTTGCCTCAGCCTCCAGAGTAGCTGGGATTACAGGCACGTCTGGCTAATTTTCGTATTTTTAGTAGAGACGGGGTTTCACCATGTTGGCCAGGCTGGTCTCGAACTCCTGACCTCAGGTGATCTGCCAGCCTGGTCCTCCTAAGTGCTGGGATTACAGGCATGAGCCACCGCACCTGGCCTGAATATTTCATTTTAATCAGACTTTCACTTTTTTTTAGAAAGCAGACTTGAAGTGCCTCCTGTGCCTAGAATCATCCATCAATTTTAGACTGCTGTCTTGATTTTTCTTTCTAATCTATTCTTTTTTTCTTCCATTACATCAGATCCTTATTAGGTTACATAATCATTCATGTATCATCGTTGACCATAAATGCCACCTTTTTGTCACCTAGGCTTACCACCAAGTCTGACATAAAATACATGATCAATAAATACTTACTATTTTGCATATTGTATTATATTTGTCTTTACTGCTTTCTAGTTTATATTCTTCATGTTTTTAAATTTCCACTTTGTAGGTATTCAAGTCAAGCCTCTTATTTGTTATTTTATATTCTCATTCTCCCTCCTTATTTGAGTTGTACTCACTTTTTTCTTTCAGACTTGAGCCTATTTTTTATCCACAGAATTAGCTAAGTGTGTTTCATTACTTCTGATTTTTAAACTGTACTGATGAAAACACTGCAAAATAAGAGATTTGCAATGCCTTCTTAGAGTAGTTCCTTATGCTTATATCATTCTAATGCTGATGAATTTGTCTTTCAGTTAAAACAACTTGGTCATAGTGTGGATAAAGTGGAGTTTATTGTGATGGGTGGAACGTTTATGGCCCTTCCAGAAGAATACAGAGATTATTTTATTCGAAATTTACATGATGCCTTATCAGGACATACTTCCAACAATATTTACGAGGCAGTCAAGTAAGAAATTCTTATTTTATCATAGTCTCCAGAGTGGTTGTCAGTTTATGCTCCTAGCAGTAGTCTATGAGAATGCCTTCTGCCCTGCATCCACATTCTTACTTCTCATAATCTTTCTCATTTCATGGGAAAGGATTATTTCAGTGAAAATAATGCTTTTGCTGAAATAATCTTTTCCAGTGAAAGTAATCCTTTCACTGAAATAATCCTTTTAAAGAAAAAATGAATACAGTTTGTTGACATAGTAGTATTCTCAAATAGAGAGATTGGCCAAATATGGTCCATGAATGTCTTTTCAGCCTTAGGCTGGTCTAAATGACAGTAGTTTTGATTGGCCTGATTGAGTTTTTCAGCCCAGCCAAGAAGGGGGCTGGGAGTATTTTAGCTGCTGCAAAATCAGCAAAACAAGGTACTGTTATTTAAAAACCTAATTTAGAGTAAATATTTCATAATTATTAAATAATAACTTTATGATTGGGATCTTAGTCTGTGTTGTGCTGCTGTAACAAAATATCTGAGACTAGGTAATTTATAATGCACAGAAATTTATTGGCTCACAGCTTTGGAGGTAGGGAAGTCCAATGTCAAGGTGCTGGCATCTGGCAAGAGCCTTCTTACTACGTCATCACGGCAAAAGGCAAGAGAAACAAAAAGCGGACCAATTCACCCTTTTATAATGGCATTAATCTTACCCACAAGGTCAGATCGCCTCTCAGAGGTCCCACCTGTTAATACTGTTACAATGACAGTTTCAACATGAGTTTTAGGGGACAAACTCATGTTTGTCGAATCATGTGTTATTCAAACCCCAAGTTAATTTACTCATTTTGAATTCTAGTTGACAAAATTTTGCATTATTTTGACACCTTGTTTTTAGCAAGAAGAATACTACAGGTTAGTATGTAGTTCAGTGATTTAAGAAGTGAAAGTCTTAAAATAGTTTTTGTTTTCAGGAGTTGCAGGAACACCTGGACAGTTACTATTTTCCTTATTTAACAAATCCTTCTTGAGGGCCCACTAGATACTATGTGCTGTTTTAGATACTGGAAAGTGGTGATATTTAGGCTGAGACCGGAAGTACAAGGAGGAGTTAGGCCAACAGCAGAAAAGATAAAATAAAGGCCCTGAAATGGGAAACAGCTTGGGGTGTTCTAGGGACAGAGAAGAAGCCAGCATGGTTAGATCCTGTGTTAATCCATTTGTGTCACTATAAAGGAACACCTAAGACTAGGTAAGTTAAAAAGAAAAGAGGTTTAATTGGTTCCAGTTCTACAGGCTTCACATGAAGCATAGTGCTGGCATTTGCTTCTGGTGAGGCCTCAGGAAGCTTCCAGTCATGGTGGAAGGTGAAGGGGAGGCAGTATATCACATGACGGGTGCAGGGAGGTGCCACACTCTTTTAAACAACAAATCTCACTTGAAACAACTGAGCGAGAACTCACTTATCACCAAGGAGATGGTGGTAAGCCATTTATTTATGAGGAATCCAGCCCCAGGACCCAAACACCTCCCACCAGGCCACACCTCCAATATTGGGGATCACGTTTCAACATAAGATGTGGAGGGGACAAACACCCAAACCATGTCAGATCCCAGTGAACAAGAGAAAAAACGTCATGAGATGGGGTTGAAGTGTTAGGTAAGGGCCAAGATACATGCTTTTAAGGAGTTGAAATTTTATTTGAAATGCAGTAGGGAGCAGATGAAGGAGAAGTAGCATGTTCTGGTTAACAGGTAGGGTCATTCTGGCTACTGTCTGGCTAATGGATTAGAGGAGTACCAGGGTGAAAGTGGGAAACCAGATAGGAGGCCATCTGATCACATCCATCCCTGCTCAGATGGGGGTGGCAGCAGTGGTGATGGAGAGGAGATTGAGATGGGGGTAAGAGAAAAGAAGGGATCAAGCTTGACACTAAGGTTCTGGCTGTCAGAAATGGTAGGAAGGTAGGGTAGAGCTGTATACTGAGGTGGGAAAGATAGCAGGAAGAGCAGAGAAAATCTCAGTGGGAGAAAATCAAGAGTTCTGTTTTGGGTGTGTGAAGTTTGAAAAGCCTGTGATACATTCAAGTGGAGATGTCGGTGGGCTCTCAATACTAGCGAAGTCTGAGCTGACGGTACGAAACTGGGGATTATCAGCTCATAGGTAACATTGACAACCATGTAAATGGAGGAGACCACCTCATGGGAGAGTTGTGGATCTCCAAGGTATACTAAGTGAAAAGCAATTTTTAGAGCAATTCTTATAGTATGATCCCATTATTTGTGTGTTCATGCACATACACACATATAAATGCATAGAAATGCATAGAAACACACGTATAAATGCATATAAACACACATATAAATGCATAGAAAAGGCGGCAGAATAATGGTCATCATAGACCTTAGAGCTGAGGAGGAAAGGACATGGAAAATGGCAGCAAAGGAGGATATTTACATTTGCTCCATATACAGTGGGCCAGGTGTTGTCATGGGTGTTTAATATTCACTTATTTAATACTCATAGTAAGCCTTTGAGTTAAGTGTTCAGATTATCCCTGTTTTACAGGTGAGGAAGCTGAGGCACAGAGAGATAAGCAATTTGCCCAAAGTTGCAGAGGTGGTTGGTGGTAGAGTGGGATATAAATCCCAGGTAGCTTTGCTTTCAGAGCCTAACTTTGCAAGCTGTGCTAGGTGTCAGAATGTGAGTATGTCTGTATGTATGTGCACATGTGTGTGCACATCATCAGAGCTTGAAGATCTTGGAAGGAATATGGCCTGTTTTTCCTTGCCCTCCTTCCCTACCACCCTCAGGCTTTTCTCTGGCTTCTCTTTTATATGGGGTGGGGGTTTCATATAGCTAATTATAAGGTTGTTCAAATAGTGCCACCTCTTAAGATTTTTTGTGTAGGACCAAATTTTGAATAGACCTAAGAGTGGTTTTTATTATCCTGTAAGTAAAGCAGTTCTTGGCACATAGTAAGCACAAGTAAATGCGTGAATGAATTTTGAATGAATGAACAGTTAGCTAATGACCTGGGTAGGGTTGCCTCTTGGAATTGGGGGCAGCCACATCTTTTTGTGCCCTCCCTACTCCCCCTATCCCCTTAACTTCCTTTGTTCTCCTTGGGTTTGTAAAAGTGAAAAGAAGAGAGGAGCTTTTTCATAAAATTTAATACCAGGGGTAGCTCAAAGAGCCCATGTGAAAGGTTTGGCAGCTGGGAGAGTTTGTGTGGACAGCAGCCTACTTCTGTTTGATTGACTCTAGGGAATGCAACAGGTGAATTCTGTGTCCGTGAGTCTGGACCTGTAGCATTGTGATCTCTTCCTCTTACAGGGGCTTTAGTAATAGATGAGATGGCGACTGCATTGTTACTGCTTGTTCAAAACTGATCAAGAGGCCGGGCGTAGTGGCTCACGCCTATAATCCCAGCCCTCTGGGAGGCCGAGATGGGCAGATTGCTTGAGGCCAGGAGTTCGAGACCAGCCTGACCAACATGGCGAAACTTCTTCTCTACTAAAAATGTAAAAATTAGCTGGGCATGGAGGCTGGTGCCTCTAGTCCCAGCTACTTGGGAGGCCGAGGCACAGAAACACTTGAACCCAGAAGGCGGAGGTTGCAGTGAGCCAAGATTGCACTACCGCACTCCAGCCTGGGCGACAGAGTGAGACTGTGTCTCAAAAAACAACAAAAAAACTGATCATTAATATGAGTCATACTTAGTAAACGCTGAAATCTTCAAACTTTAGAGGAGTAATGATATCATCCAGCTAATTACTCTTAATAATACTGAAAAATCAAACTATACCTTAGATAAAATGTGATTGAGGAAAAACAACCTTTATTAGTTCAAAGCCAGGAGACGGGAATGGCATCAGAAGGTTCTCTCAGAGGGTTGCTGACCACAACTCATTCAGCTCTGAAAATTCCCTGGCAGGGACATCTATCAAGATAAGTTTTTCCATGCAAGCTTATATACTTCTGTACTCATTTCTTGGACCTTAATATGTAAGGTCTTCTTATCTTGAAGACCTTACATATTAAGTGGAATTGAGCTGTAAATATCTTAGACTTGCCTCTCCCCCCCGTAAAAATTTGCCACTAAGCTTTTCATCTGCAGTTTGGGTCCCCTGAGGTACATGAAGCAGGCCAACTAAGATCTGCATAGTGAACTTTTAGTATGTATCTAGTTTGACATTTTCATCAATTGAAAGTAAAAATTTTGCTTTATTCTTGGTGTAACATTTTATTTTTGGAGAAATGTTCTAGTGCTAATGGTGCTTGAATGTAAGTTGTCCATCATTGGGTTGAAAATAGGGTTGTCTAATCCAGCGAGTTCAGTGCAGATCATGATGTGTTTGTAGAAAAAGCCCTGTGGAAGAGAAAGCCTCTTTCAGTAATATTCTAGGCAGTGCCAGTGTTGTTTTGTTTCTGTTCTTCAATTTACCTCAAGAGGGCAACAAACACTTTATTTTCAGATAAAAATTTATATATGATTTGGGTCTTCATTGCAACACATTTCATGAATGCCTCTTGAGAAGTAATAAAAGTACAATCTGGGAGCCATAAAACCATCCATAAATTACACTGAATTCTGCCAACACACACTTTAAATGTTTTGCTCTTTTCTCTTAGTCTCTATATTTTTATGAGAAATGGAAAAAAAAAAGACCTGATTTGTGGTGTGTTGTTGCTTTGTTAAGGTAAAGTTTTACTAGAAACCCCTCGTAATAGAGTTTGTATTTGTTTTGAGGGAAACTTTGTATTTGGGGAAATAATAGTCTAGTTTGTGCTATAGAACTAGAGACAGAAAGTATTTTCAAGTGTTGGCATAATTGTGAAATAAAAAGCAGCCCAGAGAAGTTGTGGTTTTGACACAATGTGGCCCTCGGAAATGTTTGGATTTAATCTTGCCCTTCTCTCTCATCCTGCACAGAGTGTATGCGTGAAAACTGGTTGGTTTGCACAGCGTAGCCCACCGCTCTTTGATGTAAGGGGATGAACTTCGTGTTTATTTTACTTTTGTTTTTGCTTGCTGACTACATAGATGTAAACTGACTTTCGTTAGCTTAGCAGGACTTTTTAAAGATTAATTTTAAATTAGGTTAAAAATGATATATTGTGACCTATGAGTCAGCAAGCAGCATTTAAGGTTAACAGTCTGTTCACGTTAGGGTCAAGTTTTACTGCTGTGTTGGCTCAGGTGTCCCTGCTATGTTTTCATATGTTGAACCTGATTAAAGTTTTGCTTCTTAAAAGAATAGGAGTTAAGGTAAAGAAAAGCCCCAGCAAGCAGAGCCTGGTTATTATTTATGGCAAGCTAGTAGCAAGCAGTGTGTTATATTTTCTTGCAGATGGAAAAATTGGAAAGTTGAGTGAACAGAGAGTTCAAGGACAAAACAGGTATGGCTTTTGTGAAGGCTCATTAAATCAAGCAAAGTGCTAATCACTCAGTACTATCAGCTGGACTGAGATTCTTCAGTAGTCTCCAGAGAGCAACAATTACTGGTGACTGTCATCGTGTAACAATCAGGCTCTGGAGATGAAAAAGACCGGTAGTGGGATCTGAGTCACCCATTCACTAGAATGCAAATGTTGCCAAATAACTCCAACAACCTTTAAAATAGTTTTATTCCTTTTTAATCAGCTTTGCCCAGAAGCAGTTTTACATTCAATCTTTAATGCTCCTTGGCTGTTTTCACAAGATGCAATTTAAAAGGGTAGTTACCCATTAAAAAGTGAGTGAGTCATACTTTCTCCCTGTGGAATTTTAAATTCATTTCCGTTCCTTCCTCTTCCCCCCACCGCCCCATTAATGAGTTTAAATCCTCCAACTATGTTCTTACCTGTCTTAGAAAAGCTGAAGTGCTAGGTAATGCTGGGTACCAGACCCAGAAGACAATTTCGTAGACTTGCAGAGCTGCAACGGAAGCAAAAGGAACTACAGAGACCCGAGAGTGCCTGACTGTGGCCCTGCTGCCCTGGGCCTTGTTTCTGGCAGGCCTCAGGACCTTCTGCATTTCTGGGCTTTGACACTGACACTCCCTATCTCTCACTTTTTCTATTGACCTTTTTACTTTCTCTTTTGGTCACCCAGATTTCCATACATGGTGACCAGGATCCTTAACATTGGCCGGAGAACGTAGGATACAATCTTAGTCACTTTGAGAGAAATGATATTGTTTTTCTTTCAGCATTTTATTTAAAACAAACAAAAATTAAACAGTTTTTAGTGAGCATCCATATACCCATCACCTAGATTCTACAATACTTGCTTTATCACATATCTATCAGTTCCACTATCCATTCATCAGTGTCTCTCGCGTGTGCTTACGCTCTCTTTTTTGATGCATTTGATAGTAAGTTGTATGCTTCAGTACACTCCTCCCCGGATACTTCATCATGCATATCACTGACTAGTGTTCACTGTCTGCAGTGTTTTTCTTTCGTAGTAAATTTACATACAGTACAAAACAACTTGTGGTGTTTTATATATATATGAGATATATATGATATATATATGATTGATATATATGATATGTATGATATATGTGATATATACAATATATATGATATATGATATATATATGAAACATATATTAAGTATACCATTTGATTATTTTTGACAAATGCATATACCTGTGCTACAAAGTCCTATTAAGATACAGAATGTCACCATCATCCCAGAAAGTTCGCACATCCCACTTGCCAGTAAATCCTCCCCTGCGCCTCCCAGAGGCAGCCATTCTTCTGATTTTTTTCCCCATCACAGATTAGTTTTGTCTCTTCTAGAACTTCATATAAGTGGAACCATATAACATACTCTTGTAGGCCTCTCTCACTGAGCATAGTATTTTGAGATTTATCCATGTTGTTGGGTGATTCATTAATTGTTACCTATTTAGTGCTGGGTAGTATTCCATTGTATGCAGAGATCACAGTTTGTTTACCATCCTTCTATTGATAGACGCCTGAGCTGTTTTGTTTGTGGCCATTATGAATAAAACTTCAGTGTACATTCTTGTATAAATCTTTTTGTGGCTATATGTATTTATTTCTCTTGGAGGAATAAATAGACATAGAATTGCTATATAAGTTTAGTTTTACAAGAAACTGCCAGTCATTTTCCCAAAATGGCTCTACTATTTGTACTCCCACCAATAATGTGTGAACATTTGGTTGTACCACATCTTCACCAACATATGGCATTGTCAGTCTTTTTAATTTTAGCCATTCTAGTGGGTGTATAATGGTATCTCGTGGTTTTAGTTTGCTTTTTACTGATGACTAATGATGTTGAACACTTTTTTAGTATGTGCTTATGCTATTTGAGTATATTTCTTTTGTGAAGTATCTATTAAAATCTTTTGCCCATTTTTGACTGGGTGGTTGTATATCCTAGCTGCCAGTCCTTTGTCAGCTCTATATTTTGCAAATTTGAAAACCCAGTCTGTAGCTTGGCTATTTGTTATATTAATGATATATTTTAGCCAAACTTTTTAATTTTGGTAAAGTAGAATTTAGCAGTTGTTTTCTTTCATGGTTATCGCTTTTCTGTATTGTCTCTAATAAACCATTGCACGTTCCCAAGGCACAAAGATATTCTCCTGTGTTTTCTTCTAATTACAGTTTGAGCTTTCACGTACAGGTTTGTGTTCCATCTTGAATTAATTCTTGTGTGTAGTATGAGGTGGGGATCAAGGTTCCTTTTTCCCCGTATAGACATCTAGTTGCTTTAACATCACTTCTTTAAAGATTTTCCTTCCCCATTCGGATTATATCACACCTTTGTTAAAAATAGAAGGACTCAGTAAATGTGGGCTGGGCTATTTTCTGTTTCATCAATCTGTTTTTCAATCCTTATGCCAGTGCTACACTGTTTTGATTACTGTGGCTTTTTAGTATATCTTGAAGTCAAGTAATGTGAGTCTTCTAACTTTGTAATTGTTTTTCAAAATTGCTTTAGAAATTCTAGATCCTTTGCATTTCTGTGTAAAATTTAGAATCAACTGGCCAATGCTGGATTTAGAATTGTGTTAAAACTATAGAACAAATGGAAAGAATTGACAATTTATTGCTTCTTCCAATTCATGAACATAGTCTCTCTCTCCTTGTATACTTAGGTTTTTAAATTCTCTTAGCAATCTTCATTGTTGAGATTGTGTAAGCCTTTTGTAAACAAATTTTTTCAAAATATTTGTATGTGTTTTGGTGCTACAGTAAATGAAATGTAAATTTCATTTTTAAATTTTATTATTATTATTTTTTTTTTTTTTTTGAATCAGAGTCTCGCTCTGTCGCCCAGGCTGGAATGCAGTGACGCAATCTCAGCTCACTGCAACCTCTACCTTCTGGGCACAAGACATTCTCCTGCCTCAGCCTCCCGAGTAGCTGGGATTACAGGCATCCGCCACCATGCATGGCTAATTTTTGTATTTTTAGTAGAGATGGGGTTTCACCATGTTGGCCAGGCTGGTCTCAAACTCCTGGCCTCAGGTGATCTGCCCACCTCGGCCTCCCAAAGTGCTGGGAGCTGGGATTACACACGTGAGCTACCACACCTAGCCATAAATTTCATTTTTTCAAATTTTTGCTGCATATATATATATATATATATATATACAGTTGATTTTTATATATTAATGTTATGTCATAATACCTTACTAAATTCACTACTTAATTCTAAAAGCTATTTTTGTGAAAACATTAATATTTACTTCCTAAACAATCACGTCATCTGCAAATGCAGTGCATTTTACTTTTCCCTTTTGGATTTGTATGCTTTTCTTTCTCTTGCCTTACTGCACTGCCTAGGACCTTTGGTACAGTGTTAAACAGAAGTGGTAAGAGTGGGCCTCTCTGTCTTGTTCCCAGTTATACAGGGAAAACATTTTTATTTCAGTATTAAATGCAATGTTGCCTGTGGGTTTTTTATAGTTACCTGTATTAGATTGAATACGTTTATTGAGAGGGTTTATCATTAACTCATTTGTCTAATGCTTTCTCTGCATCTATTTAAATGGTCATATGATTTTCCTCCTTTATTGTAATAATATGGATCGTTGTTTTTTTTTTTAACATTAAACCTCACATTCCTAGGATAAATCCTGTTATATCATCATCTTTACATATTGTTGGATTCAACTTGCTAATACTTTGTAGAGGATTTTTGTGTCTATGTTCATACGGGGTGGTGGTCTGTAATTTTCTTTTTTATAATTTTGTTGTCAGGTATTAGTTTTTGGTATTAGTGTAACGCAGGCTTCACAAAACAAGTAAGGATGTGTTGTTCCCTCCCCTATTTTCTGAAAGTGTTCATGTAACATGAATGTGATTTCTTCCATAAATGTTTGCTAGAACTCACCAGCGAAACTATCTAGGGCTGGAATTTTCTTCATGGGAGGGTTTTAGATAATAATTCAGTTCATTTAATAGATATGGAGCTATTCATATTTTCTGTTTCATCTGTGTCCATTTTAATAAGTTATGTTTTTCAAGGAATTTGTCTGTTTCATTATTTTGTCAACATTTTGGTATTACGTTGCCTTAGTAGGCTTTTAATGTCTGTGGAATCTTAGTGATCACCCCTGTTTCAACCCTGATACTCATTATCTGTGTTTTCTCTTTTTTTCTTGTTTACCCTAGTTAGGGGTTTGTCAATTTTGTTGTTCTTTTCAAAGAAGTAGCTTTTGGTTTTGTTTATTTCCTCTACTCTGTAGACTTCCGCTTTTATTTTTATTCTACTTTCTTTCCGTTTAATTGCTCTTCTTTTTCTAGTGATTTAATAAGGTATAAAAGCTTGGCCAGGCGCAGTGGCTCACGCCTGTAATCCCAGCACTTTGGGAGGTGAGGTGGGCAGATCACCTGAGGTCAGGAGTTCGAGACCAGCCTGGCCAACATGGCAAAACCCCATCTCTACTAAAAATACAAAAATTAGTCGTGTGTGGTGGCATGCACCTGTAATCCCAGCTACTGGGTAAGCTGAGGCAGGAGAATCACTTGAACCTGGGAGGCAGAGGTTGCAGTGAGCCACTGCCCTCCAGGCTGGGTAACAGAGTGAGACTCCTTCTCAAAAAAAAAAAAAAAAAATCTTGGCCATCATTTTAGACCTTTTCCTAAAAGCACTGCTTTGGCTGAATCCCACACATTTTGATATGTTGTATTTTAATTATTATTCAATTCAAAATATTTCTTAATACCCTTAATATATATCTATATATATCTATATATTTGATCCATGGAATGTATAGGAATGGGGTGTTTAATTTCCAAATTTCCATACAATGAGGTTTTTCTTGCTATCTTATTAATTTCTAATTTATTTTCATTTTGGCCAGAGAACCTACTCTGTATAATTTTGATGTTTTAAAATTATTGAGACTTGTTTTATGGCCCAGCATATGTAGTCTCTCTTGGTGAGCATGCCATGTGTGTTTGTAAAGAATGTATATTCTCAGTTGCTGGGTGTCATGTTCTATAAATATCAGTTAAACCAAGATGGTTAGTAGTAGTGTTCAGGTAAATTTTGTTTTTTATTCTTTTGTAGTTCTATCAATTGCTAAGAGATTGAAATCTCCAAGTATGATTGAGGAACTCTCCACATCTCTCTTCATTTATATTGATTTTTACTTAATGTATTTTGAAAATCTGTTATTAGATACATACACATCTATGATTGCTGTGTTTTCCTGATGTATGAACTTTTCACCATTATGAAATTACCTCTTTATCATCATGAGATGTCCTTCTGCATCCCTGGTCTTGCAGTTTACTTGGTGTTAATTTAGCCATCACAGCCTCATGTGCTTACTGTTTGCCCTGTGTATCATCCTTTTCCATCCATTTGCTTTCCACCCATAAGTTTATCTTGAAAATGCATTTCTTTAGACAGAAGTCTACAGTAATTGGGTCTTTTTTTTTAATCCATTTTGCTCATGTCTGCCTTTTAATTGGAGTGTTTAGTCTGTTAACATTTGATGTAATTATTGATACATCAGTTTAAGCTGATGGTTTGATTTATATCTACCAGTTTAATCATCTCCTCACTTTGGTTTTCAGTAGCCAAGAATAATAGTTGTAATGAATACTATTATGGTCTAATTCTTTATAGTTTATTTTTTCTATATCCTTTAATAGGGAATATCTTCTTAAAAGAAAGGGAGAGGACTCCTTATATCTAGTACAATGACTTAAGCATAGAATTCTGGTACTTAGTAAATGCTAAGTGAATGCGGTGGAAAGAACTGTCCCTTAAAAATCAGGAGACATAGTCTCCAGACTTATTTATATTATTATTTTGCATTATTACCTGGCTTAATCCACTTATGTTGTGTGTGTGATTTAGTTTCCTCATCTATAAAAATGAGGAGGTATAGGACTATATTATCTCTAAAATTACATCTTTCTGTCATCTATGATTTGAAGCTTTCTAATGGAATGAGAATTTTATCTAAAAGATATGTTCACAAGTTATTCTTCATTTAGCAACCACTTTCTGACAATCATTTTCTATAATGTTTTTATGTATATAACCCTTAAATTTCAATGTGGATATAATATTAAAAAATGCAATGTCTGTGATTCTTTTTTTTTTTTTTTTTTTACATATCTGACTCAACAATTTTATTTACTTTTCTTATTTGTTCTTTGGGAGAGTTGATTTTTAGGGGACAACTGTAAATTTCTTTCTTTTCACAGGAAGAAAAGAGGCTTGCCATCCTATGTGAGTTAATCAAACTTTCTGAAATCTCCCATCCTTTCTTCCCTCTGTTGTTTAACTCTAATATATGAGAAATTGCCTCTTCCCCGCCCCCAACACAGGGTCTTGTTCTGTCACTCAGGCTGGAGTGCAGTGGTGGCATCATAGCTCACTGCAGCCTTGGTCTACAGGCATGAGCCACTGCTGCACCTAGCCACCTTCTTTTTTTTTGGCTTCCAGAGAAGAAAATTTCTCAAACGCATGATCCCATAATTATTCTGTTCAGTGAATCTGAATTCCTCGACTTACAATTTATACTCTTTTTTTTTTTTAAGTATTTATTGATCATTCTTGGGTGTTTCTCAGAGAGGGGGATATGGCAGGGTCATAGGATAATAGTGGAGAGAAGGTCAGCAGATAAACACATGAACAAAGGTCTCTGGTTTTCCTAGGCAGAGGTCCCTGCGGCCTTCCGCAGTGTTTGTGTCCCTGGGTACTTGAGATTAGGGAGTGGTGATGACTCTTAAGGAGCATGCTGCCTTCAAGCATCTGTTTAACAAAGCACATCTTGCACCGCCCTTAATCCATTTAACCCTGAGTTGACACAGCACATGTTTCAGAGAGCGCGGGGCTGGGGGCAAGGCCATAGATCAACAGCATCCCAAGGCAGAAGAATTTCACCTCCCAGACGGGGCGGCCGGGCAGAGGCGCTCCTCACTTCCCAGACGGGGCGGCCGGGCAGAGGCGCTCCTCACTTCCCAGACGGGGCGGCCGGGCAGAGGCGCTCCTCACTTCCCAGAGGGGGCGGCCGGGCAGAGACGCTCCTCACTTCCTAGACGGGGTGGTGGCTGGGCAGAGGCTGTAATCTTAGCACTTTGGGAGGTCAAGGCAGGCGGCTGGGAGGTGGAGGTTGTAGCGAGCCGAGATCACGCCACTGCACTCCAGCCTGGGCAACATTGAGCCTTGAGTGAGCGAGACTCCGTCTGCAATCCCAGCACCTCGGGAGGCCGAGGCGGGCGGATCACTCGAGGCCAGGAGCTGGAGACCAGCCGGGTCAACACGGCGAAACCCTGTCTCCACCAAAAGTACAAAAACCAGTCAGGCGTGGCGGCGCGCGTCTGCAATCCCAGGCACTCGGCAGGCCGAGGCAGGGAGGTTGCAGCGAGCTGAGATCACCGCAGTACAGTCCAGCTTCGGTAACAGAGGGAGATCGAAGAAAGAAGGAGAGGGAGACCGAAGAAAGAAGGGAGACGGGAGAGGGCTCTTTTTTTCTTTTCTATTAATAATGTGTTGCTGCTGGTTCTTTAGCTACACGAGGGGACTACAAAATGATAGTTTTTGTCAGCCATGAAAAAAATCAAACCTCAAACAAAATGTTATAAGCTGTTTTTATATATCTTAAGCCCTGCCAGCTAATGTGATAGGGCACAAGGGTCTTTGATTAGTCTGTAAGCTGCAGTGCCACCAGGTTGGTTTTTCATAGGTAGTACTCATTTTTAAATCAAAATTCTGTTGTTACTTCATTTTGTGTTGGGCAGTGGTTAATTTATAGAACCTCGTGACATAACCACCAATATCGAGGAAGCAGACTTGACTACCATCTCAAAAAAAGATTGGGGGTAATAGTTATTTTTAAATCTTCAAGCACACCAAACGTCCAACTCAGTTAAGTCTAGAGCATCACTAACAGAGCATTGGGCAGAACTTCAAATTTTATTGAGGTATTTTCAAGATAGGGTGATAGTTAAGAAGAGGAATTTGTTCATGGTGCTGCTGCCAAGGAGTTACACCAATAACTCGAGGTGTTATCAACAATTCAAACAAATCTGGCTGTTCAAAGAAATGGGTAAACGCCACTGACTTGTTTTGGGACCGTAGATGGAGAAGAGATTGTATGTTGTGACTAACGAAAATGAGTATTTCATCTCTGTACCATTTTTTACCATGCAATTTGTTTTGAATAGGTTGAGTATGAGGTTGGAGGATGTCCACACAGGGAATATTCTGTAAGCCATTCAGGAACTTGAGCCTTGAGTGCTTGTGAGAGTTTAAGCAAGACTAGACTCAGGCACATCCAGTTGCAGTAAGGACAGATGTTTTGAAAGAGGAGCTGCCACGAATTATTTGTAATGAGACGTACCCACCTCTTTGATACCACAGCTTCTTGGAGTGAAACAAAAGACAGTTTCCAGAAGGTACTGAAGAGACTTTAAAATCAGTGTGCTCTCTTCCTTCCATCAGTGTCCCCCTGGTGGGGCCCTTAGTGCAAGGAGACAGTAATAATAGATAGTGCTTCTGTCAAAAGGTCGCTTTCTTCTTTCCAGAAATAGAAACATGCTTCCCAAGAAATAATCTAAATCTATTTATATTTCTGCCACTTCTAGCTTTTTGTTCCGTGGTCATTTCTTTCTTTCTTTCTTTCTTTCTTTTTTCTGTATCCCCCCAGCTAGATTGTTAAGCATGTCTGGGACAGGAACTATTATATTTTTACTTTCTGAAGATTACCTGGCCTACTGCTAGGCACCTTCTAAAATTAACTTTTTGCAAGAGGAAAGATAAGCAGTAGATGTAGCTGGAGGCTGCTGTTGGAGTGAAGAGAGACCTCCTGTGTTCCCAGTTATGCCTAATTCATTTATTCCTTCTTCAAATTTGTAATTTTTTTTTAATCGAGGGAGAATTTTTAGTGTTGAAGCCTTTTAGCCTCTAGACGTGTTTGAGCCTGCTGGCTTTCAGGAGCTTCCTGTCCAGATGGAGAGACAGACATATCCACAAATAACAAGGCAGACTACTTGTAGTGTGGGCAGGGTGCTTGGGAATGGGAGCACTGAGATCTCACTGGGGGTGGAGGGGTTCTGGGAAGATGTCATTAGGGGAGAAATGTGTTGGAGCTCTGTTTTGAAGGCTCGTAGCCTTTGGTTTTTGTTTGCCTTTAAATTCCTGGGTTATTGTACCATTTCTCTTCACCCCTGCTCCACAATTTTTAAATATTCTGTCAACATAAGGTTTTGGCTTAAGCTATGCTTCACAGAGAACATAGCATCTTTTATAGCTGGTGCCACTCCTATGGCATACAGAAAAGCGTAGGATTCAACATAACCCCACAGTGTTGGGCTGTACAGGCTTAAAATGAACCTGTAATACCACAAAAAGAGCAGTGGAATTGGAATCAGAGGATCCCTTTTGAGTCTTGGCTTTGTCTCTCGAGAAGTTGACAGAGTTGTTGCATGCCGAAGAACTTGTAGCCCCCAAGAGGTATGGGAGTTGAACTAGGTACTGAAGGAGAGCCATGCTTTTGGATGGCTAAGTGGCACATACTGTTGGATAGCTACCTAAATGATACGGGGGGATCATATTAATACCAGGCCATAAAATGTCAACACAGATTGGTTGAAAGCCTGTATGTGCATATTTGCATATTAAAGAACAGTTATTGATATGTTTACATCTCTGTTAAATGAAGAATCAGATTTAGTGAGATGTAGGATTAGATATAGTATTATCAAAAAATTTTCATGAGAATACAGTAAGCCTATGGGAAAAATTCATTGTTTTGTCATTCAAATTTGATACAAATTTCAGATGAAAATACAATTCTGGAAAGAGGAAATATAGTGAAAGCCTTTTTATAAATATAAAATATTGACTTTTCAAAACTTGGGTTGTTTTTTTCTTCCTCCATTTGTGTTGGTGCAAAAGGTAATGACATTTCCCGCCTGAGGAAAGACATTTTTGAAATGGAGTTAAATTATTATTTGAGAATAAGGTTTCCTTCTGTGGCCTGTACTATATTCTGATGACTTATAAAGACACCTTGTGCAGCAGCGTCCTCTATATGTCCTTGGTGGGGCCTTTGACACTCTGTGCAATAGGAAGACTAGCTAATAAATTTTTTCTTTCCTCTACACAAATTCCCATTTGTGCAATTGCCTCCCCTCTAGTTTTTCCCAGTGATGTAAGCTACTATTATGCCACCACGCTTGCTAACTTAATGGTATCACTTTTAAGAAATACTGCAGGTTTTTTAAAAATACCAATTGGAATGCCTCATTCTAGGATATTCTCATTTACTTTTAAAAACGTAGTCATTTAGAGCTTTTTGCTTTCTGGGGTTTTTTGGGTTTTTTTTTTTCAACCTTTGTATGGTGTGCCTTCTCCATAATATATGAATATTTATTTTTATTTGAAAAATGTTTTCCCTCAAACCGAATAATTGATGCTGGAGGAAGGTGTGTTACGTCTCTCCTGTGGCATCCTGTTACTGCGTGCCTTAGTACCCACCTGTTTAAGAGGCACAGGACCTGATGATTCGATTGTTTCAGAGAAGCCAAATTAGTTTGAATCCTGTCTTAGGCAAGATTTGATAAGATCTGAGCCCTTTTTCTGTCTCATAGTTCATCTTTTAGTGACTTTGAACTATTTGTTTACCTTTAGTCCTGTTGCCTCTGGTAATCCTACCTAAAACCTCGTGGAATACAGAAATAAACAATGCAAAAGAGTTCAAATGTCCAGAATGAAAGACTTGAGAATTTGTTCTCTAGATTGGTGATTCTTAGCTTTCTTAATTATTGTTGGCAATAAATAAGTCCGTTTTTATTGACAATTAAGAATGAAAGAGTGAACCTCACGGAATTAGCTACAAAAATTACAGAAATTTTATGATTTTTACTTTTCAATAAGCAATGAACTTCTTGAGAAAGAAAGAAAATAAATGGGAAATTTTTTTTAAAGGCTTCTCTCATCCTCCCCCCAAAATTGAGAACATTGTAGAAGGGTGCACTAAGAAGAAGGATTGGGTTCTAAGAATTGAGAGATGTTGGCCGGGCACAGTGGCTCATGCCTGTAATCCCAGCACTTTGGGGGGCCGAGGCAGATGGATCATTTGAGATCAGGAGTTTGAGACCAGCCTGGCCAACATAGTGAAACCCCGTCTCTTCTAAAAATACAAAAAAATTAGCTGGGTGTGGTGGCACGCACCTGTAATCCTAGCTACTCGGGAGGCTGAAGCACGAGAAATGCTTGAACCCAGGAGGTGGAGGTTGCAGTGAGCCAAGATCGCGCCACTGTACTACAGCCTGGGCAACACAGTGAAACTCTGAATCAAAAAAAAAAAAAAAAAAAATTGAGAGATGTTGAAAAGCAGAGAAGTCTGGGGTGGGTCCACGCTGAGTTGTCTAAGCAGTGTGGTAACTGGAATACAGAGCAAGGACTTTGAAGTCAGGTGGACCCAACTTCAGATCCTGACTCCGATTTTATTAGCTCTGTGCCCTTGAACATGCTGTTTACTCCCTTTCAGCTTCAGTTTCATCACTTGTGAAATGGAGGTAATAGGACACGCTTCATAGAGCTGGTGGGAGGATTCAGTACTAGAGTGTGTGGCACAGAGCTTGGCCCACAACAGCCTCTGTAAATGTGAGCTCCTGTCCCCTCACTTCACTAGCCCTGCTAGCAAGAGACTTACTTCTCTGCCTCTTTGGCCAGCATTAAGGCCACTAACTCAGACAGCATGAATCTAAAGTGGTGCTCGCTACTCTGATACGTGATTTTAGTAAAAGACAAAAATGATTGGTAATTTCGTAAATCATTGCTAAGATTAATAGACTAGGTGAAAAGGCTTTTGTGTATATAGAAGACATTTCATCTAAAATATTCCTATAATCATTACATATGCCCTCTCTCCTTTTTTTTCTTTCATTTAAAATGACTCAAAAATATAGAGTGGGAAATAAATAATGCAGATGGTTTTCACTTATGTGAAAAATGGTTGCTAGGAATTGAAAAATAGGTTTTCACAGTTGAAATCACTGCTTTCAAGGAGATTATGGTTGCAGCTTACTGCAGGAGAATAATAATGATAATGATGATAATAACATTACTATGCTAGCTCAGTCACATCAGTCCTATGAGGTGTAGATAGTATATTATCCTCATTTTGCAGTTAAAGGAACCGAAGCACAGAGGTTAATAGCATCCTCATGTGCATAGTTAGGAAGTAGCAGAGCCAGGATTTGAACTCAGGCAGCCTGGCTCCAGAGCCTACACTCTTTACCACTATCTCATACTAGAAGGACAGAGAGAAGGCAGTTTTTTGAGACGGAGTACCTTAAAACCTGCAACAGGTTAATTATTTTAGATTTGCTCTACAGGTATTCTGAGAGAAGCCTCACAAAGTGTATTGGAATTACTATTGAAACCAGACCAGATTACTGCATGAAGCGGCATTTAAGTGACATGTTGACCTATGGCTGCACAAGGCTGGAGATTGGGGTGCAGAGTGTTTATGAAGATGTGGCTAGAGACACCAACAGGTAAGATGGTGGCAGGTGATCTTGCACAAGTCTTCCTCCAACTTCACCAATTTTCTCTACATTCATACCCAGCCTTTCTTCCTTCTGACCACTCTTAGGGAAAGAAGTATGGGTATTCCTCCTTTTCAAAGTTCTTTCTTCTGTCTGTGCTCTTAATTCCATCCCCTCTTTCCCTCATTTTCAGTCTTTCTCTGGTGGGTCTTTTCCAATAGCCTGTAAACACGCTCATCTCTCTCCCTCTTCTTGTCCTAAGCAGCCTTGTCCATATAGAAAGCAGGGGCGAGGACTCGGGTTAGTAGTTTAAAGCAGGAGAGAAGGCCAAGAACAAAGAAAAGAGTTTGAATAAAATGGACATCAGGGTAATGTTTAAGAGATTCATTTTTGTGGAGCAGATACCAACTAGCAAAAAGTTTGGTGATGCCATGGTTGTAGACTTTGAGAAATTTGGGAGTGCAAGGAAAGAAGGAAGTAAGAGTTGTTAGAGCTTTATTATGTTCCCTCTAGAAGTATATCTTTTAGTAGAAAAGAAAATACCCGTGAAAGGTTAACTGTATAAGGAACTTCACAGTTAATTGCTAAATTAGTGGAGTAGGGAAGACAATTGAGAGTTTATTAGGCAGCTGAGATGATTGACCGAGAATTTTAACGGTGGGCTTTGGAGGAAGGATGTGTTGAGTTGGATGTTAAAGCCCCCTTTATTCTGTAGGATTTGGGTAGATGTGATTGGTGTTGTGCCAGGAGAAGGAAGCAAAGGGGAACTAGGGAGACAAGCACTGATCAGCATCTTAGAAACAACCAAGAGGAATGCCAGGCAGAGGAGGATGGAATTTTCCCTTAAGGAGTAGAGATCTGTTGAATATTTTTTAGCATGGGGAAGAATCTCATGGATATCATGTTTAATTAAGAAAGAGTAACTGAATAGGATGCTCTTATGTGGGAAGAGGCTTCAACCAGGGAAACTATGAAGTGCTGTAGCCTTCAAGGGCTGTGCTAGAGAGACAGCTGTGCAGATAGAGGGGAAGGGGAAGCTTTCTGAAGAATACGACATCTGAGTTGGGACTTCACGGAAGAGTGTGAGTTGGTCAGGTGCAGAAGAGGAAGATTGAGGCAGAAAGAAAATAGGAACTCCTGGAGATGGGAGTGCATAGCACATTTGAGGAATTTGGAGTGGTTTAGATTGATTAGAATGTGAAATAGGAGAGTGATAAGAGGTGAGGCTGAAAAGCAGGCAGAGAGGCTGATTATTAGGGGCCTGAGGAGTCAGCCCAGGGAGGCTGGACATTAATCTAATGGAGCAAGCCACCAGCAGGCATAAAGCTACAATGTGATGGAGCATATCTGCAGCTTAGAAAGATCGCTTACAGTATAAGGGGCAGGTCAGAGAAGAGCAGGTTGAAAGGGAGATCGGGTATGAGGCTGTTACAGAAATTAAGCAGGAAATACTGATGTCGTGGAAAGAAGTGAATGGTGGTGATTGGTGACTGATTGGAAGTGAGGATAAGAGAGAATGGGAAGTCAAGGAGACTTGGAGAGAACATAGGGTTTCATTTGGCTACACTAAGTTTCAGATACCTGTAGAATAGCCAAGTGAAGGTTTGCTTTAGAGCAGGGCTAGGCAATAGACAATTCAGCAGTGATCAAAATGTTCTGTGCCTGCTACTGAGTTTTCCATTTTAATTCTTCTAAATATAAATTTTAATAACCACATGTGCCTAGTGGCTGTCATTTTAAATAGTGCTGCTTTAAAGTATTGGTTATTTGGGTTTGGAATTCAGGAGAGAGGCCTGGCCTTGTCCTAGGAATTGGGAAGTCATCAGCAAAAAGACATTAGAAATTGAAGCCATGGAAATGGTTGGGAGCATTCTGAGAGAGTGAGATGGAGTCTGTGGTTTCTAGGATCCTTCTGCCGTGAATGGGAACACCTTGGTGGCAGAAGGATCACCACAAGGCTTCAGTTTAGTTGCCCAAAACCATTATTAGGACTTGTTTCCTGCTGGATGTGGCTCTAGAATGCCAAGTTAAGATGATTTATCCACGTGACCCCAAATGACTCTGCCTTCTCACTAAGTCATTCTCTCTTTCCACTGTTATTTAAGGATCCTCCAAACCCACCAGTGAAATCTATTTTGTATTATAGATTTCACTCTTCCTTCCTGTCTACAAATAATTTCACAAGATCTTTAAAGGAAAGAACATAGCAGCTTGCTGCTTCTGCATGGTTCTGAGCTCATTTTAATTTTTAATATAGGTATTTACGTTCATAAGCTTATTTTGACTGGTGATGCTAAACCAAATAATTTTAATACACATTAACTTTTGCTACTCCAATGCTTTACTTTCAAGACTTTAAGTAGATGTGTAAGGGAATTTCTGAGAAATATCTCAGAAATAAAGTTAATTACTTCCAGGCCTCCTGAGAGGTGGGGATGTAAAAAATGACTTTCTGAGATGTCTTTTCCCCCAGCCATATGATTTTGGTTATGGAACTTCTGTTACCTGTCTCAGAGATTGTTTTCCCCTTGTTCCTTGTGTTAACTTTGTCACCCGTTTATTTGTGTAACAGATGTTACACAAATAGGTAGTGATTTTCACAGGTAGTGATTTTCTTTCCTTAGAGGCCACACTGTGAAGGCAGTCTGTGAGTCATTTCACCTGGCCAAAGATTCCGGTTTCAAAGTGGTGGCCCATATGATGCCTGACCTGCCAAATGTGGGACTAGAAAGAGACATTGAACAGTTCACAGTAAGTGTGACTTCAGCCAGGCACATTCAGAATGCCTCTGCATGTTTCTTATCCCATCTGCTCTTGTTGCTTGTTTACTGTTGATGTTTTCCATTGTTAAAGAAATGCATCCTTATTATAGAATATTAGAAACACAGTAGGGTAAGAGACATCACCCACAGCCCCATCAGACAAAACTCTTAACATTTTAATGAATTCTTTCCAAGATTTTTCTGTGCTTAGGTTTTTTGGGGGGTGAGGTTGTTTATGCAAATATAACACAGACATACAAATATATATGACATAGGAAATTATTGTAATAGCTTTTTCACTTAACATTATAACAAGCATTTATCCATGTTGTAGCCTGGTCTCTGTTAACATGTTAACATATTTAAATGCCTTTTTAATTTAATATGTCATACCTTGCTTAACCCCTTGCAGGTTTTTCAGAATTTAAGATATACTGGTTTTTTAATATTATTTTAAAAACACTGCAGGTAAATGACTTTATGTGTATAATTTTTTTTAGTATTTAGGTTTATCTGTTTATGATAAATTCCATGGAGTAGAATTATCAGGTAAAGGTAGAAACATTTTAAGAATCTCACTGTATTAATAAGTTGCTTTGCAGAGAGTTATAACAATTTATACTCATTTCAGCAGAGTTTTTCTTCCCAAATAATTCTTTCCTGTTTATTTTCTATATATGCTTATACATGCATATGCACATATGTACATATATTTTACTGTTTGCTAGTTTGATCAATAAAAGTGCCCTTTTAACTTGCATTTTTAAATTGTAATAATACATTTTTCAAGTTTGTATTTACTAATTACATTTCTTTCATCTTTTTGGGATTGTGTGTTTTTATCCTCTGACTCATTACTCTATTGGGATAAGAATATTTTTAGTATTAGTTTATATGAAATTTTTAGGTAAGGAGATTAGGGACTCATTGGTTTTTATATTTGTTTTAAATATTTTCCTTAACCTGTTGTTGACCTTTTACTTGTGCTTCCATTAAGTCGATCTTTTTTTTCTTTTTTTTTTTTTGTTTTCTTCAAATGCTTCTAAACTTAGAACTGCCTTTCTGTTCTTTGAATTTTAACTCTGGGTTGTTTTATTGTTGTTATTTTAACTCTCACAGTTTCTTGATCCATGTTAACTTTGTTGTGGGAAATGAGATTGGTCAGGACTTTTGTTTTTCTTCAGATTCTCCGATAGGGCAAGTGTGTTTTAAGATGATGACAATATTTATTAAGTTATTTCATCTATAAAAGTACTTTTAATTTGCTCTGTTTAGAAAAATGCCGTTTACCATGTCTTATTTGTGAAGTTAATAATTCTTTTCTCTCAAGAAGTTTACTTTTATTATTTTTTAAGCTGGTGAACTGCACCTGAGGACCTGTTTATGAGATAACATTAATTCACAGATATCCCTCTTCGTAATTCCCCCACAATGGCTGTGTAATAGACTGTGAGTCTAGTATCCTCCCCTCAGTAACTAATAGCCAGGTGCTCAGACACCAGGCCAAAAAGGCACCTGAAACACACTTTTTATTATTATTATTATTATTATTATACTTTAAGTTCTAGGGTACATGTGCACAACGTGCAGGTTTGTTACATAGGTATACATGTGCCATGTTGGTTGGCTGTACCCACCAACTTGTCATTTACATTAGGTATTTCTCCTAATGCTATCCCTCCGCCTGCCCCCCACCCCATGACAGGCCCCGGGGTATGATGTTCCCCACCCTGTGTCCAAGTGTGAAACACACTTTTCTTTAGCACAGCTCCTAGGGGGACCAGTAGGATAGCCAGAACTCATAAAGTTTAAGTGCTCCTGAAAAATATAGTATGTTTCATACTGTAGGAAGCCATAGCAAATAGCTGAGTCTCACTAGGTATTTTCCTTGGTGTCTTCAACATAAGGAATAGTTCAGTAATAATATTGCAAGGACAACCCTTCTTATAAACAGATTTATTTGCTTGTTTGTAATCTTTGCAGGGAAACTCACAGGGAATATGAGTGGATCATATTTCTTTTCTAACTGCGTCCTAGTAAAGAGTAACAGAAGAGAGCTAAAATGAAAAATATGAGTTCTTTCTAGAGAAGAATTATCTACAAATTAAATTGTTTTAAAATAAATAAGTTTTAGAAATTAATAAGAAGAGGCTAACCGCTCAGTAGGAAAATGGGCAAAAAACTTGAACAAGCATTTCACAAAAGAGAATAGTCAAATAGCCAATAAACCTATCAAAAAGTTCTCAAAGTAATTAATCTTCAAAGAAGCAAAATTTAAAAGGTCTTGTATTGTGGATGTAATTTATCTTTTCTTATCTCTCTGAAGAAATTTATTACAGATATTTTTTATACATTTTATTTTTGTGTATGCAGTGCCTCTGTTTCCTCCAAATGCCTTTTGTTTTCTTTTTGTTTTGGTTGGCCCTTTAATGTTCTAGGCTTTCTCCCAAGTTTATGATGATCTTCAGCCAGTTTCTTATGCCTTTTTTTTTTTTTTACCCCCCTTGAGACAGAGTCTCACACTGTCACTCGGGCTGGAGTGCAATGGAACGATCTTGGCTCACTGCAACCTCTGCCTCCCGGGTTCAAGCAATTCTCCTGCCTCAGCCTCCTGAGTAGCTGGGATTACAGGTGCCCGCCACCACACCTGGCTAATTTTTTGTATTTTTAGTAGAGACGGGGTTTCACCATGTTGACCAGGCTGGTCTCGAACTTCTGACCTTGTGATCCGCCCGCCTCGGCCTCCCAAAGTGCTGGGATTACAGGCGTGAGCCACTGCGCCTGGCCTAAAGCGATTTCTTATGCTTTTAAGAGTAGGGGATTGAAAAACCAGATGGCAAGGCCTGTGTGCCTAGCTTGCAGGCATGCTTCACTGAAGAATGTTCTTTTTAGCAATAAGCGCTCCTTTCTTTAGGGGATTCCTAAATGTCAGTATCGTGAACTCTTACGTAGAGCCATTTGATTCATCCAGAGATGAACTCTCCAACTTCCTGCTTTGGGCTGGGTGGCCTGAGTATATCTCAGGAAGTTGGTTGCTGACATCCAGAGAGTGGGGCGGAGAGTCCACCAGTCTACGTGCCGGCTTTTCCCTGTTTTCAGCCTTGGTCTTCATCTAGACCTTCCTTTGTACCTGGAATCTCAGAGTGCAGAGGCTTTCCAGTACACACTTGATCCAGTACCCCTGTTTTTATTTCCACGTCTCTCCTCCATCCTGCCCAGTTCTTGGTACCTCTGATCCGTGAGCCTTTCTGGGACTGCAGTGTGATTGAGCAGGCCTTTCGTTACTGTCTCCTTTTGCTATTTTCTTTACTTGCAAAGTCATTCACAAGCCTTCCTAGTTTCTGTCTTTGAAGAATTTGTTGCCATCTTGGGTCTCATTCTTGCCTCCTTTCTTGTTCTCTTTGTTCTTCTGGGTTTATACTTTTTAAAAAATTCTTTCCTATTCCTTTTTTTTTTTTTTCCTTGAGATGGAGTCTCGCTCTGTCACCCAGGCTGGAGTGCAATGGCGTGATCTTGGCTCACTGCAACCTCCACCTCCTGGGTTCAAGCGATTCTCGTGCCTCAGCCTCCTCAATAGCTGGGATTACAGGCGTACACTACCATGTCCAGCTAATTTTTGTATTTTTAGTAGAGATGGGGTTTCACCATGTTGGCCAGGCTGGTCTTGAACTCCTGACCTCAGGTGATCCGCCTACCTTGGCCTCCCAAAGTGCTGGGATTACAGGTGTGAGCCACTGCGCCTGGCCCCTGTTACTTTAGTGTGGTTTTGGAGGGAAAGAAAAGAAACACTTTTTTAAATTCTCTAGTATAACCGAAAATTGAGAACCAATCAATTTTCATTCTTTCCAAAGGAATGTATCAGCCCATATGTCTCCAAAACTTATTATATAAGCACCAGAGATACTTTTCTAAATCCCATGTTCAAATATGGATTCAGACTGGGTGAACAATGGCTTCCATACGTGCTCTTTGTGTGATGGCTGCAGAATATTTATTAAAGACCTGATGATTCTTTAAAATATAAATGTTATAGGAAAATCACACAATTACAGAAGAAGATCTCTGAAATTAAATAGTACATAAAGAATACAGCATGACAGATGTACATAAATAGTACATAAATTAAATAGTACATAAAGAATACAGAATGTGACAGATGTCAATGAGAGATGGGAAAGTCTATCGTTATATTTCTTTGTAAACAAGTTAAGCAATGAAGAGCTTTGGAAGAATAATGTGGCAAAGATAAAAAGGATTTTTCCAGTTTACAAGATAGAGCCCTGCCAGCTGAGTAGATACTCCTACCAAGGTGGGAGTGAGAGGGGACTGTGAGTCCACTTTCATTTCTCCAAAATATATTATGCAAAACAAGATTAGAGCAAATTATCAGTGCAAAGTCATGGAAAGGAGAATGCCTGGTGTCTCATTGCTACATCCCAAAATAAAGAAAGAAAGCAGCCAGCTGGGGTGATGTAGTATAAGAAATGACTGTGCCAAAAGTAGTTGAGTTAGATGTATTGCTCAGTGTCCAGATAACAAATGGACAACGTGTAGCCCAGGATAGGAATGGTGCCAGTTGGCTTAGGGTCAGAGTAGTCATATCCAGGGATCAGCAAACTTTTCCTCTAAAGGGCCCTATAGTAAACATTTTAAATTTTGTAAGCTAGATGATCTCTGTTACAACTTTTGAAATGCTTAAGCAATTAAGTATATTCCATTATTAAAGGAAGATATACTCTAGAGGTGAAGGCAGACATTGAATAGATTGTCATGTGATGATAAGAAAGAGGTAATATTGGGTTCAATGGGATTTTTTTTTTTTTTTAAAGTGGGACAGCTAATATTTGAAGGTCAGAGGGGCCTCTCTGAAGTGGCATTCAAACGGAGACCTGAAGATTAGCTAGATAAAGAAAAATTGATGAATTTTCCAGGCAAAGGAAATTGCCTTTGCAGGAGTGGAAAGGCCAGATGGTGAGGGGTGACATGAGATGAGATTGTGCAGGAAACAAGCTGGAATGGTGAGGGCCTAATGCAGTCCAGCACACACTTGCTTTGCCCCAGTGAGGCTACAGAAACAAGGAGTTTCTGTTCTGTCTGTACGCCCTACCTGGTCAGAAGCAAAGGCTGCCCCAGGGCCTACTGGGTGTGCCAGAGAAGCTGTCAAGGGTTAAGATTTCACCCTTGGTGATCTCTGCATAACTAATGGAGAAGTCATTTTCTGTTCTCTATTCACAGGAGTTTTTTGAGAACCCTGCTTTTCGTCCCGATGGTCTGAAACTCTATCCTACCCTGGTGATTCGTGGGACCGGGCTTTATGAGCTTTGGAAATCAGGAAGATATAAGAGTTACTCTCCTAGTGACCTGGTCGAATTGGTGGCTCGGATCCTAGCCCTCGTGCCTCCATGGACTCGAGTGTACCGAGTGCAGAGGTAGTGTGTTATCTTTTATTCCTAAAATAGTTGGTGACTGGTCTGTTTACCGTTTCTCATGGAAATAGTCTGATTTCATATTGAGGGTTTTGGATTTTTTTTAATGGAAATAAGATAACTGGAATGCTATCTGTAAATAGAGAGGGATGGAAATCATAGCATGTCTAAGCCACTTTGCCAATATCATATTTATTTATCTACCCATTCATTCATGAGCCTGGAGACGGAGCCATGACGGTCAATAGGCATGGTGCTTGCTTCCGCGCAGCTTCTGGTCTAGTTCAGTGTTTCCTCTTCCAGGTCTGCTTCCATCTAGATGCAGTAATGGGTATGAGCATAAGAAGTGTGGCCATGTGTGCAATCTCTGTTCTAGAGCCTCTGAAAGAAAAAGAGTAGCAACCATCACTCTTTACAGATATTAATGTAAATATGGAGGAAAGGTGACATATTTCTGATGGCTTGAAGAAAATAAAATAATCTGAACTGCTTTCTTCCTAGAAAAGAGAAAATAAGATCTCATTTACAATCAGGAACCTTATTTACCTATTTGTACTTACATACATACATATATACTGGAAATGTAACATAACATCACAGAAAAATTTTAGAAGCCATAAAGTTACCTTTATGCCTACAATCCTAACAAGGCGAATTCCCACACACACATTTCCACCACCCTGCCAAAAACTACCCAGGTTCCAATATTACAAATGCAAGGCCAGAAGGAGACTGCAAATGCATTACAATCAGCTGCTAGAGCAGGACTCCACTGAGCACAGAAACTATGTGACTGATCATGTGAAGCAATGAACACTGAAAACAAGCCGAATTAACTACTTAAGGAAAATTATCAAGGATATAAAGTAACGGACTTGCTTGAAGGTCAAAGGACATTTACATGATACTTCTGCTGCATACTGATTTCTCACAGTTTTAAAATCATTGGCCAAACTGCAGGATCTAAATTGCCTATATGGTCTCTATTTTTAAAAATACACCTAAGAATACTAAGGAGATTTTAATAGAAAAATCAACTGTTGAAATTGCTTGCGTGGCCCTTCCCCTTGTTGTTCAACCCTTCTGAAGCAATTCAGTCCAAAAGACATTAGGTGGTGCAGAGCAGTGTAGGTGTCCACATGCAGGAGGCAGGGAGCCACAGTGGTCCAGAGCAGGGTGAGAAGGTCACTCATTCACATGCAGGAGGCAGAGGCGTGGTGCAGGCTGATGAAGTCAGAATGTGGCGAAAAGGGCATTCATTCCCACCAAGGGCAGATCTGGTACAGGATGTCAGAGCTGTACGTCCTCTAGGGGTGGGTTGGGGGTATATGCAGAAGAGGAGACAGCAAGAAAAGACCAGTTACTTACAGGGAGTTAATCTAATCAGCAGATATATTAAGGATAATGGGTGCTAGGTTTTTTTTGTTATCTTAGAAGTCAATTACAAAAGTTGAAAAAGGAGAAAATTAGTGTGAGCACGGTGGTGTTTTGGAACAGGAGATAGTGGTGTGAACTCATGGTTTCCAACATATAGGTAGATGTAGAAATAAGTGTAAATGTAACGAATAACAACACAGTCGGCCCTTCATATCCTCGGATTCTGCATTCTACAAATTCAACCAACTGCAGATGGAAAATATTCAGAAAAAACAGTGGGTGGTTGTTGCATCTGTACTGAACATGTACAGATTTTTTTTCTTGTCATTACTCCCTAAACAATACAGTATAACAACTAGTTGTAGTACTTACAGTGTATTAGATATCAATAAGTAATCTAGAGGCCAGGCGTGGTGGCTCACGCCTGCAATCCCAGCATTTTGGGAGGCCGAAGTGGGCGGATTACCTGAGGTCAGGAGTTCGAGACCAGCCTGGCCAACATGGTGAAACCGTGTCTCTACTAAAAATACAAAAAATGGCCAGACGTGGTGGCAGGTGCCTGTAATCCCAGCTACTCAGGAGGCTGAGGCAGGAGAATCACTTGAACCCAGGAGGCAGAGGTTGCAGTGAGCACAGATCCTGCCATTGCACTCCAACCTGGGTAACAAAAGCGAAACTCCATCTCAAAAAAAAGTGATCTACAGGTGATTTAAAGTATACAGGAGGATGTGCATAGGTTATATGCAAATACTACACCATTTTATATGAGGGACTTGAGCATCCATGGATTTTGGTATCTTTGGGAGTCCTAGAACCAATCCCCTTTGGATACTGAGGGACAACTGTACATATTGTGTGTGTGTGTGTGTGTGTCTTTTATAGCAATGAGTGTACTTAGTTTCCAGTGAGCACAGCTGGTTTCTAGATCTTGGTCTCTAAATGCTCTCCATTACTAAAAGGAACCTCTTGTGCCAGAAAGTAAGGAAATGTTCAAAGAAGAAAAGGGAAGCTGGCTTAAAGGGCTCCCATTGGCCAAATCTGGGACAATTTGAGCATCAAAATAAATATTGATATTAACAGATTATAACCAGCTGAATAAAATAGGAATCTACCAGTTTATACCAATATTCATAATTAATAAATTGTAAGTGTGATTCAGAACATAATATTTGCAGTCTTCATCATTCTCAGATTCCTTATTTGCAAATTTTCCTACTCACTAAAATTCGTTTGTGACTCAAATCCAATACTGGCATTTTCACAGTCATTCTTGGGCATGCTTAGCAGTGAAAAATTTGAGTTGCCCAGCGTTGTCACCAGCTGAGGTCAAACAGGTGGTGCTCTGCCTTCTCGTTTCAGCACTCACCCTGGGAGCCAATGTCCTTCTTGCAGTCTGTTTCATGCCATGTTTTTCAAAGTTCTGTGCAGTTTTTTGAGGATTCGCCGTTTAGTATGGCCTCCAAGCATAGTACTGAAGTGCTGGCTATTGCTCCTGAGTGCAGGAAGGCTTTGACGTGCCTTCTGGAGAGAATACATATTATGTAAGCTTTGTTCAGGCATGAGTGATGTGCCATTGGCCATGAGTTCAGTGTTCATGAATCAACAATATATATAAGATAAGGTGTGTTTAAACAGAAACACACATAAAACAAGGTTATGTATTAAACAGTCGACAAAAATATTGTGACCAGGGCCTCACAGGAACCTAACCTTGTATTTTCCCTAAGAGCAATTGCTCAGTATACAATGTAAGTGTGTTGGTGACACTTGGTAGAATGTTAACTACTTACTGCCTGCTAACAGGACTAGAACCGACTACCGACTGTACATAGTTTCAGAGTATCTCCCCCACCATACTTACCAATTGCAGAGTGAAAGAGAATAACTTAATAGTGGGAAAACCTGGCAGCTGATCAAAGTGAACATTATCAGTAATAGGACAAATCACAATTCTAGGCTGCCTGATAGAGGGTATGAGAACATAGCATCACTTCTCTGTTACTCAGCCAGAACTTCACAATCTGAATCCAATAGTCAGGAAACGTTAGACAAAACAAAATTGAGGAACATTCTAAAACATAACTGGCCCGTAATCTTCAAAAGTATCAGGATGAAGAAAAGAGTTCCAACTTGAAGGAGACTACACAGACATGACAATTAAATACAAGATTCTGAACTGGGTCCTTTGGCTGTAAAGCACTTTATTGGGACACTGGTGAAACTCAAATGGGGTCTAGGATTAGACACTAGTGAAGTATCCATGTTAACTTCCTCATTTTGATGGTTCTTTTGTGGTTATGTAAGAGAATATCCTCGTAGGAAATATTTCAAGTATTCTCAGGGCGTTGGGACATCTTATTTGCAAATTAACTTTCAAATAGTTCAGGAAAATAATTATTTGTACTGCACTTGGGACTTCTTGTGTAACTTTGTGATTGTTTCAGAATCTAAATTAATACAGTAGACAACAAAGCTGCAGTAAATAGCATTCACAGAGACAAAAGAAAAAGATGATTTGCATGTATAACTGATTCAAGCAACCAGAGAGCAGTGAAGATGCAGCTTCTCAGCCGCAGAGCATGGCAACAGACAGCACAAAATAGTTAGCAATTTCACATCCAGAAATACCGAAAGTAACAAGGCATGGATCCCACGGGCAATCAGATGAAGAATTTGCATTTTCTCCCTTCGTTTTCAGCTTAAATTTCTTTCTGCTGTAACCAGTGAGTCAAAAGCAGCAGAAACATTGCTATACCATTAAAAGCTTAATTTTATAGACTTCTAAATACCACTATGCGACATTATCCTGGCCTACCAACAACTGAGAAAATAAGGACTTGAAGAAAACAAGGGCAGCAGAAATAGTCTCTATAGGAAAAATGTAAAGGAGTGATGGCAGGAAGAGTGGAGAACACTTACATGATACAACCAAAAGGTCATATGATAAGAAAGGCATGACATTATTAATAAGCAACATATGAGGCCTGTTAAAGAAACCTGGGTATTCTCAGTTCTTCTGATATGACCCCGTTACACTTCTCCTACGGAGAATTGGCCCATAGGAGAGTCCACAAGCTCTAATTTCAGGAGGCCCAACTGTCACATATGTTTCTCTATCAATACATCACTTATGGAGCTTGTGAGTGAGGAGTGATACAGGTGGATGTAGGCTTAAGATTTCGAAGCGACAGTCTTACTTCACACATAGGTGGGTGGATTGAAATGTAATGGAATACTGTAAAACAAGAGGCAGTGGTGCAATCTCTTTGAAAATGTGGAATTAGTAACATCCTCGATGAGTTTGAGGACAGTTTATTGTTTGAAGATAGTGATGACTCAGTTCCTAACACAGTAATGCCATTGGTGAAGAGAGTCATCCAGAGTCTAGCTGTGATGTCAGGTTTTTATGCTTTAGGATTGATAATGTAGTTAACTGTGAATATGATCATTTGCTAGATTTTTTAGTACAAAGACTAATATCTTCATAGTATTTTCCATTTTGTTTTCTTATTTTTTATGTAGTTTTGGTGCTTTTGATATGTAACTATGATATTTGTTGTTACACACATTTCTGTTAGAGTTCATTTTTTTTTAATGTAGCTACTGTGGACTGAGGTTCAGTAAAGCATTTACTTTTTTGTAAGCATGAGGAGAATTCCTTGAGATGCATTATGTTACTTTATGTTTTGCATTGAGTGTTACTAAACTATTACTGTGACTGCCTGCGTAAGAACTCATTCATGTTTATTATATTTTGCTACTTCCTTTTTACTCATTTCTTTGTATATACCACATTGAAAAATGATTCAGATTTATGTTATATTGGAACTTGCTTTTTATTCTCAACAGCCACTGAAATCACTGAAATTTTAGACTAGGCGTATGCAGTGCTGAGGTAGCGTATGAGATTTCACGTTCTAGTCAATGTATTACATCTTGTGTTTCTGCTGTGTAGCACCACTCCATGATCTCATGGACTTCTTTTTTGATCATGTGATTTTATACTCCCCTCCTAACAGTCTATAGAATATTACTAATTATCCAGAACTTATGTTTCTTCCTGATTTCTAGCCATAAATTCTATTTACATGAGCAAAATAATGTTTTCTCTGTAAAACTACTAAACCACTTTCAATATATGTATTAATAACAAGTTAACATTATTTTTCCAAAAGTTGGAGTGCATCTTTACGTATCAGTATATTTTACACACTGGCAAATTTGCTGTTGGCACTTTGATGTTCCGTTTCCTAAGGGTTTAGAATAATCTTCCTGGTCATAAACTTAATGGCAGCATAGTACTCTGCAATTTTCATTTGTCTTTTTTAGTAAAGTGTTCGCTGTGTTAGAAGTTTAGATTGCTTCCAGGTGTCTTTGCTTGCTTCTTCCTTTTTTAAGTGTGATTGTCCTGGCCTCCACTGCAGCTAAACTTCGTGTACACAGAACTTTCTGCTGCTGTTGAAGTAACCTCTTAGAGTAGTATAATCTGGGAGAAGGATTACACGTGGCAAAGGGCCTGAGCATCTTTTCATTATTATTGTACTTCTTAAATCATTTCTGGAACAAGGGGAAAATAAATAAATGTTACACTTTTTGCTATGAATATTGATATGGCTTTCCAAAGGGATTATACCAGTTTAAAGTAAACATTTACTGGTTTTGTCACAACCTCTATAGAATTGGGTGCTTTATAGTATTTTTATTTTATTTAATTAAGGGTATTAATTTGCATTTCCCTAGTTTTCCTTGTAACTGATTATTATTTGTGTTTCTTCTTACATCAGTTGTCTGTTTATATTTAATTTGCCAGTCATGAAATTTGGATTATGAATATTGTCTTTTTATTGAGAAGGCTCAGAAAAAGTTCATAAATGTTGCCTCATTTTGAATTCTTTCCTCTCACCCAAACGAATAGGAGACTAGGGAACCAAGAGACCATATTCATGTTCGTATAGGACACTTAGCACATAATAACAATCTGATAGCTGTGTTCTAGTAAAGCAGCTTCATATCTCTATTTAAAAACCTTAAATTCGGCCAGGCACAGTGGCTCACGTATGTAATCCCAGCACTTTGGGAGGCTGTGGCAGGTAGATCGCTTGAGCCTAGGAGTTCAAGACCAGCCTGGGAAACATGGTGAAACCCCATCTCTACCAAAAAATAAAAACATTTTAAAAATTAGCCAGGTGAGTTGGCACATGCCTGTAGTCCCAGCTACTCAGGAGTCTGAGGTGGGAGAATCACTTGAGCCTGGGAGGTCGAGGCTGCAATAAGATGTAATTGCTCCACTGCGCTCCAGCCTAGGCAACAGAGTAAGACCCTGTCTCCAAAAACAAAAACCCTGAAATTCCATTTCAAAGTGTTTTAAAATTTATATTCAGATATAACTAGAATTTGGTAACTAGAATTTTGGAATTCAGACATTATCTAAAATGTCTGGACTTTTAGAAAGAAACTTGTATCAGACTGGGCGCGGTGGCTCACGCCTGTTTTCCCAGCAGTTTGGAAGGCCAAGGCAGGCAGATCACCTGAGGTCAGGAGTTCAAGACCAGCCTGGCCAACATGGCAAAACCCTGTCTCTACTAAAAATACAAAAAAATTAGCCGAGTGTGGTGGTGGACACCTGTAATCCCAGCTACTTGGGAGGCTGAGGCAGTAGAATTGCTTGAACCTGGGAGGCAGAGGTTACAGTGAGCTGAGATCGTGCCACTGCACTCAGCCTGGTGACAGAGTGAGACTCCGTCTCAAAAAAAAAAAAAAAAAATTAAAAAAGAAACCTGTATCAAAACCTAGATAGTAAAATTTTGAAATAAAAGTGCTCAGAAAAATGTTCATTGCTAACCTAAACATTATAGCCAAATGTGTATGAGCAGGCTGAGTGTTTATACAGCATCAAGTGGCAACTGATTTGGGAAGAGAGACTCATGGGGATTTTACTCAGCAATGTTTTTTTCTAGCTTCAGCCTTAAAGTTTTAGAGCAATTCTGAGACTAGAAAATTGCTATTAGTCTAAGACTACAGTTAAGCACCCTGACTCTGTTTAATTTGATATTAGTTATGTCTTGCTAGGAAGAAGCCACTGGCAAAGGAGAAAAGTCTCCTCCCAGGATATTTAGTCCAGATGATTTTTAATAATTATAGTTTACTTGTTTTAAATCATTGTAAAGGAAAATCATTTGTGTCTTTCTGTTCTGTGCCTTTAGAAAATCTGCGTAGCCTCCATGGAGGTTCACCTAGTGGCAGCTTCCACCAATTACAGGCAACACACTGTTGACTGGTGAAGCTGAACTTACAAGGTTTATGTGGAGAAGGACCTTTTTTTTTTTTTTTTTTTTTGAGGCGGAGTCTAACCCTTGTCACCTAGGCTGGAGTGCAGTGGTACAATATCAGCTCACTGCAACCTCCGCCTCACAGGTTCAAGCGATTCCTCTGCCTCAGCCTCCTGAGTAGCTGGGATTACAGGCTCCCATCACCGCGCCCGGCTAATTTTTGTACTTTCAGTAGAGACGGGGTTTTGCCATGTCGGCCAGGCTGATTTCGAACTCCTGACCTCAGGTGATCCGTCTGCCTCCGCCACCCAAAGTGCTGGGATTACAGGCGTGAGCCACCATGCCTGGCCAAGAAGGAACTTAGGCAGGTATCAGAAGGGAGAATGGAGGAAAGGAAGATAATTTGAGTGAGAACACAATGTTTCACACTTTTAAAATTTTACTGTATTTTACTGATAGATTACTTGATGTTTTTAATTGGTTATTTTCCCCGCCCTGCCCTACCCATTACCTTTTTTTAAAAAAGACTATTTATACTTTTTAATTTTATGACAGTTGAGTCAGTAACATCTTCCAGGGTGTTTTTATGAAGCAGCATCCTAATAGAAGATTCTGTGTTCTAGCCCTGAAGGGTGCAGTCAATGATTAAATGTAAAATTCTGTCCAGACACATGATGGAGCCACATTAAACTGTTACTGCCCTCAGGCTATTTGACAGCTGTCTGCTGATGTGATATTTAAATCATCGTGAAACATTAGAATAGGAATACCAATTCACAACCCAAACATGTTTCTGAAGTATGAGCAACTGCAGACAAAAAAAGGCCTAGACATCACTTGAAAGGTTTCTGATGAGCAAATTGCAAATATCAGCACCTCTAAGCTTGAAATGTTACCTGTTGAAATAGAATAGTGAATGTTCTTGTATGTAATCGCTCTTCAGGCCAAGAAAGTGGAACTAGATTGAATCAAATGGAGAAACCTAAAAATAATTTTAACTCCTACCTAGATGAATGTAGCAAGCTCAGATAGTCAGTAATCTCATCTAGGTTTTCAACTCCTAGAAGACTGTAACAATGCCTGCTTATATAGTCCAGATTGCTTACTGCAGTACTCTGTCCATTGAACATGTTCAGCATACATAGAATTATCTCTTTTAATTTTCAGTGAAAAAGACTTTGTCACTGAAACTGGCAATTACCACATTTCTGTTCCTTAATGAGGAAAAACTTCCATCTGGTATACTCACGGCACGATACTACCAAAGACCATTGAATCCATGTTGCATTCTCATAGTGGCAGACGTAAATTTAAGGACATTTGTGAATTGTCAGCATCAGCGTGAATGCCTGTGTTACCAGGTCCTCACTGACTTGTGCTCTCTGGGAATCAGGGCCAGCTTCAAGGATATGTGACGCATGCAGTCGCATAGGGTCTTGCACTTGGCTTAATGCTCTGCTGTCACCGTCTTGAAATTATTAATAATTTTTTTCACAAGGACTTATGTTCTCATTTTGCACCGGGCCCCACAGATTCTGTAGCAGCCTCCTGGGTCTTTTTATCATACAGTTCTGCTTACCAACACTGTATGTAAAACCTTCCCTAGAGAGTTTACGTCTATTGAAATTTTAATGTCTTTTGAAAGTACCAGTTTGTTATTAAAAATATTTGTAGAGATCATCTCCCCTTGCATTCCCATCTCCCCTTCCCACTGCCTGTGGAGACAGTGCCCCTGAAGCGTGGCCAGCAGCATGCCTGGCACCTGACTGATGCAGAGGTAAGGGGAGGGAGTGCAGAGATGGCAGCTGCAGTTGTTGGGAGATTAGTTACATTGAGCAAAGAACTTACTTGATTTAGCAAATGAGTAGTTGTCCTAAAGATAAGGAGAGCCAGTTTTCTCACTCCCTGAAGGGATTTACAAACATTTAAAAGGTGAAAGCTGAAAAAAACACCAGGGTACCATGTTAATATTGGAATTATCAGTATGAACTTACAGGTTTAAAAATTTATATATAGAAATAGTTATAGCATGTATGTTTATATATATATAAATATATGTCTGTCTGTGTGTGTATATGTATATGCATGCATATATTTCTTAGTAGTGTATACTGAGAGGTTCTAGAGGCAATGACACCCAGCAGTAAGAAACACAGTGAGTTCTAAGATTATAGTTTCTAAATACCACTCTCCACTAAAAGAAATCAGTGCTTAGAAAAATGATCATTTCCAGGGCTGGGCAGCAAACATACAGGATGAACATAGAACATCTTGTTGTTCCAGAGAGTAAGTAAATAATCAAAGAATGACAGGGTCATGTCAGAAGGACCCAGAAACCAGCCTGAATGCGTACCCACTGGCAAAAATCTAATGTCAGCAACAAAATAAATAATATTAGTTAAAAACTTGTATAAAATAGGAATCCATAAGTTTATACTGATACACATAAATGAATAGATAAATAGGAAAGAAGGGAAAAGTCTTCCTTACATACAAGGTCAACTAGTAAATATAGAAGGGATGGTAGAAATAGTCACTATTTAGCAACCATTATAGGAAAGGTGATAGAGACAGGAGTCATCAGTCGATGTGAGACTAGTAGTTGTAGGTTTGATGAGGAACAGGGTGTTGTCATGATATTGATATTTCTCCCCATCAAATATTACTCAGATGTAAAGGGGGAAATGATGACCATGGTGTAGATAGCCGGCAGACACAGTCTTGACCAGGGCATCCTGCAATGAAACAGGTCAATGTAGCATACCTATATTATTCACTGAGACGGGGCATCATTTCTGTGGTATTCCTGCCTAGAATTCATGGCCTCTGGTCATGAGGAAACACTGGACACATCCAGTGAGAATAAAGACTTTCTCACTGGATACCATTAAGTATGGTGTTAGTGATAGGCATTTTTAGATACTCTTTATCAAGTTGAGGAAGTTCCCCTTTATTCCTAGTTTACTGAGAGCTTTTACCATGAATGGGTGTTGGATTTTGTCAAATGCACTTTCTGTATCGACTAATATCGTGAGATTTTCTACTTTAGCTCATTGTTTTGATGAATTACAATAAATCGCACTTGGTTTCAACATATTCTTTTTATGCATTTGATACATTGGATTTCATTTGCTAATATTTTGTTGAAGATTTTTGCACCTATGTTCATGAGAGATGTTGGTCTGTAGTTGCTGTGATCTGAATGTTCCTCCCCCACAAAAAAATAAAAATTCATGTGTTGAAATCCTTACCATCAGGAGGTGGGACCTTTTGGGATGTGATTAGGTTAATAAGGCAGAGCTCTCATGAATGGGGTTAGTTACTTAATAAAAGAGGCCCCAGAGAACTGTCTCATTCCTTCCATCATATGAGACACAGCAAGAAGGCACCATCTGTGAGAAAGTGGGCCCTCACCGGGCACTGAATATGCAAGTACCTTAATCTTGGCCACCAGAACTGGAAGAAATAAATTTCTGTTGTTCATAAAATATTTTGTTAGAGCAGCTTGAACAGACTCAGACAGTTTTCTTGTAAGTTCTTTGTCTGGTTTTGGTATTAAGGATGCTGGCCTCACCGAATGAGTTAAGAACTACTAAGAAGTATTCCCTCTGCTTCTGTCCTCTGAAAGAGATTGTAGAGAATTGGTATAGTCTTGCTTAAATGTTTGGTAGAATTCACCAGTGATATAGTCTTATTCAGATTGAGTATTTCTTCTTGTGAGTTTTGGCAGATTGTATCTTTCAGGGACTTTGTCCATTTCATCTAGGTTATCAAATTTGTGGGCATAGAGTTGTTCATAGTTTTCTGTTGTTATCCTTTTAATGTTCATGGGCTCTGTAGTGATGTCTCCTCTTTCACTTCTGATACTAGGCATTTCCGTCCTCTCTTTTTTGTTAGCTTGGCTAGAGGCTAATCAACTTTTTATAGGTCTTTTCAAAGAAGCAGTTTTTGGTTTCATTGATTTGTTTCTCTGTTGATTTCCTGTTTCAATTTCAATTTCCACTCTAATTCTTATTATTTATGTTCTTCTTACTTTGGATTTAATTTACTTATTTTATAGTTTCCTAAGATGGAAACTTAGATTTTTTATTTTAGATTATTCTTCTAATATAGGCATTCAGTGCTATAAATTTTCCTCTAAGCACTGCTTTTGCTGCCCTTGTTCTTTGTTTCTATTTTTGTCTTCCATTCTTTTTCTGCCCTTTGTGGTTTTAATTAAGCATTATGTATTATTCCATTTTCTCTCCTTTCTTAGCATATCAGTTATTCTTCTTTTTTTACTTTTTTTTTCCAGTGGTTGCCCTAGAATTTACGATGTGCATTTACTACTAATCTAAATTCACTTTCAAATAACACTATACCACTTCACTTCACAGGTAATGTGATACCTTATAATAACAAAATAATCCTAATTCCTCCCTCCTGTCCCGTGTGTCATTGCTGTCATTCATTTCACTTAAATACATGCATAAGTAAGCATTTGTATATATGTATGTATATACACACACATAAGCTATCTATAGCAGCATACACAATTGAATACATTGTTGCTATTGAACAAACTCTGTTAGATCATTTTAAAATAATAAAAAGGAAAGGTTTTATTTTACCCTTATTTTTGTTCGACATTTTTCTTTACGTAGGTCTGAGTTTCTGACCTATATCATTTTCCTTCTCTCTAAAGAATTTCTTTTAACGTTTCTTGCAAGGCAGATCTATTAGCAACAAATTCCCTGAATTTTTGTCTGAGAAAGCCTTTTTTTCTCCTTTCTTATCCTTTGAAAGAATACTTTCATAGGATACAGAATTCTAGGTTGGTGGCGGGTGTTTTTTTTCCTATCAGCACTTTAAATACTTCACTGTACTCTCTTCTTGCTTGCATGGTTTCTTAGGGGAAGTTGGATATAATTTTTATTTTTCTCTATACGTAAGGTGTTTCTCCCCCTCCCCAGCTTCTTTCAGGAATGTTCTTTATCTTTTTATTTTCTGTAGTTTGAAAATGAAATGCCTATGTGTAGGTTTTGGGGGCATTTATCCTGTTTGGTATTCTCTGAGCTTCCTGGATCTGTGGTTTGGTGTCTGATATTAATTCTGGGAATTTCTCAGTCACTTTTGTTTCAAATATTTCTTATGTTATTTTGTTTCTTCTCTTTCTGGTGTTCTTATTACACATATGTTACACCTTTTATTTATTTTAGAGACAGGGTCTCACTCTTACCCAAGCCATTCTCCCACCTCAGCCTCCCAAGTAATGGGGACTACAGGCGTGTGCCTCCACTTTTTGTGGGGATGTGGTCTCACTATGTTGTCTAGGCTGGTCACAAACCTCTCGGCTCAAGTGATCTTCCTGCCTCGGCTTTCCAGAGTGCTGAGATTATAGGTGTGAGCCACCGTACTCGGCCTGTGTGACACATTTTGTAATTGTCCCACAGTTCTTGGAAATTCTGTTCTATTTCTTTCAGTCTTTGTTGTCTTTGCTTTTCCATTTTCAGAGTTTCTCTTGATAATATCTCAAGCCTAGAGATTCTTTTCTCAGCCGTGTCTGTCTACTAATAAGCCCATCACAGGCATTCTTTATTTCTGTTTCAGTGATTTTTTGATCTCTAGCATTTCTTTTTAGTTTTTCTTCAGATTTCCACCTTTCTGCTTACATTCCCCTCTGTCCTTAAATGCTAGCTACCTTTTCCATCAGAGCCTTCAGCGTGTTAATTATAGTTGTTTTAACTTCCTGGTCTGATGATTCCAACATCCCTGCCATGTCTGTTCTTATTCTTGCTCTGTCTCTTCAACTTGTGTCTTTTGCCTTTTGGTATGCCTTCTAATTTTTTCTTCATAGTCGGACATATAGTGTTCTAGGTAAACGGAATTGCTGTAAATAGGCTTATAGTAACCTGATGGTAAGATGACGGGGGAGAAGTGTTCGCTAGTCCTGTGATTAGGTCTTAGTCTTTCAGTGAGCCTATGCCCTTGGACTGTGAACTTCACAAGGGTTTCTCGGTTTTTCCTACCCCCTTAGATGGGACAGGATGACTAGAGTGGGCAGGAGTTGGGTATTTCCTTCCCCCAGGTCAGTTAGGCTCTGGTTAACTAGTTTCTCCTGCGGGAAGGCCTTATTAAGAAAAGCAGTGCTAGGTCATGTTTCAAAATGGTTTCTTTTCCCCTCTGCCAGCCAGAAGCAGAAGGGTTTATTTCTCTGATATTTAATGTGGGGACCTGGCCAAGCTACTGGAGGTAAATCTCACAATATTGTAGGAGTTGGCCTGTGAGTGGGTCCATCCGGAGTTTTTAACTCTCAGACTTGTCTGAGCCTCCAGCAGTTCATCAGTTACAATTCAGGTTTTCTTACCTTAGTGTTGGTTTCTCACAGCAGTTTCCACTCAGGAGTCTCTGCTCTGTTAAGCCACGACTTCCACTAGGGAGTCTCTGGTCTCTGTTCTGGGAAGCCACAACTCCCTCTATTTGCCTCTCTGTCTCTCCAGCCCCGGGGCAGTAGTTTACCTTATGTCATCCGCTCTTACAGGTCCAAGAAGAGTTGTGACTTTTCAGAGTGTTGACCTTCTACTTGTTCAAGTAGAGTAGCAACTTGCAAGCTCCTTAAATGCAGAACCAGAAACTGGAAGTCCCTTCTCTGCCTGTTTTTCACTTGGGTTGTCTTTTTGTTGTTGAGTTGTATGAGTTCATTATATATGCTAGATACAAGTCCCTTATCAGATATATGATTTACATATATTTTCTCTCATTCTGTGAGTTATTTTTTTCACTTTTTTATTGGTATGATTTGCAGCACAGACGTCTTTAATTTTGATGTAGTCTTTTTCCTTTGTCACTTGTGCTTTGGCGTCATGTATAAGAAGCTCAGCAGTGGCTGGGCACAGTGGCTCATGCCTGTAATCCCAGCACTTTGGGAGGCCGAGGCAGGCGGATCACCTGAGGCCAGGAGTTCAAGACCAGCCTGGCCAACATGGCAAAACCCTATCTCTACGAAAAATACAAAAATTAGCTGGGTGTGGTGGCAGGCACCTGTAATCCCAGCTATTCAGGAGGCTGAGGCAGGAGAATCGCTTGAACCTGGGAGGCGAAGGTTGCAGTGAGCTGAGATCATGCCACTGCACTTCAGCCTGGGTGACAGAGCGAGACTCCATCTCAAAACAAAAAAAAAAAGTGCTCAGCAGCATGAAGTTTACTTCTGTGTTTTATTCTAACAGTTGTGTAGTTTTAGCTCTTACTGCATTTAGGTCCATTTTGAGTAAATTTCATATATGGTATGAGGTAGGGGTCCAGTTTCATTCTTTTGCCTATTTGTTGAAAAGACTATTATTTTCTCATAGAATTGTCTTGGCACCGTAAATGATTTTTAATGTGTAGGTCTTATATCCTAGTTTTGAAACCATTACTGAACATCCAGGTAGCTCCGACTATGGTGATTTACCAGATGTCATATCCTAGAAAATCCTTGTGGGGTTTACATGTCATTTGCAAGCTTTAGTAGTTTCCATAATGTGGCAGACTCAGGGTCTGCCTAACCGAATTGTCATTTGCCAGCAGAGAACTTAAAGTACCAAAGAAGGGCCTAATATTCTTCCCTAATGTCAAATTAAGGCTCCAAAGTGCCTCAGCTTTTTACGATTGTAAATTATCAGTCTGTCTAGATGAATTTTTAGTTAATGATTTACCTTTGCCACTTATCGGATTAATTCCATGTGTTTAATACCTGTCCACATTTGTCCCTATCAAGTTTCAAAGTATGCTGTTTAGAAATTAGAACAGTTCTTTGAATTCTGTGTGCCAGTGAAAAGAGCAAGTATGAAGTTGTGCGTATGGATTAATAAGCAAATCAGTTTCTTCATAGGGAGGAAGTTTAATTTGGATGTAGGGAAGGGGCAATAGGATAAGAGCAGGACAACAGAGCATCATTTATGATTGGGGAGCTAATGGAGGGAAGTTGTCCTGTTGGTTGAGAGACAGGTTCTGCAGCCCCTTCTGTGGGCTGGGTAGGCTCCGTGGGCGAGTCTCTTACACATCGTTGTCCTGGATTATCTCCTCTGAGTCCATTATACAAAGGAGACTCTTAAAAACCATGTTTTCTACCTATGGTAACAGAGCTGATGAGAGTTTAATTGATGCTTCTTTTAAGGGTTTGAGATTTTTTAATTGGTTTTTGGTGCATTGGGTAATTAACTTCTCAGTGACCAGTTTCCTACATACAGTCATCCTTCAACCCACAGAGGCCCTACCTTTAGGCCTCTGCTCTCTTCCCATGTCCAGCCATCCATGGTATGCCGCACCTCTTCATTCATTTTCTTAATTAACTAAGGACACAGAGAGGAGCGCTGCCCCAAGTGTGGTCCTGAGATGCTATCTCATGTTCCTAAATGCAAGAAGGCTGTTGTGTGCCTTAGAGAAATTACATATGTTAGGTAAGCTGCTTTGAGTTATAGTGCTGTCCTTGAGTTATAGTGCTGTCCATGAGTTATACTGCTGTGGCCATGAGTTCAATGTTCATGAATCAGCTATATGTTAAATAAGGTGCCTTTAAACAGAAACATGCAACAAACAAGGTTATGCATTGATCAGTTGAAGATGTTTTAGGGGCTCACAGGAACCTAACCCTGTATATCCCCTGTGGACAATGCTTTAGTATTCACTAATTCAGTATTCACAACAGCATAACTATCATGAATAACAAGAATTAAATGTATTTGTCATGTAATGGGCACTAACACTGGTTGCCACTGACTTTATCAGATTAATTTTGTGCCATGTATGATGTTTTAAATTTTAAGTTTTATATATTTCTTATATGTGTATATATGAGATGTATAGCCATATATTTAATCTATATGATGTGTAGCCATATATTTAATAATTTATATATTTGTGAGTTCTTTATAAATTATTTCAGGGTAAAAAAGGGCATTTAGAAGACTTTATTTGGCTTGTACAATCTGAAACAGTAAAATTTTAAAAATATACATATGTTCCTTGCCAAAATTAACCATATTTTTTACTTTAGTAGCCTTCATTTAGCGTCATCTGATTACTAATTTTAAAATGTATTTGATTTTAAGAAAATTATAGTTCCAAAGATAGAAATTTATTTTAGTGATAACTGTAAGTAAGCCATATATGCTAACTCTGGTCACTCTAATATATACATTTTATGTCACTCTCACTTTGAACCCTCCAATGTGTCTTTGCCTTAAAGAATTTTGACTTATCTTTGATTTATAGAGTTTGTATGGCAACTCTCCTGGCTTCCAGAGCCTAACAGACTTACTTGTATAGCTTTTAAAGCTAATTGATTGGCTTTTGATACTTTTGCTGGAGGAATATCTTACTAAAATCAAATGGATGAATTAGCTAATTGTATTTAACATTTGAAGGGATAAGTGAAAAGAGGAGGAAAAGACTCAAGTTGATTCAAAAGCAAAATGAGAAGAAAAGATAATTGGCATATTCTCCACATCTTTCCTCTGATCAACCACATAGGAGACAAAACAAATTAGAGACTTGTCTGAATAGGAAGCAGATGTGCCGAGCATATTTTTACTTCAGATTTTGTTAACTATTTTATCTTTAGATACTGATTTTTGTCTAGAGGAGAGTGTTGGAGCAACTAAAATGGAACTCATAACTTGAGCTCTTGATGGAAGTCTCCTTGATGCCTGGTACTTTATGCTGTATTAATGCCAGGAAATAAATTTTATTTCTTCCTATCTTTAGGCAAGCTGTTATTCCTCTAATGCACAGTCACTTTTAACTTAGATTTTCGAGAAACAAGGAAAAAAGATTTAATCTTTGAGACCAGTTGTTGGCTAAGGCAGGCTTTTGAGCATCCCAGTTACTTGTCATTCAGCAGCTGTGTGGGAAAATGTAAGCTACATTGTTGAACAAATTTTGTAAAGGAAAAAATTTATTTCTTGATTTATTTGGTACAAATGTCTCTTTACTCGAAATCTTTACAAATTGGTTATTGGGCATTCAGTCATTTGTTTAGCACTCTGTAATTTTATAAAGTGATTTCCATCAGGTGCCTTTCACAGAAACCCTGAAGGTCAGGGGAAATCATAATTTCCTTGATGAGAAAGCTGAGGCATAGAGAAGCTGCTTGTTAGGAGGCTTTGCCTCTGATTTCCTGGTCAGCTTTATAGGTTTCTTGCTTTTTTATTTTTGTTCTTTTTACTTTTTTTAATATCCTTGCCTTACTGCTGTGGAGAATGATTTCTATTTTGCAACAGCTTATGTTTTTCTCCTGTGTACAGGGATATTCCAATGCCTTTAGTTAGCTCAGGAGTAGAGCATGGTAACCTGAGAGAGCTGGCACTTGCAAGAATGAAAGACCTCGGAATACAGGTAAGAGCAAATATGGCGGTCAGGCCACAACTGTTGAGAAAAAGAGGAATCTGAAACACAAAAGACCTTGCCACTACCACCCCTAAAACCAGACTTGCGGGTCAGGTCGGAAAGCCCCCAGATGTTGAAGGCATAGTCACTGGACCATGTTGGAGCTGAAGCCAGTGGTGCAGGGGCTGCCTCCTTTTCCTTCATTCCATTCTGCTTTCTTCTGCCTGCTCAGATTGCCAACTGCGTGCCCCACTCCAGTTTTTAAAAACAGTTTTTCTTTTGAAGTATTAGGTATTCAGTTATTGACTGAAGAAAAAGGAGATGTGATTCCTGAAAGGAAAGTATAATCATTTGAAAAGACAAGTATTATGTGCATGAAATAATTGCCAAAACTGCTATTGCCCCACATATACCAGTCTCCCATCCCTCTGGCCATTGAAGTCCCTTCTTCGCTCACAGATATTTACTAAACATCTCCTCTGTGCTGGCCCAGGATGTACAAAGAACCCAAGAACCTGCAACTTAACAGTCTCTGTGGGAAATTCTTAAGTCATAGGAAGGTTTGAAACTCCAGTGCTCAGGAACTTCTTAGAGCTGCTAAAGGGATAAACCAGGAGTGGTGTTGAGACCAAGGGCTGACTCCTGGGCTCTGCCTTCAGAGATTCTGGATCAGTAGGTTGGGATGGGACCTATCTGTTTGTTATCCAGCACTAGGTACATGGTTCTCATGCACAGTTCAGATGTGGGCCGCACTTTGAAAGACATGGTTCCAAGGATTGCATATGGTGTTTGTGGACTTACCTAAGACATTTTATTCTCTCACTCAAATTATTATGGAGAAAATTTTTCAGAAGATTGTTCAGGGGAGAGTTTGTGAACATTATTGGCATATTCTACCAAAAAAAAGTGAACAATTTTATGTTCCAGAAAAATAGCAAATGACACCAAACAAGATTGTGTGCTTGCTTTGCCTCCCAGGCTCCAGCTGTTTGTGTTCTCCATCTCCTCTCGCCTCCAAGAAGGCCACTGACCTTCAAGAAGGCCAAAGTGACTGACCTGGCCTGGTTATCCCAACAATCTCATTATCCATCCATCTTCTTTAACCCTCACCCCTCATAAGCCTTGTTAGCCTCTATTAAAGTAAGCTGGGATTGAGTCCAAAGGCTGGAATTCAGTCATAGCCAAAATATATCTAGTTCCTATAGGCAACATCTTGAGCAGAAAATAAGCACACACCAATCTCTGCCTTTAAAAAAGCATGCCAAAAAAAAAAAAAATAACAGAAACAGCATGCAGATGTTCATTAAGAACATGGAACAGTAATACATTCCCATGCTAGCTACTATATAGAACTACTGTAGTGAAAGGACAGCAGCTACATTAAGTAGATTAATAATTACAGAGATTGATCATCTTCATCTGCTGTACAGTTTTTGTTTACTGGAATTCATGGACTCTACCTCAGCAAAGCATTATCTTGAGCTGGTTCCTGAGGTGTGGAAGTAGCTTTAGTTTTCTACAACTGAATAACGAGCTCTTATTTTTCTCTTGGAATTCTGTACATATATAGCAGTCCTTCATAAATATACTATTACTAGAAAAGCTTATGTGACATCATCAAATTTCCCACAGTGATCTTTTCTTACTGGAAGAAAATGTTTATGGTTTGTTCTATGGGGGGGAAATACACCATAAGATATATAATTGAATAATTACAATGATTTATAATAATGAAAAGGATTGTGTAATTGTAAATGTCTGGTAGCATAGCATGCACTGTGGGTTGTGGAATAGAAGTGAGAGCCGCATCACAGATGCTTGGCCATGCAGACCAGGCATTGCATTGGCATTGTCTGCAGGCAGCTCCATGCCTTCTCAGTTATTCAAAGAGCCATTTGTGATTGTGCTTCAGAGTATGTAGTACATGGCTCTAGGTTCCTCCTCCCTCCCTCCGTCCCTCTCTTCCTTCCTTCCTTCCATCCTTCCTTCCTCCTTTCCTTTCTTCTTCTTTCCCTTCCTTTCTTCCACAGTGCCCTTCTTGCAAAAAAAAAAAAAAGCCATCTTCAACATGTACTTTTTGGATGTTCCTAAAATGATACAAATATGGTGATGCTAAAAATGTTAACTGCCGTAAAATGGAGGTTTTAAACATTTAGGAATTTACTTTTTATATACATACTTCTGGATTGTACTTTCAGATAGTTATATCCCCTAGGCAAACCTGTTTCTGACTTTTATGACTTACAATCTTTACTGCTAAGATTATATTATATATTGATCTTTTTCGAATTCTAAATTTATTTTAAAAGCACTACTGTACTACTTCATACATTCCTACTCTGGTTTCCCCATCCTCAGATTGTTTAAAGGTGGTTTTATTTTGAAATTCAGCTCTTTTATCTCACTGTAGGTTATATGCAAACTTAATTTTGAGCCCAGGGTTTGGTGGAGAGGTTTAAATAAAAATAAAGATTGAATTAGTTACCAGTTTTATATTTGTGCCCCTCCCACCTCCCCACCCCGCTCCCGCCGCTTTTTTTGACAGTGTCGAGATGTGAGAACCAGAGAAGTTGGAATCCAAGAAATTCATCACAAAGTACGGCCATACCAGGTTAGTCTCTTCATGTCATAGAGGGCCTAGGTACTGTCCTTAGATCTTTGCCAACCCTGGGCCCACATATTCTTAACCAAGGACAGGGCCCCAGGAGTGAATAACTAAGAGCAGAGACTAATCGAGGATTAGATACCGGTGTCAAACCATGAAAGCCAAATACGAGAATTCTGGAAGAGCCAGGTTAGGAAAACGAAGTCTGAACCTCATTCTAGATTAGCACTGTCCAGTGGAACTTTCTGCAGTGTTGGAAATGTTCTATGATCTGAGCTATCCAGTATCCAATATTGTGGTGACTGTTGAGCACTTGAAATGTGGCTTGTACAAATGAGGAACTAAATTTTTAATTTAAAATAAATTCAATTGTAAATAGTCCCCTGTGACTATGAGCTACATTTGGGAAGAGCATAGTATGATCTGCTTCTCTCTTTATGTGTAACTATTCAGCTGTTGCCCAATGGTGATAAGCAAATGAATAGATCAGCCCTTATCCACAGGCTCCACAAAAATTAAGCATTATGCCTTAAGGCATTCATGGTATGTAATGAATTAACTTTTCTCTTATACTCTTGTAATGTCTAGCTGTATGCCAGATTTTCTGTAGGATTTGATTCTCTTGTGGAACCCCATTTGAGAAAGGCTGGAATAGATGATCTCTGCATTGATGTTTCTGTTCTCAGCATGAATCAGTTAATTGACATTTTTCACATTTAGGACCTTTTGAGAGAAAAAGTAGACCCAACACAATTTGCCAAATTCTTGTGCTGTTCAGTTATTTAGCAAACATTGTTGAGAAGGAATATGTGTTAGTCTGAATTGTTCACCTTGCTCTGGGTACCATCTCCCCATCTACCGAGTGTTTCTGCATGTGGCCATGTCCACTTGTATACTTTTCTCTGTGCGTGCATATTGTTACATATGGCTTCTATTTAAGAAAAGTGCAAGAGCCATTTGTACAATGAGCTGAAGAGCCAAAAGCCTGTGCAGACTGCTACCACAAAGCTTCCCCCCAAGAGCTACCCTCCATGATTGAACTTTCTTTAACATTTTTATCCCATAATTATGCATAATATTTAAGTGCCCTGTGGGAGGCCATACTTCCTTAAAATTTCATCAAGGTGCAGGTGACCAGCATCACATTTTTCTTCCCCAAAGACAGGTTTCAGTGGAGGCGATAAGGACTAGAAGATGAAACCCAAACCATTGAGCACCTGACACTTTTGAGACAAAGGGGTGCTCCTGAGAGCTACGCATGTGACGTGATTTTGAAATTTTACATTAAGAGACTCTTCATGGGGAGTCAAATGCATGGAAGCCTTTACTGAGCTGGATCTCTGTAAGAGTCTCAAGGTTAATGAAGTTCAAGTATTTGTGAAATTATACAGTTATTTTCCTTTTATAATAGTCCATGAACAAGGTGTGAACTTTAATCTTGGTGCTATTTGAGAGTAGACAAGTAAAAAGAAACATAATTAGTGATTATTCATTCCTTATCCCTAACTAGATGTTAACCTAAATAAATACATACAATTACAAAAATGAATTTGGTTCTTTAATTTTGAATAATATTTTTTGTGGCTTTTTACTAAATAGGTTGAATTGGTAAGAAGAGATTATGTTGCAAATGGTGGCTGGGAAACATTCTTGTCATACGAAGACCCAGATCAAGACATTTTGATTGGCCTCCTACGATTACGCAAGTGTTCAGAGGAAACTTTCCGTTTCGAATTGGGTGGAGGTGTCTCCATAGTACGAGAGCTGCATGTGTATGGAAGTGTGGTCCCTGTGAGCAGCCGGGATCCTACTAAATTTCAGCATCAGGTATCCTGTATTCCATTTCTGTTTGACTTCTAAGAAACTGCCTAAGTAGGAAAAGAGAAAAGGAATGGGGTGAAGAGAAGAGGAAGAGGCAGAGGAGCAGGAGAGGGGAAAGAGAAGCATAGAAACAGAGGAGCCGGTGTTTTAGTTGTTCAGAGATATTTTCTCTCCAAATTGTATCCTTTTGGGAGGAAAAGATAACTGAGACTCAGTCAGTTGGAACATAACAGATTGAACCACATGGAATTGGTTTTTTTTGAGACAGAGCCTCACTTTGTCACCCAGGCCAGAGTGCAGTGGCTTGATCTTGGCTCACTGCAACCTCCGCCTCCCTGGTTCAAGTGATTCTCCTGCCTCAGCCTCCCTAGTAGCTGGGATTACAGGTGTGCACCAGCACGCCTGACTAATTTTTGTATTTTTAGTAGAGATGGGATTTCACCATGTTGGCCAGGCTCGTCTTGAACTCCTGACCTCAGATGATCCACCCACCTTGGCCTCCCAAAGTGCTGAGATTACAGGCATGAGCTACTGTGCCTGGCCTGCAGTTAGTATTTTTGAAAGTAAGAAATCGTCTAATACTGGCAATCTCATATGGGTCAACTTATTGTGGAGTCAGGTTAGATGGTGATGGGAAAGCACTTACGAAACACTTCCTAAGGTTAAGCCGTATTATACATAGGGGAACCCTATTCTAACCCCAGACAACCTACCTTAATAACTCACTTTTTAAAATTTCCAGAGAATGTGTTAAAACCTAATGGTGGATATAAGAGCCAAAATTGATTATTTAAGAATTTTGCCTGGTTTCTCAACTCTTAGAAAGTAGAGAGGTGGCCGGGAGTGGTGGCTCACGCCTGTAATTCCAGCCCTTTGGGAGGCTGAGGCAGGTGGATCACCTGAGGTCAGGAGTTCAAGACCAGCCTGGCCAACATGGTGAAACCCTGTCTCTACTAAAAATACAAAAATTAGCTGGGCGTGGTAGCACGTGCCTGTAGTCGCAGCTACTCGGGAGGCTGAGATAGGAGAATCACTTGAACCTGGGAGGCGGAGGTTGCAGTGAGCCAAGATTGAGCCAGAGTGATCTCGCCCAATGCAGGGAGCCACTGCACTCCAGCCTGGACAACAGAGGGAGATTCCGTCTCAAGAGAAAAAAAAAAAAAAGTAGAGAGGTGACTAAGAAATTAAAGACATACTGCCCCAGACTTCCATCATTTAGAGATTGCCTAGAACTTACCTAAAAAGAGACAGAATTTGAGAGGGAATTACTGTCTTCCTGTGAATAGATTACATCATCCACAAAATACCTTTTGGTAGTTCTTGTTCGAAAGTTACACCTTTTTCAGTTGTCTGCTACAGTGTAACTTTGGTATGATTGAATGGTTTCTTTTTCCTTACTCCCATAAGTGGGCTTTTTCACTCTTATTTTAACAGATTTTAGCAACTACTAAAGTATATAGCCTTCTTGTTTTATGGACCCCTTTTAATGAACTTCCTTCCTTTTTAATTCCCACTCCTCTTTGTTGCTCTGTGCAGGGATTTGGCATGCTGCTGATGGAGGAAGCAGAAAGAATAGCTAGAGAAGAACATGGGTCTGGGAAAATCGCTGTGATATCAGGTAACTGGGGGAGGGCGAAGTTCATGATTCCTTCCCATTTTGAACTTGGCACCACAGTGAAAACTATGTTGGTACCCTCTTGCCCCTGTTGATGGTTATTACGTTCAAAATTGAGCTGAGCTGACTGGCGAAAGACTTGTGCTCAAACAAAATTCACAAAAGCAGTTTAGTGGAATAGAGATTTCCGAGCGCTCTGAGAGTCAGGACCTGTGACCCATATCCCCTCTTCTGCACTCTCTGTCACACTGGTCAGCATGGTCGCCTCCTCTTTGTGCTGTGCCCGGTTACTGTATCTGAGGAAATGGAATTCGATGATATGGACAGGAGAAAAACATGAGTGTTTTTCACTATTGTGGAGATTATCACTATTGTTCAGAAATTAAAATAAAACCTCAGTTGCCAGTACGAGCTGTTTAAAAACCAAATTCTTGCTCTTTCAATTTTGTTCTCAGTAACTTCAATCCTGGGGAACAGCTTTCCCCTGTTTGGGAGTAAAAATGTTTTCCCCAGCCCTCTTAGGGTCCCTGGCTGGGTCTGAAAATTAAACTGACAAAGGCAGATTAACGGGAAAAACATACACATTTATTGCATATAAATTTTATGGAACAGGAAAGCCTTTATAAGGAAATAAAGACCCAAAGAAATGGCTGAACCTGAGTGTTTTTATACGAGTGCAAAGTCATGAAAAAATAAGACAGGACACAGGAGTAAGAGCTAAGGGTGATAAACGGGAATGTTTAGCAAGGCCTGTTCATTTAGATCCCTCAAGGTGCCCCTCTACCTTCAGAGATGAAGGTGTTTGTTTGCTCCAGGTGGTGTGAGGGCACCTCCCTTATGAGCATCTCACGATCTGCGGCAGGGGAGAAGGAAGGGGAAGGTCTGAGGGTCCTTCCTGCATCCGCCATTTTCTGATTCCTTCACCTTAAGATACTCAGTATGCCAAGACACCGTCTTTTGCAGTAGTGTGTTCTGAACCCCATCAGGAGCTTCCCCATTCCTTATCTAGGACAGCAGGTCACTGGGGAAGTGGGCATGAAAAGGAAAATTCAGTACAGCATGTGTGAGTGGAGCAAGAAATGACGTAGACCCCTTTCACATCTGCTGTTCTATAGTGTATCCTTACAGAAATCGCTGTTCCCAGTAAGAAGCTAACAGGGTGAGAGCCATGATCAAAATGTAGGTTATTTTTCATCCAGCATGTTTGTTTTCCCGTTAGACTGCTACATTCCTAAAGCTAAAATACACCTTCTGAGAAAATCATCTCTTCTGAAAATGAAAGTTGAAATGAGGTTTTTTAAAAATAAATAAATAAATAAGTTGTTGCCAATCAGTAAATCAATACCCATGCTTGGGTTTTCATGATTATAATTATGAAAATGTAATGACTCAGGCTCACTTATAATCATTTAGTGTGGTTGAGATTTTTGGCATTATCCAGACAGATTCCAAAAGCTTTTTTTTTAATCATTTAGTGTGGTTGAGGTTTTTGGCATTATCCAGACAGATTCCTAAAGCTTTTTTTTTTTTTTTAACATGTCTAGCTTTATTTATTTATTTTTTTTCTGTTATCTTTCATTGCACAAAGAAGAGGTAACTAAACAAGTCTCACTTGATTGGTACTGTTACCTGTAATAAAAAAAGGTTTACTTCTCAACTGTTTAACCTGTGGTTGATCAGAAGTACCAGGCAAGGGCCAGACTGACTTAGAACCCCTCTGCACATGTGTCTGTGTAGAGTTGATAACACCTGAAATTTCCATGGCCCCTTTTGTCAGAGCACTGTTAGTGTTCTAGTAAATGCTTGTGAAACTTCAGTGTGCTCACAGATCACCTGGAGATCTTGTTAAAACGCAGACTCTGACTCAGTGGGCCTGGGTAGAGCCTGTGCTCCCAGGTGATACCATGCTGTCTTCAGACCACACTTTGTACACAAGCAAGGCCTTAGTGTTCTCTTCCAAGTGTATTCTCTTTTCAGTCACTGAGATAATGACAACGCTCTGTGATCCTGGCAGTGCTACACTCCCAGAGTCTGATAATAGTCAAGTGACTTTCTGGTGTCTGTGGGAACCTAATCAAAGTTAAAATGGAAGAGCATGCATATTCCATCACTGCTCTACATTATTTCATCTGCCTTCATGACATCTGTGTCTTTTTACAATGATGCATGCAGAGAGGACCCCTGGCTTGCCTGAGGTCATATCCAATTGCTCATAAGAGCCTCAGTTTCTGCTTTTTATGAGCGGGGTGATTTCCATTTTCTAAGTGGAAATCAGCATCTGCCCTCTTTCTGCCATATCTATCTCCCTAGCTTTTTATCATAATCTAAACAATAGCTCAATTTCAGATCATCTGCATCTAGAGTTTCTCAAATAACAAGAAGAGACTTGCTCAAATTAACAGGGAAGAACCTTTCTCTTGTCAGCTGGTATGATAGGTCTACTTCATTTCTATACAAGGGGTTTCTTTTGGCCAGTGGGTTTCCGTAGGAACAGCCCTGGAATGCCTTCTTGGGACTCTAGTGAGTTCAGAAGGGAGGATACTGTAAGCATTACTTCCTGTCACCCTGCCTGGAAGTCCCACCATTGCTCTCTATAGGGGAAACTATGTAGGCCTGGACTTTCTGTTTGACTTAAGTTCTGGTCACCCTTCAAATGAAAGAACAAGAACATTTGCTGTCTGGATGATGCATTTTTATTTCTCCAATTTAGTAATCTAGTACTGTTGTGTGTAAGTTTCTGAATCAGATGCCGGAGAAGTTAGTCCATTATTAAGAACTTTTCAAGGAGGGCAGATGTGAAGAGCTTATTATTATATGGTGTTGTTAATGTTGTGTTTTTCCGGTTTTTGCATTTTGACTTTGGTTTCTCTGATGTGAGTACAGTGATGTGTGTGCGTGTGTTTTAGTTTTTTGTAAATAGTTATTCTCCATAAATTAATCCTTAGAATGAAAATCTCTTTATGACAGTGCTGGTGTCTGTGGGCTACATTTTGTCAACGTTACCTCATTGGATTAGCTGAGAAGAGGCACTGATTTGGATGGGAGTGGGGTGGGGAGGACAGGTGGCCAGGATTCCATTCCTGCTTTGCCAGTAGCTCTTCTTGTGATCTAGGATAATTTTACTTGCTCTCCATGGGCCTTTTATTTCTGTATTTTAAAAAAGTGGATGTGGTTATCTTTTACAGTTCTGACTGTAGAATTCTACCCCTTAGTATCTTCTTTAGTTCTCAGCATGACCAATTATGTTTTCCTAATTAAATTGTAGGTGGGACCTTTTCTGTGCCATATTAAGAGACTCTTTAATTTCATCAATGATAGATCTCGGTCTCGTTGTAGGTTGGGTGTTTGCTGATGAAAATGGTGATAGTTTCCCATAGGTAGTTAATCCTATGCTTTGTGAATGCCTATTAACTTAGGTCACAGCTGGTGATACTGTTTGACCTGAGTGTTTACTTTTTTTCCGACCTTGTCCTCAGTTTGTAAATCCATCCTTGTTCCAGGTCTGTAGGCTTTTGTATAAGTTGTACACAGTGGTGGCCTAGATATTCTGTCCTGGCATAACTAGTAAGCTTGAGTAAGGGAAAGACAGAATCATTTATCATTTTGGTTACTCTTGTGTAAGAGTAATGTATTTAGGTAGAATTTTTTTTAATTGCATTTTGATTCATTATGACTTCATCTTGCCAGATTTTCTCTGTAACTTGGGTTTATAATCTTGGATTCAGCCTCTAGACAATATTATGAACTACACAGTAGATCTGATTTGAGTCACTATAGAAAGACTCTGGGTATTCTTTTTTCTGTATTTAAAAACAAATCGGTTTTTTATCTGTGCTACTTCAGTAGACTTTGTTTATAGGTATACACTGTGTATTTTATAGCAGATTATCTTTTTAAAAAGACGACTACCTTTATGGCTACATGAGAAAATTGAAAACTTTCTCGTGTATCAAAATCAAATGAAGCGATTTCTTGAAAGAGAGGCCTTTAGGTTTATTCTGTTTTCTTCTTAGTGAACTGTGTTTTAAAGTGAACCATCAACTCTAAATGTGAAAATTAAAGTAAAAATGAAATGTTCAGTTTCATCAGCATCAAAGTCACCATGTATTGAGGGGTCACGTATGAAATGAAGAGACATATGAAAAAAGAAGACGTGTGAAATGTCACCCTGCCCTGCGTGAATGTTCGTGTTGGGCTATGGGAAACTCACCCACCTTCCCCTCGTTGATTGTCTTTGACTGCAGAGGAAGATAAGTTTTCTCCCTACTTAGACTTCAGATTGGTTCGTAACTCAAGATTAATTACTTCACAGCAAGAAAATATTATTTTTTTACATATAAAAATGGACAAATCAGTGTTATGAGAGCCACCAGTTTATAAAATAATGTGTAGGCAAGAAATAACAGCTAATTGCTGCTAAATATCTAAGCAGTTAATTAGTCCCTATTCCAAGTGGTATCATTTGCCAGCTTAATCCATATATCTTGTATCAACACACGTCTGTTCAAGGTTAACAAATTATATTTACTTAAAAACCACGATGTTTATCTACTTGGATGATCAGCATTCTTTCCTTTAAAAATGTTAACATGAGCAGTTTTTCTGTCTCCTCTCTTATGATGTAAAGTGCAAGGAATTATACTGGAGAAGCTAACCACAACGTCTGAAATGCCATCACTAATAATCACCATGGAAACAGAGATCTCTGATGTCACACTGCCTGTACCATTTCCAAAAGGGCAAATATAACTGTGATAGTCACTATTTAAAAAGCCATTTAACACCCCCAACAGAATGAGTTTTTTTCTTCTGGCAATTTTGGCTAGGTATCAGATCCAATCGTGTGACTGTTTCAGTTTGCCAAGCTAATTGCTATGCAGCAAGATGACCAGCTATTCCCCAAGCTCGTCTGACTACCTTCATCATAAGCACTATTCTATTTGTGTCCTTTCAAGTAGAAAATTAATATGGCCATTGGCCAAGAATCGTACAAGGCCGATGGATCACACAGTGATGGTAAAGAATGAGGAAAATGTCTGAATGGTCAATGACAGAAATCAGTGAAGTCAGAGACTGATAGCCATTTTGTTTAAATCTATTAAAAAGCCAGAGAAGGGGAGAAGAGAGAAGAATTTAAATATAGGGTGAGTAAACGAGTCACTATGGAGATGAAATCATCCTTAATCATGATGATCTTAGTTATATGACCCTAAAACTACATCACAGTGCCTCCTGGTCAGAAAATAAGTGTACCTGTGCCTTATACAATCCAATATGGCTTTCTAGGACTGCAGTTAATGGTCTTGTTTGCCAGAACCACTGATTAATAAAATCATATGTGGGCAGAAAATAGCAGTTGTTTTGTTGAAACATTTAAACTACAAATGGCTGAGATTTACTTATTCGACCTTCACCTGTCTCCCGGGCTACTACACATCTCCCTCAGTTTCAGGAGAAGATAGTTTTATTCCTTGCATTATACTCTAGTTGAAAAGAAGGGTACATTCATAACTAGGTTTGTCTGAAAATGGACTCATAATCCTTACCAAAATGCCTGGAAAAGCATTTCTTCATTGTAGCATATCTATTTGCTAATGGACACAGGAAGCCTGCCAAATGCAGACCAGTTTGTGGCACCTACACGAGTGTTAGTCTAGGGCTTCTCAGAAAGGAAGGGAAAGAGTGTTTGTCCTTTTGTACTATCTTTGTGACAAATTATCCCCTAAATGTCCCCTAATTAAATGTACATTTTCTGGGTTCTGTATATTCCTCTGTTCCATTTTGGTATTCTAACAAAGATCATATATGTTTCTTTTTTGGTGCATGTTCCAGTAGTATTTTTAAAATTATTATTAATATATTTTTAAAGACAATGGATACAATATAAAGTATTTCTTTACTACAAGAATTCAATTTCAGCATCATTATTAATCAGACTGGAATTGATGACATGGAATACTACTTTGCTAGATAATGTATTAGCATTAGCTAGGTGTTTGCTAATTGATGTCTATTGTAGCTGCACTGTGGCGGCATTGTTGCGTAGCTCCTCCAGGAATCTGTATTCCATGACTTGACATTTACTCATTTGAAGGTGAATCAGGTACCAGTTTGTAGTACACTGCACATCAAGTGCATTAGACCATCTCTCACTTGGCATCACAGACTATGTTAATTAGTACACATGTTTTGAATATTATTGAATAGGCCACTAATGAGTTTCTACTGTTTGGGTCTTGGAGGCAACTGAATTTTTTGTGACGTTTCCCAGGCAGAAGCTAGCGATACTGATTTGGAGTGGCTGATTGGCATTTGAAGTACAGCATTTGGCAAATGCTCTTGCTAATCCCAGGTCCATGCAGTCCAGCCTCTTACATTTCAGAGTGTGCACATTGAGATCTTGAAGTCCAGCCTTGCCAGTGTAGACACACAGCACATTTGTAGACTTTTTGTCCCCATTCTTGTTCCTCTTAGTTTATGGATATAGGGAATCATGGTCTTATGCTTTTGCTTAGGAGGAATAGGGTTATATCATGTGATTCCTAATAACATTCCTGAAAGGTCTGGAAACTTTGAGATGAATGACTACCTTTATTTAAAATTAGACACTTCACAGGCTCTTTTGTGAGGAAGCAAGCCCTATCTGAAAGTGGCCTATGCTACTCACTACCAGCTGTCTATCAGAAAGTCTGTTTTAATAGTTTGTTGCAATGTTGACTCCTTATCGATGTAACTTGAATATGAATAGTACTGTTCTTTTCTCTAAATGTTTGACATTGCCTTAATTCATTCAATTTGATAAAGCTTTTCTATTTTAGATCTGTTAGAGGCAGAGATTTGGCAGGTTATTCTTTGGGTGAACAGGTATTACTGAATAATGCTGGAAAATATTAGTGCTGCCTTCCTTAGCAGCAACCAAAATACTAGTTTTGTGGAGCCTTTTAGTTTAGAGATTTCTAATTCCAACAGAACACATGCAAGGAATTTCTTATTCTTTAGTTGGCCTGGCTTAAGCTGTTGTCTCTGACCAACAACTCACATTTCTAAGACAGTGCCTGTTAGAATTGTAGTTTGTGGCCATGGGATCATTTCTTTATGCACCCCATCCTCTAGTCCCTAAGCAGACCACTGTCCTCTTGTCCACCATTCATGAATAAATTGCTGGGGTTCAGTAAAGCAGTCCACATGCCCCAGATCTCTACCTGCGTGATCTGTTGCCTCACTGCAAATCCTAATAATTAGTGTTTGTTCTGGTTATTTATTATTATATAACATACCACCCCAAAGTTTAGTGGCTTAAAACAACAACCCTCTTATTTGCTTAATGATTCTGTGGGTCAGAAATTCAGCAGGGCATAGAGGGGATGGTTCCTGTCTGTTCTGTGATGTCAAGGGCCTCAGCTGGGGTGCCTTAAATGGCAGCCAGTTGGCTGGGATGGTGTGTCTGAAGTTTCAGTTCTGACTGGGGCTGTCCATATGAGCAGCTTGGTTTTTGTCCACTGTCTGCTCCATGTGGCTTGGGCTTCTTAATAGCACAATAGCTGGGGTTCTAAGAGGGAGGAGCAAAGGCCTGGTCTTAGAAGTCCTAGAATGTCTATATTAGTTATCTGTCGTTGTGTAATAAATTACCCAAAAACTTAGTGGCTGAAACAACAAGCATTTTTTATCTCATGGTTTCTATAGATCAGGAATCTGAGAGTGACTGAGCTGGGTGCCTTTGGCTCAACATCTCTAACAAGGCTGCAGTCAAGGTGTCAGCTGGGGCCATAATCATCTCAAGAGTCCGTTGGAGCTGAAGGATCCCCTCCCAAGTTCACTGTGCAGTTTTTGGCAGGCATCGGTTCCTCACAAGCTATTGGTTTGGGGCTGTGGTTCCTTGCCATGCCTCGTGGTCCCATTTATAGGGCTGTTTGTCACATGATGTGGCAGCTTGCTCTGTCAGCGGGAGTGATCAGAGAGAGAGCGCTCATTCAAGATGGCAGCCATAGTATTTTTATAACCTAATCTCAGAAGAGTGTTAATGAGTCCACCTCACCCTCACGGGGAAGGGATTACGCAAGTCTGTGAATACCCTAGGTGGTGAACTTTGGGGGTCATTTTAGAGACTGCCTACCACAGTGTATATTCTGCCTTGTTCTGTTGGTCGGAGTCACTGGGCCAGGCCAGATTTAAGGGAAAAGGAAGTAAATTCCATCTCTGTAAGGGAAAAAGCAGCCATCTTTGGATGCTGTCAATTGTAGTGGTGGAATACCTCTCCATTGCTTTGTGATTAGTAGGCATCCAGTACCTCTAATGCCTTCTCCAAAGATAGACCCTTTGGGCAGACCTAAATTCAAGAGTTCTTGTCCCAACCCTAGTATCAGATTTTCATATAGTCAAGCATGGCAACACAATCACACCTCACACTTTCCTAGGTAGAGCTTGGCAGGTCCAACAAAACTTGGCCTGCACCTGACCCTTTGTATGCCATCTCTCTTCCATGAGGACATGCCTCTCTGTTTCCCCTTGCAACCCTATTTTATACCTGATGCTTTAGGTGCACGTGCTGGCCATTTATATTTTTCTTCTAGGTAATGGAACATAGAAGCCTGTTTTGGGGCTGAGGATACATGGTTTCCCTCTGGAGCTTTCCTACCCTTAAATACTTATTTTCCCCCTACAGACACATGGAGAAATTTTATGCACTGTAAGAAAATTTTTTTCATTTGGGGAGTTGATAAATCATATGTAAAGTAGAATTTGCCATTTTAACCATTTTTAAGTGTATAAATCAGTGGCATTATTTACATTTACAGTGTTGTACGACCATCACCATTATTTCTAAAATTTTTAACACCCTAAACAAACTGTGAACCCATTAAGCAGTAACTCCCAGTTCCCTGCACAGTCCTCTAATCTATTTTCTGTCTCTGTGAAGTGGAATCATAGAGTATCTGTTCTTTTATGTCTGGGTTATTTCACTTACCATAATGTCTTCAGTGCTCATCCATGCTGTAGCATGTCTCGGAATTTGCTTCCTTGTTATGGCACAATAATATTCCATTACATAAATATACCACATTTTGCTTATCATCCATCAGTCTGACAGACATTTTGGTTGTTT